>NC_062998.1:8403473-9023774 GCF_023078275.1 Leguminivora glycinivorella | reverse complement strand
AGATTGTCCTTATAAGTAATAAAAATACTTAACTGTACGTAGGGTTTTTCAGTTTCGCCGTGTCTGTCTGTTGTCCGTCCGTCCGCCCGCCCGTCCGTCCGCGGATAATCTCAGTAATTAATAAAAAAATATAAAGATATAGAGCATCAAAGTATCGGTACCCCCTACATGGTGGGGGGATATTTTTTTCATTCCAACCCCAACGTGTGATATATTGTTGGATAGGTATTTAAAAATGACGTCTAAGATCGTTTTTTATAAGTAATAATTGTACCTAGGCGTGACGTCATGAAAAAAATTACAAAAAACTTCAACGTTCACTGTACTACGTTGTCACGCTCTTTTTTCGTTTATGAGAAAAAAAATATGTCCAAATTTTTTGATAATCTAACTGACGGACTAATTAGTATTTTTTAGTCGTCTCGCCTATTGTATAGACATAATGCTGTAGAGTTTGACAAATAAAGGTTGCAAGCGGAAGTCTTTTTTCATCTTGTTATATTAGACAACGATTACGACTTGTAATTTGTAACTTGAAATTTTCAGAAATGGGTCACAGCAGGGGCCTATTGCATAACAATTTACAACTTGTATTACAAGTCTTTCTTATAAAATGAATTGGAGGGGGACTACCGCTTGTAATATGAGTTGTAAATTGTTATGCAATAGGCCCCTGGCTTTACGGTCCGGCACACCAGGGTCGGTCATTGTAACATTATCTACTGAATTTCACCATTGTCATGTGTTCATCGGCGTGAGGTAACAGATATAAGAAATACAACCAACCTTGAGCGACCGCGGCCGCTGTGGGCCCTATTTGGCCCTTGACCAGAGCTACAAGTGCGCTGTTTAACCCGGCACATTAGGGTCAGACATTCTAACTACTCTAGCAGAACACTAGAACCAACCTTGCGGTAACAGCTCTATGAGGTGCTGTGCGCGCACCTGCGGCGTCGGCAGCAGCAGCGGCCATGCGGCGGCCAGCGCGCGTCGAGCCGCCGCGGCCGCTGCGGGCCCTACTCGGCCCTCGACTAGAGCCACCAGTGCGCTGTGTAACCCGGCACACCAGGGACGGACTTCGTTGGCTTCCTCGCAGATTGGACCGCGGGTACATTGCCATGCTTGGACCTAAGGGCGTAATATTGTACTGATTAGTGTTAAAATTAAGATTTCTAAAAATAAATATAGATTCCATAGGAAAAATTACGCAAACTGCGCAGAGGGCATATTTCGAAGAAAATTTTACAACATTACAGCTTATACTAAATTATATATAGGCCAATGCGCTGTAAAAATGAAAGAGTTAACATAATATTATAATTAAAATAAACAAATTGAAGAAGGCCTACCGCAAACCATGTTTAATTACGTTTTTATTGATCTTGGCGTCTTGTACAAAATAAATAGTCGTGTTTGTCTACCATTTCCTATTTATCTCTCTCAGTTTCTCAAAAGATTAACAGGAAGTGGTCCCTTAGTTTGCCCTATTGTATTGCTTTATGTAACTTGTTTTGGGCAATAAAGTGTTTTACTACTACTACTACTAGCATCTTGTCCCTTTGTCGCACAAACTGTTTTGAGGACATATACTTAAGGAAGGTTTATGCATTTTTTTTCTATATGTTTACTGTGTGTGAAAGTGCTGCACTCTGGCGGCAGAATAAGCTTACCTGAAGCCTCAACAGGTTGAGACACGAAACGGCGAGACATTCGTCTTCATGCATTGTCTCTTCGCTCACCGGCCCATTGCTATGCTCCACTACTAGCCTGAGCAGTTTCTCTAGTAATCTAAAAATAAATTGAATTGATTAATGATACAAAATTATATATAAAGATACTCCTTGAGAGATTGAAAACAAATAGTCCGAATTCGCATTGGAGTTAGCCGGTTATGTTTTATAATATCATATACATACACATAGACAGCGCGGTGGTTGAAGTGTGAACGCAAACCCCTGCATAAACTATCACTGCAATGTTGTTGGCATAACTTTCGTGCTTGTCGAAAACCCTCTGCCTAGCTAATTTGCCGTGTCATTACTATTGTGTAATTTAATTTGTTTTTCTTATTTAATATAAGCCTTAAAAGTCGCTTGTGTTATTTATTTCATCAGCGGTAAACAGAGATCAAGGATTTCCACTACAATGATCCTAACGGCTCAGCCACGACATTGGTCTAAGCGCGACAGCGGGGAGCGGCGGCCATACATCGGAGCGAGACATAGCGATGGGACTTTTCATTCGCACGTATGGATGCCGCTCACCGCTGCCGCGCTTAGACCAATGTCGTGGCTGGGCCGTAACGGACCACTTTCGCTTCACTCACTTTCGAACGTTCTTCATTGATACTCGTCGGTTTCGGGTACTTCTGACGTGGGTACGTAGCCAAATGCACATATCTCTATCGATTTTCCGCATTGGCGCGACCGAGTCAGAATGCGTTTCGATCGGCGTCTAGCGGGAACGATCGTCATATCGGCTACGCCGGCTGGCCTATATTTCCCAGATTTGGTAGAGAAAAGTTCGCCTAGGTCTTCCACTCTCCCTTCACACTCTCTTCGATAACTTCTGTCATCCATCCTTTAAATACGACAACGACGGATTCCTTTAAATACGGCAACGAGGTTACCCGACCGTACTTACTCGAACGTACTGTCGGAGAGGTCGATTACGAAAGGCAGAGAAGCAGGCAGGTCGCGAGCCGTCTCTTCGCTCCATACGAACATCTTGATAAGCCCCACCGTGACGCCTGTAGAAAATAGATATAAAGTTAGATTGTTTGATGAATGGTGAGATTCGGAAAATTTAGTGATTGACGGCATACGCAGCATATGGAAGGACCCAAAAATAACGTTCTCATCAGATATTAATGCAAAAAAGGGAACTTAGCAAAGTTCACAATTGCTTACGCTTCGTAAGCGATCGTAGCAAGCTCTCCCTGTCTCTCTTCTGTAGTGGCGCGACAGAATCAGAATGCTTTTCGATCGCAACGTAACGGCAATGACGGTCACTTCGCATAGGTCGGCAGTGATTACACTCAGATGGTCACATATCTAGATTATTGCGACGTATAACTATGAATATAATTGACCTCTTTTGAGTATGCTCCCCAAGTATAATTAGCCACTAATGCAGTTCTTTAAATAGCGTACCAAGTCTAAATTGTGTCTGATTAACTAAAAGGTGGCGTCAAAAAGTTTATTTTGATCGATGTATAAGAGAACAGATGACCTCTCTCGTGCGTGCCCCACGAATAAACCTGGCCATTGGCAAGCAAAACTACGCCCCGAGACGTATCTAGCTCGCGAAGCTAACATTATATATTTTTTTTAATATTGGGGATACCTTACACAGATCAACTTAGCCCCAAACTAAGCAAAGCTTGTACTATGGGTGCTAAGCGATATACATACTTAAATAGATAAATACATACTTATATACATAGAAAACATCCATGACACAGGAACAAATATCTGTGCTCATCACACAAATAAACGCCCTTACCGGGATTCAAACCCAGGACCACGGCTTAGCAGACAGAGTCACTACCGACTGAGCCAGACCGGTCGTCCTCACTTTGACTCACCATTAGCTCTAAAAGGCGACGACAGAACGCTAACTTTGACAGGTGTAGAAGAGAACAGACGAGCTCTCTCATGTGTGCCCCACTAGTACAACTGCCCTTCAACAAGCCACGACACAAGCAGCATCTAGCAATACATCATGAACCTTACGTTATATTTTGACTCACCATTAGCTCTAAAAGGCGACGACAGAACGCTAACTTTGACAGGTGTAGACGAGAACAGATGAGCTCTCTCGTGCGTGCCCCACGAATAAAGCTGTCCATAGACGACTCAACCACGCCTCATCACGCATGTAGCAATACGTCGTCAACCTTACGTTACATTTTGACTTACCATTAGCTCTAAAAGGCGACGACAGAACGCCAACTTTGACAGGTGTAGACGAGAACAGATGAGCTATCTCGTGCGTGCCCCACGAATAAAGCTGCCCATCGGCTAGCAAAGCCACGCCTCATCACGCATGTAGCAATACGTCGTCAACCTTACGTTACATTTTGACTTACCATTAGCTCTAAAAGGCGACGACAAAACGCTAACTTTGACAGGTGTAGACGAGAACAGATGAGCTCTCTCGTGCGTGCCCCACGAATAAAGCTGCCCATCGGCTAGCAAAGCCACGCCTCATCACGCATGTAGCAATACGTCGTCAACCTTACGTTACATTTTGACTTACCATTAGCTCTAAAAGGCGACGACAGAACGCTAACTTTGACAGGTGTAGACGAGAACAGATGAGCTCTCTCGTGCGTGCCCCACGAATAAAGCTGCCCATCGGCTAGCAAAGCCACGCCTCATCACGCATGTAGCAATACGTCGTCAACCTTACGTTACATTTTGACTCACCATTCGCTCTAAAAGGCGACGACAGAACGCTAACTTTGACAGGTGTAGACGAGAACAGATGAGCTCTCTCGTGCGTGCCCCACGAATAAAGCTGCCCATCGGCTAGCAAAGCCACGCCGCAGGAGGCGCCTAGCGAAACGTCGATCACCCTTTTACCTGAAATAGACAGTTATGTTAACTATTAATGGTTCTACGAGGGTTTTTGGAATCGGTTTTTACACCACGCGGCCTTATCATATTAAATCGACATTTATTTGATTGGTGGATTTTCAAGTTTGCTGTCAGAAAGGCCTGAAAGATATTGCGGATAAACGATTCAAAAAACCCTTATTGTGATAAAACAACAGATACCCTAACCTAATAATTGCCGAGACACAGAATAATAACAGAATTCGATCCAAATTCGGACGCGATAGGCTATTATCACACTAGCGTGCTAAGGCCGCAGAAGTGTATAAATCTTTGTTGATATTTCGCTCCGATCGTGTGCAGTGCGTCGTAAAATTGTAAGTAATTGCATAAAATTCTTCTTAACTGTCACATTTTTGTCGTAAAAGGCTTCTAAATGGCAGCTTTTGGTATAGAAAATGTTCAAATCCATTTTATTTTATTTCTAAAATAGTATGTCGCATAAGTCGCATTATAACTGGAGTTGAATTCTCGGAGATATGTATAGTTAACTAGCTTTAGCCCGCGGCTTCGCTCGTGTTAAATTCGAAAACTGCGGAATGCTCCATATAAACTTCCACCACCCATCTTAGGGAAGTGGGGGGTTCAAAAGAGACAAACAGTAGCCTATGTCACTCTCCATCCCTTCAACTATCTCCACTTAAAAAATCACGTCAAATTGTTGCTCCGTTTTGCCGTGAAAGCCGGACAAACAAACAGACACACACACACTTTCCTTAAGTTTTCATTTATCAATTACTTACCTTTAAGCGCTTCGATCGGTTTCGGGAAGTTTACATTCTCAGGAGTGGCGTGACCGAGACGGTAGCCTTCGCCTTTGCCCCACGTGTACAGGACGCCTCTGAAACAAGATAAGACTTTTTAAAAATCAAATAAAGCGTAAAAGTCTTCGAATATACATGTAACACACTAATCGTATCTCAGAGCATATAATATTAGATAGGGGCACGCTGCCGGCGGACGTGTCGCATTTGTTACCTGTCACAGTGTAACTTCTAAGGTACATAGTATTGGTAACCAAGGCATTAGAGACCGGCAACTGATACTGAGACTGAACTGACTGAACTGTACACCGTGCTCTCTACGGTACATAGTGCGTAGCAACAGGTAACCATGGCAACAGAGACCTATCTACATAGTTGAGTTCGGTACTAACTGTTCAGTGAGCACAGCGCAGTAGTTCTCTCCGGTGTAGACGCGAAAAGTCTTGATGGAAGCGACCGCGGAGACTGCGCGCGGAGATATAGTGCCCTCTACAGCGCATAGTGCGTAGCTACAGGTAACCATGGCAACAGAGACCTGCCTACATAGTTGAGTTAGGTACTAACTGTTCAGTGAGCACAGCGCAGTAGTTCTCTCCAGTGTAGACGCGCACAATCTTGATGGTGGCGAGCGCGGTGACCGCTCGCGGCTGCCCGCCGTCCGTTTCGCCGAAAGTGTACACTGTGCCTTCTACGGTACAACATAGGGTATAGCTTTCGCCCCAGCCTGCGAACCAAATTGTGAATATAATGTTTTGCTTTCGAAGCGTTTATGTACCAATTTTGGATTTTGTGAGACAAAGACGTGGCCTATGATGGAGCTATATCGGTTTTGAGATGTTAGCATGCCCGATCATCAATATGTAAATGATGCTAAATGCTAAGAATGTGACGACCATGGACTAGAGAACTTTAATGGTCACCACTGTAAGCTTAGGTATTGTACCGTTCGCTACTACTGTAATAAAGTAACTGTGTGTAACATCTTTTCGCACAGAATAAGGAAGGTGTCGTTTTAGACTCAGTAGTCAAACTTTTAACATTTTCTCATCCTCGTTAGTCCGTTTTCACATTATCCGATCCGATATAGGATGTCGGAAGGATTTCAATAAAAAAAATCCAAGACGGAGAGCCTGTAATGTATGGGATATCGGTCCGACATCCGATATCGGATCGGATAATGTGAAAACGCACTTAGTCGTTCGAAATTAAAAATCTCGGTCGCATTCACTAGTCGGTGATTGTTTATCCGGGCGCCCGCCACCCGCTATTATTCTGTGCGTTTTCACATTATCCGATCCGATATCCGATGTAGGACCGATATCCCATACATTACAGGCGCCATCTTGGATTTTTTCTATTGAAATGCTTCCGACATCATATATCGGATCGGATAATGTGAAAACGGACTTACGAGTTACGAGTAAATACAGTTAAATCTGTCTCGATACCACTTGTTTTTATTAATACCCAACTTGTGTTTTCTCGGATAAAAACAAGTGATAACGAGGTGCTTGTTGCACTCATAAAACTACTGAAAAGAAATCGAGATCCGACTACACTGTAGATAGATAGAATACTCTTTATTGGCACACCTCAGCAAAAGATACAGTGGAGACAAAACAAATGATTAATAAAACGGTCTACTTTTATTATCTTACCGAAAGCGACGTCAACGATGCGCTCCATGCTATGCACGTGGAAGGTGACGGCCATTGGCGTGAGGTAAGCTTCCAGAGTGCCGTGGCACAGGCGCCCGTGGTTCGCGCGGCCCCAGGTGTAGAGGGCGCCACGGGACGTTATCACAGCACTGACAACAATTAATAAATAAATATTAGGGAACATACACACTGTCTGTCTGTTGTGTCTTGGGGGTGCGTCAGCTCCCTGCATTGAGGAAATTAGTGTCTGAGTTGAAAAGTGAAGTTGAGGAGCTCAAAAAGAGCCGGAATGGTGGTGCCAATATTGAATCAGTCTTGCAAGAAATGGGAGACAGGAAAAGGAGAAGTTGTAATGTAATAGTGTTTGGAGTGCCAGAGTCTGAGAGTGCCGACGTGCAGACGCGTAAGCAGTATGATCACAATGAGGTTGAGAAGGCTTTATCATCTCTGCCCGCTAGTGACTCCAGCGGCGTCAGACTCCATACCAGCGTGAGTACTATAAGCAACTTAAGGGAGAATTGGATCTGCGCATAAGGAACGGTGAGACAGATTTAAAAATTAAATATATTAACAACTCGCCCAGGATTATGAAAGTGGATTCAATAGCAAAAAAGTAGTAAGCGGAATTATCGAACTTACTTTCTTTTATACGAACTTGGCATCCCTAATGGCAAAACGAGATTTATTACTTGTGGAAATAGATAAATTGAAACCTACATTTATTATTATAACTGAAACGCATCTCAAACCGCAAATTACTGATAGTTTAGTGAATATTAATGGCTATGTACTATTCAGACGAGATAGAGCAGATGGGAGTGGGTGGGGAGGGGTCGCTATTTTTATAAGCTGCTCACATCTTCAGATTCCAATTCATGCAAATCCTCATCCCACTTTTAACAATGTGCCTGGAATTGAAGCTTTATGGATAAATGTAACTTATGGAGCTTTTGAACTGTTGATTGCTGGAATATATCGACCCCCGCACTATAACTATGAAGATTCAGATAAATTATTATTCGACACAATTAAAGAAGCGGCTAATGGAAGTAAAACCTTATTTATTATGGGTGACTTTAACCTACCTGATATAGAATGGCCATTAGCAAAATTTGATGGATATAACTTGCTGCATGAGAAATTTGTAGATATGTTTACAGACACCAGTCTACATCAAATTGTAACAGGAATAACAAGAAAAAGGAATGATCAAGAATCCCTTCTAGACTTGATTATGTGTAACGAGGAGGAATTATGTACAAAGGTTGATTACCATGCTAACATAGGTAAAAGTGATCACTTAGTATTGTTAGCTACTATACAAATCCAGCTTCAGGATAGAAAATGTAAAGTGATCAAACCTCCAAGGAGAGACTATTTGGCAGCAGATTACGAACAAATTATGCAAACTTTGATAGCAGATAATAGTCAATTAAGTAATCTGGATGCGGCTTCCGCCTGGCGTGACTTTACGCATAATGTTAATAGAGCTGTAAGTTTGCATGTGCCACTAAGGCCTTCTAAAACTGCTAAAAACAATAGAAAACCATGGATCGGTCCTGCCATATTAAAAATGATAAAAGAAAAAACAAAGTTGTGGGATGCATATATGCTCAATAAAACTAATGAGAACTATAGTCGATATCGGGTAATTAATAACAGTATTACCTCAGCTATGCGACATGCCAGACGGAGTTATGAAAAAGGAGTTCTAGACCGGGGACCTAAGTCACTGTACAGTTATGTCAGAAAGCAACTTTCATCTAAAGTAGCCGTCCCACCTTCGCTTAGAGATGATCTTACCCAGCAGGTAATAAATAACTGTCATGAAGTAGCAAATATATTTGCCAAACAATTTGAGAAGTCGTATGTTCGCGAACCGCTGAATGGACTAATGCCTGAAGTAAATGTAGCCAGAGTTAACAACTCTATTGAAAATGTTGAGTTCACACCGGATTTAGTTAGTAAAGCGATCTTGAGTTTCGACGAAAGTTCATCAATGGGACCTGATGAAATACCTGCAGTTTTGTTAAAGAGATGTATAAAGTGCCTTGCACCTCAATTATCCCATATAATGACATTATCACTTAGAGAACAGAGATTGCCCCCTGATTGGAAAAATGCCAACGTAACGCCTATTTATAAGAAAGGAGACAAACTGGTGGCAGGAAATTACCGACCAATAAGCCTCACTTGTATAGCCTGTAAAGCAATGGAAAAAATTATAACATGTGAATTGAGAAACTTCATTGCAAGAGAGCAGATCATTGTCGACGAACAACATGGTTTTACGCCAAAGAGATCAACAGTAACTAACCTGTTATGTTGTGTTGACAAGTGGACAAGCAGCTGGAATGAAAAGATACCGACGGATGTTATATACCTGGATTATGAAAAAGCATTCGACCGCGTCCCGATAAACCGACTGCTCGTCAAGTTGGACCACTTTGGAATTCGCGGAAAATTGCTCAACTGGATAAAAGACTTTTTGACGGGCAGGAAGTTTCGGGTACGAGTTGGAGAGCACCTCTCGGACCCGCATGACGTCCACAGTGGGGTTCCGCAAGGTTCAGTGCTTGGACCAATGCTGTTTGGGATTTTCTTGACAGATCTCAGACAAGTTGTAGAGTCAGATTTGTTTTTGTTTGCTGATGATACAAAGATCATGGGAAACCCGCTTATCAGCCACAACATCATACAGCAGGACTTAGACCGTATTGTACAATGGACTAAAGATTGGCTAATAACTCTCAATGCGGAAAAGTGCACTGTACTCCACATAGGTAAAAACAACCCTGAGCATACGTATTGTATTGACTCTAAAAGTTTGGAGAGAGTTACTTCTCAGCGAGATCTTGGTGTCATTATAACTAATAACTTAAAATGGGAAGAACACATATTACAGCTTACCAAAAAGGCCAACTCTATGTTATACATGATTAGAAAAGCCTTTCGCTATATGGACAAGAAGCTCTTTATTAGAATCTACAAGACGTACGTAAGACCATTGCTGGAATATGCGTTCCAAATTTGGAATCCATATTTTCGAAAAGATATTAGTCTGATTGAAAAAATCCAAAGAAGGGCAACAAAACTGGTACCATCTCTTCGCAACCAACCTTATGAAGACAGGTTAAAAGAATTGGGTCTGACAACCTTGGAGCAACGAAGACAACGCGGCGACTTAATAGAAACGTACAAAATACTCACAGGACACTATAATGTACCTTCATTAAGTGACATTTTCACTCGGAGTGTGTGTGACAGATTGAGAGGACATTCCCTGAAGTTGACACGGACACAGAGTAGTAGCAACCCTAGACGTCACTTCTTATCTAACCGCGTAGTGAGAGTGTGGAACAGTTTGCCCGAAACCGTAATCAGTGCACCTACAGTGAACTCTTTTAAAAACAGACTCGACAAATATTTATTGAATGGACAAAACACAAGTGCATCAGGACATTGACGTGCACGTATCAGCTTTAAGCTGCCTGTGCATTAGCAAATAATAATAAATAATAATAATAATAATAATAACACTTTACACAGGTCAACCCATTTTTTAAAGACACACACGAGTTGAACGCGACAAAATAAATTTTTTGACGTGACAACGTCTAATAACTCGATACTAGGCTGCATGCACGAAAAAGATGACGTCATTGTCCCGTTACGCTCATTGTAGCGTTCCTCTTTCCACTCCTTCTGTTTATTATACTACTGTAATGTTTGACGTTGTCACTTCAAACTACCGTCCGAAAACCGACTTAACAGACAACCAATTTTTTACCTTTTAATCGGTGTTTTTATTGGATAAAAGGTAAAAATGTTATTTTATCGCGTTCGACATATGTGTGTCTTTAAAAAATGTGTACAAAACGCGAGAACTTAGTGTTATACATGACAACCCGGCTCCAAGCGTGGCACCTGTATACAGTCGGACAGCTAGGCAAAAAAGAGTAGAAATGGAACTAAATTTTTTTATCATAGCAATATTTACTGTTCTCATAAAAAAGTGACTCGATAGTTGCAACATGAAAAACGGTTTACATAGACATTGGCGGACCTATTATTTTCTACTCTTTAACTGTCTATATCTACCATTTTATTGGTATCTGTCATCTGTCACACACATTCATTCACTTGTTGGGCATTTTCGCGAGAAAAGATTCAAAAACTTTTTTTTTCAAAATGGGTAAATTTAATGTTTTCCCTAGTCAGAATCACGAGCACTTTCGATTGGTGACAAAAACTTTGTTACTATTTTTCAAACACTTTGTAGAGCGGTTACAAAATGGAAAGTATGCAAAATAATAAAAAAATTTGGGACCATTTTTTTGTCTCTTGTTTTTGGTCGAAAGGGCTCGAGATTCTGAGTAGGAACAACATAAAATTTACCTACATTAAAAAATATTTTTGGTCACTGTTCTCGCGAAAATGCGCGAAAAGCTCATAGTGCCACTGACCTGCTAGTAGGCCCCGCTACAGCGCGCACGACCTCGTGGTGCGCGAGGTGCGTGATCTGCGCGGGCACCTCTCTGGGCGCCGTGTCGCCGTGCCCGAGCCGCCCGTCCTCGCCGGTGCCCCACGACCACACGCCGCCGTCGGACGATACGCACAGGTAGTGACGGCCGGCGGGATGGCAGGCCACTTGGACGATGATTTTGTTTTCGAAGCCTGAAAAAAGATAAGTTTTATATTAGAAAAATATTATAGCTTAGAAAAATCTTAACTGACACAGTCAGTAGGATCACTCACCTTGTACTAGATGCGGTGCCATAGTATCGTAGTACATATTTAGTGCAGACATCGCCGTCACACGTCAGAATTAGCGATATCTTCTCCTCTCAGACAATCTGTCTTAACACGTCGTAACCGACTAAACAATGTTCTAGAAAAATCTCAACTGGCACAGTCAGTAGGATCACTCACCTTGTACTAGATGCGGTGCCATAGTATCGTAGTACATAGTGCACACATCGCCGTCACACGTCAGCAATAGCGCTATCTTCGCCACTCACACAATCTGTCTTAACACACCGTAACCGACTGAACAATATTCTAGAAAAATCTTAACTGGCACAGTCAGTAGGATTTCTCACCTTGTACTAGATGCGGTGCCATAGTATCGTAATACATAGTGTAGACATCGCCGTCGCAAGTCAGCATCAGTGCTAGCTTCTCCGCGCAAGCGATCTGTCTGAATCGCAGACCGCTGAAGCAGAGGGGGCCGTAGCCGACCGAGTATAATTCTTGTGCTGATTCTGTGCACTGTGTGAATAGAAAAGGTGATTTAAGGATGGTGTTTGTGAAACACAATCGCTTTAGGAGGCAAGTTCCGTTTCAACGTACAATTTTTTTTATACTACGTCGGTGGCAAAGAAGCATACGGTCCGCCTGATGGAAAGGGGTCACCGTAACCCATGAACGCCTGCAACTCGAGGAGTGTGACATGCGCGTTGCCAACCCATTAGAAGCCTGTACACTCCCTTTTGCTGTGTTAAGTACACAGCAAAAAAGAGTGCAGTTCCAAGGAGGGTTCGGGTTGGGAGACGACTCAAAGGACAATAGACGGAACAAATTAGTTCCGTAGATCCTTCCGTCACCAGCACACCGCACCCTCGTTGAGTTGATAATTAATAGGTATACAAATACACATTATTTCAGGGAATCTCCGCTATAGCTTTATGAATTTGAATCGCAATTAATGTTAAATTACATCGTCTAAATCATCATCGACGCAAGTTATGCATAGGTGTCCATAATGTCCATTATTCCTTTGGCAATCGTATACAAATATTTCTAAAAGAATTATTAAATGCGTATGCTCCTGTTAGTCATATTTAACTTCTTTCTGATGTACTTAGGGCAAGATTTTAAGGTAATGATTTCATACAACAAAAACTTACGGTAACAAATCCTTTGATAGGTGGTAATAGAGGTTCACCGAGCCTGTTCAAGTGGCACATGAGAGCTATACCAGCCTTCCGGACTCCCATAAGACCATCTCCGTTGGGTATGTTGAGGTCCCTGTAAAAAAATTATAAGCGGTGAGTTTTATATTTAAAGAGAGAGAGAGAGAGAGAGAGAGAAGACTCTGCAGATTCGTTTCGGCTGGAATTTTGGTTTATTCAGCAAATTTTCTACTGTTATTAAGTATGCCATCAAATTAAGTAGTTAATGTGACAAGGTACAGAAATCATCACTTATTTATGCCGGTGACTGTACCAATTTAGGCTGAGATGGTCACAAGTTCTGCGTCGAGGCCTGGTTTGCGGCAAAAGGGAAAAAAGGCACCGTAGTGAAACATTCCACGCTGTCTTGAGCTTCCCTTGTCAGCTCTGCGGCAAATTATGTCAAATAACTTACTTATATGGCGCGAGTCTCCAACACAAAAACACGCCACTTTGCTCAGTTTTCGCGCCAGTTTTCGCCGTCGCCGAGCTTACAGAGGTCTACCTCGACTCTAGCCGCCCAATGATATTTTAGGTCAACATGGTCGACCCATGTCGAAGAACAGGTTCACAAAAACTTACCTCAGGTATGTTACAGTAGGGTTGACTTCTGTGTTCGGCTCGGTTATGACCATAGGGTTCGGCGCTACCACTTTCGCCATGCGCCTTAAGAACGGCCCGAGAGGAGCCGTGCATTCTTCTGGTGTGGTGCTGAAATTTAAATATATAATTAACTTTTAAATCCAATTTATTACACGATTATATGAGGAATATTGAATACAAGGTGATATATAAACTACGGTGTTAAGAATTTCAGCTGGTGCGAATGGAATGAACGTTACTTAAATTTGTGAGGGACACCTGTATCGGAATATAGTGGTAATTGTCAAAGCCATTGTATCGGCTAAGGTGACACAAGCATAGATACATTCATTCACTCGTTCCATTCGTATCACATCTTGTGAATTGACTTGTACTTGGCGCCGCTCCGTGGCGCGAGAGTTTGGCTTAATTGGGGATAGGGTTGATAACTGGATTTTATTACTACAGCGGCATCTTGTGTAATTACATGTAATAACTACATCTGCGGATCTCAACGAAGAATTGCACGGTTTATATATCATCTATACCAGACCCTTTAGCGCAACTTGCCTTGTCGCGCGCGAGTCTATACATCAAGCGCGACTTCAAGTATGGACTCGCGCGCGACGAGGCAAGTTGTGCTAGAAGGGCAGTTATACTTTACCTGTTGTCCGGCTGTCGCTTCTGCTGCGGCGGCAGTGTGACCAACACATCTGCAGCCTTCAGCAACGCTGGCAGTTCCGCGCGCCGCGCGCAAAGCTCCACCCACACGCAGAGAGACGTTCGCCAGTCGCCGAGCGGCGCGTTGCAGCCCACCTCGCTATAAACACGTACAAAACATCAGGTGTAGATGGGTTTTAAAAATTACTATTAATATATCATTACGCTAACATTGATAATTTTAATTAAGGTATATCTAAAGCAACGATATTTAAGCTAGCAATGAAATATAGCGAAAATTATCCGAAAGAATAGCTATGGATGAGTAAAGCATTTAGTAAACAGCAACCGCTCGTCTCATCAGGATCCTTACGTAAAAGAGTCCTGGCAGGCAAGCACGATCGCGTGATAAACGATATAACGTCAGGCCGTCCTTTTCGCACTATGTTGAAGTGCGATAGGGAGGCAAAGTTTATCTAACTAGTGTGTTACATCCGCAGGGATAGCAACTCTTCGACATTTTTTATAACTACACATTATAAATTTCAACTCAACTGCCTGAATTTGAACTAGCATTGAATATTACAAGTATTTTTCATGACATTATTTGACATGTTAAATACATCGTCATACAACGACATGTAAAATACATATATTTTTCAAGTCATTTTCAACGATGATTGGAACGTGCTGTGTTCCATTGCAGAATCTATTTATGCGTAGTATAGTGCGCGGCAAACTTTTAGACCATTAGGCGCGGTGGTGGGGACAAGTTCGCACATCTTACCTACACATACGAGCAAAAAAGCTACCTAATAAGAAACAATCTCTTCTGCGCAGGTAAAGCCACATGGTTTAAAAGTTTGCCGCGCACTATAACATATAAACAGCAACTTACTTGGTAACCACCTGATGTAAGAACTCAGCGGCGCTGCCCACGACCTCAGCCCATATTTTCTGCGAGCGCGGCACCTGCTGCGCCGGGTCCGCGCCCGCGCCCGCGAACAACGCCGCATCGGGCAACGCCCGTACGGCTTCCAGCGCGTCGCGTAGCAATGCCGAGCAGACATCGGCGTCCTCGCCGCAACGCCACGCGCGGCGCACTAGGGAGAGAGCTAGACGGAGCGCGGCGCGCGCGCCGACGCGGGCAAGACCTAGCGCGCTGCGAGTTTATACAAGTGTCAAAATTGGTTTATTCGTCATTTCAGTACATTCGCAATGCATCTCGAAGGTTGACGGGGGCCAGTTGCATAACATTCACAACATACATACATAACATACATAAACTCATTCCTGTATCCTGTATTCCCAAACGAAGCAGGCAAATCAGTTTCAGTGCCACATTTGACGATTAAAGGGTTTACATAAAACGAAATTGTGACATTCACAAAATAATGCATCTTTGTATAATGTTAATAGGAAGAACTGCTCTTAATACCTATTATGAGTTATAGATATAAAGGATTATTCATCGCTGGTACTCTTGACTAAGCTTATTTTTAGGGTTTTTATTTTGACAGCCGGACGGACTATTTGCGATGGCGCTTTTGGCGACGGATGGTGCAGGATTTCGAAAATCAAATTGGCAGTACTTATTTAGTATAATGCAGGGAATTGAAAGTATCATCGTTATGCAACAGGCCACAAGTCGAATTCCAGACGTTTCTCATACTTCGTTCACAGATGCAAGGGGTTTGAATCTCGGCCGGTTCAGCCGGCTGATGATGATAAGTCCAAATAATGTAAACTTTTTCACAGTTTTGATCGCTTTTTTTACGAGAGTCAACCGAAACTCAGCTCTAATGTCAATATTAGGTAACTGTAGAATTCCCATTTCAATGAAAATACCTCTGATATTACAGGTGTCCATGGAAGGCTATAGTCGCTTACTAATAGGCGATTAGTATGGTCTTTAGCCTCTTACACCATATGAAAATGTGTGCTTAAATCTAGGAGGTAAATAAGTTCCACAAAAATCATTTATTATACAAATATTATATCTAATAGTCAGTCGATATTTAAAACCTTGTATTTGTAACATAAAAAAGCAGACTTCACAATGTTTTAAAAATAATGTATGGCCATATACTACGGCTTTTCAATCGTCCTTTATTATGGATACCTGTTAGTAAATATTTTTTCATTATCAGTTCTGATATGTAGGTATACATATAACATAATTCCACAAACTTTGATATATTATTTATTAGGTACAAACTTAAAATCCAACCTATTTCTTCGGAGAATACTTGAGGCTTGCATGAGCTTACTAAAGAATTTCATATCCACGCCAAATTTGAATACTTACGTAGTCCATCTTGTGCTGGAATCAATTGTACCTCCACATTTAAGGCCTTCCTTATTTGGGACCCGGGAACTAATGTGCCTCCGGTATACTAATTGGCAGAGATGCAACGGGTACGCCAAATATATTTTCATAGCGAAAAGTCTGAATGTGACCTACTTATATAATCTAGGCAGGTAGTGTTTCCTTCATACTAAAATATATCTGTTGATAAAATAACAAACCGTATAATTTTTTTTGGCTGCTTTATCATTTCACTACCAACCATACCTACCCTTTCAAAACCTTTCCATCAAATATATATTTGTATTCACAACACCCTCGATGGTTTAAACACAACATTACCGTTTGGACTGCCAACCTTACTCACGTGCATTTAAGAAATTCGCATAAGCAGCCGAACTAGCTACTTCAAAAAGAAATACCTCTCAGAATCGGCGTCTTGTTCTTCCCGATCATCATGGGTATCAATGTCATAAGTTTTATTCACCAGGCCAACTGCCCTGTCGTCGGCAGCGGCAGTCTTTTTGTCTAACTTGATACCGTTCGTTCTTCCACTGAAATAGTACTCTCTGAAAACATGGAACTCATAATGATAAAGTGTTAGTGGCGGGCGTCAAGCGGCGCGAGCGGCGGGGCGTGAAGCGTAGCGTCGTAAAGATTTGAGCAGCGGGTGCCACTCTTATGAAATTATTTATTACGCTATGCCGCAGGCCCTGTTGGTCGTCCCACTAGAGCATCCACTCAGTCGGCACATGGCTTCGGCTTTTGGTAAATATTTGCGTACAGATATAGTGCGAAAAGCTTTTCCTTCGTATTCTTACGGAAACGTACGAACGTGTCATGCTATTTCAGTCAGTCTTAGTACAGAATGTACCGACACTGTCTGAACTAGCATGACGAGTAAGAACGTTTCCGCAAATATACGAAGAAAAAGCTTTTCGCAATACATCTGTAGGCTGTTTTAATGTATGAGACGATATGGCAGTTATCACACACAGTTATGTGCGTCTAACGTATGTGACAACTGACATATAATTGCACACATTACCACTCGCAAAAACATACACGTATTTACAAAGAGCTGGGGCTATGATGCATATAGTGTTTGTTAAGAATAAACCCCATAGTTGTACACATACACACAACTTCATTATCTTATGTAGTTAGGATTTAGCTAAAGCAGGGTTAGAAGTAGAATCATATGTTTGATATGTTCATTGTCGTATCTTGGTTTTCTTCCAAATGATACGTGACAGCAGAAAAATAAGTTATTTACTGTATAATTATGTCATTACAATACAATACAGCAAGTTTGGTAAGAATCGGTCGTACTGACGAAGCCAGGTTAGAACGTCAAAATCTTCATTGTCAGTTATTTTTCAGCCAAATTATTCATGGTTTCCTTGCGATACCATTTATCAGCATAAATAACCAGAGTCATCATCAAGAATAAATCGGGAATCGAACCCAATGTCGTTTGCGGCAAAATCGTTATTGTTATTACTTACCTCACAATCTGACGTAAACTATTTTTTATAGTACATCGTACGGGAATTAAAAGCCGATGTTGATATCTAAATAACCTAGGAATCGAACCCA
This sequence comes from Leguminivora glycinivorella, assembly GCF_023078275.1. NCBI lineage: Eukaryota > Metazoa > Arthropoda > Insecta > Lepidoptera > Tortricidae > Leguminivora > Leguminivora glycinivorella. The sequence goes on along the minus strand of NC_062998.1, from coordinate 9,005,630 downwards.
GAATAATTTTACAACAAAGTCAAAATTTTCTTTTGTATGACCCAGAAAATATGCCAGGATTCGAACACAACAAATCGAAATTACTTTCCAAATAAGCGGCTCTTCGATTAGCTAGGAACCAAATACGATATAATTTTGTAAACTAGTCGGGAATCGAACCTGACTATTTGCCAAAAAATCAAATGGATACCATTTACCAGGAATCTGGAATTTCCTGGATTCAACGTGCATAAGTAAGGATATTCAACCACAAAGGATCGTCACAATAGATCACTACTGGTCGACGTGACGCACAAAGGCCCACAATACCAAATAGTAATAATACCATTTACCATGATCAATTTTATAAGCGTGGTATCGAACACGCGAATAACTTGTAAAACTAGTCAGGATTCTAAGCCGACTAATCAATGGCACACCCAGTGTGCTAGAAATCGATACAATCAATCGAGAACTAGTCAGGATTCTAAGCCGACTAATCAATGGCACACCCAGTGTGCTAGAAATCGATACAATCAATCGAGAACTAGTCAGGATTCTAAGCCGACTAATCAATGGCACACCCAAATGTGCTAGAAATCGATACAATCAATCGATAACTAGTCAGGATTTGAACCCGACTAATCAACACTTTTATTTTCCCATCTAAAGCTTGCCCAAAGCTCGGAATCTTGCCCGTTAACTTACAAGTTAAAAACAGATATAACTTGCAATAAAAAGCCAGGACTCGAACCCGACCAATCTATTTGCCTTGCCAAGGAATCAATTTCAATCAAGATAAGGCGAGAACGTATGACGATGTAACTTGTAAAACTAGTCAGGAATCGAACCCGTGAAATATAAAAATTAATAGACATATAAGCCCGTTTTAGATTCTAATCTAGCTTGCCCAAAGTTCGGAATCATATTCTTAAAATTGTTAAACGGGCCAGGAATCAAACCTGACAAACCGAGAATACTTGCCAAATAATTAAAAATCTAGTACTATATGAATTGTAACAAAAAGCCAGGACTCGAACCCGGCTAATTGATTTTGTTTGCCAATGGATCATCTATCTAGATTTCCCGATAATCCGAGAACAGATGACAATATATAATTTAAAATTAGTCAGGATTCGTACACAATCAACCGCTAAGTATTAGGTACTTGCCAAGCCAGTATTGGATATCAATGTAGTTAGCTGAAAAAAAAAGTAACCGGGAATCGAACCCGTCGAAATTATAATACTTTGCCAGATAAAGATGAATTGTCGCCTGCGGTATTTCCGGACCGATACGACCTTCAAATCTTCAAGAAAAGAGCGTACACCCATCTTAAAGGCCGGCAACGCACCTCCAACACCTCTGGTGTTTCGGGTGTCCATGGGCGGCGGTGATCGCTTACCATCAGGCGACCTGTCTGCTCGTTTGCCTCCTATGCCATTAAAAAAAAAAAAAAAGCTAAATTGCCGAAAAACTTAAAATATAACACGATACGACTTGTAAAAACGGCCAGGATTCGAACCCGAGAAATCGATTTTGCTTGTCATTATAAGCTAATAAGCTACGAATAAATTCCAATTTATATTGCCCAATCAGCTGATAATAAATGAGTAGACTTTTTAAACTAGTCGAGGTGCGAACTCGATAAACCTTGTTGCTTGTTGCTAGCCTTGTTACCTGCTAAAAAAGCTATACATCGATACCAATATCATCATCATCATATCAGCCCTTTATCGCCCACTGCTGACATATGCCTCTCTTCTAGTACGCCACTTGTCTCGGTCCTGAGTTAGTCTCATCCAGTTGTGATCCGCAATACCAATATAGTTTACCTAAAGCAGAGTCCAGAAGACAAGATGTAATTTGTAAAACTAGCCGGGGCTCGAACCCGACGAATCTATAACACTTGCAAAAAAAACAGGATTCGAACCTTAAATTAAAATATGTACAGGCCTAAAAAGCCCGCATTTGATACTAAGTAATCCGTAACAGCTTGTAAAAATGCCTGACACAATCAATTTGCACTTTGTGAAATTTGCCGAGGATCGAACCTGGCAATTGCAAGAACAAAGGACGATAAATATTGTAAATTAGGTCTCGAACCAAAAAAATAATAATTTGACAATATGGTATGTATTCGGTAGCAATCTAATTTACCCAATAAACCAAACATGATATAAATTGTAAATGCAGTCAGGATTCGAACCCGAAAAATCTATAGCATTTGACATACATACATACTCACGCCGGTATTTCCAACAGGGTAGGCAGAGCAGGGAAACATCCGCTCAAGTTTCAATGCCACTCTTGGCCATCAAGGGATTGTATGAAAACGGAATTGTGATATTGCAGTGACAAGTTGCCAGCCCATCGCCCACATCACAATGGTACACACATCCCACAGTCGACTTCTCCGACACCCAAGGTAGGAATCATTTGACATTGTAGTTAAGAATCAACACCAATCGGATGTAATCATTTGACATTGAGGTTAGGAGTCAACACCAATCTAGTGTGCCAAATAAGCCGAGAGCCGGGCCCCACTTCTCGAAGCTACAAGTTACAATTTACAAGTGGTAGTCACTGTCTAATATGACAACGACTTCCGCTTGTAACTTGTAACTTTCAGCTTTGAGGAATGGGCCTGGTGTTTAAGGTTGTAAATCTAGTCGGGATTCGAACCCGAGCAAGACAGTTTTTACCTGATGAACTAGTATTCTATTCACGCCTGGTTAACGTCTTCAAACCGGATTATGAACTTCTAAAATTTGTCTAGAATCGAACATGACTCTAAAGCACTTGTCATCAATACAAACCTAGAGACTAGTTAAAAACTCAAGTCAAGAATCGAACCCGACAAATATAGGTACTTTACTTTGTTAAAAATCTTGTCACCTAGCTTATCCAATAATGAAAGAATCTACATATCATAGAAATAACATTAGGTTAGGTGGGATTCGAACCCACTCAATCTTACTTCTAGCACATGCCGGCGGCCGCGAGGTCGCGGCCCATTCAGTGGTGACGACCTTCGCGCGGCGCAATAGAATTCAATGTCGGCTGCTCGCGTGCGGTCCGTTTGCTATTGTAGGTACGAATTTAGAATGGCGGCATTTCGTGAACATCAAAGGAGTGAGCCTTCTGTACTTGTACTAATATATATTCTGTGCTTCTACGTATGCCGGCTATGTAACTCCCTAAAATACTTAGTACCAAGCAAGCATGCAGTAATTTAATATAATGTTATCCTTCATTACAGACATAAGGTTCTCAGAAAAATCTTCCACTTTTCACGATCATCATAATATCGCAAATTAGAGATATATTGAACATATATTCCTACTGACTACTATTACAAACCTGGTAAATGGACGGATAGACAGACGGACTGATATTATAAGGGTTCCATTTCTGCTATTTTTTTACGGTATACTAGAATGTGAACCAATCTTTAGTGAACCAACATTGTACTGAACGTACCAGCATTATCATCATCATCAGCCCTTTATCGCCCACTACTGATCATAAGCCTCACTTCTTTACTTTTACGTCACTTCTGACTATCCTGCGTCATATCTATTTTGGTACTGACTATAATCCTAAATCCGAAGCTATTTTGTTATCATTAGCTATCTTAAAAAAAATAGCATAACTCATTTTCGTGATATTTAGCAATGTGGCAGATAGACAGACGGACAGGGTAGCACCGGGTTCCTTTTACTATACAACATACATATTTAACTATACATACATACACATTTTAATTGTGACGTCTGCAACGTTACAATAATGAAGATCTCGGACGTAGAACGGAACGCATAATAAAACATACTTGATAGGGTGACGGCTAACATAGAATGCATACATACAAAACTTCACATCATCATCATCATCATCATATCAGCCCTTTATCGCCCACTGCTGAGCATAGGCCTCTATTCTAGTACGCCACTTGTCCCGGTCCTGAGCTAGTCTCATCCAGTTGTGACCTGCAATTTTCCGGATGTCGTCTACCCAACGAGCTAACGGATGCCAAGCGCTTTTTACATCTGTGAGCGGCCACCATTCTGTTAACATTTTAGTCCATCTGCCATCAGTCTTCACATGTAATGATTTATCATTATCAGTATATGTTGGTGGTTGTCACTTATGTACACGGGAATGGTTGGGAAAGAAGAGAGTGAGTCATTGAATAGGCTGAGGATTAAAACGATTAATTCAATTACTTGGTTGCGTTCAGAAACAGTGTCAAACAAGAGCTACGTAGCACTAATAAATTATTGGGGAAAAAGCATGGGCAAATTCGGAATTCTAAAAACGTATGCTGTTCTTTTTCTTCCTTACTCGCTCTGAAAACTAAAAAGCTTGACAGATTTTAACTTTGTGTGATGTTTGAAATTGTTATATTTTTGAAATTTATTTTTAAGTCAACGTAACACTAACTTTACAATCAAGCCAGGTATGATTATGTATAAATTGTATAATCATAAGAGAAGTTATTTGAATTACTGACTTCAATTTGTATCATCATCAATACTTATTATATTATAGTAATTATGTATTTATATTATTTATAAATATGTATAATAACTAGTAATTTGCCGCTGACCCAAACTATACATATACATAACGAATATTATGTGAACAGGTACAGCAGTTCAAATTTGAAGAGGCGACAGACAGACGGACAGAGAGAATCCTATAAATCTCAACATTAGAAAACTTCTCTTGATTTTAAACCATGCCAATAATGGTTATCTAAACGTGTATTAACACAAAGTTGACACTATCCCCCTCATTAAAAAAATTTAGTTGACCTTATAAATCTTTTTACAATTTATCTCATTCTACCCAACAGAAATGTCTAAATGACAAGAAAGGGACAAACGATTGTTGACGGTTTGTTACATCTGTATAAAACAGATACAATAAAAGCATAGGTGTATATATAATTTTGTAGTTAAAAACCTCGTTCGTTTATTTTTTACCATAAATACATGTAGATTTATTGTATGCGTTAGAAAGCCATTAATAGCAAATTAAAATTTGAATGTTATATCAAACTCTTTAGTGAATTACTTTGTGTATGTCATGTCATATATGTGTCTTGTGTAAGATTTTTTTATAATGAAAAAGCGTACTGTACGCGTAATGAATTATGTACGTGTATTTTTTATTCGTCTTTAAACCTCACTCCGTGTAAGTGTTTATATTTTACATTGATTTCTTTAAATACCGTGTATTGGTCATGATGTGTGTTTGTGTTTTTTCATTATGAATTATGATACAAGTGCGAAGAAGAGGAAATTCGAAACGATTGGCGATAAATTAAATACGACCGAAAGGAGTTACTAATTTCCTCTTCGCGTATTTATTGTTAGACGTTTTCGAGTACATATGGCCCTTTGAAGTTTCTACATAGGCGCATAAAGTACCACTATAGATCTATGTACTGAAAAACGTTTGAATGTCACATTTTTATAGAAATTCGCACAGCGTACTTAATATTACAAACAGGACTTAATCGCGTAAAACTATGTTTTAAAACCAACCCGTCCCGTCCCGTTTGTAATTTTAAGTACGTGTAAAAATCGTGAAGTTCAAATAGTAATTCGCATAGCGGTTTTTAAGGTTTTAGAGTCTTTGGCACTACGCAAAAGGAATTACTTTGATTGGCTGCCACCAACCAAAGCAAAAGTTCTGCGGTCACTAACACTGCACGAACACTGACGCAACCTGCACTGTGAGTTGTTGACACCGTTAGGACACCGAAGTGTTGCGCCAGTCTTGCGAATAGCACAACACTAGGTTACCCCCACAGGGCAGTGCGCAGTAGAGTCAATAGCAACCCGCAGCACTGTACGCAACCCGCAGCTGGAGGTAGTTGACACCGTGAGGACACATAGTGTTGCATTGATCGCGGGAACAATACAACGCTAGGTTACTCCCACAGCGCGGTGCGTAGTCACACGCGGCACCAACACTTCGCAACCACCTATACTTTGGTTGGCTGGCGCCGACCAAAGCACAGGGTGCGTTAAAGTCCTTCGCTTCGCACAACACTGCGCGCAACTGCACTGTGAGTTGTTGACACCGTTAGGACACTAATATTGTGCCATCAGGGATAACACAATATTAAGTTACCCCCACAGCACAGCGCGCGATCTTAGAGTCTCTAGCACTGCACTTCTTAAAACTACACTGGGCACATGTACTGTGAGTTGTTGACACCGTTAGGACACCGTAGTGTTGAGCTATTCGTAAAAATATCACAACACTAGGTTACCCCCACAGCACTGCACTTCTTAAAACTAGCACTTCGCATTAAACAATCGCATGGCTTTAGCAATGCGCCCTGGGTTGTTGGCACCGTTAGGTTAGCTCCCAAAGCGCATTTAATAGTTTTAATACTGTGTGAAATATTTCGCATAAGTAAAACTATAGATTTCATAATGTGTTGTTTTATATGTAATTTAAAAGTAACATTGTGTAATTGTTACTTTTTTTGCACTGTGTGTTTGTGTATATAGAAATATCAGGACTGTAATGTGTGTAGAATTGTAGAAATGTGGTTTTAAATAACTCTTTGAGTAGATAATTTTTGATATAATTACAATTTAAATATAACTTTTAATAGATATTTTTTGTGTATCCAAAAATACACAATTATACTGGCTTCGACAAGACGTACTAAGCGACGACTTGTAATAGATACATAAGTAGGTAAAAAAAGACACCTATGCAACAAACAAATATACAATTATTTTCAATCAATGTACACCCAATTCTTAAGCATGGTTTAAAATCAACTCAAGATCAGGCAGGCAAGTATGGTCGCGCGATAAATGATAAAACATCAAGCCGTCCCTATCGCACTATTTGTAAGTGCGATAGGGACGGCCAGATGTTTTTATCAATTATCGCGCGACCATACTTGCCTACCAGATTAAGATTTTCTTACATTAAGTATTACCTAACCAAAACCCTTCTCTCGTTTTAATTGGGTAAAATGGGTTTATATTAACATGACGCCTCAACCCATAGACGATTTTATAAATAATACCAAGTAGTTATAATACTTACAACTAAACGTGTCAAAAACTATAAGAATAACCGAGAACCTTTTCCTGATACAGGTTAAATGGTATTCTCTTTCCAGTATAACAATGCATAATAGTAGAATACTTAATGCATAACATAACAAACATACATACACATACTCGGGCCTGTATTCCCATAAGGGGTAGACATAGGGCATGAAAATTCTCAAGTTTAAGTGCCACTCTAAGCAATTAAGGTGCAGAAAGAAATGAAAATTGTGGAATTGCGGTGTCAAATTGCCAGCCTTTCGCCTGGGTCACAATTGAACCCATATCCTACAGTCGATTTCTACAACAGGAGGGGTAACATTCCTACATAATTATTTACATTCATAAAGTACTGAACTTACGGAAATTTGATAATAGTAAGTTCCATACATATATAAGATTAAAACGTTTCAAACAACATCCATTATATCTGTGTTAAAATCTGTCAAGCTGTTTAGACACAAAACGAGTCAAAAATATTCTACTTCATTTGGAAACAAGACTTTGTACTCCAAAAATGTTGATTTATGGAAGTTTATATATACCTATTATGGAGTTTGCCTCAATCTCCATATGTTGATTAATCGTCATCGTATTTTTTTATTCGGTTAGTCATCGTGAATCTTGTCATAATGCACGAAGGTCGATGGACTCTGTCGTGAACGTTATTTTTTTATACCCCATGACGACAAGCATACGGCCCGCTCAGCAGACCGCAGAATATAAACGCTTGCAACTCCACCAAATAGTTGTATATTGTATATCAGTTAAAAGCCACTCTTTTAGCTCCTTCGATTTTATATAACTCGAAATCTAATTCTGTAATACATACATGACATACTTTGAAATAGTGGTCGATTATTTTTTTTTTCACATAATAACTGCAATTCAGTTCACACTTGGAAGGCAGAAAACACTACAATAATTTGCTTAACAAAAAGTGATAGTCACCCTAATTGCCTAAGCGATAGAATTCATCGCATTTCCATTGTATCGTTTCACAGTGTTTTAAAACTGTAATACTGTGTAAATATCAAGTAAGTCAAGCAGATTGATCCTCCTAAATCATCAATATTAACTAAGTCTCAACTCATTTTCGGCTACGGCGACTGCGTTTTACGGTTGAAAGCGTCTGGTGTGCTCTCAGGTGACTGACGTAACCAATTTTTGGTACGAATGTGCGGCCACACTCGCGGCAGGTCAGCACCCCTCCGACATAATTGTAAGTAATAGCCACAGGTGGTCTGGCATCGAGTTTTAACTAAGCTGCAGGCGATCAGACAGACGAACATGGTGAAATCATAAGGCTTCCTATGGAAGTTTAAAAATATAAGACAATTGAATTGCATAGAGAGAGAGAGCCCTGTACATTGCAACAAATCCCTATCATGATACAGAGCTAAAACTGCTAGAATGGTCATGAGTCCCTAGTTTTATTTTTTTTACTACTCACTTATACTCTAAATCATTAATTTTCAGGGCTTACTCATTTATCATTTAATATAGTAAATAGCTACATACATATGTACAAATTACCGTAATCGTTTTTTTTTTTTTTACATTTTATGCTAGTAGTGGATTTGTTCCTTGAAGCTGTAGTGTTCTAATAATTGTGATAATTCAATCCATTCTGATTAACACTGGCGCTTATTCTGACTGCAGGTGCTGAATGAAGAGATCATGTGGTCGCGACCCTCGTCATGAGACAGAGAGAAAATAAAAACATACTACAATACTTTCTAAACATCATGTGTCAAAGACCTTCAGATTATTTTTTAAGTGCGCATTTACAAACACCTTGCTTCTGCTCTCGACTTATGCGTGGAATGATGATGTTCGGCACAAACTATTCTATATCCTTCACCAGACATAAAACTGTCTCTATACAAAAATAACCTAAATTGGCTTGGCAGTTTCCGCACAAAGAAGTATTAATAGACAGACAGACTGACATGCACGGTTATTTTCGCACCCTGACCTTCTCTACCTTATCTTTCTGAAGTAAACAGCAATTAATTACTACTTACCTACTGATAATATGCGATTATATGTATTCTGTAGATTATATTTACTAGAAAAATGTTTCCTCCTCCGATCCATGTTCAATTTAATATTGATAACTGCTCCATTTTCATTAAAGATTAAATCAAGTGTCTAGGTATACTGTAGATTCCTATGTTTTAATTTAGTCTCCATATTTGAGTTTCCTAATGTCAGTTAATATCATATCCCAAGTACAGATTGATACTCACGGGAGACTACTCGTATTCAACTATGGTAGAACCTAAACAATCTTCGAATAAATGCCTATTTTGGCAGATCTACTAAAGCATTACTGACTTGGCAAACTCAATACCCTAACTATTGCAGTTTACTTAACTTTACTTACTTACTTACTGCTAGCCTTTCTCCGCAGACGTTTTGTCTGGTTGCCTTTGGCATAGGCCTCTCCCATATTTCTCCATGTTTCTCTGTCTAGAGCTTGTCTTCTCCACAAGGCTCCAGCTACCTTTCTGAATTCATTTTCCCATCTCATTTTTTGTCCTTAATTTACTTAGCTTTACTTAAAACTAAATGATGTTTATGAATCAATTTTAAGTCATCCAATCTCCAGTGGTTCCCATCCAATAGCTTTGGGCAAGCTTACTAAGTCAACCTTATATATGTTACCTAATAACGGCCACCAGGTGTCTCTTGCAGAGTACGATCAGCCGTCGTATTTGCGAGACGTAGGGGACAGTGACTGCTGAGTGCATTGCCCGTGTCCGCTGCTCCCATATTAAAGCTTCTAATAGACTTTTGAGGCATTCTGGACCTGAAATTCAAATCGTTTGACTTGAGTAAGTTGAATGATGCCTCCACAATTTAGCTCTAGGTGTGTAACATTTGGACTTTATTTCAACTAATGCTCTGTTAGTCCTTTGCTAATAGCACACCTCGGACACTGGCGATAGTGGCGATCAAATACGATATATGAAAGAGGCGCGTTCGTAACACACAGTCTAAGCTCGTGTAGGTGAACGCGTACTATGATTGACATTTGACTTGAGTGAAATATGACAGGTCGACTGTTCGCGTTTTTGACAGGCGGTAACTGTGACCGAGAGGGGGTGGGCGGCACTTTTAGCGGGGAGCGGGAGTGGCCGTACTGTACGATAGTACTCTTTATACTGTGGTAATAGGTTTCTTTTGATTGCACAACTTGCCAAAAGCTGCATGCTAGCATCCATACCGGCCAGGCTGCCAACACACACGCAGCACGGAGGTTGATCCATAGCCTACAATAACTGAATCTCAGCAGACAACATAACAAAAATATGTATTAACAGAATAAAGAACAATAGCTACCTGGATCTAATTTCCACTTGAGTTCATCTATGACCGTGGAGGAGGGCTGCGGGATGGGTAGCTTGGTAAGCATGGCAATGCGGAGTTCTTCTTCTGCAGAGAGTGTCGAGCAGGGGCCGCAGGCGCAGCCTGAGTGGGGTCCGCATAGTCCATCGCAACAGGTGCATGTTAATATCTGTATGTGTAGAGAAATATGTGATGTCAAAGATGGTGCCTTAAATATAATGGGATATCAACACTAAGGTCAATACGGGTGTTACGTACGCGGGCTGGCTTGCTGGCTAGAACCGAACTGGGGGTACCCGCAGATCATCATTATCTACCCACATGTCAATATATAACATGCCTTTCCCTCAGGATAGATGACACTTCACTATATTTCGAATTTCTGTTTTAAGTCCGTTACACTACACTGTCTATTCACTTAATCTATATTGTTCACTTATACCCTACACATGCTTTCATAGTCTTTTGGGATTATTATAGTATTGGTAACTAATTATCTAACTATTGGCTATCTGCATTATAGTGAGCATCATCTCCACTATCAGACTCTATGTCTGTGCTACCATATTCCTGGAGAGCTATCTTCTTCAAAGATGGTCTGTCGGACGGTGGGCTTTCACTCGACCGGGGTCGTTTGTTACTGATCAGTTCATTTCTTGACACTGAATCATTGGAATCCCGAACTACACACTCTTCTGGACCTTTAACCCCAATCATCTCTGCCCACTGGCTCGGCGGGGGAATTCTTATTGTGCCAAATCCCTCATCGTCTCCCCCTTCTTCCACTTGTTTTGATTCTTTACCCTTACTTGACGATTGCATTCCTACATCAGTCTGTATTTCTTCTTCTCTTTCACTCCTAGTAAAACCTAGCATCTGGTTAACATGTCTAATGAATAATTTTTTTTCTTGTTTAATTTTATATCTTAACACTCCAATCCTTTTCACTATTATTCCTTCTAACCATCTAGGCCCCTTTCTATAGTTCCTGAAACAGACTGTCTCTCCCACTCTGAACTCTCTCACTCGTTTTGTTTCATTTTCCTGGATATCTTCAGTCTCCTTTTCTTGAATAGAAAGGGGGTGAAGCCTATCAAAGTTAGTCCGAAAACGTCTATTGTTGAGGAGTTCTGCAGGTGTCTTACCGGTGACAGAGCTAGGTGTAGTCCGCAACCCATACAATATCTTATGCAACCTGGTTGCCCATGGGATATGTGACATCTTCTTTAACTTTAATTTCAAGGTCTGTACCGTTCTCTCTGCCTGGCCGTTAGAAGCTGGATGATATGGAGGTACTATTGGGTTGGTAAGAAAGTAATGAGCGATCGATTGAATTCCACATAAAATTTTTGAGAGAGTTCTAGAATCTTCTATGGTCGAAAGTATATAAAGGGCGAGTCGCACAGTTACTCGTCAGTCATTCACTAGCTGTCGCCGAGCTAATATAAGGAAGAAAATGGACGAATTAAAAGTGCATGTAAGGCATTGCTTACTATATGAATTTCAGTCTGGCCATTCAGCCGCCGAAGCAGTGCGTAATATATGTCAGCGTGTTGCTCCTGAAGTTGTGTCTGAGGCCACGGCGAAACGATGGTTCCAGCGGTTTCGTAGTGGCGACTTTTCATTATCAGATCAACCTAAGTCTGGTCGACCGGTGAAGATTGATGTAGCCAAATTATAAACCTTAATTAAAGGAGATCCGAGTCTAACGAGTCGTACTCTTGCTACCGAATTAGGCTGCTCTCATGTCACCATAGAAACACATTTACACGAGTTGGGAAAAAACTACAAATACAGTGTTTGGATACCGCACGAACTTGATAGAGATCAACTAAACCGCCGTGCCGATATCTGCATACACCTTCTGTCTTTTCGCCGCACATTCAACTGGTTGGACCATCTTATCACTGGAGATGAAAAGTGGGTCTTATATATAAATCACACACGCAAACGTCAGTGGCTAGCTCCAAACGAAAAAGGAATAGAGGCACCAAAAACAGAGCCTCACCCGAAAAAAGTTATGCTGTCCGTTTGGTGGGATATTCATGGTATTATTCACTGGGAACTCCTACCAAGTGGAATGACTGTTACCGCATCAGTATACTGTAATCAGCTTGAAAATTTAAACCAAAAAATCTGTCAGAATCGTCCACAGCATGCTAAAGTTTTTTTCTTACACGACAATGCTCGCCCACACATTGCAAAAGTGACTCGGCTAAAGCTATTGGAGCTAGGTTGGAAAGTGATACCTCATCCACCGTACTCTCCAGACTTGGCACCTACGGATTACGCATTGTTCAGATCGCTAAGCAATGCCTTGAATGAAAAAAAGTTCGATGATCAAGCCCATCTACGACAGTACATAGCTGAGTTTTTTGAATCTAAACCTAAGAACTTCTTCGCCGATGCTATTCATTCTTTACCAGAACGATGGAGACAAGTAGTAGATAACGAAGGCCGTTATATTTTTGATAAATGATTAAAATAATAAATTAAATAAAAATTACAATATTGGTTATGAATCGCTCATTACTTTCTTACCAACCCAATAGTATGTGTCTAATACCATTGTTTTTAAAATACTGACATATCTCTTCTGATGCAAACGCTTTCCCGTTGTCACTCACTATTGTGTCTGGCAGCCCTTGTTCAGCAAATATCTCATCTAGCTTATTAATTACCATACTTGAACTCTGGTCACTAACTATTTTGACTTCTGGCCATTTTGAGTAAGAGTCAATTAGTACCAAGAAGACTTTGCCCATGAAAGGTCCTGCAAAATCAATATGCAACCTAGACCAAGCCTTTGGTGGCGTAATCCATCTATGAGTCACCTTGGCTGGCATATTCCTTACTTCTTTACAAGTTTGGCAATTCTGTATCAAACTCTCTATATCTCTGTCAAGTCCTGGCCACCAGAAATAACTTCTTGCTATTGCTTTGGTGATGACTATGCCATCATGATTGCTGTGCAGCTCTTTCAGAACACTTTCACGCAGTTTCAGAGGCACAATTACTCTACCTCCCCACAATATACAGTCCTTGTATTCTGTTAATTCATCTCTCCTTACATGAAAGTCTCTATATTTCTCTTCAACTGTACTTGGCCACCCATTCCTAATCCAGAACATCACCTTTGCTAACACACCATCAGTTTTACTCAACTTAGCTACCTCTTTAGCTGTCATCTGTAATTCAACTGGTGTCTCATTGAGGAACAAAACATTTACCTCTTGCAGTTCTTCTTCTTTTTCAGTACTTTCAGGTGCGGGCCATCTACTTAGTGCATCAGCATTCCCTATTTTTTTCCCTTCAACATATTTTAACTCGTAATCGTATGAGTTTAGCAATAGTGCCCATCTCAACATCCTGGGTGAAATCACATTAGGTATCGGCTTCTTCGGATCAAATATACCCAAAAGCGGTTTATGATCCGTCTGTATGACAACCTTACGGCCAAAGATATATGCGTAAAATTTCTGTACCGCAAAAATAATTGCCGCAGCCTCTTTGTCAATCTGCGAATAATTTCGCTCATGAGAGCTCATTGTCCTGGAAGCAAACATGATTGGCCTCAGGGAGCCATCCTCCATCCTGTGTTCCAGAACCGCACCCAAACCGTACTGCGAGGCGTCACATGTAATAACCACTGGTTTCTTTAAATCATAATGCACTAATGTATCCCCCGCAGTCAGCATTCTTTTTAAGAGACTAAATGCTTGTTGGCAATTTGGAGACCATACCCACTTGGCTCCTTTCAACAGTAACTTGTACAGTGGTTCCGCTACTGTTGCTTTTTGTGCTAGAAATCTGTCATAAAAATTCAGTAATCCAAGAAAAGCTTGCAACTCCTTTACATTCCTTGGCGCTGGTGTCTCCATTATAGCCTTTATTTTGTCTCCACAAGGATGCAACCCATTAGCATCAATCATGTGTCCCAGAAACTCTACACTTGCCTTCCCAAACTTGCACTTCTCCTTGTTGACTCTCAACCCTGCTTCCTTCAGGATTTGTAATAGGCTTGTGTCGTTCACGAACTATGAACTGTTAGGAATAAAATCCCATCAATGACCGAAATGAACTGAATCTTACCGTGGTCTGAGAATCGGTCTTTGCTCATTTAGTTCAGTATAGGATCGGCGAGCGCGAGCGGTTGGGATCGAGAACGAATGTGTGACTGCGCCGACCGAGAGCGAGAGCTACTTAGCAGAGCAACAAAAAAAGTCAAGTTTTCATATTAAACTTCGGTTACTTACAACCTTTCGGCCCGGAATGTTACTATCTGTGGACTATTCGTATCATTTTGACACTATTCGGTCCCATTCGTTCTGATCTTTTCGACCGCAGTGGTCGCTGGTCTGGCTGAACTAAATGAGCAAAAGACCTAAAAGAGCGAACTAGTTCGTGGGAGCGATTGAACGAGATCGGAGCGCTCCGATCAACGAACGAAACGGCACAAGCCTAATTTGTAAGATGCGTTGAAGTCTATCCCTGTGCTCCTGTATTGTGCGACCAGTGACCACAATATCATCTAACAGCACCGCTGTTCCCGATACCCTCGCCAATAAGTTGCTCATCATGCGCTGAAATATCCCAGGGCAGGCTTTAACCCCGAACGCTAACCTCTTACATCTAAATAGACCTTTAGGAGTATTCAATGTTAGCAATTTGGAAGTAGGTTCATCTACAACCACCTGGGTGTAAGCTTGCTCCAAATCTATCTTACTGAATATTACCCCACCTTGCAACACTGCAAAAGCTTCGTTCAACGTTGGCAGAGGATAAGTATCAGTCTCAGTAGCCATATTCACTGTCGCTCTGTAATCCCCACAAAGTCTGACTTTCCCGTTCTTCTTAATAATTGGAACTATTGGGCTGGCAAACTCCGAATGGCTCACAGGTTCCAACACATCTTCTTCAACCAATCTGTCAATTTCTTGTAAAACTCTTTCTTTAATTGCAAATGCCACGGGCCTACATTTCAAAAATTTTGGTTTCACATCAGGTTTCAGAGGTATGGTTACTACTGGCCCGGTGTATTTTCCTAAACCAGACTGGAAAACTTCTTCATATTCTCCCAATAACGTATCTATACCTGAATCTTCTATCCGTACGTTATTAATACCATGAATGCCTATACCCAAATTTGGAAACCAATCCCGGCCTAACAAATCTGGTCCGTTGCCTCTTGCAATCAGCAAATTTAACTTTGTATGTATATTTTTAAATTTTACATCCACTTCAGCTTCTCCCAGCAACTCTACCTGATTTTCAGTCCAGGTCGTCAACCTAACCTTTGACTTATCCAAACTTGGCAGGTTACCATTCCAAATTTCCCTCGCTGTACTCTCTCTCAACATGGTATATGCTGCTCCGCAGTAGACTTCCAAGTTTACTAATCGACCATCTAATTGCACCTCCGCATAAAACGGAGCCACCACTTTGTTTGACACCCAGTTACACAAGACATCCTCATACAATCCATTAAGTCGACTTGATTCCTTCGACTTACCTTTGTCTCGTGTATCCGAACATAC
Source organism: Leguminivora glycinivorella (assembly GCF_023078275.1). Taxonomy (NCBI): domain Eukaryota; kingdom Metazoa; phylum Arthropoda; class Insecta; order Lepidoptera; family Tortricidae; genus Leguminivora; species Leguminivora glycinivorella. The sequence goes on along the minus strand of NC_062998.1, from coordinate 8,989,669 downwards.
CTCTGCGATATGGCCCATTCTTTTACATACATAACATCTACTATATCTGAACCTACAGAAATTCCCATGTTTTTTGCCACACCGCCAACAATCCTTATTCTCCTTATTCGGTTCTAACGGTCTTGCTTTAATTTTATTAACTTCCATTGGCTCATCCCCGCTAGTTGTAGCAGGCGCCACGCTAGAGGTCGCCGTCGTCGCCGACGCCGCCATAACTATCACTCCGGCGTCCGCCGTTTCTGCCGTTAACGCCAATTTTACCGCTTGATCGAATGATAACGTCGTCTGCTGCAACAACTGCTTTTGGATATCCTTATCACGAATGCCACATACTAAGCGGTCGCGCAATGTGCGATCCAGATCGGTAAAATTGCACTCTATAGCCAATTTCCGCAAACTAGCCACGTACTCTTTTATATTTTCAGTGCCCGATTGACACCTCATATGAAACTTATACGATTGCACTATTTCATTTTGTTTAGGATTAAAATGATCGTCTAACACGGCCTTCACACTTGTATAGGTTATGTCCGTTATCTTTTTTGGCGAAATTAAAGATTCTACCAAATCATATAAATCACGACCACATACCGAAAAGAAATTCGCTTTTTTTAGTTCATCCCTTTCAATACTATTCGCGAGCAAACAATAGTCGAACCTATTCACGTAGTTTTTCCAATTATCTTTGTCCATATGAAATTCACTAAATTTTACCGCCATTTTATTCACAACACTAAATCAACACTTTTAAACATTCAAACTATGTTTAAAGCACTTTTAGCCTATTTTCGAATTAAATCCCGTCGCCAGAATGTTACGTACGCGGGCTGGCTTGCTGGCTAGAACCGAACTGGGGGTACCCGCAGATCATCATTATCTACCCACATGTCAATATATAACAACGGGTAAGTGTGTTATAAAGGGAAGTGTGTCTGGCCCTCACATTACTCCTTTTAACTCATAGTCACCTGTGATTTTGCGAGTTTATGCTTTTGCAACTTGCTACTAACGGCTCAGCCACGACAGTGGTCTTAGCGCAACTGCGGTGAGCGGCGGCCATACATTGGAGGGAGACACAGATTGTAATAATCACTTATTGGTTTAAATTGGCTAAATAAGAAAGCCAGACACACTTACCTGTGACCATTGACCTGATAGGTATCAGATTAGATAATGTGAAAATGCACTAACTGCAATTATTAGTACTTGTACACTGATATTGCAGTTGGTATGCAGGTAGAACACAATAGTTGCAGTTGGGTTGCAGTCCGTCTATATTGGTTCTTTCAAGTTAGTTAAAACATTGTGTTTGTACCACATTTTGTAAACTACAAGGCAGTAATTATGTTATTGAGAATGAAATAGAAATTCTATAATATATTTATATAGGAATATTCCAATTCTCCTCCCTTCTTCATTACAAAATATCCACTAATACATCTTCTTTAGAAAGCAAGCTGTATTGTTTTGTTGCAAATCTATAATTTATGCAATGAGGTCACAATAATATCAGTGTGATTAATACATTACAAACATACCTATATGTTTGATCTAAGTACCAACTGTTGCGTATCTATGACCTAAAAATATAGTATTGATATTTTAACATACCTCAACTAAATTACTAGCAGTTATCAGTGCTTCACTGTACCTATTAACTAATCAGTGTTCTAAAAACGGCCTTGGTACAAAACGACGTCTAAAAAACGAACAAATACTAAATAGGTCATAAAAATAATGAGAAAATATTAGTAAATTTTCACTCACCCTTAGACCACAATAGTATTTGCCATTATCCCCGAGCTTGGCAGTAATACCAGCTTTGTTGAGCAACCCCGCGCTGGCATCTAGAATCACTTCACTATCCTGTATAATGGTGTTGTAATGATTGACCAGTATCTGCGGACATTGTACCGCTCCTTGTAGGTCCGGATTCAGCCATTTAGCGTCGAAATGCTGCTGCGGACGAAAGATGAACTCGTCCGTGTCCTCGGCGCCAGACATTATCGCGACCGGTACTTGCTACCCGAAACACATTATTATGATTGCATCGCAACCGGGTCGAGAATGCGCGGTCATCTACAATGGACACTTGATCACTCCCACTCTTCACTTTGTTCAAAATTTTCTCAATTGTTCACATCACTCGAACTAGATTGCTAATTTTCATCAGATATGAGAAGTAGGTATGTACTTTTGCTACTCTTGTGAAAATCTGGGTACAGTAGTATAGTGCCTAGGTAATCGATAAAGCCTAATTGGCTGTCATATTTGTAGGGTTGTCAGACATGTTACCACAAAGCCACAAACTACGAAGATACGTAGCACGGGTAGCACTGGCATTTCTGCCAGCGCATGTAAAGGCCTTAACAGACTATCCTATTCTAGTGGCCGCTGTACACATATGGCCAACGGTTCCACCAACCCCCTTGGCCAAGCGTGTAGAGGGCTACTTGGCCGTAAGTTGGCAGTTGGCGCTTCCGCTTGCCGGCCAACCGATTGGTGTCGGTTTTTTGTCCACACATCAAAGGATCTTGGCGCCAATGGCCAACTGCGTTTACACGTTGGCGCTTCATTCACATTCAGTTGGTCGTCAGCCGTCACGTAGAGATGGGTAACTACCCAGGTAAATACCCGACGGTGGGTATTTACCGGGTAAATACCCGATATTTACCTACCCGCGGGTAAATACGCGGGTATTTTCATTTTTCTTCCAAATTTGACGATTTAAATTGGTGTTTGGGCTAAAATATATACATTTAAGGGCCAGTTGCATCAACCACATTTGACAGACACATCATCGTCACGCAGCAGACGTCTATGGAACTTCCCATACAATAAAATTTAACGGACGCTTTAACGGTGACAGACAGTTTGATGCAACCGGCCCTAAGGCTCCCCACAGACAGTCTTAAAAATTCATAATCTTAAAAAAAAAATGTATGCAAATTGACAGTTCAATTGACACTGACAGCTGTCAGTGTCAGTTTGAACTGTCAATTTGCATACAAATTTTTTTTAAGATTATGAATTTTTAAGACTGTCTGTGGGGAGCCTAAGTCAGTCTTTGTAATTTAATTGTACATATAATGTTTATCATAGCTGGGCACCGTTAATCAAATAGTTAACTTCGTTAATCGCTAATCCGTTACTAAAAAAGTTAACTTCGTTAATCGTTAAAGCGATACATTTCGACAAATTTAACGTAAGTTAAAGTTAATCGTTAATCCGTTAACACGTGAAAAAAAAAGAACTTTTCTTTAAATATTTAGTTGTATCAGTATCCACTATAACGTATTATATTTCTGTAAAAGGCCGAAGTACAGCTAGCCTATTGAACTCTAGGCTGCACGTGGAAGGCAGTGATCGCCTGAGCTACTGCCAAGAGCTGTGTCAGGAGAGATGCTGGCGGTGACGGGACTGTTGTGGCACTTTGGGCGGTAGAGGCTAGGGAAGCGAATGTGGTCGTATATAGAGGGCTCGAATTTGCTGCCCTATCATTACAACAGTCGCCATGGTAAAGCTTAGGATTCACCGAATCAAAGTTAGTAAAAGCAAATCCACGTGAAGAATACTTTTTTAGGTAGTATTTCGGACTTTTAGCAATCGACATCGGCAAAACCTAGGATTTACCGGCAAATCATAGGATTTGCCGTACTTCGAGCTTTTATAGTAGCGTTCAGAACGTGTTTTTTGCAGCGCAGATGGCGCCTGTGCCCCACTAGATTAACGATTAACGGACTCGGAGAAATTTAACGGAAGTTAACGAGTCCGTTAACATTTTTTCAAGTTAACTTAAAAGTTAATCCGTTAATCGAAATGTTAACTTCGTTAATTAACGATTAACGGATTAACGAGTTAATGCCCAGCTATAATGTTTATTCAAATTGAGAACAAATAGGTTGCTATGAGATAAAATGTGATTTTAGTGTATCACTCCAACTATAAAAATCGTGTAATATCATTCTCTGACATACGGAAATAATTTCAAATGCTTTTAATATAAATCATAAGTCTGATAAATTAAAACTGTAAATAAAAATATGTGAATAAAAAATATTTTAAAAGTCTCTTTTTGAAGCTCATAACTCATACATAGTATGTTTTATGACAAAAATGCATATAAACTTTTTTGTAGGAAATTGTGTCTACTTTAGTTCGTACATACAATATTTTTCGATATTAATGATAGTTTTCATAAAATATGAAAAAAATACATTTTACCCCCCCTAACCCCACCATAACCCCCTCCAACCAGTACTAGGAAGTTTATTGTTATCGTATAAATACGACTATTTAATGCAATCTAAAAAGCACACATAAAACATATTTTTTTAATTAATTTTAAAAATATACAAAAACTTCTGTAAACTTTATTGTATATTTGACTGAACAGTTTCGTTTTAAATTGTCAGCAATTCCCGTCAACTTTGTACAATGCCACGTCAGCAAATTTTAATTGATCCTATTTTGTTACCAACATTTAGTAATATAATTCGACTTTCGTAAGATATATACAGGATAATTGTTATAATTAAGAAAATATAGATACTAGAGAACCTTAATGACGAAATAAAACTTAATAAAATCTCATTTTATCAACAAAATCTTGGTAACAAAATAGGAATTAATAAAAACAAATTTAACTTTTCCCTTAATTTTTGTACAAAGTTGACGGGAATTGCTGTTGTATATAATAATTACAACCACTAACTTAGTATTTATCTCCATTTTAATACAAATCAGCATGTGCAACATGAAATGAATCTACCCATCAATTTGGGTAAATACGGGTAAATACTGGGTAGATAGGTATTTACCGGGTAAATACCTGGGTGGGTAGATTGGGTATTTACCCACGACCCATCTCTAGCCGTCAGAGAGGACAGTAGTGAAATATTTACGAAAATAATAAGTTTATCTATGCCAATAATAGTGTAGATTTTAGGAAATAAAATAACCTTGCAAATGTTTAATGTATTTCCTAAAAAAGATAAATGTTCTTATCAGAATATTCAAAAAATTGTTAATATTTCAAATAATTTAATTTTACTACGGGGTTATTATTTTTTAATCAAATTTTTCTGACAATGTCTATGACCTAGAATTTCCTAGACTTTTCCATTCCACGTCCATCTTTCATGAAGAGCCAATGCCAAGTGATTGGTTCGCCAATGTGTAAACAGCGGCTCTTATCTTGGCCAAGGGGTTTCACAAAGGGTTGGTGGAACCGTTGGCCATATGTGTACAGCGGCCATAAGAAGCGCCTGGCATACGTTGGCTCCTAACGTACTATCTTCAAATTGTAAATGGTTTTTTTTCGTAACTTTCCTGGTGCACTGAAAACTTTGCACAGAAGTATTTTTGTAATGGCCGCTGTACACACATGGCCAACAGTTCCACCAACCCCCTTGGCCAGATTTTAGGAAATAAAATAACCTTGCAAATGTTTCATGTATTTCCTAAAAAATATAAATGTTCTTATCAGAATATTCAAAAAATTGTTAATATTGCAAATAATTTAATTTTACTACGGGGTTATTATTTTTTAATATTTTTTTTCTGACAACGTCTATGACCAAGAATTTCCTAGATTTTTTCATTACACGTCCATCTTTCATGAAGAGCCAATGCCAAGTGATTGGTTCGCCAATGTGTAAACAGCGGCTCTTATCTTGGCCAAGGGGTTTAACAAAGGGCTGGTGGAACCGTTGGCCATGTGTGTACAGGGGCCATAATAAAAATAGAGTTGTCAGTTACTTGTCAATGTCAGATATTTTTTCCATACTCTGTGGAGTCGTCCGTGTCCGTGTATGACACGGGCGTTCATCTACGAAGAACGAAATGTGGCCATAGCGATGACCTTGAGGTAGTAGAGAATTTCGATATTGACGTTTACAAAGCCTTTTCCTATTGGTTCTCCTCACCGCTTGTCACTCAGGACGTCAAAAGTGTCAAATATCTCGCCGTTATAATTTTCATCATTACAAGTGTTTGCGTTGATTAATTTCCGTACCTTTATTTCTCCGTAATAATTGTGATATTCAGTGCTACTTGGCATTTTGATCTTCAAAATGCTTCGCAAGTGCTGTATACCCGGCTGTGATAGCAGTAATAAACGAAAAGACGTTATGCTGCACAAAATGCCAGCAGCCAGTGAAAAAGTGACAATGTGGTGTATAAATCAGCAGTTTTCAACATGTTGGAAAGTTTGACATCAAATGAAATCGGCAAACTGTACGTTTGCCACAAACACTTCGAAGCCAGATATGTCTCTTCGAAGTTGCGCTTACGGCCTAACACGTGTCCAACATTATTTACCTACTGAAGAAGAAATCACCACGGGAACACCGGCTCCCCCTCCGGTTGAACGAGGTAGGTAGTACTTATACATCGTATGTAACATCGCACGTGGTATATACGCCGCATTTTTAAAATTGAATCAAATTCATGTCCAGTCAGTGTATTTATAAAATGTTTCCAATAGGATAAGATTGCGTTAATTGAGTGGTGTTTTGGCCTAGTGGAGAGTGTTCCAGGTTCAAATTCTAGAGAGAACTTTCATGGGTCTCATAGTCATGGATATTGATTCCTGAGTAATGGGTGTTTCCTATGTATTTCAGTAGTACTATTTTTTTAATGTCAAGTTATTATTGTCTAAGTACCTACCACAAAGGCCTTAATTGATCTTAGCTGATTGTGTAGCCTAGTATGTAATATTCAGGCAGAAAAATATTTAGGTAATTTGCTTTGGTGTAAATAATTTTGAATAAATGGTATATATTTCTATAGTCAAATTGTTGTGTTATCACAATATACAATTGGGCCTTTTTTACCAGGATTCATTGAACTTGAAATGAGGAACTCTGACCACTCGTATGCAAGGAGATGTCATATTGACCACACTTATGCCATGAGCGCACCAACAAATAATTCAGATGATGCTGCTGTTTTACCACCATACATCACAACTGGAGCTGATTCAGGTAATTTCATAATATGTAATTTCCATTTAATGTCATGTCTCATGTCATGTGTTTATGCTTCAAAAAGTGACTGCAAATCTGTTTTTGTATTTCCATCTCGGAAACATTGGCAGGCTATTTCTTTTCCCGATGACATACAAGGGGGCAAAGTTGTTGTTGTTTAACCACATGCCAATATTGATACCCGAGCAAGCTAAATATTCCAATATTTAACTGTGAGTGTAGCAAGTGGTTGAGAATGTAGAATCTTGAGTGTTGCGAGGATTTCAAGGCACGAAGGTTAAACAAATTTTGCCACTGAGTGAAAAACAACATTTTCTCCCAAACTAACAAGGAGAAAATATTGACTGTAGAACAACAAACCAGATCAAATCCATAAATTTATCATACATTTGGGATTCATAATCATCATATAAATGTCTATTCAACCTGCAGTTTACCTGCTAGCTGTGGGCACCAAGTTAAAATCTGTATGAAATTATTTTGCATTCTTGCAACTTTCTCATCAGTTTTTGCCTTTACAAATTGGTGTAGTGAACATACAATTGTTAGTGATCTACCAGACTTCATAGAAACTTAGAAAGCGTCCATATCCCATTTAATTACCTATTAACTTTAAATAATTTATTCATGTAGGTATTATTTTACGTTTTCAGGTGGAGTTACACTGGAACATATTACATCGAGTGTAGAACTGTCTATTGAGCCATCATCCTGTCTTAATTCAGGTAAATACTACAAATAATTTGTTCAGGTGTACAAACATAATTTATATTAAGTATATTGATTTCTTGATCTATCCAATAGAATAAGCTATTAGCCAAGTCCATTCAGAGATCGGCCTCAAATTTCTTCGCGTGGAAAACGTGGAGTGTAGAGTGTGTAGGGCTAGCCGCTCGGTGCCTATTTTTCGGCATGCTCAAAGGGGCAGTGTTTGGTTATTAGATTTAGATTAGATTTCTTTATTTCATGATAAAAATTACACTATAAATTTGTTACATGCCAAAGTTATGTTTATCTTCTCATCATGATCGTCAAAAATATTAATATTATATATTGGTTATTCATAATTTAGTTATTATAAATTTACTTAGATTATAAAGATATTTTATATTTATCATTTTCAGAGCGCGTCCAATCCAGCTCAAGTCAAGCCTGCTCGTCGCGGCTGTGAAGTCATCGTTTGAGCCAACTTCACCACAAACAGGTAGCAATAACATACATTGGATAATCGAAGTAAAGGGCTACTTTTCTAGTACTATATCAATGAGGCATACACGGCTCGCCCGTAACAATAAGAAATCCACTTATGCCGAGTTAGCGAAAGTGACAAGTTATTGTAGAAAAGGACTAATTTCATTTTGGAATCAAAGCGGAATCGAGCCTCGTCGAATCGCATTTAAAATGTATGAGGACTCGATTCGACGCGGCTCGATTCTGCCATAGTGGACGCCGCAGAGGGAGGGTGGAAAAATTACAATGTAGGTACATACAAGAAATATTAAGACCATGACCATAAATAATATACATTTTTAAGGCAGGTTCACACACTTTAAATTCATCATGTACGCGATATAATCCATCTCCATACTTTTATTTCATAATATTATTAAGTAAAAAAAAATATTTTTTCAATTTGTAGAGGTTAACAATGCTCATAACTAATTCAAATCGATAGTACAAGTAGTTCTCGAGATATTTGGTAATGTGACAGACTACAGAGTCGCACCATAAGGGTTCCTTTTGCGCCTTTTTGGTACGGAACCCTAAAAATGGCCTCTAATCAACATTCAATAAGGTCTCTCAGTTGTGATGGATGAAATATATTTTTCACCACGAGGCTCTCTTGATTCTTCGAAACCAGACAGCACAATTGAATTTTATCCACAAGAGTGCAAAGTATTAATGTCATACAAATTTTAATTTGATGTCTTACTCTGGCTGGTATAATTTATGTACCTATAAATGATGATTTTGAATTATAGATATTGATTAATCAATTTGATGGATTTGACTTTGTTTCATGTTTTACTGTTGTTCGTGTTGGTGTGGTGAAAAACTTTGTGTTTCACTGGGTGGCAAAGTTTGATTAACCTTCGTGCCTTGAATTTGAAGCCGGTTCAAAATTTGAATCTTTCGCTTGCTCGGGTAACAATATTGGCACGTGCGGTTTAAACAACAACTTCGGCCCCTTGTAAAACAAATAAATGTTAATTGCTTTAGTAATATAGCAAGTAATACTATTTACGAAGTCTATAACATCTAATGAATGACCCCACAGGTCCGTGTTTATCGTAATTAAGTATGTAATTAAACCAAATATGTTTATAATTTTCAGTGGTGGACTCATCAAAGTCTAATGTGGCTCAGGCTTGCGTCACAACTCCGGGGCCATCCGTCAATTACAATGACCTTCCTAAAGGTATACTATATTCAATAAAGGCTTTTCATTTCAAAGCCAATCCAATTCTCATTAGTTTAAAAAATACCTCTATAAAGGAAATGAATATGAGCGTAAAGTGCCTCGGCGGACTGCTATGATTTCTATGTACATTACTTAAGGTTTTATAATACCTTAAAGCAAGTTGAAGCAAGAAATTAGTTTATTGATCAAGGTTTAAAAAAAAATTTTTTGATTTTTTTTACTCCCATACACGCTTGTTAAAACGAATCGCTGACAAACTCCAGAGAAACGTGCATGTACTTCATAAACACTGGCCACTAACAAAAATTAAAAAAATATATATATGAATATGTTTTTTTATAAAAAAAAGTCACAAATTGCGAAAAAATGTCTTATACAATTTGTATGAAATAAAAAATATGGGTGTTTTTCTGATGCCAATCGATTCCATTCCTATTCAGTATCAATAGTTTCTTAGGGCTCAACTTCCGGTAATATACTAAAAAGCCGCAAATTGTACAAAACTTTTTGCACATTTTCCCCATAGTATAATTATCTACAATAATCTACAAAAATTAAACTATTTTTTACAAACAGTTTTTTTGATGCCAATCGATTCCATTCTTATCCAGTATCAATACATGCTTTGCACTAAAAACCCACAAATCAATGGACACATTTTCCATACATTTTGTTATAGGGTAAATGTGGAAAAAGTTTTTTTCAATTTGTGGCTCTTTAGTACATTACCGAAAGTTGAGCTCAAAGAAACTTTCGACTAGTTTCGACACTGAATAGAAATGGAATCGATTGGCATCAGAAAAACACAATGTAAAAAAAGTATAAGAAAAGTTTTTCGCAATTTGTGACTTTTTTTATAAAAAAACATATTCATGTATAATATATTAAGTTTTATTAGTGGCCAGTGTTTATGACGAACGTGCACGTTTCTCTGGAGTTTGTCAGCGATTCGTTTTAACAAGCGTGTATGGGAGTAAAATGTATTGTGATCTATTCAATTAAAAAAATACCTTGTTCTACCACAGATATAATTAAGTATTTATATTCATTTGATAGCTTATTAAAGAGGCTTACTTTGATGAAAAATCTGGAGGTGTCGCTTGCATGACAACACATTAAAAAAAAACATTTTTTTTTAAAGTTTTTTTTTTAAGTTTTTGTATGGCAATATAACATAAAATTAATATAATTTTATAATGACAGATGTGGATATAAATCATATGCGAGCCTTTATATTCTTCTGGTTTCGCACGTAATATAAAATTTATTATTTTCAATAACCTGTGTGTGTGATGATGATGACGGGTTCAATGTGTAATCCATTTTAAAAATATTGTGAACTTGCTGTGTTGTTTTCATCATCAATATCTTCCTTGCATTATCCCGGCTTCTTGCCGCGGTTCGTGGTTGCCTAACTAATCTCCCACAAAGTAATAAAAAGCTGGGATCCGCTTGTCAATTTATTCTTGGATATTGGCGGTTTACAAAAAGTCGCTTTCTAGTCCAACTCAGAACTGAGGCTAGGTACCCTAGGCCTTATTGAAATTGGACCAGTTTCCTCACGATGTTTATCTTCACCGGAAATCAACTGGTCCACATCAAATGTTATATCGGCCATACGGTAGCCATCTCCAAACCGGGGTTGGAACCGGCAGCCGCCGCGATTGAACGTCGCTTGCTCTTATTGCTAGGTAACTTACTGTTTTATCAAAGTAAGATTTATAATTTATATTAATAGCTTTTTTTATATTTCCAGACGACACTATGCACTTAAATGGCCAAAGTCTTAGTGTAGTGTATGACCCGCCACATTTAATCAAAGGAGTGAGGAATAACTTCTTGACGAAGAATATTATAATGGACGTCGAAGTGGCAAGACTTGGTGGACGTGTACCGCACGGACTGCCGCCACGCGCAAGCTCGCCTGCTGCGCAAGCTCAACGACGAGCACATACTCCCGGACAAAGTCAAGAAAATGAAGGTATACCTACTTATTTTCTACATGATAAAGGACAAAGCAAACTTGTTATTTATCTCTCTTTTTTGCTATTACTTATTTCAGATTAAAGAAATAAAACGCTAAAAAGAACGATCCATTAGTATTTCTAGCTTTCACCCCATTTAATAAATCTACTCAATTACTTAAGTATGTTCACCTACATTCAATAGTATTTTATATAATCGTGATATAATACAAAGTTTTTCAGTCGTGTACCATGTTTAGGCCACGAAGCTTGCTGAGTGTTCTAATAGTAGGTACGGTACGTGAGTAAAAAGCTTATTGCTATTATTTACTAGCTTATGCTCGCGTTAAATTCGAAAATTGTGGAATATTCCAGTACTACAGTCAAATTTTTCCCGAATTTATCCATTTTTATGGTTTTCTCCTCATCTAGCACATACTCTCCTACGACGTCATTGTGGGATTGGGGTCCCGGTAATGTACTACAGTCAAATTTGACGTACGTTTCGTCGTTCATGAAAATGCAACGAGATTTATTCTTTAGCAACATTTTATACAACTTTCCGCACCATTTTTTGGATCGCAATTTGTTATGTGCACTTCTCTTCTGCATTTTCTGCTTCTTATAAGTCTTTATATATATATTTTTTTATATTTTGAACGGTACCTACGCGAATGCCTACTTTTTTTACAATTTGGTGAACCGATAGATAATTTTACGATTTTAACAACTGTCTAACTTTATCCTCGACTTGAAGATTTGCCGAACCGCTTCTACGCCTAGATTTTGGTAAATCCTCAAGCTTATGATGCTCTTCAAATTTTGTAACGATTTGGAACACCGCTGATTTTGAAAAATTGTACCATATTTGCGATTTTTTGCAGAGAACACTTTCCAGTACACCATTTGTGCAAGATTACTTTGCGATCGTTCAAAGTAGTACGCTGCATCGTAAAATATAATTAACTATGGAAAAATAACTATGTAGCGATCGACGTTGATAGCTTTTCTAATGTCGTCACCGTCAACTGTTTATCAATTATTTTTAAATTACAAATTTTAAAGATGTTTTAGTGTGTCCGCTTAGTAAATTGAACAGTCCTTACACACTTTCCCATTTATAATATTAGTATGGATTTACTAGAAGCCATACTTTTTGCACGTTCGAAGGCGGTCGCATTTTAATGTATATCTTCTTATATTTAATCTATGGTTTCAGAGTAAAATCAATGAAATTATATCGATCTTTTCCCCCGTTTATTCCCGTTAGACAGGACGATATAATATTTATTTATTTATATTTACTATTGTCTTGTTACAGGTGAAAAACTGTGTGCGTGTTTTCAGTCAAACCATGGCAGCAGCTTTATCCTACACAGCTTCATTTTGTGAGTATCTATCTATTTGGAATGTCTATCAATGACCATAATACTTAATTATATTTCTACTAAGCAGATTTCTTGTGACTTAGGACCAGCGCAGTTTCATTACAATGTGTAACATAATCAGAAGGAATCCTGCATAGAGGGCATTTATTTTTGTGTTTCTATTAGTACTTGAGTGATGAATACAGTATTTTATTCGTTCAAGTTACGTTGTCGCCGAGCCCTCATAATCCTTATAATCATCATATTATAACCAGCCAATTTTTGCAATTTTAAATTTGGACTTTCTTTTACTCCTATAACAGTTCAAAACTTGAATTTAATTTGTACTTGTGTAAGTACAAATTACTTAAAAGGACTTAAGAGGTTAAGCAATGAGATAAGATAGGGATAAGTACGCCTGTGTAGTAATGTAGTAAAAATAACATACATCTCAATGTATGTTATTTTAATTTGTTTTTGTACAATAAAGAGTCACTACTGCATACATACATACATACATACAATCACGTCTGTATCCCATAAAGGGGTAGGCAGAACACACGAAACTACTAAAGTTTCAGTGCCACTCTTGGCAAATAAGGGTTGAAAGAAAACGAAACTGTGACATTGCAGTGACAGGTTGCCAGCCTCTCGCCTACGCCACAATTTAACGACGTTTGTAATATTTTTCCAGCGCACTACGCGGACGGCACGCCTGTGAACGCTACGCTGTACAAAACGGCAGAGCTGGTGGCCTTCCTCGATGACCTGTTCGACAGCATCAACGGCGCCAGCACCCACCAAAAGCATACAAAGGGAAAGCAATTGCGGACTGCCGTAACTGAAAACTCAAAACAACGATTTCTGGATGAAGACGATAGAATTCCGTGATATCAACGGAAAATTGACAAAAGTTCCGACGTTGAAAAATTGGTTGACAACTTTAAAAAGCTACCAAAGGCTGTGGCAGGTCATGAACGAAAAAAACATCAAGATAATGCGCCCGCGGTATTTTAATTCCGACGCAATAGAATTTTTTTCGGAAGAGTGCGGGCTTGCAACGCCAGAAATAACGACCCTCCATGCTTTTGAGTGTACTTTTAAGTCACTAATAGTGACTAATTTAATAAAAATTCACCAAAATACATTTAATTGTGAGGAAGACTGTGCTGAGGAAGTTATTAAAATTCAGTAGTTGTTTGCGCACACTGAAGAAGACAATGCAATGATCGAGGATAGTACCATATCGGTTGATTCTGCGTCTTCATCATTATCAACCTTCACCGATCGTGAAGACGGCGCAGAACAAGTAATCGTGCAAGCCACACGGGAGCGTCTGGATGTACACTCACGGGCATATACCGCGGGATGGGTCACAAGAATAGTATTAAAAATATTGAAATGATTGAATGATTGTGAGAAAGACTTAACAACGGAAGAAACGGATATCCAAAAGCGAATACAATGTAAAAAGAATAAATTGACCTATCCCTCGGAACATGCTGTGAGGTTTTTTGGGAACATTGTAGACGAATCGAATGAATATTTGGAACAATGCCCATAAAGCAAACATCAAAAAAATTCTGGTGTATGATGACATTATCAGCGTGTTTCTCCTTATATTTTCCAGTTTTTATTGTTAATGTGATTACTTACATAAAAAAGTGATGTTATTAATCTAGTTAATCTTATAAATTTAACCAAGTTTTGTACAGCCAGCCCAATGGATGTTGATATTTTGCTTGATAATAAGGAATACTTGTATGGTAAATATAATCTTGTTATTGTATTTTTCCGGCTTTGTTTCATTTACTTTAATAACAATGCGCTTGTTTCATGACCACATCTTCTCACGTTCTCTATTGTATTGTGTTGACTCCATAACAGTATAATGTGTGCTGTTACTTCCTAGTAACTTTAGTACATTACACTCGCAATGAATATCCGAATCATACGTGGTTTCTACACGTTATATGCCCTTGAACACTGTTTACACGCATGCCTGCTGAAATTTAATGTATCAGTGATAGCTGCTGATTGTTTATCATACTCATATGCTATCTTAATTTTTGTAGTAATTTTAACACAGTATTATTTGATTTTGCCTTTACTATAATTACTAATGCCTATGCATGGGGTAGGCAAAACATTAGTTATTTATAAACATTCTCTAAGTTATCAAGCTGGTATAGTTTGTTTGTCCTTCGACATATTGGTGTGATAGAAAGGGACAAACAAAATTTGTCAGCTTGATAACTTTAGTGAATGTTTATGAATAAGGAGGTAAGAATATACTGCCAATGCAGATGCAAAACTGCATGAAAATCTATTTAGTAGTTTTGAGTTTATTGCTAACAGGCAGACTTATTTTGTTTTATAATAATTATGAGCTGCTTTCTCAACTTCACCTCTTTATAACATATGACTTCAACAAATATAATTCTATTTTCTTCATTGATTATGTAAGTTTAAGAAAGCTTATTACCAAGTTTGTTTTTTTGGTTATCTTTTTAAATTTATCAAAACCTAAATAACATACAAATAAGCTAAGACTAAAATAAAAAAAAAACTTAAAATTAAATAAATCTAAATACTGAATTTATTATTTCAGGTGATGATTTTCTCGAGCAGTTAACAAAAGACTACCAATGGTCGTCAGTATTAGATGCAACTGATGCGTCTCCCAGCGAGATATTAGCAGATGCTGCTTCATTCCTTATCCCGCCAGTTTCACCGATACAGAGCATCAAATCATCTTCCAATGACAGCAGCAATTCAGACTCGAGCAGTGATGATGATTCCAAAAAGTAAGCTTTTAATAAACTTTGTGACTTGTGAATCGTGATACAGTCTGGCTCTGTCGCACTAATATAAAAGAGTGATAGAGATAGCTAGCTATGATGATGTTATTATGCAATTGGCTACCCTCTGAGTTTTTAAGAAGTCTAAAGAAATACATTAAAGGTTAGGTTTTTAAAGGTTAAAACTCTGGTTATAATAGTCTTAAATACCTTACAGTAATTAATAAAAATAAAAATGGTTAACTCTTCACACAACAAAAATATAGAAACTTTTTTTTTAGGTTTGAATTGACGGTTTCTGATGAGTATGCTATAAGATTCTTATTAAAAAAATTTACATTAGTAAGAGTAAGGCATCTCCAGCACAAAGTTTATTCGACTTTGAATCTCAAAATTCAAACTCAAGAATTGTATCCTGTATACATATATAACATTTTCAGTTACAGGAAAAATACTCTTTATTTTTATTTTAGCAGCTCCTCCAATACACCCAGAGACTCCTCTGTATCGCCATTTGATTGGATCTCCAGTTTTGAAGATGAACCTGCAAATCATTTGAATTTGGAAGATATAGAACAGTTCCTACAAAAATGTGGTATGTTATATTTTACTAGAGTTACCAAAAGCAACTGATTGGTTAAAGCAATACAATCAATTTTATTCGTTTACTAGCTTTTGCCCGCGGCTTCGCTCGCGTTAGAAAGAGACAAAAAGTAGCCTATGTCACTCTCCATCCTTTCAACTATCTCCACTTAAAAAACACGTCAATTTGTCGCTCCGTTTTGCCGTGAAAAACGGACAAACAAACAGACACTTTCCCATTTATAATATTAGTGTAGATATAACACGATGTCCACCCGTAATTTTGAGCTGAAACTTGACCTGTCGCGTAACATTAAAGTAGCTAACAAATTACCGCACTGCACTGCGATTTTTTTTACGTAAATGAGAGCGAGCAGGACTTATATTCTTTTCTCTTTCTCACTTACCTACTTAAAAAAAAATCCAAGGTCCCAGTGCAGTGCGCTCTTTTGTTAGCTACTATAGCGTTAGTATTTTGTTGAACCAAAACCCGCCATTCTGTTCATTTCTTCCCATTCAACAGATCCCTCGAACGCCGTTCCGTCCCTAACGGAGCAGCCCCCAAATGTCAGGCCACCGGAAAACACCCAGTTGCGGCCGCACCACCGACCGGTGGTCGCCATCGAGAACGGTGTCATCAAAATAGAGGTGAGTGACCTTTACCCCTTTACCTTGTTAAGGGTTCCATAACTCAAAAGGAAAGATAAGGAATTTTTATAAAGAAATCGGGCATCTGCAGGGCGACCACATGATTGGGGCTACAGTATCTTGCCGCGACATAAATCGCACGTATTTTTCTAATTCGATTAAAGACAGAGACGGATAGTCTTATCTCGTGGCGTGGTGCTAGCTCTCACAGTCAAGTTTCACCGAAACAATTGGTCCGATTGACCTGAAATTTGGTACACATATGTACGTATACATAGTAAAAAAGGTTATTTGAAAGATCACAATTGATGTAAGGCGACTAGTTTGAAGTAATTTACGAAAAAAGTCAAACAATGACCCTGATAATTCCCCTATCTAGTCTAAAAACTGGGATACTGAACCCTCACGGCGCGAGTTCGTCTCGCTCTTAGCCGATTTTTTAGATTTAGTTTTCGGTGATAGTTGCTAACTCCTTACAACTTATTGCCTTTAAAACGCCATCTGATAGACGGTCAAGCAAATCTTGTCGCTAAAAAAAGCTGCGATAGTCCAGTTTTCTATGGGACGAAAAACATTCGCCTTACATTTTTAAATTTGCCGTCTTTTTTTAAATTTTTAATGACAGTTACAATGTCAGTTAGATTATCAAAGAATTTTAGACACGTATTTTTTCTTTTTTCTCGCAAAAGAAAAATGACGACGGTACAGTGCGTTGAAGTTTCGCGTGACATCACGCCTAGGTACAATTTTTACTTAGAAGTGACGTCACAAGCTCCCACTCCGGAACTTTGATGCTCTATATCTTTGTGTTTTTTCATTAATTAGAAAAAAGCGAAAAATATGTCTCTACTAACTGATGTAACTGACGGACTAAACAGAATGCCATTTTTAGGGTTCCGTACCAAAAAGGTACAACAGGAACCCTTATGGTGCGACTCTGTCCGTCTGTCTGTCCGTCTGTCACATTCCTAAATATCTCGAGGACTACTAATGCTATCAACTTGAAATTTGGAATAGTTGTGAACATTGTAAACCTCTACAAATAGAAAGTATAATTTTTTTAAATATATTAATTTTAATTGTAGAAAATGGCCAAAATGAAAGGGGGGCAAACTGTAAATTTCAAGTTACTAGGTCAAGTGGGGTATCGTTGGAAAGAGCTCAAATTGAACGTAAATAAGCTATTTTTTATAATTTTTTTGTTGTGGAAAAAAAAGAATTTTGAAGGAAAATGTAAAAAAAAATACCGTTCCCCCCCCTTATCTCCGAAGTTTACCAACGAAAAATTATGAAAATTTTAGTAAACATTGGTTTTATGCTATATATTACAGGAAAAATATAATCGTGTTTGTATTTTGAATACTTTTTTTAATTCACAAAAAACTTTTCAGATTTTTACTTTCAATTTACCCACCCTTGCGGATGTATATCGTACTTCAAATTAATACGAGGTGTTACGTTAACCATCTTCTGTCCAATAAAGTAAAAACTGTTTAAATCGGTTAACATTATAAAGAATTATCCCTGAAAAACCAGGTCGCGCAAATTAGTTAGAAAATTGACCGGGAGATGGCGCTATACACTATAATACTCATTAGTGCCTATACTTTTGTCTTCTAGTCAAGTCATTAGAGTTATATGAAAATATGAGATTATTTTTACTAGGTAGTTTGAAAGAAAGTTTGTACGGAACCCTCGGTGGGCGAGTCCGACTCGCACTTGGCCGGTTTTTTTTAATGTAGTCGTCATCCCTATTGCTTGACCTTCTATGTTTTACAATATTCTATTGAAATCATGCCTATCAGCGGACCCTTTCTGTTCGTAACATACCATAACATTCACTTCCACGGTATGTTTTGTTATCTTATCGCCATTATTTTAATGGCTGTTTTATCAATTTCAATTGTACGAGTAAATAGTAGGTATGATTATATTGATTATGTATAAACATTGAATTATTGTTTTAGGGAATCAAATTTGAAAGTACAACATTAGATCAAAACTTCACGAAAACACATCCCGTGGATAAGAATGCATGTAAAGGTATGTAACTAAGGAAGATTCTAGTGGAATAAGACTTTCGACTGGTCTGGTCCAGTGGTTAGTGCCTGCTAAGCTGATGGTCCTGGGTTCAAGTCCCGGCAAGGGCATTTATTTGTATGGCGATCACAGATATTTGTTCGTGAGTCATGATTGTTTTCTAATTAAGTAGTGTTTGTCTGAGTACCCATAACACAAGCTTTAGTCATGTGCTTACCGTGGCTCAGTCGATCTGTGTAAAAATGTCCTATAATATTTTATTTATTTAATAATGACATACTCATCCAAAATAGGCTACTTTCCTCCTAGTCAAATTAGCTTCTTTTTAAGAACTGTCAAAATGAGTTTGAACGACTTGCTAATATGGAATTAATATGAAATCGAATTGAGTGACGTCACGGTCAACTGATTTACTTTATATATTTCTATCTGATTTATGAAATATAAATTGGAGTTAACAATAACTTCTGTCCATGTTTTTCTAATAATTATGTGATGCTTTATTCCGTGCATGGTATAAAATGTTTTAAGTACAGTCAAGTTGCCTATTCCTACAAGTCATCTATTTTCTGTTTCCAGTCAATAGTCGGCAACCGAACACACCAAGTTATTTCAAAGTAGTCAATGAGCACAGCATACCCAATATACCCATAGTCAAAGAGGTTGTGAACAAGCCGATCAAGGTTGTTGTAGATCCGAAGAATGTACCCAGCTTGCTCTTGGATAAAGCGAACGTTCCAGAAGGCATGGGGGGAAAGATCGCTATATCACCGTTACCACAGAAAGTCAGCTACCAAAGAAAGGTACGTACATTTAAATGTATACCTTGCTCCGAAGTTCCGAAGAGGATCGAGTTTTATAGAGAGTTACTGTCAAAGTAAAATGTGTAATCACAGTCCACAGACTGCCATCTCTCAACAAAGGCTTAAAACTTTTGAACCACAATTTTGACATTTTGGCCCATTTTCTTAGCTTGCTATGTGTTAAAATGTCAAATATTAATATTAGCGCCATCTAGCCGAGCGTCCCCCAAAGGTGTAACGCCATCTAGGTCACCGTACCTTTTTCTTTATGGTTGTGAGGTACGTTTTTTTCTTAGACTTTATCTGTTTATACGGAGTTACATATGTCTTTGGAAGTTCGGAACGCACCCATAGATGAACAATCAATGAAAAATATTTGTAGGAAGTTTTGTTCATTCATCCACACGAATTTAATCTAGAAATGTGAAACTCTATGTCTGTATTGTCGTCTTATTGAAGTTTAATGTTGTATTTTTGTACATATTCGTTTCCCTAATTCACATCTTTAACTTAAAATTTTGAGTAAAAATTAAAATTTTGAAAACAACCCCGACCTCGACATAGTAGACCGATTTTCATGAAACATGGCTAAGACACTCCCAACTAATACAGCTTTCAAACAAAAAAAAAAATAAAAAAAAAAATAACTTAGGTACATCTCCCTATAGGTATACCGATATAACATTTAATCCTTTAACACCACAAATTTTCACTGATCATCAAGCATTTATCAATGAAGCCACACCTCAAGATTGCTTACACATTTTCTAATGCTAAAAAAAAGAAGTATAGGAAAGTGTAAGATTGAGTAACGATTTACATTTCAGGTCTCGCCACCTCGAAACAATGTAGTATTGTTACCCGCTGTACAGAATGCGAGTCCAAACGGTGCACAAAAACCCATCGTTATGGACGACAATTCCTTAAGTTCTGTAGACTTGTCAAATTTAAGTGAAGAAGAAATCAAAGCGTTGAAGAAGCAGCAGAGGATGATAAAGAATCGGTAAGTATTACGCAAAATTAAGTGTAGAGGGCGCAGCTAACACAAATAGTAAACCACGGTGCGAGGAAATTGTTTATTTAATAAAATCACATGGCCTACCCAAAATGACAATCGTTGACGCTAGATGCCGATCGAAAGCAGTCTGACTTTATCGCGCCAATAGGCTACTTGACCCTTTTTTAAAGTCTGTCTTATATGATTAAGTACTGTCCAATTAACCGAAATAAAATATTACCATATTTTATTATGACTTAAAAACAGCAAGAAATATTTTTAAAGTATACTTTTACGTAATCAGGCGAAAACAACACAGTCATGTTAATCTATAGATGTCTATAGATTATCTGCGCATAAGGTCATTCTACTTGATAACAATTTTTTTTTGACTTTTTAAGTATGAAGGCATAAAGTTCAATATGTCAGTGATTATTTTGACATGCAGTAAGGTTCGAATTCGATGACGTCACTACATCGCTGACAGCGTTTTCGGTGTAAAAAAATTACACACATTTTTAATCAAAAATACGTAGTCATCATACACTTTTAATACCCAAAATCTATAAATATTGTTTTTTTATGTCAAATACTACAGAATACAATCATTTATTTATTGTGCCAAATTCGATATGAGTGTAGCCTATACAGAAGAGCGACAGAAATAGCGAGCTAAAGGTTGAACACGCCAAAAATGGGGCACACTTAAATGTTTATTATAAAAAAAATATAATAAATAAATAAAAGATGTTTGATTTAAATATGAACAAATTTAATGTATTTTAAATGCAAACCATAATTAGTCAAGGTTTCTCGACGAATAAGCCCTCGATCGTACTTTTCTTCGAACACGACTTATAAGAGTTTGCACCATCACGTCAGGATACCTCTTTGTCGCCAGGTCCACAGTTTTCGCCGCTCCTTCGCGGAATTAACCTCCCCGCCTCTCTTTTTAAGAAACCCTTTCATTATACATTCCTCAATAGGCCGGAGTTCTAGGCAATTTAGTGGATAGCTATATTTCGGTACCACGGCTACACCATTTGCTTTGTACCACTCCATGACAGGTTTCGCGTAGTAACACCTGGCAATGTCTGGCCAAAATAAAGGCCAGGAGTGTTGTTTCTTAATAAACGGAAGTAATCGCTTTTGTAAGCACTCTTTTTGATAGATGCTGCCCTTTATTGTTCCGGTAGTGACAAAAGAGCTGCTTCTTTTACCGCAACTGCTAATTGCCTGCCAAAGTAGGTATTTTTTTTGGAAACTTAGATCTTTTTTTATTTGACAGTCTTTGGGAGCCTCTGTGCTACTTTTGCTAGTATAAAACTCTTGGCCAGGGATTTCTTAGAAATCGGATTTTATGTAAGTTTCACCATCCATCAGAACGCAGTCAAATTTTGTTACGTATAGACTGAATGTTAGTGACGTATAGTTTCTCAATCGAGTTTCTGCTGCTGATTTCTGTCTTATATTCCGATCTGGTGCCGTTCTGTGCTTTAAAACTTCTTAGCCCTGCTCTACGTTTCACCTTTTGAACATACAATTGGGACATCTTTACTTTTTAGCCACGTCATGAGGTAACACCATACAATTTTATAAATCTTTCACAAAAGTAACTGATATATTTAAAAACTATACTTTTTTGCGATTTATTTGGCATCAAAAAAAATTCTATACCTTTAATTATAACGAAGCAGCAAATGAATTTATATGCCTCAGTTTTGGCGTGTTCAACCTTTACGATAACGTTATTATCGCAATAAGAAAGAATTCCCTTAGATACAAATAAACTCCCCAATAAAAACTCGACTTATTGTTCCTTCGCTAAAACCAGAGAAATCTCCGCTTCTTCAAGTCAACATTTCACCGAGTTTCAAATTTTTGATTGTGTTTCATTTGGTTTTGTGCTGTATTTGGTGTATGTTTCTAAAGATTCAAAATACGTTTCAAAGAAATTGGTCATAAGAACTCTGATCAAATAACGTAACTTAAGTTTGTAGGAATATTCTTTAATTTTCCTGTTAAAAAATTGTAATTTATATATTGTAACATTACAGGGAATCAGCGTGCCAGTCCCGTCAGAAGAAGAAAGACTACGTGCTTTCTCTACAGCATCAGCTGATGGAAGCTCACAACGAGATCGCTCAGCTGAGACGCGAGAACACGGAGCTCCGGAGTCAGTTGGCTCTGTGCCACCCTAGAGGCCGCAAGGTATACTAACAATACTATCTTAAGTAGAGATGCACCGAATATTCGGTTACTATTCGGTATCCGGCCTATTCGGCTCTTATTTTAATATTCGGCTGGTTGCCGAATAGTGAATAGTGACGTACTATCCGGCCTGATACCGGATGTGCTATTTTTGATTGAAAGGTTTTGGGGTAAACAACTTAAATGTACAAAAACAGTTACGGTTATAATCATAGCCCTTTATTATTAAAAAAATTAACATTTAAACATCCATTTTGCCATGAACGAATTAATTATAATTATATCAAAACTAGTTTGCACTTAAAACGGACTCCGTGCGAAGTTCACTTCGAAACAAGTCAAAACCCATGACGCCCCCGCCCGCTCTTTGCTTAAATTGTAGGTATTGCAGGTAAAATTCTGCTGACCGAATATTCGGCGGCCGGATACCGAATATTCGGCCGATGATTAAGCCGAATATTCGGTATCCGGTATCCGGCCAAACAACTATTCGTTGCATCTCTAATCTTAAGTCTGAATCAGCCTGTACTAACTATAGCTGAGTGTAGCCTCTTGATGGCCCTTATAACACTAACGAATTTTAAATCATTACTGTAGAATCTCGATATGACCGCAATAATCATACACGAAGGTGTACATCGCGATACGATTCGATGCTGGCAGTGCATGCTTCTATTAGAACATTTACATTCTGGCAAAATAGTAGACTTTAAAAAGTGGCGACGTCGTCGTGTTTTCTCGTATATTCGTATAAATTGATAAGAAAGGGCCAAGGGGTGACACGACGATGTCACAGTATAATAAAGAGTACTATCGTACAGTATGGCCACTCCCGCTCCCCGCTGAAAGTGACGCCCACCCCCTCTCAGTTACCTGACAGTTACCGCCTGTCAAAAACGCGAACAATCGACCTGTCATATCTCACTCATACAAGCATGGTACGCGTTCACCTACACGAGCTTAGAATGTGTGCTACGAACGCGCCTCTTTCATATATTTGATCGCCAGTGTCCGAGATGTGACGATGTTGCCACTTTTTAATTTCTTCTCTTTTGATTCGAGCTGTATCTTAATACTGACCTTTTATCTAGTGTGGGTATACATATCGTCCAGCAAATATTACGCATATTTTCTTCTGCAGACATTTCAGTCAGTAACCATTATTTATTCGGACTCAATAATAGGGATGACGACTACATAAAAAATATGGCATTATGTTTAGTCCGTTAGTTAGATCGTCCAAAAATACTGAACACATATTTTTCGCTTTATCTAATTAATGAATTAATACAAAGATACAGATACAGTTCCGGAGTGGGGGCTTGTGACATCACTTTTAAGTAAAAATTGTACCTACGCGTGACGTCATATTTCGTTTACGAGAAAAAAGAAAAAATCCAAATTTTTTTGATAATCCAACTGACGGACTAAATAGTTTTTTTAGTCGTCTCGCCTATTAACACTACCAGGGGCAATTGGCAGATAACTACTCAAATTAGTTTATCGACTTTGCCTGTCGATTTTTTTTCTGCGTTTTTGCGCGCGAGTCCTTGGCTGATATCGCGCTAGGATGTATGTACGGGCTCGCGCGCGAGAACATACGAGCGAGTTACGCTATTGACAGATTTTATCGTCAAATTCAATGTTATGTTCTTTTTTTTTCATTGCAGATACCGCGTTTGGATGGCCGGGTCCTGATACCTAAGAAGAACATCGCTCTTTTGTGTGCTATGGTGTTTATGGTGTCACTCAATTTCAACATTTTAGGGTGAGTTCCTTTTACAAGTTCCTTATTTTGTGGTGTTTGTGCACTTTCACACACAATAAACACAAAACTGTAACATATGTGTACTATGCCTTAAACAGTTTTTTTCTGAACTTTTCTTTACGAGACGGATGCATCAAGGCGGTTTGTTTACAGAGGGCCTGCCGCAAACCACGCATGACATGTTGTTTCCCTGTCACTCTTACGTGTGAATTTATAAGTGCGACAGAGGAAGACATGTCGAATATGTCCCTTGTACCAAATAAGAGTTTTGAATGATTCACGGTTATTTTCATTAGACTTATATTGACATATCGGGAGCTCGACAAAAATCAAAAAGGTAATCACGGTCTATATCCCGGTCAATATAAGCCTTGTACCAAAGTTTTGCGTAATATTGTCAAAGGTTATCTTTTGACGGGCAAATTTAGCTTCAGCTTTAATTTACCTAATAATAAACTAAGCCATCTTGGGTAGTTGTCTAAATCGAAGCGTTTGTTCTTCGTCACGTTGCTAAATTTGTCTGATGCTGCTTTCGTCAGCCATTCTTCATTCGTCAACTTAAATAGCCATAATGAGTTGTTGGCCTTTTTCTTATTTCGACTCAATCGTTTTTCGTCATTTCGTATTTGGTCATATCACGTCATATTCTAACTTGGTACCGACCTAAGACTACGAAAAACATAGATTTAACAGCGAACATGCCGGAAGAAGATTATGACGAGTAAAGAACGAGACGGATTAAGATAAAGATGAACAACGAAATTGACCGTAGTTGAGAAAGACCATCGACAATCGTGACGAATAAAGAATGGCTGACGAAAGCAGAATCGGACAAATTTAGGAATGTGGCGAAAAATAAACGAGACGAACCACGAGTATACAGATGTAGTGCGAAAAGGGTTTCCTTCGGAAACGTTCGTATTTGTCATGCTAGTTCAATCAATGTCAGTACATCTTGTACTGAGATTGACTGAAATAGCATGACACGTTCGTACATTTCCGTAACAATACGAAGGCACAAAGACTTAACGGATGTTTTGCAAAAAAATTGAACTAAATTTTTGGTTACAGGTGGGGTTCTAAACCTTTAGTGGGCCCCACTGGTCCTCACGTCGGCTCCAGACACTTATTGTCAGTGTCAGAGGATAATAAGGAAGTTCCCGAGCCAAGTAAAATCGATAAAGGTAAGTGCATAAGACTTATAGCCTAGTGGCACAGTGCCACTCCCGCTCTCCGTTGAAAGTGCCGCCCAACCCCTCTCGATTACCTCACAGTTACCGCCTGTCAAAAACACGAACATATACAGTCGACCTGTCATATTTCACTCATACAAGCATAGTACGCGGTCACCTACAAGAGCTTAGACTGTGTGCTAGGAACCTTACCTCACCTCTTTCGTATATTTGATCGCCAGTGTCCGAGGTGTGCTAGTGGGTAATGATTCTGCCGATTTCTGTGACAAACGCAGGAAGATACACGACCGCCAGAAAATTTAAGACCAAACACAAATGATGCAAATAATCAACATTTTTACTAAGGTTTTGTGGAAATACTAGTTTGTTGTGATCACCTAAAACCGGAAATAATGTGTGAAAGTGTATTAAGTAAACAGAAGAGTTATTAATAAAATATTCATTAATTCTCAACAACTGGACGGATGCTGCACTTAATCGGGATTGGAAATCTAGGGGGGGAGGCCTTTGCCCAGCAGTGGGACATCCTATAGGCTAATAAAAATGAAACATTAATAACTCTCCTGTACAATAGAATAGCATCTAGAATGTCAGGGTCTTTCTCTTCCCAGACGCTTTAGTATGTACTTCAAAGCAGACAAAGTCTTGGCATCATGGAAAGTCGATTATCGACGAAGCGTTTTATCAGGGGCGGCTCACTCCGCAATTCTATCGCCGCGCTACAAGTACATGCCGGGGGCCGCGAATTCAGTGGTGACGACCTTCGCGCGCGCTATAGAATTCAATGTCGGCTGCTCGCATGAGTTTAGAATGGCGGCATTTTGTGAATATCAAAGGAGTGAGCCGTCTTGACTTGTACTATATATTGTAGTCTGTGGTTTTATTCAAAATGAAACTAAAAGTCGTGTTTCGTCTCAAACTTTTTAACAGTAGTGTATTTGTTTCTGTCTCAAAGGTTTTTTCTATGCTTTCCGAGCAGCATAACTTATTGAATTCCGGTATATCTTTCAGCAATTCCAGACGCGTCAAACCAGAGCGCATACACCCCTGACTGTCAGAACGTAAAAGTGAAAGACACGGGGCATATAAACCAGAACGAGAGCATCAGACTCGCTGGCGAGTTGAAACGGTGGATCGGACGTGGTACAACGCTTAACTG
Source organism: Leguminivora glycinivorella (assembly GCF_023078275.1). Taxonomy (NCBI): domain Eukaryota; kingdom Metazoa; phylum Arthropoda; class Insecta; order Lepidoptera; family Tortricidae; genus Leguminivora; species Leguminivora glycinivorella. Next base: position 8,962,725 of record NC_062998.1, on the reverse strand, counting down.
GACCAGTAATGAAGCGAAGCCAAAACGGAGGGCTAGTCGGTACTTCGCTGATAATAAAGTTACTGGTGAGTTCTAATTGTCATGAAAACTTGATGAAATACATACCTTACAATACAACAGTCAAAAATATTGGCAGACATGATTTAGTGATGAAGCGAGCGTATTCAAACGCTTAAGGCACTGGTCCCACCGTAAGCTAGTAAGCTATGATTGGCTATAAAAACGAACAAAAGATAAGCACTCCCGTGCAAATAAAAGAGACACGGCGATGTTTATAGTTACTCGCCCAGCGGTGAGCTATCAAAATCGCCGCGTCTCTTTTATTTGCCGATAGCTCATAGCTTACTAGCTCGCGGTGGGACCAGTGCCTAAACGGTGAAAGTTTTATCATAAACGCAAACATCACTCAATCGCATTGGATGGGAGCGAATGTAAACCGTAAACCTTATTACCCAGTATGAAAGTTACTTTGACAGCGTTCCGTTCGCTAGATGCACGACTGGCGCTGCCTTCATTTGGGAAATATGATAAACTAGCTTTTCCCGCGGCTTCGCCTGCGTAGTAATCTATTTTCCCATAAAAACTTTCGACCACCATTTCATCCCCATAGTAGGTGAATTTTGAAAAATCCGATCTTAGTGCTCCTCTACACCTTTTAAGGGATCTACGTGCCAAATTTGGAATCCCTAGGACCAGCGGTTTCGGATGTGCGTTGATTATGTCAGTCAGTCAGTTTCTTCTTTTATATATTTAGATTCTACCAAAATAGTATGAAGTCAAATTCTCACGGATGCCGCCCTAGCAAGTGTGTAAGTGTGTGCGGCCTAGTAACTTCCATAGGATCACGTGTTCTTATGATAATCAGCGCCAATCCTTCACGCAACTTGCCAAGTTTGTTTTTGACGCTGTGGGCAAGACAAGTAACGACGTCATTAGACGTTTTCGGTGTTCAAATGGCGTGGCTTTTGATAAAGGATGCCTATACCAGACAGGATGTTTTTCAACAATAATTTCACCATTTTTTATTTGAATTCAGGTCTCTTCGGCTCATACAAGTTGTACAACAAGCTGAACCTAGACGGCAACTTTTACGACAAGCCGCGCCTCCGCCGCATGCGACGAGGGAAAGAGTTGGAGTTCCCGGCTATGATGGACTATGAGACTCTTTACCCGAAGGTGAGTCTTTTATTCGTTTAGTTAGAGATTTTTTTTTCGTAAAAGAAAATGATGTCCCTGGTTCAACTAATTACCACGTATGAATTTGCGCGGGAATATTTTTGATTAGCCAAATTGGTAAAACCTACCAATAGTCTGAAATAAACTGAAATAAATGTCATATACAAAAAAAAAAGTGACCAAAGCCTCCCAAGTGTTCAAAGCTGGATTCGAACCAGCGTCCTCCGTTATCGCGACGGATGCCTAAACCACTCGGCCATTCGGACACGGTGGTAAGGGTAAGGGTCGAAATTTTCAAGTATATGACACAATTACCGAAGGCTTATAGCGCCCCCTCTACAGAACACTTGAACACTTGGAGGCCTTGGTCACTTTGTATATGACATTTATTTTAGCCTAAGTACCAATAGTGTTTACCAAAGTAATGGTGCAAATGAATAATCCCCGGCAACCTTCAAGTCAAGGGTGAACAGGCATCTTCTAGGCGAGCTATCTCCGTCGTAGGCCGTCTTTGCCTTTGGCTAGTCTGTGGCCTCTTGGCAAGCCCATTAAAAAAAAGAATAATCAATGTTTGGGAAGTTCGGAATACAATAATCATCTAAATATCTTCTTCCTAGCGTTATCGCGGTATTTTTGCCACGGGGCACGAGCCTGAAGTCCGCTTTGATAATGAATCATCTAAATATAAAATATATCGCTGACTATGTGACTCAACCTCGCATTGTTATGTCGACTTTACCACTCGAACTCGTATATCACTCGCACTTCTGAGATACGAGGTTGAATTATACAATGTCACATAACTATACGAGCATCCAGTTGCATCAACCACATTTGACAGACACATCAAGCTAGGACCATACTACGCGGACGTCCCCGGTCGCGCGACCGCGGTCGCGACCAATCTGTATGCACGGATTGCACGGTCTTAAAACATCCAGGGCGCCAGATGACTTGCGGACGCCCGTGCGCTCAAGGCCACGTCCACGACCGACGACCGATAGTTTGCACAATCCAGTGCATATTCATTGTCCAGATCGCGGCAGAGGACGGCGTTCGCTGGACGCGTCCCATAATTTGTTCCTAGCTTCATCGTCACGCAGCAGATGTTTATGGAACTTCCCATACAATAAACTTTATCGAACGCTTTAACGGTGATAGACGGTTTGATGCAACCGGCTCTTAGTCACATAACCCTCGATTTCTTGTCGTTCAAAGGTGAAGCCGGACTACGAATATGGTGACTTCGGCGAATGGAACGCCTTGCTCCGCGCGCTTCACCGCCGCGACGACACGTTCTACGTAGTGGGCGTGGGCAAGGGAGAGCACCTGCTGTTGCCGGCCGTGTCGCATAACATGACCATACCGCCCAAGATGGCGCTCATACTGCCCGCCAAGACTGGCAACGGTGAGTCACTAGTGTACACCTACAGATGTGTGTGTGAGAGAGCCGCGCGCTACACCGCCGCGACACGTTCCACGTAGTGGGCGTGGGCATGGGAGAGCACCTGCTGTTGCTGATCGTGTCACACGCTACACCGCCCAAGTTGGCGTCCATATTGCCCGCTAAGACTGACAACGGTGTCCTTATTATGAGCAAGCATGTGTATCTGTATTTACTCCAACGTTCAGGGGCCCATTTATCAAAATTGACAGTTACAAGTTACAAGCGGAAGTCTCTTTCCAAGTTGTCATATTAGACATTGACAACCACTTGTAAATCGTAACTTGTAGCTTCGAGAAATGGGCCCCAGATGGTAATAGCCCTACAATAAACATTGATGACTTCATTAATCTTTTCCAGATTCCACAATGGCCGACCATGTAACACTAATGCAGATCGATTGCTCCGTAGTCAACACTACCCTCGTCCAACTAAAATCCGAAGCCCTACCCAAAAGCATAAGAGCCAAAAACGAGGTAATACCCGCTGTATACCCTTCCAAACCAAACACGAAACATCTATACAAAAGAATACCAGACGTAGATATACTACACAACATAAGCAATAATATCTCCAACTATCCAGTAAACGAAAAGCGTTATAAAAACTTAGACTTAAACAAGGACGATTTCTTCGCCCAATATTTATTATCAAAATACGAAGAAACTAAAGGTGATACGAAACAGGCCAATGGAAGCAAAACAGGGGAAGATAAAACACACCAGACGAGTACTGTCTGAATTTTGTACTTAGATCGTAGTGGCAAAAAAAAGTAAATGTGTGATTACAATACTTTTTGATATTCATTAGTGTGTGTAAAGTTCGCTTTTTGGGTTAGCTTTAGACTACGTTTCGGTTGTGTTCGTGTTTCTAACACTCACTGCCAGACAAAAAATGGCGCACTGCTCCAGAAACCGATCGTTATCTATAACCGTTGTCTTATATAGCGGGCTACGGGTTGTCCGGCATCTAAGCAAAGTCCACGATTGCTCACCTTGCGGGTTCTTGGCAGTGAACGTGTTAACCTTTTCACCGCGAAAGAAATCCCTGACGCGTTTCATTATCGTTTTGTGTATTCCGACAAAGTTCACGATTATGCCGGCACTGTAAATTGTTTACACAAGTTAATTAAAATTTTGAAAAACCCCAGACCGCGACCTAGTGGATCGATTTTCATGAAACATGGCTAAGAACACTCCCGACTAACACAGCTTTCAAATAAAAAAAAACTAAATCGAAATCGGTTCTTCCGTTCGGGAGCTACGATGCCACAGACAGACACACACAGACAGACAAACAGACAGACAGACAGACAGACAGACAGACAGACGGACAGAGAGACAGACACGTCAAACTTATAACACCCCTTCGTTTTTGCGTCGGGGGTTAAAAAGCACTGTCGCATAGAACTTAGGATTCTCTGGGACTACTTTTAACTAGTTGTTAATATTATTAATAAGTAGAGGTGCACCGAATATTTGGTTACTATTCGGTATCCGGCCTATTCGGCCGGATGCCGGATAGTGACGTACTATCCGGCCTGATACCACCGGATGTGCTATTTTTGATTGAATGGTTTTGGGGTAAACAAATTAAATGTAAAAAAAACAGTTACGGTTATAATCATAGGCCTTTATTATTAAAAAAATAACATTTAAACATCCATATTGCCATGAACGAACTAATTATAATTATATCAAAACTAAGTTTGCATTTAAAACGGACTCCGCGCAAAGTTTACTACGAAACAAGTCAAAACCTGCATGACGCGCCTGCTCCCTGCTTAAATTGTAGGTTAAATTCTTCTGGCCGGATACCAAATATTCGGCTGTATATTCGGTATCCTGTATCCGGCCAAACAACTATCCGTTGCATCTCTAATAATAAGTGTCGAGGCAGACGTTTCAACCCGTGTGAATAGTTGAATTTTTATACCTGTCTTTATAATCATATAACTGACGACCTCTCTGTTTAGACACACACGTGGAGGAAATCGAGCATATTGGCTCTACCATTGAATTCCATTTCTAATGGCATTTAATTTTACTATTATTTACGTGGAAGGAATATCTATTTTCTCATGTTCACAAGTAGCACAGAATATATAATAGTACAAGTACAGAAGGCTCTATCCCTTGATGTTTACAAAATGCCGCCATTCTAAATTCTTACCTACATTAACAATCGGACCGCAGCGAGCAGCCGACATTGAATTCTATTGCGCCGCGTGAAGGTCGTCACGGCTGAATGGGCCGCGAACTCGCGGCCGCCGGCATGTACTTGTAACGCGGCGATAGAATCGCGAAGTGAACCGCTCCTGCAAGTAGTTTAAATCGCCTGAACATTAATATACCACATCAGTCAACCATTAGAAGTTAGAAATGTTGCACTATATGTACTTTATAAAAAAAAACTTCTGCTTCCTGGGACACCTTCCTTTCTTTGTTATTATGGCACTGGTCCCACCGCGAGCTAGTAAGCTATGGGCTATAAAAAAAAACCAAAAGATAATCACTCCCCTGTAAATAAAAGAGACACGGCGATGTTTATAGTTACTCGCTCAGCGGTGAGCTATCAAAATCGCCGTGTCTCTTTTATTTGCACAGGGGTGCTTAGTTTTTAGTGCTTTCGTTTTTATAGCCGATTGCTCATAGCTTACTAGCTCGCGGTGGGACCAGTGCCTATAGATTAATGCATATTGCTATTAATATGTGACTGTTGCAATACTTATTGTTTTAGTCGTAATAATAAGTTACTATTGACTAGTATTTTACATGGCCACCAATCTTAATATAATTACATGGCAAAATACTTCCATGAATACAATTAATTCATTTTCTTGTAAGGTGCATTAGGGTAATTCCGAAAGTCGTCTAATTTCGAAAGTCGCACAAAAATCACCATTATATCCATCATATCAAGATTCCCCTTTCGGAATTACCAGAGCATTTTTGTCATTCGGAATTACCCTAATGCACCCTAATCCATTCATCAATTGGGTTTTATATATACGTATAGAATAATGATCAATATTAGTCTAAAAAGTAAGGGAATATGAAAATTAATATTGTTTTTACCGAAATCACCAACGTAAGTGTACACCTTGTTTATGATTTACTTGGGGATACATTTCCTGAAGTGTACAAGATTTTAAGAGTAAATCAGTAAAATACAATAATAATATGTTTATGTGTATTATACGCGGTGCTCGTGAGCATTGCGAGAGATTTTAACCACGCATTTGTAAGGACGAAATAAGGAAAAAAATATTTTTTGTAATTTTTTTTACTATTTTAAATATTTTTTTTATATAAAAAGTAAATGTTATTCATAAAAATGGCACTTAAAATGGGTTTTGAAACTTATTTTTTCTAAAAACCTCATTTTGAAGGGTTTTACTTCTCACTTTTTGACATCTTTCAATGAGGATAGTGAGATTATTCTCCACAATGGCATCAACGTCGTTAAAAAGCCTTTTGTACTGAGTAACAAAAAGAAAATATATTTTTCTCAAACATGCAATGAAATATTGTCTTTACGTTCCTTAAAATGGGCTGGGAAGTATCGCTTTTTGGGCGCAACAACTCGAGAGGACTGTAAAGGGATTTCATATTATTTTTTAGGCCTAGGCCTGCAAAGTAACTTTTTTTTATAAAATATTGTCCTTTAGAGCATTTTTTATTTATTTCATTGTATGTTTGAGAAAAGCACTATACATGCCTCGGCGTGAAAACGGATTCCTGGCCTCGTATCCCAATCCAATATATACCCACTTGGCCGGAAATCCTCATTTTCCCGGCCTCTGATGTAATGTACTATTTCTCAAACATGCAATGAAATATTGTCTTTACGTTCCTTAAAATGGGCTGGGAAGTATCTCTTTTTGGGCGCAACAACTCGAGAGGACTGTAAAGGGATTTCATATTATTTTTTAGGCCTAGGCCTGCAAAGTAACTTTTTTTTATAAAATATTGTCCTTTAGAGCATTTTTTATTTATTTCATTGTATGTTTGAGAAAAGCACTATACATGCCTCGGCGTGAAAACGGATTCCCGGCCTCGTATCCCAATCCAATATATACCCACTTGGCCGGAAATCCTCATTTTCCCGGCCTCTGATGTAATGTACTATTTTAAATTGGTAATAACTCGGGAACTAGGCGATATTATCCAGAAAAGTATGTATGAAATTTTAGTCTTAAAATGGGATCAGGAATAAGCTGTTAGAATCTCTCGCAATGCTCACGAGCACCGTGTAAAGAGGATTTCAGCTAGAGCTATACAGATATAGTGCAAAATGTTTTACCATCGAATTTTCACGAACGTATTTTTCGTTGACTGAAGTAGCATGACATCAAAGACATATATAACTCCGTATAGACAGATAAAGTCTAAGAAAAAAACGTACCTTAGTACCATACAGAAAAAGGTATGGTGGCCTAGATGGCATTACACCTTTGGAGTACGCTCAGCTACTTGGCGCTAATATTAATATTTGACATTTTAAAACATATCAAGCTAAGAATATGGGCCAAATTGTCAAAACTGAGGCTCAAAAGTTTTAAGCCCGTGTCAAAAGATAGCAGTAAATGCACTGTGATTACACATATTACTTCGACAGTAACTCTCTATAATACTCGATCCTCTTTGATGACATTAACAAATACCAATGTTTTCGACAAAATTTGATGTTAAGCTATTAGGCACTAAATTTTTATTATGATGGATGTCATAAGGTAGCTACAGGTTGTCTTTGTCGAGTAGTTTAGGTCCCACAACCTTGTAGAATACATTACCGATCTCAATACAGTTATCCATACTATGTTTAAAATGTGTATTTTGAACGTATACTAACTAATGTAAAATGGCAACTGAGACTTGCAACGTTAGAAGGTTAGGACAATAATTACATTTCTATATATATGCAGTCAAGTTTGATTGATCATTTTTATCATATAAATTATAATAAAATAGTCTCAAGTAGTTTTAAATCAGTCACTATAATACTATGCACCTTTAAATAGTTTTAATTTATACAGTTTTTGGTGTAGCTAATGCATTTCACTCGGACCTTATTCGTATATTTCAGTCACATATTGCATTTATTTTAAGAAGTTTTGGGTATTTTATGTGCACAAATTTTATTTACGGCTATATGTTTAACTTTATTTTTACGTTCACTAAATATTCATATACTCTTATTTGTTTGTTTTGTTTCAATATTATAAAATCTCTAATAATATAATATTTCCAATATAATACGTTCTTAAATGTTTAATTTAAATACAACACAAGACATTATTTACGAATAGTAGATCAATATTAGAATTGAATGTTAATTAACGCCATTTAAATTTTGTATTGTATACGGGAGTGCAATAAAAATATAATCGTAGTAGTTGTTTTATTTGACCCTATTAATGTTGCAGCTTCAAGCTAGGAACATACTACGCGGACGTCCGTCGTAAAACGACCGCGGACGGGAATCTGGACAATGGAAATACACATAACCGTGCAAACTATCGGTCGACGGACGCGGACGTGGCCTTGAGCGCACGGACGTCCGATCGAAATCTGGCTCTCTGGATGTTTTGTTCCGTGCACACTGATAGGTCGCGGTCGCGGTCGTTTTACGACGGACGTCCGCGTAGTATGTTCCTAGCTTCATTACTGTCAGGTCATTGTATATGTATATTGCATTACCATTAACATCTGTGTAACGAAAGCGATAACATCTCTTAATCATTTTACTATCGTGTATGTATTTTCCATCACGGAAACCATAGGTAGTATTCCGGACCTTTCAAACGCGTGCCGAAGTGCGTCGCCGAAGCCAACACGTAGAGGCCCTTTTGACAGATGAAATGTAATGGTAAGGGGTACACCGAGCTCGAGCGCATGCTGCCCATAGCCGTGTCATGGGACGCACGCAGAGGCAGCACTCGTCAGGGTGTAAAGCCCGCTCCAGACTGCGCGCGAATCGTGTTGCGATGCCGCGAACGCGACTGTGGATTCGATAAGCAGAAAGTTTCTAAAATTTACTTTATTTTTTGAGGATTGAACATGACCTGATATTGCGTTAAAAGGAAGAAGAAGTTTATGTCGGGCGCTCAAGCATGTCGATTTGATGTCGATCGCATCGATGAATTTGGCCCTGTAGAACGCAGATGTGTACCTGTCTTAAATGACAAACCTAATGGCCGCTGTACACATATGGCCAACGGTTCCACCAACCCTTTGTGAAACCCCTTGGCCAAGATAAGAGCCGCCGTTTACACATTGGCGAACCAATCACTTGGCATTGGCTCTTCATGAAAGATGGACGTGGAATGGAAAAGTCTAGGAAATTCTAGTTCATAGACGTTGACAGAAAAATTTGATTAAAAAATAATAACCCCGTAGTAAAATTAAATTATTTGAAATATTAACAATTTTTTGAATATTATGATAAGAACATTTATCTTTTTAACCGACTTCAAAAAAGGAGGAGGTTCTCAATTCGACTGAATGTTTTTTTTTTTTTTTTTGTATGTATGTTCCTCGATATCTCCGAGAATTGTGGACCGATTTTCAAAATTTTTTTTTTGATCGAACGGGTATAACCCCGAGATGGTCCCATTGGCACCAAGTCAGGGTCTGATGATGGGATCCTGGAGAAATCGAGGGAACTCTTCAAATGTTATAGGCACATGTAATGTTTTCAGTGTATTTTTCAAAGGTAAACCAGTATTTACGCCTGATGGTAATAATTTTATGTGGCTGAGCTGATGATGGAAGGTCAACTCCTCAATGGTTAGGAGTTAAAGGATAATTCTTTCACTAGTGTACATGTATTCGGACTGATACATATAATATCAATAGGAACCACTAAAAATCAACAAATAAATAAACTTTTTTAACAAAAAATAAAACCGCCTTCAAAAATAAGCGCGTTACAAAACACGGAGAAACTAAAAAGCAAAAAATAATAAACCTTTGAATTCAGATTTCTTATCGTATTGCAATAATCTAAACATCCAAATTATAAACAAATCAATTATTTTTGGAGTCGGTGCCAGCCTGCGTATGGTTGGGTGGGGCAAACAGGCAATAGCAAGGCGACGAACAGGTCTGGTACCGACTGCAAAAATAATTGATTTGTTTATAATTTGGATGTTTAGATTATTGCAATACGATAAGAAATCTGAATTCAAAGGTTTATTATTTTTTAGGGTTCCGTACCTCAAAGAGGAAAAACGGAACCCTTATAGGATCACTCGTGTGTCTGTCTGTCCCTCTGTTACAGCCGATTTCTCCGAAACTACTGGACCGATTTACTTGAAATTTGGTACACATATGTAAACCTGTGGCCCAAAGACGGACATGTAATTTAATTAAATGAAATTTAATCATAGGGGTCACTTTTGGGGGTAAACTTGAAAATTAAAAATCAAAGTTATTAAAACTATATTGTGTTATATATCAAATGAAAGAGCATTTTATGAGCATTTGAAATATTTTTTTTTTTAATTTTTAATTTTGGTACTTTAGAAGTAATTTAAGAAAATAGACAAAAAATTACCATTCCCCCCCCTTATCTTCGAAACTACTTAGCGTAAAATTTTCAAAAAAATACACGAGATAGCCCTCTACCTGTAGATTACAGGAAAACCTATTAGAAATCTACAGTCAAGCGTAAGTCGGACTTACGAGAAAAAACTCAAATTAAGATTTTCACTCACTGACGCTGCAAGCAGTTACTAAACGTCTTAAAATTTTGTAAGCGTGATGGACAGGTAGAAAGAAATTAATTTCTGTCTTTTTTTCTTTTTAGAAATTGTTCAATTTTTTTTTTCATTTGCCAAAATGACTTAAGTTCCTACTAAAAAGGAGGCGCTTAAGACCGTTTGTAAGTGGACTGAGCAAAATTTTGTTCAAATCGGTCCAAAAAAGGTCTCTGTTGACGAAAACATAGAATTTGTGCCAACGACAGCCCAAATCTGAAGTCCATTTTGCTCTATCTCTTATCGTTTCCGAGATATATACGTAAAGTCTTGAAAGTGCGAAAAGTTAACTTTGCCATCACAGTCGTTCAGGCGCTCATGAGTTCTTTGTATGGAAAAGTCGAAAACCGACTCGCACTTGACCAATGTTCATAGAACGTGTTGTGGTTTTTTACGCGGGTCCGCGACTGACGACGTTCGAATGTTTTGTTCGGAAATGTTTGAGGGTGGTTTCTTTGAAACGTCGCCGGCGGCGGGTGGTTCGACGGGCGAAGGTCACACGCCGCACGCGACGGTCTGTATTCGTTTTGTACAATAGCAACGGACGGCGGGTGGCGTCTTGATATGGAAAATGACTGACTTCACTAAAGATAATGATGAACTCATTGAGGTAATACTAGAGAGGACACTGCGAGCAAAACGTTTGCGCTACAAACATAAGTCCATTGGACTTATGTTTCTGCCTGCACACAAATAAAATGTAAAAATGCCTTCCTGCGCAACAAGATGCTGTTTAAGCCATACGAGAAAATCGAATAAAACTGACGTGTCACATTTAATCGGTTAGTATACACGCTATGTTAATCGATCTTTATTTAAATAATTATTTCAATGAAGGGACGCGCTTCACGCGCTCCTCAAACGCGAAGCTATCGCTGCCATTTTGTTGAACGAAATCATAGATTAATCGCATCATAATCGCACAGACTTTGACATGTAGGTAATGAAGTATAGTAATTGTGATTATATTCTGTTTGTAATATATAAAAGAGAAATGTTAAATTTATTTCACGTTATACTTATGAATACTACACAGTTCTAACACGAGTTGTAATCGATATTTTCATACAATAATAACCTATGATTTTCTTCAAGGGCAATTAAAGTAGGTATATGAAAAAATCAATAATGTATTTTTGTTTCACTTAGTAGAACTTAAACATAGCACAATGTATGATAGTGCTAAAATTAAACTACTTACCCCCTTATTCATAAACGTTCACTAAAGTTATCAAGCCGATAAAGTTCCTTTGTCCCTTTCTATCACACCAATACGCCGAAAAGGGACAAACGAACTTTATCGGCTTAATAACTTTAGTGTGCGTTTATGAATAAGGGGTTAGTATTTTACAAAAAAGTATAAAAAAGGTCTACACTAAGAGTGTCGCGTCTAGGTGGTCATTGGTCAAGTCTTACTCTATGACACGGTACCTCCCCACGCATGCGCCGCGCGCTGCCGGCCGGAGCACAGACTTTGTTTGGGGTGTAATTTCTAGTATGTTAGTACATAGTAATTCAATGGATGAATTGTACTTCTGTGAACTGTTTTCGATATACTTAATCGAATATATGATGTAAATTTTTCTTTACTACAATGCAAGTGTTTGAGTACCAAGTTAAAAATTTCACTTTCTTTTTGCCGGTTTCATACAAAAATATCGTTTGACTGTCTCTTTTTTTGGGTAATTAATATCAATATTTATATGGAAACGGATTAAGTCGCGTATAATCTTCTTCCTCTAAGAATTACAATGTGAGTATTTTTGCATTCATTTTGATCAGAGCACAACACAACAGTTCAAAAATCAGACTACCAGAGCTTCTGAGTTCCGTCGCCGACGACGGGTGACCAAGGGTCAGAAAACCCACGCACCCGCGACCGACAGCGTGTGGCACAGCGGCACATGCGGCTCACATCCAAACGCCGCCGGGCGCGTGTGACGGGCCAGAGAAACCAGGGCCTTAGGGCTAGGTGATTATCGCCGCGCCGCAGAGGACGCGCTGAGGGGGGGGCAGTGCCTACAGCAGTTGTAGTTGTATGCATACCTAGCTCACGCACACAGACGCGTCCGCTGGCGCCGCCAGGGGCGGCTCACTCCGCTATCCTATCGCCGCGCTACAAGTATATCCTGGCGGCCGCGAGCTGTGGCCGCGAGTTCGCGGCCTACTCAGGGGTGGCGCACATTCTCACGGAATGCACGTTCGCACTTTCTATTGTTACTTTACGTCGCGAGGTTTTTTAAGCGATGTCCGCGGGTGGAATGGCTAATAATACTTAATTAAATAGACATATTGAATAAAATAAATACCAAAAGATATTCTTATACAGATCTACTACTGATTAAGTCCCACGGAAAAGTTCAATAAGGCTTGTGATGTTGGAACCTTGAACAAAATATATAAATACAGCGTATATACCTAGAAAGTACTCAAGACTTGAATATAATAATATAACATTTAATGTGAGTATTAATTCGTTTGGATCCATTGGTAACCCTATCACCGGACGCCGCGCACGTGCGGCTCGTTTCTTTGTAAGAATGTTGTAGGTATTTAAAAAGGCGACATTTCGGAAACATCAAAGCAGTGGGCCTTCTTTACTTGTGCTATTATATATTCTGTGGCGCCGCGCCGGTGTCCACGTGCGCTCTCTGCAGTGTGCGCTGCCGCTGCCACGAAACGTTTACCTACTCCGTGTAACTTGTTGGAAATCAGCAGAGGTACAGGACACACAGGGAAGCCAGGCACTGGACACTGAGATTACGGGATGGCGAAATGATACTTCACATTTAAATTATATAGGGTCTATTTAGCTCAGTTAAACTGACACACTATACATTATAATAAAATTAATTAATCATGTGTGTAAAGGGCACGTATAAAAAATAATTAATTAAAATAAAGTAAACGGGACAACACAAATCTTACATGCTGCTGCTTGAGCGTGAGCTTAGAGAAAGAGAAAGATCTCGCTTTACTTTTTAATACCATAGCTAATATATAGCATAGACAATCATGAATATCTATAACAGATGATCTATTATGTTCAACACGCCTCCTTATGCTTTATATTAGATAAAGATATAACGTGACACTGATACATTGAATAAATACTGAAAAAAAAAGTTATTACATCATATACACTCCAATCAGAAAAATGACTCTACATTTAACAAGTTATAAATACTTAACTATTATGGATTAGAGTTTTTAGTAATACATTTCAGTTTCAGACCTTTTACAAATTTTAAATGCTTCTGTACACATAAGGGTTTAGTGAGCACATCGGCTATCATATCATCGGTACATAAGTATTTAACAACAAAGTTTTCCTCATGTATCAAGTCTTTAACAAAGTGGTACCGCAAGTCTATGTGTTTAGTTTTCCTATGAGAATATTCCTTGGCTAACAACAATTTCTGTGCACTTTGATTATCATTGAATACACTGACACTAAATTGTTTATCAATAATTTCTGACAAGAAATTCTTAATAAAGCAAATGTCCTTGCAAACATCAGATATACAAAGAAATTCACTCTCTGTACTAGAAAGGGCAACACATCGCTGTTTCCTTGCCTCATAGTTGATGACATTATTACCAAGTTTAACTACAAAGCCAGTATAAGACTTGCGGTCAGTTACATCATCTCCCCAGCTTGCGTCTGCAAAAGCGTTTATTTCAAAGTTCTTATCTTTCTCGAAATACAAACCATAATTGATTGTACCGGCTAAGTATCTCAACACACGCTTTGCAGTCCGCCAGTGGTTTTCATCAAAACATGTACTGAACTGACTTAATTGGCTACATGCATACGAAATGTCTGGACGTGTACAGACAGACAAATACATAAGTGAACCAAGTAGTTGCCTATACTGATAAACATTGTCATCTAAAGGCTGATTAGACTTCTCTAATTTGCAATTTACAGGTAGTGGAGTTGAAACTGGTTTACATTCTGACATATTGTAACGCTCAAGCAGTCGTTTAATATAATCATGCTGATCTAGAACAGTTACATTATTGTACCTGGTAACATTCATACCTAGGCAATTTTTTAATGTTCCAAGGTGACGTATTTCAAAGTGCCGTTTTAGCAATGATGTAACTGTTTCAATACAATTATTGTGAAAAACATAAAAATCATCGACAAACAACGCTATTATTATATACTCAGTCTCATTTTTCTTAACATACACACATGGCTCACATTTACTTTGCAAGAAACCATTATTAGCAAGCAATGTGTGTATTTTGATGTTCCACATTCGGCTAGCTTGTTTTAAGCCATATATACATTTTTTAAGTAAACACACTTTATTATTATTACTTTGGAAACCAGTTGGCTGTTCCATGTAGATTTTTTCATCTAACTCACCATTTAAAAAGGCTGTGGTGACGTCAATATGATCCATGCACAAATCCAACTGATTTGCAATAGCAAACAAAATTCTCAAGGTTGAATGCCTAACCACAGGCGAATAGGTATCAGAATAATCTATCCCTGGTTTTTGACTATAACCACAAGCGACAAGTCTTGCTTTATACCTATCTAGATTACCCGTGGAATCATATTTCTTCTTAAAAACCCATTTGTTTCTAACTATGTTTACATTTTGTGGACGATCAACTAATTCCCACACATTATTTTTAAGCATTGAGCCCAACTCATCCTCCATGGCACCATACCACTCGTCTTTCTCTGGTGAATTCATGGCATCACGGAACGTAAGTGGCTCACAAGATGAACTTGCCGCAGCAACGAGAGACGATATATGATAATCATTGTACCTCTCAGGAAGAGTACCTCGAGTACTCCGCACCGGGCGAGAGTTGGCCGGAGCAACAGGTGCTTCCACCAACGTCGGCTCGTAGTCCGAAGATGCCGAGAGTTGTGGCGGCGAGATGACAGGGCTGGAAGGCACCTCATCCTCACCACCATCCTCGATGGAGTCCTCGGTCGTGCGATACAGCTCAGACAGAGGTGACTGCACTGGTGAGCTTGTCGCCTCCTCTGAAACAGTTTTAGAGTCTCGATTAGGTAAATTATAATTGACATCATTATCATCGTTTTGAACATTATTACAATTACTACTACCTAAACTAGTATCACAGTTAGTGTTCAAAACATCATTGCAGCAAGAATCATTAGCACTTTCTCTATTATTATTTTTAAATTGATCATTGTCATTAATAAAATTATCAAAAATAATAAAATTTGCTCCATTTGCCGCAGCATTAGCATGTAAAAGATTTTTTTCTATAAATTTGTCCTCAAGGAACACAACACTCCTAGAATAAATAACCCTTGTAGGATTAACAGGATCTATTAGGCGGTATCCCTTGCATGATTCACCATAACCTACAAAAATATACTGTTTTGCCTTTGCATCCAGCTTACGTCTCCTCTGATTGGGTACATGGGAGTATGCGACACAGCCAAATACACGTAAATGACTAAGATCTAACTTATCAGATCCGGTCCATTCGCAAATGGGAATTCTACCAGACAATGCTCTGGTAGGCGACCTATTTTTTAAATAGATTGCTGTCATTACAGCCTCGCCCCAGTAGCGATCAGGTAACTGAGATTCCTGTAACATGGCTCGAGCTTTTTCAAAAATGAATGCTCTTTCGCTAGTACCATTCTGAGAATGAGGACAAGTAGTTTGATGAATTATGCCTTCTTTTTAAGGAAATCGGACAAAGTTTTATTGCAATATTCAGTACCCTGGTCAGTACGCAAAATTTTAATTCGCAATCCAGTTTGGTTTTCGACTAAAGCTTTAAAATGAACAAAGCAAGAACTCACCTCAGATTTATTCTTCATAAGGTAGCCAAAGGTGCGTCTTGACCTGTCGTCGGTGAATGTCAGCAAATATCGAGCTCCGCCCCAGCTAGCAACATGCACTGGTCCGGCAACGTCACTATGCACCAGGTCGAGGAGTTTGGCAGCACGCCCCGAGCTTGACTGCGGAAACGATGTCTCACACATCTTCCCAGTAAGGCAGGGAATGCACCTAGTAGAAGTGTTGTCTTCAGGCTGAAAAACGACACAACATTTATTCCCTCCACCCAGTAATGACATACCGTACCTGCTTAAGTGACCTAATCTTTTGTGCATTGTAGAATAAGGTACCGCATGAACAGCAGCGTTGGCACTCATGGATCCTTGCCCATGCAGGGACATAGAGTTACCTAATTGGGGGTCAGGTCGACCTTGCACATCCACTTTCAACTTATAAAGCCCATTATGCTTATTAATCGTTGAAACCTTATTGCCTGTGATCTGACATACATTGTAAATATTGCAATTATTATTTGTAAACACAACAGTATAACCTTTTTTTGTAATTTCACTAACAGACAATAAATTATTAGATAAACCAGGAACATAAAGCACATTATCTAAAGTCATATCAGATGAAATAAAAGTCTTACCAAAAACTTCACTATTAAGTTGCTGTCCATTGGCTATAGTAATTTGACATTTCCTATTCTTGACATCATGAAGAAGTGAGAGGTCTCCGGACATATGACCGTAGCACCCGAGTCCACGACATATTCCTGTGTATGTGAAGCGGTGAAAGCAGAAGCAAAATTGGTGTGCTCCTGGCCATTTTTCTTCCCTTCTTCTCGCTTCTTCTTGAAACAACGATTTGCAGTATGACCCTTTTTCTGACAATAAGTGCAACTGATGTTGGTTTTCTTCTTCTTGTTTGCAATAAATGCTATGTTGTCTGTAGTGTTACATTGACTTCGCCGGTGATCTTCTTGAAGTAATCTGGTTCGGACAGCCTCACTCGACAAGGTCCGGCTAAGGTTAGCTGTCTCAAGGCTGGAAACGAGCACATTGAACTCCTCTGGTAAACCCGATAGAAGAATTTCAGCAATTTCTTCATCGTCAATCACTTTCCCAATGTCGGCGAGTTGCGTGACGAGCGTCAAGACTCCTTCGATGTAGTCAGACATGCTAGCAAAATGACCGTACTCCACTCTGTGCAGTTTCCTTAGTAGCAGCACTCTTCTGTACAGTCCTTTGTCTTCAAAAGTGTCTGACAAGGCTTTCCAGGCAGACTTCGCGGTCTTCGCATTGCGCACAATCTGGTACAAGCCGGGTTCAATGCCTAAGCAAATTTTGGCCAAAGCACGTTTGTCTTTCGACTCATCTGCTTCGGTGCCGTCGATGCAGCCCCAGAGATTATCCAGAATAAGGATCATTTTAATGGCGAATTTCCAATTTATCCATGTATCCACTCCTTTAAGTTTCTCGAAGCTAGACATGGAGGTTGAGGTTATACACGTGTTCGTCGACCCCGTCTGCGCCATTTTCCCGTAACTCAAGTAATCTGGCAGTTTGCTCAGTGCCTTTTCTAGCTTTTCTTTTTAGCTTCTAGTGTCTGGGCCAATTACCTGTTGGAAATCAGCAGAGGTACAGGACACACAGGGAAGCCAGGCACTGGACACTGAGATTACGGGATGGCGAAATGATACTTCACATTTAAATTATATAGGGTCTATTTAGCTCAGTTAAACTGACACACTATACATTATAATAAAATTAATTAATCATGTGTGTAAAGGGCACGTATAAAAATAATTAATTAAAATAAAGTAAACGGGGACGACACAAATCTTACATGCTGCTGCTTGAGCGTGAGCTTAGAGAAAGAGAAAGATCTCGCTTTACTTTTTAATACCATAGCTAATATATAGCATAGACAATCATGAATATCTATAACAGATGATCTATTATGTTCAACATCCCTTTCCGACGTATTGGTGTGATAGAAAGGGACAAACGAACTTTATCGGCTGGATAACTTTAGTGTACGTTTATGAATAAAGGTGTTAAAATTTATAGCTACGAAATTTTACATAAAACACCTACTTTAAAATAAAATAAAAAATGTTGAATTTGGTTAACGTTATAAAAGACCTCACGCAAGCTGTGCTAATTAGTTCGCGAATTCGTCGAGAGGTGGCGCTAAACACAATTATGCTCATTAGAGAACCTATACTTCTAGCCTAGCCCAGTCTTTAGACTTATGTGAGTAACGTAAAAGTACCTAATAGTTTTGTAGGTACGGAACCCTCGGTGGGCGAGTCCGACTCGCACTTTTGCTTTTTAGTTTCTCCGTGTTTTGTAACGCGCTTATTTTTGAAGGCGGTTTTATTTAGGAAATACATTAAACATTTGCAAGGTTATTTTATTTCCTAAAATCTACACTATTATTGACATAGATAAACTTATTATTTTCGTAAATATTTCACTACCGTCCTCTCTGACGGCTGACGACCAACTGAATGAAGCGCCAACGTGTAAACGCAGTTGGCCATTGGCGCCAAGATCCTTTGATGTGTGGACAAAAAACCGACACCAATCGGTTGGCCGGCAAGCGCAAGCGCCAACTGCCAACTTACGGCCAAGTAGCCCTCTACACACTTGGCCAAGGGGTTTGGTGGAACCGTTGGCCATGTGTGTACAGGGGCCATCAAATTTGACATTCCATGACGTCGGGTTCGTTCAGCGGAGCGACATAACCTAAAAATACTTAATTAAAAGTTTATTTGCAATAAGAGATTATCGCATAATATTTAAGTTTTAACATGAAATTAAGCCTGCTCTGCTAGTAGTTTAAGATCATCCAATACTGTAGTAAGACGTTAAGTATGAATTGTTTGCGATTGCTGAACGCGAGCCATAAAAATCTATTCAAAGTTTCTTCAATCAAATATGCTACCCATCCACTGAAGTTTTTGGAAGCACAGTCGAAGTGGCAAGAAAAAGATGGTGTGTCGAAGAGATGGCAGTTGATATACAAAGCACCCATGGACACACAACTAAACTATGCGACAACTTACCTTACTTTGTCGACCGTCTCTGTGGCTGCGGGCGGATTGTACTATGCTTCAGTGATTGACAAATCCGCATTTAATGATCCAGTAGTAATAGGAACAGATGTTGTTATAGCTAACAGCCC
The DNA here is from genome assembly GCF_023078275.1 of Leguminivora glycinivorella. Taxonomy (NCBI): domain Eukaryota; kingdom Metazoa; phylum Arthropoda; class Insecta; order Lepidoptera; family Tortricidae; genus Leguminivora; species Leguminivora glycinivorella. The sequence continues at coordinate 8,943,359 of NC_062998.1, read as the reverse complement.
AACGGAATGCCTTGTTTACATCGGAGCGTTTGTAGCCTTTCACATAATGCTTAAAGTATTACTCAACAAATATGTCCTTCGACTCTACCAGGATGGAGACAATTACATAGCCGTGTTCAGAGGGCACATGTTCAATACCATCTTCAAACACAAGTTCCATCTGAAGGAATTCAAGAAGCTGAATCCCACTATTCTAGTGTCCTGGGGCGACGCTAGATTTGACCTAGGAAATAAGCATGGGATAATCCTTGAGAACTACTTTAAAACTCCGGAGCATTTTAATTATTTATTGTACAAAAATCAGAGACACAAGCCTGAGGAAGATGAGGAATAATTACTAAGTACTAGTCATTTAAAAATCTATCAATACCAATACCAACCAATATTTATGTAATAAAGTAGTACATAAATACTTGTGTTTTATTGTTATAAGTGGTAATCCAAGAATTATAATAAAATAAGTGATGAAGTGTAATACTGAAATTGCCTTTTTCAGGATATCTTTAATTTAGTCTCAATAATTCTCCAACTCTAGGCAAATAACATCTAGAGGCCTGTTTGAAATAAATAAGGTAAAGTGAAAGCACCAGTAGGTCTAAGCACATGATTGCCACGAGATAGATGGCATGAGGAGTGTCTTTTCAAAAGGACATATTTATATAAGTCAATAGAGGTTATTTTTATCTGTCTTCCTAGAGAACTATACCTTGTTGACTTATAGATAAGTCATTTTGAAAAGACACTCCTCACATGTCTTTTTCTAATTGTACGTGGGTCACTCGAAAAGTTTTGAGATACAAAAAAACTATTGAAGATATTAACACTATTTATTTTACATCTTTTCGAAATACTCTCCGTCATTTTTTATACAAAGTTCCATACATCTAAACCAACTTTGGAAGCACTTTTGCCAGTCTTCATCGGTTAGGCCAGAAATTGCTACTTCATAGGCAGCCACTGCTTCTTCGGCACTCGAAAAAAACTTTCCTTTTATTTTTTCCTTTACTGTCGGGAATAAAAAGAAATCACAAGGAGCCAAGTCAGGGCTGTAGGGTGGATGAGGCAAGGTTTCAATCTCAGTTTCTTCAATAAACGCCTTTGCTCTGAGGGACGTGTGGGAAGAGATGTTGTCGTGATGCAGCATGATTCCCCGAAGCCCAGCCTTTGGTCTCCTCTCCCACACTGCTTGGAAAACTTGTGGCGAACTAACGCCTAGGATTTTCTCGATGTCGGTGTATGTAAATTCGTGGGTCTTCTCGCACTAACATTTCAGTAGTCCATACGTTTTCTGCAATTACTGCTGTTTGCGGGCGACCCCTTCTGTGGTCATCTTCGAGGTTAGTTTTACCCCTCTTGAATTCACTAAACCATCTAAAAACAGTTGCTTGGGATGGAGCAGACTCTCCTAATGCTGATTGTAATCGTCGCAAACTCAGTTGTTCGGTTAAACCAAATTTAAAATCATAAAATATCATAGCACGCAAATGCTCGCGGGTCAGCTCCATCGTTTCAAAGAAAAAACGCGGGAACCGTTGTAGTAAAACAAAAGAAACAAATTTATTTTTAAAATTGAACCGAATTGGCTTCTTGTGTTCTATTTCCAAATAAATTTGCTTTTTAAAAACATATAATATGGGTGCGTTCCATTTTAAAATTTCGAGCATCTCACAATTTATCGAGTGACCTACGTATTAATGACATAAGGACGGGTAGTCTATCTCACGGCAATCATGTGGGTTAGCACTTGCAGTGCCCATTAAATGATACATACCTTTATGTCACATTCGTTAGGCTGTATTTTAATGTTATTTGCTTCTTTATTTTAGTGCCAGATTATGGATGTTATGGGCCATTGAATTGCCAGATTATCAAGATTGTATTTCATTATGTAGTGTTAAATTCAGGTTTGTTGGTCAGCTAGAGATTAATTTTGACACACTGATCTAAGCAAGTTTCATCCAAGTTTGCAACTTTTTTTTAAATAGCCCTATAGAGTGTCCCACTGCTGGGCAAAGGCCTCCACCCTAGATTTCCAATCCTCCCGATTAAGTGCAGCATCCATGCAGTTGTTGAGAAAAAGAGTCCAGATCATCCCGCCATCTCTTTCCGGGCTAAATAGATAAGTGTGTGATGATTAAATTGAGGTTGCAACAGTTATCTTAACCATGCCTAAAGGGTGTTAAGAGTGAAAGAACAAGTAATTTAATACACTATTATTTTATTGCTACCATAACTAATATATGCACTCTAAAATCCACCACTATATGCCTGATTCCACTTATGCCTAGAATCTCTCTTTATTGTAGTAGAATCCATTTTCTTTTTGTTGTTATCGAAGTTGTCCAAGGCCTCAATCTGTTCAGGTTGTGGTGCAAGTGTTTTTGTGACTATACACTGCCCGTTTTCTTTCAGGACTGTATGTTTGATATCCTCCGGGGCAGGTTCTCCGTAGGGAAGGTGATTGGGGTAACTTTTATCAAATGTTTCACCTTCCAAAGCCTGGAATTGATTTCAGGTATATTCTTGACAATGGTGACTCTGGTCTGAAAAAATCAATATGTATGTTTAATTAACAACACTTGGATAACTTGTAATTGTCAGTTTTGTGACAGTTAACTTTAAGAATACGACTGAAGGACTTGTATCCATAGTCAAGTAATAAATTAAAAAAAAAAAATACTCTCTAGCCACCCAGGCATCCTACAATTCGACGACAACAACGTATAAGGTACAATCTGCAATTTTTTTTTTCAGAAAATTGCACCTTACCCACCGACGTACAAGGTGCTATCTGCTACGAGAAAAAATCGCAGATTGCGCTTTGTACGTTGTTGTCGTCGAATTGTTAAGTCTAGACAAATGCGATCACAAAAATGAAAAGGAACCCTTTATAGGTCTCTATTAAGTGCAAGTGAATAGTAATTAACAGTTAACATAAATTTTCATTAAAAAAACCTCTTCAGTATTTATGTATTCTATTTGGAATATACGTGCTTCATGACATGGGCATGACTAATTTAAAAAGTCAGGATTCAGTTGACAAAATATAAAGTGTGCTGATCTCTTGAACAAGATTGGCTCACTTTTTAAATTATTTGGGAAAATAGTAATACCTCTTCGTCAATTTTCAGCTCTTTCATGATCAGTTTCAGGTACCAGGGCTGATGCTTCAGGGTTTTTATACGTTCCACTCTAAATAGCTTTGAAGGGGTGATCTCTGGGTCTTTATGGTCTGCATGGCTATAATAGTTAAACATAATTAATATTATTTCTAGAATAATGTCGCAAACATTGCAATATCCATCATTATACTAAAATACCTGGGGTAATATGTGATTCCTCCTGGATATTTGATTCCGCCAGGTGGAGGAGCGAAGCCTCTTGCTCTTGAGAATGTAGCCAACGGGCTACAAACTTTGAGGAGCTGTTTGTTCATTTTAGCCTTCTATTTATCCAGTAAATTGCATAAAATACAAAATAATGAACCTAACCTAACCTCTCCGTTTCAATAAACCATAGAGCACAACACACTTTTTTTTAATTACCACAGGTAAGAAAATATTGAAGAGCTCTACAGACTGCATATAAAACTTTGTCTAAAGGCTTGTCTAGACGAAAGCCTGTTTGCATGTGTAGATCTAATAGGCCCTTTACTGTGGATTGATCTGGGCCGTAGACTATAGAAACTCAATATTTTTGGTACATCTGTGATCAGCATAACTAACTGTCAAAATTTAAACTATTTTTATATAGTATTGTTTGACTTTTTGTACTGCTGTGTTTCGAAGTGTTTAGAATTTAGTTTGTAAAGTGAATTTAGTTTATAACATGGTTGCTCTACTTTTATCGACTTCAACTACTACAAATAAGTAGCTCCCACAGTCGTATCACCTTATTATTAATCTCCATGAAGAGAGTTCGGTTCTTAACTCCGTGTAGGGCAGACAATTTGGTTACAATGAATGATTCCGATTGCCATTCGCCCCGACCGTTCGTCCAAAGGAATCTTAATACGGAAGTGCCGGAGCTACCATGTGTTCTTGTGCAAGACGTGTTGTATAGTCCAGACCCTGTCAATAGATTTGAGTACAGCGATACTTCACCTTATCCGACTGTAAGCAAGACCGAAGTAATCAGTGGATTTGATACGGACAACCATTGGTCGCCCAGCAATGAACTGGAGCTGAGCATGCTCGATTCATCAAGCCAGCAACCTAGAAAACAAGTGTACTTTACACCAGTGTCGAGTGCTTCTAGTCAGGAAGACATATGCAGTGCCCAGAGCAGGAGGTTACATTTAACACCTGAACCGTCGACCAACGTTTTATCTCCCATTGAGAATAATAAATTTGTGTCACCACCTAATGTCCTTCATAAAGATGATAACTTCTTTATAACCCGTGGAGGCTTGAACAGGTTTCAACTTCAGGATACAGTTCAGGTTCAAATGAATAAAATGTCCTTGGGGAAGGAGAATCACTACAGTGTGACGTCTCATGTTCCTGTGAACAGAACCCTAAAACCCTCTAGTCAAGCATCCAGTGGCAACTTGGATGATAGCTGCAGTTGTCATCATTGTAATAAAACTAAAACCCCTTCTAACTTTAATACTTCAACACCTGGAAATATGGAGCACAATGGGCAAAACTATTTACACCATATAGAAAACAATTACCCAAACATACAGCCACCTCCACCACAACCAACCTGTAATCATTGCAAATGTACACAACAAAGACAAACTTCATATGTAAGAAAAGAATCCATGTCACCAAAACATCCAAATGCAGTCGACAAGAAAGCATGGATCATAGAAAGGTATGAGCAAGCCAAAAACCAATGCACTGATGTTGAAAAACAAATGAATGTTAGCAAAGAAAAGCGAGAACCAACTGTTGGTGACCTCTTAAAGATTATCAAACTACAAAATGAACAATTACAATTGCTACAAGAGAAAGTAGACAAATTAATAACAACTGCTAGTTGTGCACCTCAGATGCCCATTCAGAATATAATGAGGGAGCATGTAGCGGTGGAAACTATAGACAGAGATCAGCACAAGATCTCCATAGGGGTGATGACAAGTCTGGAGATGGTGCGAACATCAACAGTGATAAACAAAGAGTTGATGAAGCAAACATATGACAATGCACAGATACAGTGCAACCGTTCTGAAATAAGCATCAAAGAGGTTGTTAAACAGCCTGTGAATTTGAATTTTTTAGATGGTATATTACCTGTAGGTAAGACAGTAGAGAGTATGCAGGAGAGCCCTGACGCACAGCATGTGTCTAACTGCAATGATGAGAAGACGCTGAATGAGCAGAGTCTGTACAATGTGCATGTTGATAATGCCACTACACCCCTCATGTCGCCTGACCAAAGTCTTTACTTGGATGTTAGGGATTACAGCGGGTAAGAAAAAAATTATAGTAATTTTATTTAATTCCTAAGGGAACATACCCAAACTACGGGGTCTAATTTCTTGTCACATAACCAGTGAAATATTGGCCCAGCTGTGGCCAGCAGGCAAAAAAGTCTTCCCTAAGATACAATAAGTGTTGGAAACCACTTTTCAACTTGCTGCAAAATTTTATAAAAAGATATATATATTTATTCATCATATTATATTATCTTTCAGCTCAGATTCAGGAAGCGACCACTCCAACGTTGGATGGACATACTACAATAAAGTTATGGTAACTATTGTCATAATTATTCACCAACAAATAATTCATAACAACATTTGTCCACACAATCCACCTGAATTGTGAATTATTTTTTTGGCACAACATTCACACAGCATTCTTCAAAGTTCTAATAGGAATTTTAAAAACTTAAACCAACAACAGCATGGACATAGAAGATCAAATGAAAATATATTTTTATTTTGATTTGTTGCTCTCAATTCTTTCTTCATTTGTGATAATATATTACATATTTGGGTTTGGCCTTACAGACTCACGTGAATGGTATGCTCCAAGACTCGGACATGCCGTCGTCGGCGAGCGCTCTGTACCGCAACACGAGGCAACAGTGTGTGCAGATGCACATTGACAAGACCAACATATCTGTCACCAAGAGGTAGGTCACTCCAGTTCAGTACAGCTCTGTCTACCAAGTCTGTGCAACACGAACCAACAGTGCATGCAAATGTGCATTGACAAGACCAACATATCTGTCACCAAGAAGTAAGGTCACTCCAGTTCAGTGTGAAATATATTTCAGTTTAATGCATACGCGGCTACACACTAAACGCATCGCTCGATCCGATGTTTGAGCGAAACAAGCGTATTATGGCGACATACCGCGAGCGACGTGCAAATCGTTTCCGTGATACCAGGGGCCTATTGCATAACAATTTACAACTTGTATTACAAGCGGAACTCTCTTTCTTATAAAATGAATTTCTATGCAATAGGCCCCTGGGGCCCATTTCTCAAAACTGAAAGTTACAAGTTACAAGCAGAAGTCTCTTTCCAACTTGTCATATTAGACATTGACAACCACTTGTAAATTGTAGCTTCGAGAAATGAGCCCCTAGACTGATAATAAACGTCATAATTTACGGAGCTCCAGATTTAGGGCCATTTACATTGCCTAATTTGCCTATGGAGTTTGATGCAAGAATTATACTTACTTACCTGTCTGCTTATTTGCTTCCTACCTCAGAAAAAAAACTAAGGACTGATACAGATCGACTACAACCCAACTGCAACATCTGTTTCAGTATTCTCTGTACTGTATATATTATAGCTCTCAAATAAATTGACGTGTTTACGTGTAAGCTAGTTTGTTTGCGCTGTTTATTTATGTTTGATAAATACCGGTTCAGCAGTTAATACTTACCATCAGCCCGTTTTTAAAAAGATGTAATATAAAATTCACCATACATTTCTTACAGAGTGACATTCGGCGATGAGCCAGCCATTCAGTCCGCCGATACAAGTCTGCGCATGAACCAGCTTGCGGCCAAGTATTTGAAAGCCGCGCCGGCGCCCGCGCCTCGTCATAACGAGATGAGCTTCGCTACTAGGAACTATATGGAGAGGCACAAGATTTTCAAGGTTCGTACAAGTAACAAAACTGACTTGAGGAGTGGTACTAGGTGTCGTCACAAAGGTTGGCGCTGACAACAACTCGCTTTACTGACTAGTGTAGTGATGAACACAAGTCTGCGCATGAACCAGCTCGCGGCTAAATACCTAAAGGCGCCGCGACATAACGAGATGAGCTTCGCTACTAGGAACTATATGGGGAGGCACAAGATTTTAAAAGGTTGGTACAAGTAACTCGTTTAACTGACGTAGTGGTTCAACACAGTAATACAATTTTCTTGATTGACTATGACACGAGTCTGCTTATCTATGATCAGTTCGCGGCCAAATACCAGAAGGCAGCGCCGGGGCCCGTAAGACTATTATAATAAATAATACATAGTAATAATATGATAATTAAGACTATAATTAGTCATAATAGAAAATTGTCAGTTACATTTATAGCGGCGCGTGCTATAATACTAAAGAAATTCCTTAGCTTTGAGGGCATGTCCCCTCAGGTCCTCTCTTATTACTTTAGACGTTCTTGGCGCCCAGAGGCTTGACTTTCGTTTTCTTTCATTCCAGGACAAAATTCGTCAAGACGTACCCAACAAGCTGAGATACCCCGGTTTTTAGATATTACTACCTTTGAAACAACAATCGAAGTTGTTATAGTATATTGTTATCCATTTACTGTATATTGATTATGAGTGTATTTTAAGACAAGGGTACTTTAACGTATTTGCTAAGTTATTTATATAAGTAAATAAAACCACATGAATTCTCATTGAACAGACATTTATTTCTTTGAATAAACTCCAGACAAAAATAACAGGGTTAAAATCTCGAATTGTAAAGTACTATCGTCGAGAGAAGACAAAAATATCAAGACCATCAAGACTCATTTATTTCAAAGCCACGTAACCAACAACGCAACGTTTCTAATTACGTTTGCTTGATCAAAATTTATATTTTACGTAACCAACAACGCAACGTTTCTAATTCCAAAATTTATATTTTATAAAAGTACGGTAGCATCGAAGAATTTTGTGCCAAAGGTAAATTAAATATGTATATTTATACATATTGGCGTTCACCATTGTTTTAATTAACTTAGATGGTCAACTCCATTTTAAAGAAATAATAAGGAAATTAGAAATAAAAATTGAAATTCGTAACCAAGCCAATTCGTTTGTTCAAATCTTAAGATGTTGCAATAAGTTTTCTTGTGTTTAGTAAAAAACTGGTCTTGGACTAATAAAAATAATACCATGTTTTTGTAAACAGCTTAAAGGTACATATTTATAGGTTTTGTTTAGTAATATTGATTTTGAATCATAAATAATGGAGTGAGATTAAAAAATATTTCTATTAATATTCCTATCCTCTCTCGCACAGCAATTTTACGTCATTGAACAATTGATAAACTCTGCTTAATATATCATCTATTATCAATATAATTAGGATTGCATTGTCGTAGGATGAGTTACACCTTCAATTTTGACTTAAAATATTTGTTTATATATCTGTTTCAACTACTTTGTGTATGACGTCACCGAAACGGGTCTCGGGCCTTTCCATTAAGGGACAACAGTTTGTCTTAGAGACATCGCAGCATCATCTACTTTAAATAGACATTTATGATCTACACATGTAACATTTAGGAGCTTACACTTTAAGCGTAGACGAGATTTTTGGAAAGACCCTGGTAAGGGATAGGTTCCGATTTTGCACAAGGTTTCTATAAGGTCTATGGATAACACTGCATACTTAGCGCCTAGTTCGCAACGTCTATTCCACAAAGATGACTTCCCAACATCCTTATGTTGGTTTGTATACATGTACTTGCCCATAAAAATCCCTGAATTCCAATTTGCGCGCATTTCTTCAAGAGTTGAGACTACAACATCAATTAGGTGTGTATTCCACGCTGTCGCCAAATAAAAATCGGACCTTACCACTTACACTCGAAATCTTGTTAAGGGGTATCCAAACCAATTCCTACGAGTAAATAGCCTTTTTCGTTACCATAAACCAGTCCGCCCCTGACAAAACTTCGATGCGAGATTAAACTAACTTAAATCTATTTCGTAAACATATCCCGCTTCGGTGATAAAGGTTATATTAAAATGCGAGTCATTCTGTCGCACTGAACATATTTGCATAATATGCGTTTGTTGTATATCAAGGACGATATAATACCGGGACAGACAAAGCCCATACAAAAAAGCGTACCCCTAAAATAAACGAGCCTTTTATGCTTAAAACTAGATGGCGCTGTTTCGCAGCCTGGAAGTGGCCAAAATCGTTATTTTTGCGTGTTTCTATTTTTTATACGAACAAATGACATGCTTCTTTATTTTAATATCATATCATGCTATCACGTCAATACACATTTTGAAAAAAAAATTGTAGGCATCAACAGTGTAGTTATAATTTAATAATAGGTAGTTAGTATTTAATAATAGGTTGCGATAAAAAATCGAGGTACGATTCTTAGTATGAAGATTGTAAATCCTATATAAACATCCTTGCTTATATGGACTCGATTGGGTGTCCTCCATAAGCAGGTATGTATTTGAAACGTTGTTCTTTAGTTTCAATAATTGTTTCTTTGATATGCTAAGCGCGACATTGTCAGTCTGTTGGTCCATGAATAATGTAGGTACTGTCTCTAGGACATATTTAGTTAATGCTAAAGCGTCTACAAGATTGATTTGTTTTTTTTAGGCGTAGATGTTACGTCAACAATTTCATAGGTTCATTTAAATCGGACTTGTTATTGCCCTTGATTAAAATCACAATAAAATGAGAAATACGCAAACAGTACATCAGATTGATTAAGATTAAGGTTGACTCGCATAGCATTCCCAAATATGCCCCAAGATAATTTTGTAACATACAATCTAACGAAACTTTGGCTGGCCTGTGGCTCATACCGCTACGGAAAATATTGACATTTATTCATCCCTACTGTTGAGAATAATATTGATCTATATGACATTTATTCACGGGTCGGGTAACATTACACGAAGTGGATTAGACATGCATTACTATTAGTATAGTCTATGGAGGTTCCACAAATCCACACGCAAATCCGTGACTTTCAAAAGCTAATATGTAGCGATGCAACCCAGTCCGTTGTTGTCAATGAGAACATTTGAATCAGTCCTAGCCCTCTCAGGTTTGGTACCGCCCCTATCCTCCCTAAATTGTAAATGTAACATTTAATTATTTTTTATTTTTTTATGTTTTTTACAAGTAGATATCACATAAAATGATTTCAATATAGTCTCCAAATAACGAGTGACTATAACAATTAGCAGATTAGTTTTAATTTCAATATGGAATGATTGCGCTAGTGCGGCGCCTACCGCGCCACTGTACCGACTGCACCCAGCATACAGTACATTTGATCAAGTTTCGGCAAAAAGGCCTTATAATAACTCAATCGCCAGTGATGTCGATACGGGCGGTGCCACACCGCAGAATACAGTGTGAAGAAATTTAGTCAGAAATTATTTTTATTAACAAGATCGTGACATTTACATGCCCATTCATGTCCATAATATATTTTTTACTAGGAATCACGCGGCGTGGCACCATCAGTGCCCATCACTGTTAATCGCAGACAAATGTACCTTTACTTTAGATATTACGCCGACGAACATATGCAGTAAAGGTGACTTTTTAAAAACAGTTCTCTAATTCTAAAGCAATAAATATTCAATTGCGTATATCAATGGAAGTACATTTGTCGCTTTTAATGTCTCGCTATTCTGGGTGCAGGCAGTTTGAACATTGTGATTTAATATGGAAATGTTCTTAATAACAATACATATATATTTATATGGTCATGGAAACACCGTAAACAGTGAAGTAATGTCCGTAGGCCTATTGCAATCGTCGAGATAAAACATCATGCGTAGCTTCCATGGCATTAAGATAGTTGACGGTTACGTACCACTCAGCGTCATATATATTTCAGAAATACCTATCCATTAGGTATACATATATATAAATAGATTTAACATCTTCGTACTAGTGTTTTTTAAATTCATTTTCTATTCTATAAAGAGATCTTAAGTAGCTATCAGTTTGGTTCTTTCTTTGGTTGGCCGAAGGGCCTCTCCTCACTTCACTTTATATTTATACCCTCTGAAATATCAAGATATAATATCATTGAAAATAGTTACTACTAGTATTCCATCGCTGTAATGACAGCAGTTATTGTTATACTTAAGTAAATACTGTTTCAATTCTCTTGCATCGCAAAATGTAAGTTTTAATTAAGTCTAGAAGATAATCAAAGTAATTGGATGGCACTTCTTTTCTGGTGTCCTAACAGACATTTAAGGTATAATTCCGTTTAGAAATTCTTTAACTAAGCTTAGTAAGTAGTATAACTGTAAGATCATTAAATTATCTATGGCAGAGAACATTCCTTTTTCTCCGTGTCATTGAAATATTGACTAGATCTTGTTATATCATAAAATACATACAGTAGGTACCTATGCAAGTAAAGCCTGACCAGGAATATATGAGCATTATCAAGAGGGCTCTGTTAAATGTTCAATATAATTTGAACAAACAGACGTTAAATATATAAATATAGTTATAGGCGGTATGTTAACGTGAGTACATGCATGTTTTTAAATACAAATAGTTCCCTTGATATAAAGCAACATGGCGCATACTCACGGGTACTACTGGTCAGGCTTTAGGTGTAATAATACTATTATTTTGACAAACAGCAGATTTTGAAAGTATAAGCGATGGGCTGGGGTAAGTAAGCGCACTTAAATGAGCACGCGTCGTTATTGACGTACCTTAATACAAACAAAATCTGCTTGTCGTTGTTGTACAATTTCATTGTACAGGTATGTAGATTTTTAAGCTTAAGTACTATTTACATTTAGATTCTTAACATTCAGAATAATAATATAAATATAATGTTTTATTTATTACAACTAGTGCGTCTGAAATGCTTTTTTAGCATTCAATTCTCTTCGTCTTTGACAATTTGTTAAACCGCCTCTCTAATTCTTTGAGCATTTATTTTGTGCATAGAAATCTAACTACATAAATTGCCTGAAAGTCAGTTCTTTTAACTTATTGAAAATTTATTCATTAGTGCTTTGTATTTTACGTAATTATGTTAAACCAATTTTCTATAAGTAACTAGGCGAACCCATCAAACATTGATGACATATTTAAAAATAATTAATAACGATTTAAAAGTAGTTGGTTGATACTTGATATTTAATATGTATACGTGCGATTGTTAACTTTAGTCACCCCAGGATAGAAATGAGGGATTCACAAGTATCGTCTTACTAGATAACAGGTATACTATTACTACGCAGTCCACACTACTTCCCTCGACAATCTCGACTATATCACATCTTTTCCATTACCTAGTTAATCTATTTAGTACTAGATATAACCACGATATAAGTGATACAACCGTGTATGTGACCCGGGAGACTGAAAGACTATTCATATTTTTAGAAGTCGGTGTTTGTGGCAAAGTAGATAAACTCACGGCCATGGTCAATTAGATCACAAACTCAGAGTATCGCTTCAATAAAATACCTATAATTATTATCTAGATGGGTATCTGGGCACATACGGGTAGATAAAAGACAAGTCTTATTGACTTAATTTTACGCAATTGAAAATATAAGATTGGTAAATCCTTGATTGTAAAAAGTACACTGATGTGAAGGACTTTGTCTTATATATTAACAACTCCTGTCCCCAGAACCCTATTTGAAATTATAAATAACGGCCCAGCCACGACATTGGTCTAAGCGCGACAGCGGTGAGCGGCAGCCATACGTGCGAATGACAAGTCCCATCGCTGTGTTTCGCTCCAATGTATGGCCGCCGCTCACCGCTGTCGCGCTTAGACCAATGTCGTGGCTGAGCCGTAGGCCCGAGCGCACACTCATATTGCGTGTAGCGGGGCGGGGCGTGCGGCGTGCATGACGAACAAATGAAACATTATATTTGGTATACTTCAAAGGTATCAATAACACAGTAAAGTTTGTAAATAGACTAGAATCAGTTCCATAGTGCGGTTTAGTCCCTCGAGGTGGAAGGTCTGGGTTCGGAGGCGCGCGAGGTGGTGGGGCGCTGGTAGTCATGGCGCTGGAGCCCCGAGGGCCCGGGTTGCGGCTCTGGGGCGCGCGCGGCCGCCGCCTGGACCCGATGCGGCATTAATGCTGCTGCTTGGAGTAGAGCCGCCGCGCCTTGAGGCCGTGGCTGTGGGTAGAAGTAAGTCTTTAGCTATCGAGATGAGGTGACGTGGATTCAACCAGCAAGGATTTTGAAATATTCGCTCTTTTCAGACCATAAGATGGATGCTGCAAGAAAGTTCATCGATTGGGAATATTATCAGAGAACTAACGCTCGACAGAAAATAAACAAAAACCCAAACTTGAACGGAACAACAACCAGAAACTGAAATGTCCACAAGTACGACGGTCGTATCTGGCCTTCAGCCGAATGGCATGTCTGCGACGTCAGACGCCGATCGAAAGGCCGCTGTCGCGTCAATACGAAAGAGCGATAGAGATCGGCCATTCACCGGCGTATGGCGACCCTGGCGTCTTGAAATGTCATTCGGCTACGTGGCCTGGTCTGTCTACAGAACCGACTGCGATCGATTGTGCATAAGGCCCCATGCAAGAGTAGCCCTGCGGGTTCTTATATGACTCACACGTAGCGAGACGACGTTGCTGACGTTGAGTTGATCCTTTGAAGTCGAAGTTGACACTGTAATAAATCACAGAGAACCTCCTATAGAGTGCCAATATTGTAAATTTTGTGCGCGCTACAAATCACCAGTGCTTGGGGCGCGAGGAGCGCGAGGGGAATGTGTTTAGCGCGCTGCGATAGGCAGTCGCGCCAGATGAAAAGGGAGTCGAAGTTGACACTGTAATAAATAAACTGTCTAAATCTCGCGTACCTGGTCCACAGACACCGACTGGCGTGCGTAGGCCCCCGCGCCGAGGTTGCCGTGCGGGATCTTGTACACTCGCACGCAGCGGGACGACGACGTAGAGGTTGGCGGCGTCGGCGGTTGCTCGGTCGAAGTCGAGCTTGATACTGTAAAACATTATAAAAGGTCAAGTAAAATCCTGTGGGTGATAATACTAGGATTCCGGTCACTATACTCAAAGACATGTAACTCCGTATAGACAGATACAGTCTAAGAAAAAAACGTACCTCAAAACCATACATAAAAAGGTACGGTGACCTAGATGGCGATACACTTTGGGGGACGCTCGGCTAGATAGCGCTAATATTAATATTTGACATTTCAACACATAACAAGCTAAGAATATGGACCAAATTGTCAAAACAGGTTCAAAAGTTTTAAGCCTGTGTCAAGAGATGGCAGTCTATGCACTGTGATTACACATTTTACTTCGACACTCGATCCTCTTTGCTATACTGCATGGGAAGAGCTTTGAAAGTTGTTGATCGTCACGATTATTTACCTAAGTATTTTTCAGTACACATACTTTTTGATCGGACTAGAGCGAGAAGTGCGTCATTTTTGTCATGTCGAAACTTCAGAGGGTCGAAACTTCCATACAGTACACGTACCAAAAGGAAATTCGTAACTCGTGTCGATTTAGTTTTCAATGTTCATTATTCATGGAAAATATAGTTCTGTGAGTTTATTCGCGTAAGTGACTAAGGAAGTTTGCATGGCCTTCACATATGACTGTTAAGATATGACTCATATGACTATTATTCTTTACGAAACAATATACGCCCTATGCGCTGTAGCGTATGGAGTCTTGCATTGAAGACAGACCAGCTCTGACTGTGGCTGACTGTTACCTTGCGGGGAGTTAGGCGGGGACACACTCGCCGTGCGTTGCAGCGGCGGCCGTATAGAGTCGTGCTCTGACGACATCGAGCTGCTGCGACTCGACGCTGACGCTGCGTCTGCGGCGCGGGCCGCGGCGCTCGTGCTCGGCTCGTTGCTGCTGCAAGCGTAAATAGATCACAGGTGAAAATTTATAGTTTTATAGGCCGTGACTGACCTGTCGTCTCCGTCAACGGAGTAGGGTTGCTGCCGCTGCCGGATTTGCTCCACCCATGCTCTCTGCATTGCATGCGCGGATCGGGGGGGGGTCATGGGGCCATGACCCCCCCCCCCACCCTGGAGCCTAAGTTGGCACGAAGCTGGATCCGCGCTTGGCTCTCTGGAGGCAGCCCTAGGTTGGCCTAGTCGTCATTCAGAGGCACATACACTGACAGGACACGCAGAATGTGTGCCTGTGTGCTCATAGGCCGGGACCGACCTGTCATCTTCATCAACGGAGTAGGGTTGCTGCCGCTGCCGGATCTGCTCCGTGCTCTCGGGAGGCAGCCCTAGGTTGGCCTCGTCGTCATTCAGAGGCATGTACCTACTACACAGGGCGCGTAGAATATATCCAGGCAATCTTTGTGTTTATAGGCCGGGACTGACCTGTCGTCTCCGTCAACGGAGTAGGGTTGCTGCCGCTGCCGGATCTGCTCCATGCTCTCGGGAGGCAGCCCTAGGTTGGCCTCGTCGTCATTCAGAGGCACATACACTGATAGGACACAGGGCGGGTAGAATATGTCTAGAGATTCTTTGTCTTTATAGGCCGGGACTGACCTGTCGTCTCCGTCAACGGAGTAGGGTTGCTGCCGCTGCCGGATCTGCTCCATGCTCTCGGGAGGCAGCCCTAGGTTGGCCTCGTCGTCATCGTTCAGGGGCACGTACTCAGGCGCGCAGGCCACGTAGAATATATCCTGTAAAAACATTAATTTAATTAGTACGCTAAAGTAGTATTTACTATTTATTTATTTATGTATGTATCTACATCCATATAAGTTTTCTGCAATATGCAGGTAGGTAGGTACATACACTTGTACAAGAGGCTAGTTTCCTACCAGTCAAATCAGCTTCTCTTTAAGAATTGTCAAAACGATTTGCTAATATGGAATTACTATGAAATACTGAGGAGTGACGTCACGGTCAATTCATTTACTTTATATCTTTCTCTTTGACTTATTAAATAGAAATTATGTTTAAATATAACTACGTATTTCTTCTAATTATGTGGTACTTTATTTCGTGGACTGAATAAGATTCTATAGTTGAACCACGAGCAAAGCGAGTGGTTCGAGAATAGAATCCTGAACTTGCGAGTTTTTTAACACACGAGAAGTAAAATACATTTGCACCCGAGTGTAACACAAAACTTTTCCCCTCACTATAGCGAGGAACTACAATGCAAGAAATGCGTTTATCACTGCTTCCAGTAGTTCCACAGGTGGTAAATCATCTTTATTACTAGATTCACCTACTTTTATCAATTTTAAAGTAATTAATTTGACTTTATTTAAGGTCAAATTACTTTACCCACTAGTGGATTAAATGCGTTTTTACCAGCTGGTATTAAAGGACAAAACACGTGTTTTCGAGCTAGTGAGGGGAAAAATACATATGCACCCGAGTGTAACACAAAACTTTTCCCCTCACTATAGCGAGGAAACTACAATGCAAAAAATGCGTTTATCACTGCTTCCAGTAGTTCCACAGGTGGTAAATCATCTTTATTACTAGATTCACCTACTTTTATCAATTTTAAAGCAATGAATTTGACTTTATACAAGGTCAAATTATTTTACCCACTAGTGGATAAAATGCGTTTATACCCGCTGGTATTAAAGGACAAAACGCGTGTTTCCGACTTTTCCGAGCTAGTGAGGGGAAAAATATTTTATTTTAAGTATAGGAAACTAGCCTATTACCTGAAGTCTAAATTCAGGTAAGAGGTAATATCAACTACTTAGTGATTGACTGTCAGTTCACTTTTAAAATGTTCAATATTTGAAACGAAACAAATGACTGATCTATGAATTCTGTCATCGCAAATATGATTCATTATTTGTAACAGATTGTTCTAAATTTATCGGTTGCAAATATCGTAAAGTAAAAATTACGATGCAATACCAAATAGATATTTCTTAATATACCTAGCCAATTTGCTTATCGGCCCTAAGCATATTACCTCTAAAGAACTTTTGATATGGATGTACATAGATAAAGTAAAGCGTAATACTAAATACTGCATTGCATACGTCAAAGTGACCGCTTTAGACTGCACGTGCGCGCATTAATTAATCCTGATGACGTGCCGAGGCACGTTACTGACAACAGTGACAACGGGCATCGAAGGCTGGTTGAAACTAATTGATGTTATTTTCATCTCATTTTGACATAATTTCCATCGCCATCATTTGACATCATGACGTCAATTTGTTCGTCCACCCTAAACTGCAGATCTGCCGTCAAAACGTTTTTAGAATACGAAGTTTCCTATTGGATAAAAAATTTAAACTCCAATAAAAAGTTTTCAAGAACGTCTCTTAATGTTTTTAGAATATTTTTAAAGTGTATTCCGGGCACAAATCGCACAATTAAGTACCTACCTGCTTTTTTCAGTATGTGCGACTAATCGATTATACATATTTGTTAGCAAGTATACTTTGGAATTAGATTACCTATATGCGTGGATGCTGTAGAAAGGCGTCCAATTTAAGACTGTTAGAAAACACTAAAGTTTTTTTAAATGATATAAGCTGGAGCAGACGAGCCGCCTGATGGAAATCAGTCATCGCCGGCCATGGAATGGACAGAATCAATATCAGGGGAGCCACTGATGCGTGAGAACCCTAACTACCTGTTTCTTGAAGAACCCCTCTTCATAGCGCAAGGGAAACACCTCAGGAGATAGATTCAAGATTCAAGATTCAATAGTTTATTCATGGTAAACACATAATTATCTACATAAGTATTATATAAAATTTTACAATTAATATTAAAAAATGTATGACGGGTTTACCACGAAATGGTCTCGCCTCAGCATAGATGTTGACCCAGGGGTCAGCGCTGATCTTCCGGCGAGACCAGTTTGTGGGCCACGAACGCAGCTGTACGGCCTGCCCCTCCGAAACATCTGAACGCGGCCACAATTGCGATAGCTAGGTAAGTTGTTGTGTAAGTAATATCGATATCAATAATATAATATCTAAAATAGTTTGCTGCAGCTATTTATTGCAAGGTGATAGTTGTCCTAGCTAGACTCTTACCAGGATCTTAGCCGAATAGCATTTCTGCGACGCGAAACGAAAACGAAACGCCGCGAAAGGTAGTCTGGCTCTGTCGCGCCATACGCAAGGGCGATAGAGATAGATATCTACGAGCGTTTCGTTTCGTGAGCGTTTGTGCCCAGTTACTTGCCACGACACGGGTGTTATACAAGGACCTCTATTTTCTACTTTCATAACCTAGATTTTCTTGATCACAATACGTAACAAATGCGATGGTTGTATCGCATTATACATATAAGATATAGATATACACGTACCTGACAAAGCAACTTAACCCTTAAATGCATGAATTTTTCTTTTAACGAGATATTAATATATGTGATAGACAATGGTTTTCTGACTCTGGGAAAAATAATTAAAAAAATATTTAATACCGATTTTAATACTAAATCAGTGTTAGAAGTTAAATAGACCAAAACTTATTTATATAAATATATAATTATTGGTAAGTTTTATTTGTAATGTTTGACTACTATTAGAAAGGTACACTAAGGTAACTGTCCCATATTACGGGAACTTAAGACGTTTCCTACTTTGAGTGAGGATTGTAAAAAAAATGTGAAGTTTCTAGTCGTGTTAATTATTTTATTTTAAGGATAAGTCTTCTACGATGGATTTAAGACACTATTTTGCATCGTAACTTCTAATTTATAGAAATTACCGTTGTTTTACTTAACCCTTAGTTTGCCCATTATTCCGGGAAACAATTTTGGTATGGCTTCAATTCCGGGAGTCGTTGTACGTAATTACGGGATACCTTTAAAGTCCACGTTGTTGAAGCATAATGTAAAAAAACGAATTAAAAATATTGTTTACATAAATATATAAATGCACATATCGTTTTGATAGATGCTTATACAGAGTGTATTTTTTATAATTGGCAATGTTTTGATGGGTTGG
Source organism: Leguminivora glycinivorella (assembly GCF_023078275.1). NCBI lineage: Eukaryota > Metazoa > Arthropoda > Insecta > Lepidoptera > Tortricidae > Leguminivora > Leguminivora glycinivorella. The sequence continues at coordinate 8,924,253 of NC_062998.1, read as the reverse complement.
GGTGGGATGGGAAATATAACTATTGTATGATATAATGAAAGGGTGTTATAAGTTTTACTGTCTGTCTAAGGCATCGCTTTCGAATGGATGAACCAATTTAGATTAGTTTTTTTCGTTTGAAAGCTGAATTAGTCGAGAGTGTTCTTAGCCATGTTTGATGAAAAACGCTTTACAATGTCGGGGTTTTTTTTTTTTTTTCAAAATTTAATTTCAATCCAGAAGCTATTGCCGGTTATAAAAATTGCACGGTACTCGTGAAAATTTCAGTTTTTTGGTACTGGTAATCACTGAGCTACACCGTATACATATATGGTGGTGATACGTTATTCAAGTATGTACATATAAATAAATAGTACTAAATAAATAAATATTATAGGCCGTTCTTACACAGATTGACTGTCTGACTAATTTGTACTATTTTATATTTATATATGTCTATCCTATTATGTATTATCCTCATGTAAATTTTAGCTTTCAAGTAGTAATAATGATTGAGCTAAATCGTAGACGGACAGACTGACTGACGGACAAACCAATATGCGGTATAAAGATTTTTAGCTAACTAAGGAAGTTTCAAAACATAATAGTCGGGTCTCTATACCTTATTTTGTGTTTTTATATTTTAATATACTTTATATAGGCATACCGGAATAAGATACACTCATATAAAGTCGTGTACTTAATTACGGCAGTCAAAACGAAGGCTATATTAAAAGACAAACAAGATTTTTTTCTTAGTACATTGGAAGATTATATAACAATTATACTCAAAACATCGAAATAAGTAACCTTTGTGCTTTAATTTTGTGAAATAAAACAAATTTAATGTCGATGCCACACTCCAATATTTCGCACGTATTACTCAACGAGTATACATTTCGTACTCAATTATGAGACTAAAATCTAAAAAATATATGTACCGTAATTATGTCACTATAATCTGTAATCTTTACTCAATAAATTTACATCAAATATATAAATATACTTCACCGCAAATAGTAATAAAACATAAAAACATTGCGGACTGTGTTTCCGTTATTCCGGGATACTCCCGCAATTATGTACACCGCGTCAAAATGGTGTACATTATTCCGGGAGCGGGTATTTTAATTAAAATATGCTTTAAATTAATTTGAAAAGATGATATAAATGTCTTTTAATAACTATAAGACAATTATGATACAAATTTAATATAAATAAACTTACCCGCATCACAGTAAACCCTTAAGAAGTTCCGCTGCCGCGTTAAGCTCACCGTCAAACACGTCCATAGAAACCACTGCGTGGTTGCGACTTACGCGTTTGGAGGTACCTCACGGCTTCAAAAGATATGATAGATATTCGAAAATCGACTTTTTCGGTTCTATTTGATCTATAGTTAATAAAATACTGCCTTAAATTAATATTTTACTGATAGTTTCCTTAGTTTGCGACAAAAACCAAAGTATCCCGGAATAATGTACCACATTTTACTATCCCGGAATAGTGTACAGTTACCTTATTTGTGAAACCCCCATGATAAAATGTTTAAACATAAACTAATTACTAACTCCGAAAAAATCTGCCTAAATCACATACTAAAAATCGCCATCATCCCGTTTTTTCACACTTTTCCGCCATTTAATCTTTATCCTTAAATAATAAACAGTAAATCATAATATTATTTAATTTATTTAATTATTTATTAAATAATAATAAATACTGAATCATAATTAAGCTATAAATGTGATTTTAGACAGCTACATATCGAGCCACGGGCCATCAAACATATGATGCATATATACATCACCATGCATTTAAGGGTTAACCTTTCATATGCGCCTATTAAAAAATAGGGAACTTGACTGTACTTAAAATAAAATATTTTATACCATGCACGTAATAAAGCATCATCAGATAATTATAAGGAAAACCTGGATAGAAGTTATTTTTACTTAATAAGTCTACCCAATTTCTACTTAAGAGGGGGTCGTACGAAATCCTCGAAAAGTGCATTCGGCGTTTAACAAATGCTGCTCACATTTCTAAATTAAATGAAATAAAATAAATGGAGTTATTATCTTAAAGAGTGTGTCTACAACTTTTGACTATTCAGAATCTCTAATTATTAAAGGTATAATAAATAAACCCACGCAAAGTTGACCTAAAATGAGAAAAACGTATGTCGCCGTTTAGTAAACTTTGTTAAAAAAATTCAATACTTTAGTTATAACATTAAGTGATTCTAAAAGCCAGATAAATGGACTAGAAGTTTTGAGGTTTTTTATATTTTTCCTCTCAAAGGCAACAAAGAAATTTTACCTTAAATTTAAACTATCGTAAAATTTCCATACATTCGCCATTGCTGTCAGAATTCTCCTTTCGATTAGATGCCGTGAGCGGCTCATCGGAGGCAGACGTGTCGCCGGTCGCTCCGCGTTGACAATTAAATTTGACAAATATTTTGACAGAAAATAGTGTACGTACACGAAAAACCATACCAGTGTAAAACTGTGCTCAAAATAAATAGGGTAAATCAAATATGTCAGGTGGAGATCCAATCTCATTTAAAATTTTAAGGTGCATGGCTTGTGCATAAAAAATAAATAAAAATATATCACATTATTAAAGAAAATAATGAACACAACCGAATGAGTATAAATGATTTCATTCTAGTTCGGTTAAATTGAAAAAAGTTTCATGTTTTGTTTTACTCATTGGAATACATTTTCATTACGCTGGTATTAACAGTACGTCATTTTAAAAATATATATGACAGTACCTATGTCAAATTTTGTCAACCAAACTTCACAGGTTGTATGTAAACAATTACAATTTAATTTATTTATACATATTCAGATACGTATTAATCGATTCTTACTTAGAATAGAAAAAAGGGGAATGCGAGCGGGTATAGGTATAGTGCTTCTGGTTCAAATTTAATTGTGTATATTATAAAAAAATGACTCAATTTCATTAAAGATTTACTCTGTGCATACCGCGAACACGTAACCGTAAGTTGAAAACAATAATAATTATAAATCACCTAAATACATCGTTGTTTACAAAGCGCTTGTTTTGAATGGCACTTCTCCACTCAACTAGACCAAATATTCATGGAACACCAGCTGGTGACTATGAACAGCCGTGCAAAAATATCTGATTTTCTATAGTGGGCCATAAGTATATGACGACATGTTCCCGGCAAAAATTTGTGATGCTCCGTGACCGGCAAAAACATCGTCTCTCTTTCTAGCGTCTCGCGACTCGCGAGCGTATAGCGTCGGGCCAACTGTATGGAAAAAGACGCCGCGTCAGCGCGGCTTAGCCATACAGTTGGCCCGACGCTACGATCGCAAGACGGTAGATGTGGGAGGGTCCTTATCCGCATACATATCTGATCGGGTCGCTTAAAAATATTTGATTCTTTATAAAAACCTAAATTACACTTTCACCCGCATAAATATCTATCCATTGTTAAAGCAAATATATATCTTACGGGCTAGAAATCATTAATATGTAATTAAAGTGCAATAATAAACCCTACCTGGTTGCCTTACAGCCGTAAATTGTATGAGGTGATTTGACAGTTTCACGAAAACGGTATAGACTTGTGTCATTGGATATGTCTGTCTCATCTGTTCTTAAATTATGACAAGTAAACTTATTGCAAATCTAGTATCAGAAGCCTTTATAGGTACAAGCTTTTATTCAACTTGCCTTGTTAGTAGGTATGTTAGTTTGAGTCAAAACGTAGAAGCTAAATTTGACCCACTTTCCGGTTTCCAATTGAGCTGAAATTTTGCACACATATGTAAATCAAGTGACAATGCAATATTATGGTATCATGGAGCTAATCTGATGATGGAGCAGAAAGGTGATCATAGGAACTCTGTTATGAAACGTCGTATCCCCATTGAGTCAGGGGTTTTTAGAAATATCTCGGAGAGCAATAAATATTTTTTTTGCAAAAAAAACTTATTATAAATTGGGAGGTGTAATTTTTATTATCTCTTACATAGCATTAAGATGAAAAATCGACCAAGAGCGCGTCAGTGTAGGGTTCCGTAGTTTCCGACATTTTACATAATGACAATTTAATAAATACCGTAATTTGGGGTGAAAAGGGTTCCGGGGGTATATAATGTTATTATATTTCTTGACATATTCCTTCTATTTTCCGCAATCAAAGTAGGAAAATAATATATTATGTTTTTTATTATTATTATTATGTTTGTTCTTTACATATCTCGGGACCATGGGGTCCCGGACCTTTGTAAGGCATACGTGGGGCCGAAGCCAACAGCGCAGAGGCCCTTTTGAACAGTTTAATCTAAATGTAATGTGACACAAACCAGCGATTATCCCTGTCCGCACTATAGTAATGCACCCAAGGACAAGCCCCGGTTAGTGTAGAACTATTGTAAGATAAAGGTACAAAAAGAAACCGGGCTATTATGTTGAGTTGCTAGTGAATTCGTAACCGGTGCTATTGGAAAAACTATGGCACCTGCCTTACTCATATGTTACAAAACATGAAAAAAAAAACGGCCGCTCGCACGGAGCGACAAGGGCACAACATAGCCTGAGCGGCTCAGGGTGTGGAGAGGTGTGCGCCGCTTTCTACCCAGTCTGTACGAAACAGCCACTGTGCCAACTCGCGTCTTATGCATATTTCACTTCCACCCTGCAAGCATATAGCTCTGGCACCCCACTCTGGACGGCCGGTTAAGGCAAGCCAGAGGTGAGAGTCCTGCGACCCCTGCTCAGTGTTCACTCCGGCCGGCCAATGAAGGCAAGCGGGAGGGAGGGATCTGATCGACTCTCGGGGGCATGGGACCCAAGGGACGCCACTTCCCATTCAGCTCGCCACAAGCTGCCCTGGGGGCTTATTATTATTATTATTGGTATTTAGGACAACAGCCGTAAATATTCAACTTACATAGGTATTTTTACATAGTATTAGGCCAATAACAGTTATCTGTTGAGTGAAAAGTGACAATATGTTACTAAAAAAAATGTGTTACATATTTAAAATTACAGTGAAAATGTGCAAGCCACACATTTTTATTTACAGTTTCATGTCTGTCAAAGTTGACGTTCAAATTTATTGGATTTTACGTTTACCTCTACGTTTCTACTTAAGTCCGCAAAAATCACCCATGGTTGCTATAATATAGACGGATTACTTTAAAATAAAAATCATAAGTATGAAACTATACAACTAGGGAAGAAATAAAATTATTTTATTGAATCATTTTTGATTTGTTCTTTTTCAAGTTTATATAAATAATAAATTTTCAATTCGCTCAAAGGTTGGAAGAGATCCCTTATAGGGATAAGTTCGCCTTTGTACATCATAACTATACTGTATTTTTATGTCCTAACTTGTCTTATGTACAATAAAGTGTTCACATACATAGTATACATACATAATATTGAAATAGATATCATACACGAAAGAAAAAACGACAAGGCCCACGGTGGCTGAGCCGGGAATCGAACCCGGGTCTTCAGCTTACGCAGCTAACGTTATTACCACTAGGCCACCAGGCCAGGTTAAAAAAACCGGCCAAATGAGAATCTATTTTCGCACAATTGTAAAACTAAATTATTTTTACTAGTTACCTCCAAAATACCAAATAAAATTGGGCTACATAGTACATCGTTTTCTGAAGATTTTGGGTTCATGGGGTCGGAACGGGTATAACTAACGTAATTTATGGTGAATAGGGCCAAAACCGACTTTTGAACGTCGATAGCAGTTTTTTTATATGTGCCATGCTAATTTTTTACACAAAAAATCTTCCGGCAGTGTGAACTTCGGTTTGTCTTTGAAAATATGTCGTTTTATTTAGTAATTTTCGCTCACCCTAACGTTGGAGTGAATAGGGTCGGGAAGGGGGTGAATAGGGAAAAGGGTTGACTCTTTCGGATTGCGAACAAAATATGACTTCGGATTGCGAACAATATATTAATTTTACCAAAAAATAAGGATTTAATATGTTATGAGTGGTCGGTAATGAAATCTACACATATTATGATAACCCTTAACCAACCTTTATAGTTAGATGGTGCTCTGACGAGGTGAATAAGTAAGTATGGTCGTGGGCAGTGCGGATAACGTGTCAAAATATAAGCATAGTTTGTTGCTATTTTTCATGTTTAAATAAACTTCTAAACGAACGTAGTGGGTATTAAAGTAAAAGGTTCACAGTGAATATTAGGTTGCCAGAAATGTGTTTAGCTATACCATTGTATTGAATTTTGTATCATAAAGTCAACCTAGGTATTTACTACTAATGATTTACTCTGTGGGGTGTCTTTGATCACTTGCATGGGGTAACATTGACCATAATGACACATAGTTAATTATTGTCTGATTTTGTCACGGTACTTGTTGAGGCTGATAATTTGATCGCTTCTTGTGATAAATATTGAAATAATTGTAAATAAAGTTGGTTTTTCGAAGATGTTAATTTTTATTCTTGATCAAAGTAACCCCAAAATAGCGTTAAAGAGTTGTAATATTTGACTGCGAACCATTTTTTTTATCTTTTCTTGACATAAAATACTTTTGTAAGGGATTGCATTCGATTATCATTAAAAAAAATATATAGTGTATCAAAGTAACCCCAATGTTAGTTTATGTTTGATCACATCGTTTTTTTTCTGCGTACATTATTTTATTTATTTATTTATTTATTCCTTATTGCACATAAAAAAAAAAGTACAAATGGTGGACATAATGCCTTAAGGCATTCTCTACCAGTCAACCACTGGGTTAAAAAGAAACATTTCATACGTGCAGGCATCGTGACAGAAAACAATAATCCTGATATCACTTATTTTGTTACCTTTTTAGATTTTTAGCAGGAAATGACCGAAAAAGTCCCATTTTTTTTCTTCCTTAGTTACGTTACGTTGACCAATTTTGGAATTTATACTTCTCTAACTCCTACATTTAATGGGTAAAAATACCCATTAAATGTAGAAGCTAGAGAAGTTTAAATTCCCAAATTGGTCAATGTAACCCCAGTTTACGGTAGACACCGTCAACCTATTCTAATAATTCTCTTTTTATTTGAAAGAAAATTCGTTACGACGATCGTGTAGGAGGTAGGGCATAGCGAATGATATTCCGCTTTGTGTGGTAGGGCACAGCACAGCGGATATCGTCTCGCTCGAATCTAGAGCAGAGTCCAACTGGGGTAGTACCTCCGCCTTACAGAAGACCGCAGCCAAATAGCACTAGACCCTACTCATAGTGTTGTGTTCCTGCCGGTGAGTAAGGCTGCCAGAGCTCAACGAGGGTGCGGTGTGCTGATGACGGGAGGACTTACGGAACTAACTTGTTCCGTCTATTGTCCTTTGAGTCGTCGGCAACCCGAACCCTCCTTGGAACTTGTACACTCCTTTTTGCTGTGTACTTAACACAGCAAAAGGGAGTGTACAAGTTTCTAATGGGGTGGCAACGCGCATGTGACACTGTTTGAGTTGCAGGCGTCCATAGGTTACGGTGACCGCTTTACATCAGGCGGACCGTATACTTGTTTGCCACCGACGTAGTATAAAAAAAAAAAAAACGATAATATGCATATAAAATATGCAATCTAAGATAAAAAATGCTTTTCATATGAACTATATAGTTACAAACTTAGTTCAGATTTTTTTGTACAACTTTTAAAAATTGTTCTACCTATCAAGTTCAAAATAATTTTCCTAGAAAGTCTTTTTTCTACTCCCGAACTATTATTCGTCATTTACAGGGTCGTGCATAGATCTTTAAAACCCTACATAAAAGTCTATTCCCCAAAGCCAGTGTCCGCCGGCTTTCCGCGCGTGCGCACTATCGAAAAAACTGAAAACGCATTGTTTGGCTCTGTAACCATGGCAACGCCTTATAACGATACGGCGCGCGTGCGCGGAAGGCTTTGGGCAGCTGAGCTGACAGTGCAAACCTTTGCGTCAAAATACAGGAAACAGTGTGAATTTCACGAAAGTTATTCAAGAAACCTATTAAAAACTAAGTGCATGGTCGTAGAAAAAGTATTGTATGCAACGGTGTTTAACTGAGTCAAAAAATACTCGTGCCGTCTTAATAACAATTTTCGGCTTCGCCTCAGATTGTTACCCACGCCACTCGTCTTTTTTGATCTCCTTTAAACGCCTGTTGCATAAAATACTATTTAAAGTTCTGCTTTTGAGATTTTTTCATATTTGAGAAAACAGCCCTTATGGCCTGAAATACGGCATACGGCAGTGATATTGACATTGACATATGCTTTTTCGTATTTTGATGGTATTTTGACTGCACTGTATTTTTTCCATGCTAATTTGAACCTTATCTCTGAGCGATGTTTTTTAATTTTCAGTTAGGTACATCACAGATGTGTATGACATGACATCTAGGTATTTAGCCATTTAAAAGAAACTACAAGGGGCTTTACAGACGTGGCGACTGCAACTGGTACAGGGCCTAAACCATAATTTAAAATTATATTGTGATTTTTATATGTATTTGTGGTTTATTTAATACTAAGTATGAGTTTCAACATTTTCAACTCAAGGAACTGAAATTAAGAGAAGGGACTCGGAAATTGGGTAAGATCAAGAGTCTGATGCAGATGCCGATGGCAGTATTGGATAAGATAAGATATGCGTCGATATTCCCTGTCTTTCTTTGTGTCTCTGACATGACTGCTGTTAGGTGTACTCTATTCATTAGGTTTTTATTTTATACACATACTTTATTTTTGTATCAAAATAAATGATAAATTGATAAAAAACCTAACGACCAAAAAGAATAAAGTACCTATCTGTTAGTCTTTAATACACCCCGCATATACGTAATGCACAGCACAGGCCTCCGAAGACCGGCAGGGCAATCATGGTCGCGCGATAAATGGTATAACATCGGGCCGTCCCTATCGCACTTACAAATAGTGTGATAGGGCTGATGTTTTATCATTTATCACGCGACCATAATTGTCTGCCTGGAGGTATCGGCCTTTAGCCCTTCACACACGTCTTTGAATAATGTTTGCGGGGATAGGCAGGCTGACGATTTTTAATCTAAGTATAGAAAAGTAACGCAAAATGAAGTGCAAAGTAATTTGAAATACACCTAGATAAACAATCAATTGAATAAGGAACGTTATCTACATATTTAGGTAAATTTAAGTCACATGAGACATGAACAGAGAAGGAAAGCTAGATGATGCGTATTTTTTCTCTGTCTTCTTGTATGCTACCTTTTTTACAGTTTTAATTTCTCAAAGGAGGTCAGTAGTTGACTACAAACTCAAAATAACACTCTTGAAAAAAATTAAGGGTCACTGACCTTTCACAGTAAATTGAGGTAGTGTGAGTGAAGGGTGTTTGTGTGTGTAATGGGGTAATTTGACAGATTCTGAAAATTCTCCCTGCTCTACCCCCTCTTAATAATAAGTCACGTAGAAATATATAAAGTAAATGAATTGACCGTGACGTCACTCAATTCGATTTCATATTAATTCCATATTAGCAAATCGTTCAAATTCGTTTTGACAGTTCTTAAAAAAAAAGCTGATTTCACTAGGAGGCAAGTAGCCTATTGTCATTCAAATAGGTAATCACTAATCAGTCATAATAAACACATTTTAAAGTTGAAACAATATGGAGCAGATCTGCTACTAAGCATACGAGAGGTTAAGGGAAGGTATGCAAGCGGCGTGAAAGGCTTGTGCCGTTTCGTTCATTGATTGGAGCGCTCCGATCTCGTTCAATCGTTTCCACGAACTAGTTCGCTCTTTTAGGTCTTTGCTCATTTAGTTCAGTCAGACCAGCGACCACTGCGGTCGGAAAGATCAGAACGATTGGGATCGACTAGTGTCAAAATGATACGAATAGTCCACAGATTGTGACTTAGTGACATTCCGGGTCGAAAGGTTGTAAGTAACCGAAGTTTAATATGAAAACTTGACGTTTTTTTGTAGCTCTCGCTCTCGATCGGCGAAGTCACACACTCGTTCTCGATCCAAACCGCTCGCGCTCGCCGATCCTAAACTGAACTAAATGAGCAAAGACCGATTCTCAGAGCACGGAAAGATTCAGTTCATTTCGGTCATTGATGGGATTTTATTCCTAACAGTTCATAGTTCGTGAACGACACAAGCCTAGTGAACTAGCAACCTGTTCGATACCAGACATATCTCCAGTACGTTTTCGGCAAACCCAACCTAATGTTCTGGTATTTTATTCTTCTTCCTGAAGTTGTACAGTCAACCAATTAGAACCCTCGGCCACTCTACAACTATGTCAAAATGACAATGAGATTTCTTACAATACTTCTCCAAAACCTTACTATGACGTATATAGTTCTACAGTGGCCTAGGGTTTCAATGTGGTTCCAATTGGTTGACTGTACCTAAGCGCTGTGCACGAAGCAACTTCAAACCGGGAAGCAGGCGGCATGCAGCAAATCGTTCTGAACGTGAAGAGTATCTCAATTTCTTTTTCTTTCAACCCCTAATTTTTTTTAGAGTGGCCCTGAAACTTGAGTAGTTCAATGTGTTCTGCCTAGCCCGTATGGGATTAATTTATGCATGTATGTACTTACGCGTTGTCCACACAGCAGCTTAAGGCCGGGGATACAGGCGGCGTGCACCAGCGAACCGTTCGCCACCAGACGTATCTCCAGCAAGTCTTCGGCGAACGCCATTATGTATGGGAACGCGTTTACTGCAACAAATATTATGTCTCAACATTTATATTATAACACACGTTTAGTGCTAAACAGAAAATATACTCTAATTTTTTCACACGTTTTTGCGTGCCAGGAATAAATGGATCAACAGTTTGCTACTTGGCGATCGAGTAGGTATAACTTGCTTTTCCATTCTCGCGAGAGAATCCAATATCCATCCATACCTACTTGAAGTCATGCTAAATGTTTAATACTCGAAAATGAATAATGGAGGACCGTGTTTTTGTCCGTATTCGTGTTTTATTCGGCCGTGACTTGACGAACATCCTTGAAAAATATTTTTATTATTGTTTAAATAAAAACAAACTTACAGGTTAAGTAGTAGCCGACTTGAAGACGAAGGTCAAAAGTTACCTCATTCATACCAATTAGGCACCTACAAAGTGTCTTGTTTAAACTTTTTCTAATTAATAAAAGTTCAACGTGTAGTTATGAAAATGTCTAACTTCGCATAATTAATTAAAAGATTGAAAGATAATGGAAACAATAGGGAACTTGACTGTTCTTAAAATAAAATATTTTATAAGTACCTTGAACGAACTAAAGCATCAGATAATTATAAGTAAAACACGGACAGAAGTTATTTTCAAATCCAATTTCTATTTAATAAGTCAGGTAGAAATTTATTAAGTAACTGAATTGACCGTGACGGCACTCAATTCGATTTCATATTAAACATTAAGAGTGAAGTGAAAAATGAAGGTAAGTCCTATAGAATCAAATTAGTAGGTACTTCAGCTATGTTCTAGACTATCTAATTACTTGAGAAAAGTGCTATACCTACATATATAAACTACCTAATTCGTAGCTACATCCCCCGGGACTAAGACGGTCGCACATTAATCGTCTGCTATCGTAGCAGTCACGATCATACTCTTAATTTTGTGAGTGCGAGAGGGCCGTAGGAAAATATTTGTCAATAGACGACAAAAGCACAACCATCACACTTGTTCAAGGCAAGTTTGACTTTGATGTGTTCGTTTTACATAACGTTGAGTAACTAATTTAGGACACGTCAGATCAAACGACACGGCTGTGAGGTCGAACCGCGGTCGAATGCCCCAATTTTCTGGTTAAACAAGGTTGCACGTTATCAAAACTGAAAAAGTGACTGCACTGCAATTGATATTTTTAACCGACTTCAAACAAAGGAGGAGGTATGTTACTCAAAAAATAATTGATTAGTTTATAATTTGGATGTTTAGCTATTTAGGTTTAGGTAGGAAATCTAACCATCAGTTTCTCCGTGTTTTCTAACGCGCTTATTTTTTGAAGGCGGTTTTTTTAAGTTTTGAACATCTGTAGTTGCTATTAAATACGAGATCACTGGTTATTTAAACACCTTATAACTTCATGATTGATTAACTGTGACCAGCGCCTATGGCCCAGTGATTAAAATAGTACATTACGATACAAGTGCGTAAAAAAGGAAGAAGGGAGTGTTTTAAATCGACACGAGTTTCGAATTTCCTTTTTGCACGTGTATCGTACGACTTTTTTCAGTACAGATGGCCATCCGAAGTTTGGACCTGACATATAATGAACCACTTCTCGCACTAGTGTGTAAAAAAAACACCATCTGTACTGAAAAGTAATTTAGGTTTTACAACGAAGTCAACAAGTCAACATTGTTGTTTATCTGCTCGTGCTAATGCTGATATTGATACCCGAGCAAAGGAAATATCGCATATTGTACCTAATCATGAGCGTAGCACCACTCTCCCGAGTTAAGTCTCGGCGTCTCGTCGTTAACTGACTACGTTCATTGTGCAAATTATGTATATGGAACAGTCACCGGCATAAATAAGTGATGATTTCTGAACCTTGTCGCTGTTAATCGTTTGACAATTTCGTATGACATTTCAAACACGGCGTTAATGTGACAAGATACAGAAAACATCACATATTTAAATATCAAATATCAAATATCTTTATTGCAGTAATATTACACATTACATATAAATGTAGCAGGTAATACAGACCCTGTAAGGGCATAGCAACTTACATATTGTAATTATGTACTTATTATAATTACAATTATTTCTTATAAGCTAATGATATGTATATACCTACATATAGACATCTGCACTATAACTATATACATATTTGTAGCATTATGGTGATTTTAATTATTTTTCCAGGAGGCAAACATACATACTTCAAAAATGTATAAGGACGCAAGTGTCAGGTCACGCAAGTGTATTTATGCCGGTGATTGAACTTAAGCTTTACATATGTGCTCTGGCTATCCATTTTGGGAATACAGGCCTGAGTTTATGTATAGTAGTTTAGTTCATGTGTAGTAGGTTATGGTTATGGGCTCCGGTTCCCGCACTTACCCTCTGAGAGAGAGAGACCATTGTGCGTGCTGTGTTTTCCGGCTAGGGGTCTAGCCAGCCTAACTCCGCCCAGAAGTGCAGGATCCTCCTGGGTAGGTAGCCGAATGGCGCAAACGCTCACGAAACGCTCACGAAACGAAACGCTCGTAGATATCTATCTCTATCGCTCTTGCGTATTGGCGCGACAGAGCCAGACTACCTTTCGCGGCGTTTCGTTTTCGTTTCACGTCGCAGGTTTGGTGTCTCCACAGGCTTCTCGGAGTGACGTCGTCGTGTGTGTATGCATGTATATGTATGGTATTTACCGACTGCCAGCGGCACGGAGGTCCAGTGGAAGTCGTACTCAGCTTCGCTCTCCAGCCCGCGGTTGGTCAGCCTCTCGAAGTGGCAAGTATCTGTGGAACGTTTTCAATATCTTAATCGTTCTTCCATCTACCACGCGGCGTGATGGGTACTATATTTGCTTATACAAATATTACATCTTCAAGATATTTATGAACGCCTATATTTAAAACCATAATTATAAATAATACATAGTTATCACGGTAACCCGCAGTCGCTAGTGCGTCGACTAAGAATGCAAAGTAACCGCCTATTCATACTAATATTATAAATGGGGAAGTGTGTGTGCGTCTGTTTGTTTGCGACGATTTGACGTGATTTATTAAGTGGAGGTAGTTGAAGAGATGGAGAGTGACATAGGCTACTTTTTGTCTCTTTCTAACACACCACTTCCCTAAAATGGGGGGGGGGGGGTGGACGTGGACGTTTGTATGGAGCATTCCGAAAGTTTGGAATTTAACGTGAGAGAAGCCGCGTGGTAATGATACTAATTACATACATACTAGCTTTTGCTTTTGCTCGCGGTCTGCCGTGAAAGACGGATAAACAAACAGACACACACCACACACACTTTCCCATTTATAATATTAGTATGGATACTTGGCTACTCGGCAATGCGTGATATTAAACTATAGAGTTTAGCTACAGCATAGACAAATGTAACTCCGTATAGACGGATACAGTCTAAGAAAAAAACGTACCTCAAAGCCCTAAAGAAAAAGGTATGGTGGCCTAGATGGCGTTACACCTTTGGGGAACGCTCGGATAAATGGCGCTAATATTAATATTTGAAATTTTAACACAGATCAAGCTATGTGGGCCAAATTGTCAAAACTGAGGTTCAAAAGTTTTAAGCCTGTGTCGAGAGATGGCAGTCTATGCACTGTAATTACACATTTTACTTTGACTTTGACATTTTATTTTACAGTAACTCTCAATAATACTCGATCCTCTTTGGTAATACACACGGTTGTAGCAGAGCACGATCTGGCGATCTCGCTCGTCGCCTATTCGCAGCGCGTTCACGAGGGTGCCGCGGCGCTGCTCTGCGTTGTCAGCTCGTTTCACGCACTGCAACATTACAGGAATTAAACATAATAATAGTTTTGAATGATTCACGGTTGTTTTCACTAGACTTATATTGACCGGGATATAGACCGTGATTACCTCTTTGATTTTTATAGAGTTCTCGATATTTCGACGCAGTTGCATGCAGTATGATCACGGAAACCCATTGCATTGCATTGCAGTTGTGCACGGTTTTCCGTGATCATGATGCATGCAACTGCGTCGAAATATCGGGAGCTCGATAAAAATCAAAAAGGTAATCACGGTCTATATCCCGGTCAATATAAGTCTAATGGAATTATACACATTTTGGCATTTAGGATGACGACCCGAAACATACTCAAGTTCGTGGATGTAGGTCATGTAGGTACGTTCCCCTAATAACGGTAAAGCACATGAACGTATTTATTTCCAGGATTTAACTTTTTCACAAGTAAAAACGTCTGTAATCGATGCCAACAGGCTTAAAATAAAGTTCATCATCCTCCTTGCGTTATCCCGGCATATTGCCACGGCTCATGGTAGCCTGGGGTCGCTTTGACAACTAATCCCAAGATTTGGCGTAGGCACTAGTTTTACGAAAGCGACTGCCATCTGATCTTCCAACCCGAAGGGTAACTAGGCCTTAGTCCGTTTTCACATTATCCGATCCGATATCGGATGTCGCAAGGATTTCAATGGAAAAAATCCAAGATGGCGCCTGCAATGTACGGGATATCGGTCCTACATCCGATATCGGTTCGGATAATGTGGAAACGCACATATTGGGATTAGCCCGGTTTCCTCACGATGTTTTCCTTCACCGAAAAGCGACTGGCAAATATCAAATGACATTTCGCACATAAGTTCCGAAAAAGTCATTGGTAAAAGCCGGGGTTCGAACCCGCGACCTCCGGATTGGAAGTGGCACGCTCTTACCGCTAGGCTACCAGCGCTTAAAATAAACTGGTGAGTAACAATGACTTGGAACTTCTTGCTCTTATCTGACGGCACATGTCGCTAGGTCTAGGGCATGCTCCCTGTATTTCCCGGTTCTCGATTTCCCGGAAAATCCAGGTAATTTTATGGTGGCAAAGGTACCGGGACTAAAAATTAGGAACCGGTGCTCCCGGTTCTTTTCAAAATATCAGATTTATTTCTTTTTTTAATTGCATTTGACAAAATAAACATGATATTTATTGCAAGTAGTGCAATTTGCAACATTGCTTGCAAACCATGGTACTATTGTACTTCCTTATATAACGTGAACAAACCACAGTAAGGTATAGGGCAAAAATTTGTTAATTATTTCCAATCCAATGTGCTAATTCTCTCAAAACACACAGACAGACGGAGAGAATCGCGCCATAAGGGTTGTTTTTGAATCTTTTTGGTATGGAACCCTAAAAATAGACTCTCGGTTCCAGTCCCACTTGTTAAACCTTTTTACTATTTTATACTATTTGTATTTCGAACACTCTAACATGTTTTTTATATCTGTCATATTATCTTCCTTCACTTCTCTTCCTAAACTAGAACTATGTGGTCGTGTTATTTTCTATAAAGTAAATTATATTCCTTTTTACCTCTGCTTTTTCCTCTAATATTTAGACCACTTAGAACCGGGAAATGAAATTCTTGGAACCGGTCCGGTTCTGCATGTCCTAGCTAGGTCCCATTCACCAATAATGTGCAAGTTTTCACTGGCTTTGTTTACGTCTTGGTGGCTCAGTTGACAAATCACTGGAGTATCGATCCAGAGGCCGTGCGTTCAACTCGCACCCAAGGCAGTAATTTTCTGCTTTTAAATTTATTCTAAGCCTATGCGTTTCTATAATACATCAAAATATTTGTGAGTGTGTTTAGTAAAACGTCCCACTTTGTCGGTTATCATTAAGGCGAGATTTACTTGTAGGTATCTTTATATGAATAAACTGACAGTGCGGCAATAGCAATCGACAAAGTGGGACGTTTTACCCTGCACACTCACATTTCTTTCTGAATCTAGAAATACAGATAAAGACATGCACTCACCTGCCCACTGCCGCAGTCAACGACCTCCCAGTGATGTTTGTACCCGGCCACAATTACGCCCGAGTCGTAGTTCAAATACTTAATCAGCGACGGGACCTCACCAAGCATCACATCCTGACAAACCAATTTCAACATTACTATCTTAACACAGGGTCCATGGTTAGTTGGCTAGTGAAAAATACTTTCCAAATATTTGCTGAAACTATTTTTCTAGCGTTGGGTAAAAATAGAACGGTACGTAAATGAGTGTCTGATTACTCTGATTGATACAAGATACTTGAGGAAGTTACTTATTAGGTACTTTATGATCAATAGGAAATATTACGGTAGGTAATATTCTGCCGTCAGATGCCAGCACTATCTCACATACTCTCTTAAGGACTGATTCGTAACGAATTTGACAAATTCGAAACTGTGTTAAAGGTACCGAAGCCGGCCGAATCAAAGTTTGTTTTTCTATAATGTGTTAAATATGTATTCAAAAATGATTATTTATTAGTAAATTCATCATTCTCCGTTTCTCCTTGCTTATGTTGTAAGTTTTGTTGTATGCCCTCCATCATACACCCGACAGTGTTTTTTTGACACATTCTTAGTTTTAGTCCTATCAAGGACTACCTTTTTTTAAAATATGTTGGCTGCTCATCGTGGGTGTCATTTCAATGAACGCATTTCTTGGACACTACATCCTATACCGGTTAATGGGTCAATATTGTGGGACTTCGTTAAATCAAGTCTTTTGTCCCGATTTCGAGAGCACTGGCTTTAGCATGCTGCTGGCTTCATAAATATCGTGGACGATATCCAGCAATTGTCAAAATAAAGTTGAAAGGTCGTATTAAGTATTAAATAAAATCTGCTAACAGATTCTTTCAGCAATTTTTGCTGTACATTTCTCTATCGAAAAGTAACCAATGCCAGGTAACTAATACCGCAGCACTTTAATTCCTGGTAAAGTAGATATTTGGAGACACGTCTACATTTTCATTGTTTCACAGGAATCGTAAAGAAATTGCCTTTCAGATATGGTATAATCTTGGTTGCCAGGTAGTGTTGATAATTATTTAAATGCAAGTTTCGTAAACAGAAATCAAGATTTTGACAGCAGTTTGTCGCCGAATAATTTTCAGCATTCACTTTTATTTTATTTACCTAGTTAAGTAATTAAGATTTGCTTTTAAAAATGATTTTAAATATAACAATTTCGTGATTCTGGCACATTTAATAGTGGAATGTATAAAACAAAGTGAACTATAAATTATCTAAGAAAAACACTCTGAATTTGTCAAATTTGTTACGAATCAGTCCTTAGAAGCCTTAGAGATGTTTTAGGTTTGGATCAACTCAAATTAGTGTATTATGCTCTAGTTGAGTCCAGATTGCGCTATAGCATTAGGTTTTGGGGCAATAGTTATTTATATAATATAAACGGAGCCATGATTGCACAGAAAAAAGCTATTAGAGCAGTCTGTTAAAAATAATTATAACAATTGTACAGCTACAAGGACGAAGAACATTAGGCCCAGCTTCTTTCCTAAACTTCAGGTTGTAAAGCATTGCGCAAGACATCAGCAAGTGATTTTATTTAATAGGCATCCTCCTGGTCTAAAAGTCATTACGGACAATCTAAAATCATTATTATTGACTAGGTGCTGCTATAGTGTTGAAGAAATATTTGATATTTGATAGGATTTAAGTCGATAAACTTATGAATGTTATTTAGTATTAATTCAAATGGTTTATTGTATTGTTATCTATAAATTGTATATAATGGAATTTCTGACCCAATGATTGTATTGTTTGAAGAATAAATATGCCACTAAACCAAAGAGAAAATTTGTATATTATTATTATGCCTTAAGTTCTTTGATAAGCTTAGATTATAACATTGATGCGCCAATGAAGCGGTATGTTTACAGATGGCATACTGCGAACAGTGCGAACAACGTTTGTGTTGCTTCCCTAACGAAGTGCGACAAAGGGGATAGAATAGACGACATACAAATTGACCACGAAGCTGGATCCAGCCTTGCTCATACCGCAGCTACACATTCCCGAGTTCCAATAATAATCCTATTTCTTATATGACCTCCCACATCACAGTAAATATAAAACCAGTAATAACTCTTCCAAGAAACGTACGCCGCGCGTACAAGCGCGTCATGTACGCAACACATGCAAGCGGATTTGGATAAACGTGTATAAGAATAATATGCATAATGATATTTTTTGTGTTTTCTGACTGATATAATGTGGTATTGTTATACTAATACTTATAGTTAATAGTATTAAATAACAACATCTTACTTTGGACGATGTCGAGTAACATTTATAGTAATTTTGTTCAACCACGCGCTTTCGAACGCAGTAGGTAAGTACCTTTCACGTCGCCGCTGCCGGAAAGTAACTACTGACTCGTCCTTATACTGTGCCCACACGATTCTTGAGACTTAGGTTTAGGAAACTGCACAATTTCCATGACTTAATAGTAAACGGTCGGTTGAATCAACACTGAAAGCAGCTCGCCCCCGTACATCAGAAAAGTATTCGAGTTCAGTGCTTTTGTTAACGTCTTAACGAACGACCATCTGGCGAAAATAGGATACAGTCCACAATGGCACTTCAATCGAGGAACTTTAGCTTTGTACTTAACTTTGTACTGAGGATTGTGGACAATGTGGATCCGCTGTTCCATATACCTACACGTAGCTGCGATTCTACTTTCTGGATGTATTTAGACTGAACGGAAAATAATTATGTTTAAGACTTTTTAATTTTCCAAACTGAGACAAATATCTACAGTTCGCGGTTAAAATATTTGTTAAGACAAGTAGAAATTATTCTTCATACCTATCAAGACATAGGCACCTAACCTAACGCTTGTAAATGTCATAGTAGCTATTTTTGATGCAGTCGGTAGGTATCAATATCACATCAGCACATCACATTTCTTTTGTAGATCGAATTTTATGTCATTATTGAAAGTATTGGCACCTATTTAATATTTATTTTTGAAATTATTTGTTTTGTTTTTATTACAATAAAAACATTAGTGTAGATGCTTTAGAAAATACACGTAGCTACATCATTAACGGTGATCCTACCACTAGTACCACTATTTCTCGGATCAAAGGTCATCCAAGAGAAACGACCGTCCGCATCCGAATTTATGTAATTGCCCCTGCAGCACTCAAACGACCTAGTTACCCGCGAAAAATACGCTCAAAACGCACATAGGTCGTTTCGGTCGAATTCACGACCTTCGCTTTTTGTTAATGTCGCACGATAAAATAGTACATTGACATTTGTGTCACTTAACTTGGTAAATCCATTCAGCTATAAGGTTGAATATCTTTCAGATCATATTATTTTTTTTTTTATATATTCAACCTTAAAGCAGAATGGATTTACTCAGGTTTGAAGTTAAGCGACACATTTCAGAATAAACCTAAAGCTGGGTCCACAATCACATTCGTGACAAAACTACACGCATTACACGAGGTCAATTTTGACGGGACATATGACAAGACCGTGCCAAACCGTGTGCGAGCGCCCCTCCAGGTTCCCACCTCTGTGACGTTGTTATTTGACTTTCGTGCAAGATGGACTGATTGGAAACGGTTGCTGTAATACCTAGATTATGCGCGGATCACTGACGGGAGCGCTTCTAGAGTGTAGAGGAATTATAGTCTTTTAAACACAAAACTTCACGAGAATGTGGAGCCGGCTTTAAATAAATTGTATCGAAGCGAGTGTTACACTTGATTAGGCTATTCTAAAGAAATAGCCGTCGTTAGTGAGGATGAGGACAATTGCGAGTCGTATTGCGTGATACTTCTCAGTTAATGAGTCACGAACTGACCAATTAAAGAAAAGATTTTGTGCTAACGACATCGAGACGCTTTCAGCGTCTGAAAATTTTTCTTTTAAGGCAAAACGTCATAAGTCATATGAATTGCCGATTAGATGCAGCCTTTACATAAACGAGTCGCTTTAATAGAAAGTTAGTCTATTACTGGAATGAGTGGAATGGGCGGGCTTTAATTGAACTGGCTGACGGATGTTGCTTAGTCGAATTTCTTGGGATTCTAGTTAGAAACTACGGTTCGTCTCGTTCAGTTCTTACTATTGGATCTAATCAGACGTACTTTATTTAGCGCTACCTACAGCTAAAAATATAAATGGATGTTATTTTTTAATGTTTAAGTGACGAAGCTCTCGAGTGGCAAAGTGGTTTCAGGGATCAACGCGTCAGCTCGGATAGCTAGAACCGCAGTCTGAAGTCCGGAGTGAGCTTCGTTTACATTTTATTTATTTACATCTATAATATAATTTACAATTATAGGTTTTCATTTATAAATGTGTCGCTTAACTTCAAATCTGGGTAAATCCATTTTGCTTTAAATAAAATGCCATTAAATAAAAAAAAACCTGTTATTATCTAAAACATAATCAACCTTATAGCAGAATGGATTTGCCTGAGTTTGAAGTTAAGCGACAGAAATATCAGATATACTCCCCCTACTCATATTTTTATATTGAATTTCGCTCTAGCACACCATTTAACAAATGCATTCCATGGAAGCTTTATTAGGCTAGTGTCAAGCGGACCGGACGGGTCCGCGCAGACGACATCAACTTCATACACATTGGTCGTGCGGATCGCTCCGCGTGACACTATATAAAACCAGCTTTATGCAATTAGCAGAGCTCACCTTGATGTGTACGTAGTCGAAGCCGTTCTCGTTGTCGAGTCGCTCCTCCTCCGCCATAATCAGCACGCGTCTGCTCACCGACACGGCCAGGGTGATCCTGCCATCTGTACAACACATTAGAGTTTATTATGTGGAATATAGATAGGATGTCTTTCTGTGCTGCAGGAAAACGAAAATAGTGCGGAGATGCTGCTGGGACAGTAACCTGTGTGCGTAGCCGAATGCACAAACGCTCACGAGAATATCTCTTTCGTAGCTATCTATCTCTATCGCTCTTGCGTATTGGCGCGACAGAGCCAGACTACCTTTCTGCGGCGTTTCGATTTCGATTCGCGTCGCAGAAATGCCATTCGGCTACGGGACCTGCAGCACCTACCTAGGTGAAATGGGTGAATGTACGTAACATGATTACCTATTTACTTGTAGTTGTAACCGTAACGCAGGAAAGATGCACAGTAAACTCCAAGAACAACTAGAAAATGCATGTGCCTGACTGTGGTCGACCAGATCAAAGAAGCTGTCTTCGTGTGTCAGAGCCGCGTCTGCTTGCAGCCCTGCAGTGGTCTCATAACCCAGGCTATAGAGCTATACGGCCACCACGCCTGCTCAAGACAACTCAAAAGATTGTGACTCACTGTGCTCCACCACGTCAAAGAAGTGCGCTGTCTTGGTACTCGACAAGCGCGTCTGCTTGCAGCCCTGAAGCGGTTTCATGGCCCAAGTACCGCCGTACAGCTAAGTGACCGGCATAGCGTACATCCACGCCAGCTAAAGATAATGTAACTTACTGTGCTCAACAAGGTCGAAGAAGTGAGCTGTTTTGGTGCGCGACAGGCGCGCCTGCTTGCAGTCCTGCAATGGCCGCATAGCCCAGGCACCAGCGTAGAGTTGAGCGAGTGGCACGGCGTAGACGCCGGCGCTGCTGGCGTTGCTCGACGCCGAGCTGACGCCGTTAGCCCGGGCGCCGACGCGGAAGAGCCCGGCGCGCTCCGTCAGCCGCACGGCGCGTACGCTGCCCTCCCAGCGGAGGATTACGCGGGTCGTGCCACTGTCTGTGTATCACAAGTAATTTTAAGAATAGAGCAAAGGCTTTAAATTACACATATGTATAATAGCCAGATATCGGACAGTTGGGCGACATTTGTATGACGTTTTTGGAATAATGAATCTTATGTTAGAATGACGCCCAGTTGTCCGATCTCTGATAAGTGATAATAGCATAGGTAACTTAAATAACAAATATTGGGAGAATTAGTTTTGGACTCTATTCCAGACTCGCGAGTTCGAGAATGCTAGGTGTAAGGAGCCGCAACCGACTACGCAAATCAAGAATCGTTTTTTAATCTACCTTCAAGTATGTATGTGTTGTTGTTGGTGGACAGCAGCAGCTTGCCCTCAGAGATCTGTTCGGCGCAGACGGGCGCGCCGGGCAGAGGGTCGAGCGCCAGACGCGGCCCTCCCACGGTGCACGGCGACAGGTTCCTGCCGCAAAACAATATGCCATGATAATGCAACGGCCAGCGTCTGACACATATCAGATAGGATTTCTTTTGTATAATACAAGTTAAAGGTGTAAAATAAAAACTATGAAAATCTATATATAAGGTACGCTCGCGTTAGAAAGAGACACAAAGTAGCCTATGTCACTCTCCATCCCTTCAAGTATTTCCACTAAAAAAATCACGACAATTCGTCGCTCCGTTTTGCCGTGAAAGACGGACAAACAGACAGACACACTCACTTTCCCATTTATAATATTAGTATGGATTCAGCCAAACTTACTAGTAAAACTACCCATAGTCGATAATATATAATTAATAAAGTTTAACATCGCTACATAGTTTATGATATCCGTATCGGTTGGTTTAAAAACTAATTAACTGTCACTAATAGCCTGATATATATTCAGAGAATTCGATTAAAATTATGCTGATTCGCTACATTCACGTATTAAGGCGTGCCCTCGGTTATGCAAAATTAACACCCACAGGCTCTTATGAAATGTGTTACCATTAATATAAGGTTTAGAGTCTTGTGTGCATTTCTACTAGCTTTTAGCTCCAAACACATAGTATTCTTTAATAGTAGTAATAAGTTAAAAAAGTACATTAAGATTAATAGGTATATTAGGAGAACCCAAAAGCTGATCAAAGGCCAGGCATGTATTAAAAAATATAGTAAATTAAAACATACATTAACAGTTATGAAAAATAGGGTTCAAGACTGTCATTCAGAGCTGGAAGTCAAGGAATCAAATTTTCTGAAATTAAATGCCGACATTAACAGGCTGAAAGATGAGCTTTTGGCAGTATCCACCATGTATGAGACTACTAAAAAACAAGTTGAGGAGCACATACAGGCTTTTAATAAATTGCTGCTAGAAAATAGAGATTTGGAGGAGCGGTGTAAGGCATTATTAAATGGAAAACATTGTAATTGTGGCCAAATGCCACCAGCAAAGATTATTCAAGCCGATGTGGCCCACGACACAACTAGGCATGCGGCAGTAGTTAAACAGCCCCCTAGAGCAGTCAGTAAGACTGTTGTTTTTTCAGATCAGATTGGGTTAGGAATGGGCCCATTATTAAGCTACCAGTTAGAGCAACAAGTGACAAATTACTGTTATCAAAACATTACTTTGTCTCATTTATGTGACCTTATTTCAAAGGGATGTTATGATAGCAGTACTACATTAGTAATTTTATTAGGAAATAGTCTTAATGTAGATAAGCTTAGCATAGATAAATTGATGTCCACACTAAATGTTATTGAAAAATCTGGTGTGGGGAAAATTATATTATGTGCACTACCTTATGCAGAAAATGTATCATATGACTATAATTGTAAGATAGCTTACTATAATTCTTTAATGTACCATGCCATAGCTGTTAATAAAAAGTACCATTTCTTTGACTTAAATAAATTCATTGAGCGCTTCATGCTAGCTCCACGGAAGGTATTTTTGCCAAAGAAATTATTTGTATATTTAGTGGAGTTATTGGCCTTCAATATTGAGCCAAATAGATGTAATAGTGTTATATATAAGTCTCAGTCAGCTGACAAAGCCAAGGACCCCATGCCTCATTTAAACTAGATTGTAAGACAGCGGAAAAACACCTGAATATGAACGTTGTTCACCAGAATATTCAGGGTTTTTCCAGCAAAGAATTAGAAGTAGGATTATTTTTAGATAGTAATAATGTTGAAGTTATGTGTATTACTGAACATTGGTTGAAACAAGAACAGTTGATATTTGATTATGTTAATTTTAAATTAGCTAGTTTTTTTGCCAGAAAATCTGCTGCTCATGGTGGCTCCCTTATTATTGTTAAAAATTGTATGAAGTGTAAAGAGCGCAAAGATGTTGTAAAATATTCCATAGAAAGAACTATAGAAATTTCATGTGTTGAATTAGACAGATATATTATTGTATGTGTTTATAGACCACCATCAGCTGACTTCAGCATATTTGAATCTACAATGGAAAATGTTCTGAATTTAGTATGCAAGGGCCAAAAACATGTTATTGTATGTGGAGATTTTAATGTTAACTTGCTCGAGTCATCTAGTAATACTGTTAAAATGTTCTGTTTGTTTAAATCATTTAATTTATTTAATTTATTTCTTGAACCTACCCGGGTAGGTGTGACTAGTGCAACATGCCTAGATAATATTTTTTGTAACTGTTATAGATAAGAAATTATTTAACTGTTTTCATTCCGATCACAGCGGCCAAAGGGCAGCTTTCTTAAACGTTATTCATGATACTCCACAAACAATAACATATAGACCCATTACTGGATCTCGCTTGGAATCATTCAAAAATGAAATTTTACATAGTTTGTCTATAATACCATTTTCGCATTATGACTGTAATCATTTGTATCAAGATGTTTTCAATGTAATTCTTAATCAATTTAATAACAATTTCAAAGTGAAATCTATTAGTGGGTCAAAAGTTAAAACAAAGTTTAGTGAATGGGCTACTGTAGGTATTCACAAAAGTAGAAAAAGACTTTATGAACTTTATGGTGAGAGAGAGCTGAACAAGAATTCAGAATTCCTGGACTATGTAAGAAACTACTCAAGAATCTTCAAGAAAGTGTGTTTAACTGCCAAGAAAAACTTTATTAGTTCTAAATTGAAAGTGTCGGACAACAAAGTGAAAACAACTTGGAGTATTATAAATAAAGAAGCTGGTAAATGTAAATCACGCGATTGTCAAGTCAACATTGTATCAGATAATCAACAAATAGTGTCGAACAGCGATGTTGCCTCGGCATTCGAAGATTATTTCTCAAATATAGCCGTTAACACCACAAAATGTTTACATTCTTCTGCGGCTCAAGCCCATTCATTACTTTGTGCTAATGTTAAGAAATGTAATAATTCATTTGAATTTAGTCAAGTAGACTCTGTAAATATTGTTAAAACATTCAAGTCACTCAATTTAAAGAAAACGGAAGACTTATGGGGAACATCAGTTAAAGTAATTAGTCATGTCATAGATATAATAGCACCTTACTTGGCCGTTATATATAATATTTCAATTTCACAAGGCACCTTTCCAGATCTTATGAAATGTAGCAAAGTCATACCGCTTTTTAAATCGGGTGATTCGAGTGATATAACCAATTTCCGTCCCATATCAATACTTCCTGTACTAAGTAAAGTCTTTGAGAAGCTAATGTTAAATGATCTACTGGGACACTTCAACAGACATAGATTACTTACAAGCAAACAGTTCGGTTTCACAAGGGGCCGTTCCACGACCGATGCTGCTTCGGTACTCATTAAACATATATATAATTTTTGGGAAAATTCTTGTGATGCAATTGGCATATTTTGTGATCTTTCAAAAGCCTTTGATTGTGTGGATCATGGAACGCTCATTTTGAAATTAGAACACTATGGTTTGTCTATAAATGCCCTAAACTTTATGTCTTCTTACCTTAGCAATAGAACACAAACAGTAGTTGTTAACAAAACTCGCTCTAGCGGGACTGTAGTCCAATTAGGAGTGCCACAAGGCTCAATTTTAGGTCCATTCCTGTTTTTGGTTTATATAAATGATTTGCCATGTATAGTGAAAAACTTTTGTGAAATAGTACTTTTTGCTGATGATACATCACTGCTTTTTAATGTTGACCGAAAATCTACGGATTACAATGTAATTAATAGCACGTTAGCTGATGTACTGCAGTGGTTTACTGTCAACAATTTACTTCTTAATTCTAAGAAAACCAAATGTATTCGATTTTCTCTGCCGAATGTTAAACCAATCGATACAAAAATACTTTTGAATGATGAATGCTTAGAGATGGTAGATACAACACTGTTTCTTGGTTTAACATTGGACAAAAATCTACAATGGAGTCCTCATATAAAGAAACTAGCAAGCAAATTAAGTTCAGCCGCATACGCCGTTAGGAGAATCAGGCAACTGACTAATGTTGAGACAGCTCGCCTAGTGTATCATAGTTATTTTCACAGTGTAATGTCATACGGTATTCTGGTTTGGGGCAAAGCAGCTGACATACAGACTATCTTTGTATTACAAAAGAGAGCCATTCGTTCTATTTACAACTTAGGAACACGTGAATCAGTAAGAGAACTCTTCAAAGAAATTAATATCTTAACTGTAGCTTCCCAATACATTTATGATAGTATAATTTATGTTGTTAAGAATTTAGACTGTTTCACTAAGAATTCTGATATCCATAATTATAACACTAGAAACAAAAATAAGCTTGCCATAAAGAAGTTTCGTGTCCGTAAAGTACAGAAGTCATTTGTTGGGCAATGCATTCATTTTTATAATAAGTTACCTGACACTGCTTTGAGATTACCCCTCCCAGCTCTTAAGAACTACTTAAAAAAATCATTGATGTTAAAGGCTTATTACAGAGTCGAGGACTATTTGACAGACAAACATGCATGGCCCGAACCAGAAACTACAAAAAACGAATAGCAATTAAAATAATTGTATTATGTATAGAGGACACAGTTCAGATAAGAAAGCACATCAAATATTTTATATTTTATGTTGTGTAGGTAAATTACATATTTAATGATATTGAGATTCATATTATCTTTTTCTTCTATGACAATTTGATATGTTTTCTCTGAAGAAGAACGACGTATTATTAAGCAATAATATTATTGAAATTGATTTCCATAGAGTACCTAGTCTGTTCATATTCTTTGATGAATACTTTTGCATGTTAAATTGTATGTTGTTATTTAATGCATGTTAATTATAAGATGTAATGTTTTGAAAAGAAGTTGCCCGCCGAGTTTCTTGCCGGTCCCATAGTGGATACCCCCCTCCCAACTGAGGGGGGACTGAAATCTTCTCGAGGCTGAGGCGTAGGGTTAGAGCCGGCGTAGCTTTATTTGACGTTCATATGCGCATTGTAATATGCCTACTTGAAAAATAAATATTTCATTTTCATTTTTTCATTTTCATTTCATTTTCATTTAATCGGTTTGGACAGTAGCCACGTTATAGCTAAAGCAAATTCTCGAGCGAAATCCAATCATAACGTTAATATAACAGTTTAAGCCTTAACATGGTCGGCAAAGCACGTAGTTTTACCGCAGATAAATAAACTGCAACAACTAATATTTGTTTTCTACAGATGCAACGCAAGAGAGTTAAATATTTATTATCCGTATATATCGTGGACAATAGGCTAGTTTCCTATACTTAAAATAATAGTTATTTGTTATAGGTACAAAGAGTGCAAAGTTGTTTTTAACGCCGAGTGTGGAAACACACGAGAAGGAAAGTGTGTATGTCTGTTTGTTTGTCCGTCCTTCACGGTAAAACGGAGCGAAGAATTGTCGTGATTTTTTAAGTGGAGATAGTTGAAGGGCTGGAAAGTGACATAGGTTACATTTTGTCTCTTTCTAACGCGAGCGAAGCCGCGGGCAAAAGCTAGTTTTAATATAATTTTAACCACAGAATTAGATTTAGATAGAAGAAACAAGTTCATCTATTTATTTCAATGGCCGCCGAGCGTGTCAGATGTTGTACTGAAGTTGTTACTTACTTGCCTGTGACTTTAAATGTCTCAGGCCCTTGAGTGTTCATAATTTCTGTGTAATTGCAATTAAATATCACGTAACGAGGCATTTTTAATGTTTTTGTTGCATTCAACACAAAAATGACGCCCGAAAGCTGCAAGCTGCGATTAAAGACGGACAACTCAGTGGATTTTACTGAGTTCATTTGACACGCTAAGTAAGATACGTTTGCTTAATCTATGGTATATATATGATATCTGTGATTTTAACTCTTCAAGACAAGAGAGAAGAAGATGCCAAGACCATGTATGCTTTTGTGTGTGCATTATATTAATTTTTCCTTGAGAAACAAGGCTGGTCAGTATATTTATGTAATCAACTTATTAATGTTTTCGGTTGGAATGCATATAGTGGAGGAAATTAAGAC
Organism: Leguminivora glycinivorella; assembly: GCF_023078275.1. Lineage (NCBI taxonomy): Eukaryota > Metazoa > Arthropoda > Insecta > Lepidoptera > Tortricidae > Leguminivora > Leguminivora glycinivorella. The sequence goes on along the minus strand of NC_062998.1, from coordinate 8,895,594 downwards.
AAGCTTCTATTGGGCCAAATCTGTCGTTTAGGTATGTCCTTCTGTTGCACTGATATGCCCCTCTAGCACCACTTGCCTTGTCGCGCGCGAGTCTATACCACAGAATATATAATAGTACAAGTACAGAAGGCTCACTCCTTTGATGTTCACAAAATACCGCCAGTCTAAATTCTTACCTACATTAATAAACGGTTCGCACGCGAGCAGCCGACATTGAATTCTATTGCGCCGCGCGAAGGTCGTCACCACTGAATGGGCCGCGAACTCGCGGCCACCGACATGTACTTGTAGCGCGGCGATAGAATCACGGAGTGAGCCGCCCCTGTCTATACTTGAAGTCACGCTTGATGTATGGACTCGCGCGCGACAAGGCAAGTTGTGCTAAAGGGTTGAAATACCTAATGATAGAGAGACATTACAATATCCATTGGCATCATGATTGGCTTTTTAAACGCACATTTTTATAAGGATATGTTTCGAATAGAGGTTCAATATGCTTGGTGGCTATAATAGTCCACGTCTGTGACGTATCGCAGTTATAATACGGAAGAACTATAAAGAGACATGGCGACGATACGTTACAATTGTCATTATTGTCTATGTATTAGTGCGTTTTCACATTATCCGATCCGATATCGGATGTAGGACCGATATCCCATACATTTAAGCCGCCATCTTAGATTTTTGCCTTTGAAATCCTTCCGACATCCGATATCGGATCGGATAATGTGAAAACGCTCTTAGGTGTACAACTCGCAAAGGCAAATAGGCGTACAGTAGCTGGTTGCCAGAATGTGTTGATAAATGAAGATCGTCTTTAAAAAACAGATTGTAAAAATTAATTTGTTAATACAAAATTAAAAGGTACAATTTGAAATGGATAATTTAAAAAAAAATAACTTATATTTAACACAATCAGAAATTAGTCATAGCTCATAGCTAAAATCAAACTAAACTTAAGAAAACATATCAGATAATACATTATACTCAATCAAAGACATATATAACTTCGTATAGACAGATAAAGTCTAAGAAAAAAATGTACCTCAGTACCATACAGAAAAAGGTACGGTGGCCTAGATGGCGCTAATATTAATATTTGACATTTTAACACATATCAAGCTAAGTATATGGTCCAAATTGTCAAAACTGAGGTTCAAAAGTTTTAAGCCTGTGTCAAGAGATGGCAGTCTATGCACTGTGATTACACATTTTACTTCGACAGTCTCTATAATACTCGATCCCCTTTGTACTCAATGAAATTCGTAATTTTATTGGTTAATTCTTGCAACCAGCCAACAGTATACAACAAACATTTCGCTCGGGCTGATCTAGCATAGCACGCCTATTTACCCACGCTCGAGCAGGCCCAGTGCTGCCTCCGACACTCTTCGATTCGTAAAGCCAGCCGTCCCCTCACTAGGCATAACTTTGGCAAGCTCGGACCTTACTTTACGGTGCCACTGCAAAAGAAACATTGCGTAATTGAGTTAAAATTAGAATTGCTAGTTAAAACTAAAGGGTCTTACAAGCTTGCGTAAGTTATACGTAGAAGGAAAATATAGTATTATATTGGAATGCGCAGTTTTTTTTCTTTTATTTTAATGTTTTATTCAGTGTTGCCCACTTAGAAGGAAATTTGATTTAAGGTGTTCACAAACGTCACAAGTACAGTAAAGAATTATTCAATTGCACATTTGGTAGTTAAAATGATTACATTGTTAAGATAATTTGATTTTTGTACAATGATAAAGGTTATCTATCATTAAGAGTACCTAAGAAGTTGGTCAGCGCGTATCTCATTTCAAACATAGGAAGAATCATAGGTACTGTGCCTTACATTAGCCTAATTACTTAAAAAAAAAATCCAAGTTACTGACCTATTATTTGTCAGACTTATGGTAGTCAAAATCAACTTTTGAATAGGAGGTTTTACAATACATAAACAATTTTCAGTGAGGGGACTTACACTTCGTAAGTCCCCTCACTGAAAATTATATATTAATTCACAATATCCATCATACTACCAATCTAGGCTAATGGCCTAATTAGGACATATTCGATGCCATTATAAACCTAAATAGTTCCAATTCCAATAATCCTCATCACCGAAATAATTCCAATAAAAATTATAATTCGACATGAACGTATCATCAAAGCCGATAATGCACACATACAAACATACAGGTAATATACAATCCGCCCTATGAATACTAACACAGATTGAATACCATTTGATAGGTCATACATGGCTTATTATATTATCATATGACCTAAATACCGAGGCCTGTCCGTGACATCCGAATTTAAATAATTTGATAATATGTTGAATGGAATCGTTCAATTTAAGTTACCAAGAGCTCCGATAAAACACACCGATCTGTACGTAGTGAATGAAAGAGCGATCTAAGGCCGGCAACAGACAGTCTTAAATTTCATAATCTTATGAAAACGAAATTGATACATGACACACAGTCTTATTTTTTAAGATTATGATTTTTTTCAGATTGTTCTGACAGATTGCGAATAATCTGAATTTTAAGAATGTGTGTGGCAAGGCAGTCGATCTATTGGGTTGGTAAAAAAGTAATGAGCGAATCATAACCAATATTGTAATTTTTATTTAATTTATTATTTTAATCATTTATCAAAAATATAACGGCCTTCGTTATCTACTACTTGTCTCCATCGTTTTGGTAAAGAATGAATAGCATCGGCGAAGAAGTTTTTAGGTTTAGATTCAAAAAACTGAGCTATGTACTGTCGTAGATGGGCTTGATCATCGAACTTTTTTTCATTCAAGGCATTGCTTAGCGATCTGAACAATGCGTAATCCGTAGGTGCCAAGTCTGGAGAGTACGGTGGATGAGGTATCACTTTCCAACCTAGCTCCAATAGCTTTAGCCGAGTCACTTTTGCAATGTGTGGGCGAGCATTGTCGTGTAAGAAAAAAACTTTAGCATGCTGTGGACGATTCTGACAGATTTTTTGGTTTAAATTTTCAAGCTGATTACAGTATACTGATGCGGTAACAGTCATTTCACTTGGTAGGAGTTCCCAGTGAATAATACCATGAATATCCCACCAAACGGACAGCATAACTTTTTTTGGGTGAGGCTCTGTTTTTGGTGCCTCTATTCCTTTTTCGTTTGGAGCTAGCCACTGACGTTTGCGTGTATGATTTATATATAAGACCCATTTTTCATCTCCAGTAATAAGATGGTCCAACCAGTTGAATGTGTGGCGAAAAGACAGAAGTTGTATGCAGATATCGGCACGGTGGTCTAGTTGATCTCTATCAAGTTCGTGCGGTATCCAAACACTGTATTTGTAGTTTTTTCCCAACTCGTGTAAATGTGTTTCTATGGTGACATGAGAGCAGCCTAACTCGGTAGCAAGAGTACGACTCGTTAGCCTCGGATCTCCTTCAATTCAGGTTTTTAATTTGGCTACATCAATCTTCACCGGTCGACCAGACTTAGGTTGATCTGATAATGAAAAGTCGCCACTACGAAACCGCTGGAACCATCGTTTCGCCGTGGCCTCAGACACAACTTCAGGAGCAACACGCTGACATATATTACGCACTGCTTCGGCGGCTGAATGGCCAGACTGAAATTCATATAGTAAGCAATGCCTTACATGCACTTTTAATTCGTCCATTTTCTTCCTTATATTAGCTCGGCGACAGCTAGTGAATGACTGACGAGAAACTGTGCGACTCGCCCTTTATATACTTTCGACCATAGAAGATTCTAGAACTCTCTCAAAAATTTTATGTGGAATTCAATCGATCGCTCATTACTTTCTTACCAACCATTTTATAAGATTATGATTTTTTAAGATTATGAAATTATAGGCTATTCCCACAGACAGTCTTAAAAATTCATAATGTTAAAAAAAATTTGTATGCAAATTGACACTGACAGATCTGTCAGTGTCTTGTCAGTGTCAGTTTGAACTGTCAGATTGCATACAATTTTTTTTTAAGATTATGAATTTTTAAGACTGTCTGTGGGAAGCCTTAGACTGTCTGTTGTCGGCCTAAAACTACTCGTATTTATTAAAATGGGAATGATAGTTATTTTCACCAATTGGAAAAGTGATTGTTCAAAAATAGATGAGAATGTTGCATTTCCACATTTTGGTGTTTGGTACATAGTTTTTTGCTCGTCGTTCGCAATTTTTCTAATGGCAAATTTTAATTGCAACTTGTTTGCTGTTTACCTTTAATTAAAAATATTAATTATTTTCTTTTGTAACAATAGGTCATACATATAGGTATATACATACAACCTGTTTTATATAGGTATATATTTTTTATATTGGGGGACACCTTACACAGATCAACCTTGTACTATGGGTGTTAGGCGATACATAGAAAACATCCATGACTCAGGCAAATATCTGTGCTCATCCCACAAATAAATGCCCTTACCGGGATTCGAACCCGGGACCGCGGCTTAGCAGGCAGGGTCACTACGCGCTAGGCCAGACCGGTCGTCAATTGTAGTCGTGTTATTTATACCTAAAATGTGATCACTGATCACATTTCTCTAGTACATAACATATAGCACATATCAAAATAGTTACGTTAGCAAATTGATTGGTTTTCCAACCCCAAGATCATTACGGAATAAGTTACTGAAATAGCTGGCAACTCTATCGTCAACTCTCGTATCCAGAATTAGAAAATTATAATTATTTTACAGTTGCGAGCGCGTATATCAGGCATACCCGTGAAGTCTTTAACCTACTTAAAACGTATTCTGCGATTTTAAAATGAGTGGTTGTGTATAGTGGACGGTGGTACTAATTACATATTTATTATCTGATCATGGTATCTGATCACACGATTATACGAATCGGTTGAGAATAGCGAGTTAGCGGGAAATATCGGAACACGGGGGACGCACTTTTTTTCCTTTAGGAGCGATTATTTCCGAAACTATTAATATTATCAAAAAACGATCTTATTAACCCTTATTAATTTTTAAATACCTATCCAACAATATATCACACGTTGGGGTTGGAATGAAAAAAAATATCAGCCCCCACTTTACAGGTAGGGGGGGTACCCTAATAAAACATATTTTTCCATTTTTTATTTTTGCACTTTGTTGGCGTGATTGACATACATATTGGTACCAAATTTAAGCTTTCTAGTGCTTACGGTTACTAAGATTATCCGCGGACGGACGGACGGACGGACGGACAGACAGACATGGCGAAACTATAAGGGTTCCTAGTTGACTACGGAACCCTAAAAACAGGGTGTATATCTGATGGCGACTCTACAGTCTGACCAAAAAGAGTAGAAATTAAAAAGTGAAACATCGTAGTGTCGTCCCGTTTTCTCACACATATTAGTTTGAAAGGAATGACACTACAATGTTGCCACTTTTTAATTTGTACTCTTTTTGGTCAGATTGTAGGTACCAAGAATTAGTAAGTCAGCCGGCGCGGAAACTATAGAAACGCCAGCGAGGAAGCCGTCAATGTGGCTGATTGACCTGGATAGGCAAAGGTCCAGGTGACCTATTTCAGAATCTGATTGGCTCAAATCCTGTGACCGTGTATAACTAGACATCTGACTTATTAGTGTAGCAGATGGACATAAATCAAGTGGCCTTACTATGTGTATACATTTCTCGATGATCTAGTGTCTTAACTTCAGTGGTTTATTTTACTACGGTGAGATTGACACTGACATTTCTGTGCCTATTTCTGGGTTGACAAGTAACTCAGCGTCAATATTTCTTGTTGAACAGGCAATGAACGGCAAAGTGTCACACAGGGCTAACCCACATTGACGCGACGGTATATCTCGCCACGACATCTTAGATCATACGTCTTTTCTATCATATTTATTGTGACATAAGGAAGGGTATAGTATATGTCGCGGCGACATAATCTCCACTTATATAGCGTGTAAAGCTAACCCGTATTAGCTCTCTTAACGATGGTGAGTAAAGGACATAAGAAATGCAATTAGATAACTTGTGTCACTTAACTTCAAATCTGGGTAAATCCATTCTGCTTTAAGGTTGATTATATAAAAAAAAACTGTTATTATCCGAAACATAATCAACCTTGTAGCAGAATGGATTTACCCGAGTTTGAAGTTAAGCGACACACTTTTACATGAAATTGAAAAATATATTAAAAATAATTATGGGGTGAAAAGAGTAACTTAAAAACACATCTTGATTAATGGTAACATTGGTAACACTAATGAATTATATGCTTGGTTTAATTTATCGCCCGTATTAAGGCTTACACACTGTATACTCGCTTTTTCTAGAGTCACTCAGATATCAAAACTTGCAAAGAAAAAATGCAATTTAGATTCGTCAAAATAATGAATGGGCAACCTTTTTTTAGAATTTCGGGCGAATTGAAGTTAAAATGAAAGCGGTAAAAAGGTTCTGTCAAAACTTTCCCCCGCCGTTTGTTACTTTTGGAGTGGCAACTGGAACAGCTTAAACGAAATTAAATTCTGTTGTTCGTTATTATTTATATGTCTTTTCCGGGTTGGATCAGTGGTGTTCCGGAACTTGGGAGGCGTGCGCGGAGCCGAAGTCAACACGCAGAGTCTCTTTAAATAGTTCATTCGTAGGCTATAATTATTTTAGTTTTAGAGGTTTCAACATCAATACGACACTTGTTACCTTTATGTATACAGGGTGGGGCCTGTAACAAAAGCAAAAAATTTAACGGTTGGCTGTACTCCTTAAACTAACCAACATTTCTTCAGCGACTTTTAAAAATTATGAAGTCTTTAATTTTCTAATTTTTCATATAAAATAAATATTAGCTTCATTGGACGCCATTATTGTTGTCATTGACGTTGTAAGTCACACTTTAGACTTAACAGAATTCGCAGTACATTACCTCTTAGGAAAAACTTTCAAGGGTGATAAATAACAAAATACAAGTTATTTTTAAAAGTCGTTGAAGAAATGTTGGTCAGTGTAAGGAGTACAGCCTACAGTTTAATTTTTTGCTTTTGTTACAGACCCCACCCAGTATGTAGTTACTGTTTTCCAGAAAGCCAAAATAAATATATTTTTCACGATAGAAATAATCCTAATAAATGCCTGAAAACCTGAAACACCTCGTAGGTAAGATAATAAGTTATGCTGAACAGCTTTTAATATGGAACCATCATCGTAAACCCAAAAAAATATTTGGCTGTTTCATAAATTTTGAATAAATGAGAATGAATGAATGAGACTTTATTTGAAACACATTTACAACAACATCAAAGTTAAATCATCATTTTCCTTGCGTTATCGTTATCCCGGCATTTTCCACGGCTCATGGGAGCCTGGGGTCCGCTTTGACAACTAATCCTAAGATTTGGGGTAGGCACTAGTTTTACGAAAGCGACTGACATCTGACCTTCCAACCCGAAGGGTAATAAACTAGGCACATAAGTTCCGAAAAACTCATTGGTACGAGCCTGGGTTCGAACCCGCGACCTCCGGATCGAAACTCGGACGCTCTTACCGCTAGGCCACCAGCGCAGAAGCGCTTAGAAAAGTATTAGGCTTAAATCTAGGACCATAGATGAAGTTACCGTGCTGAGGGTGGTTTCGGAAAAGGATAATACAGCAACGAAAAAAAAATATATATATACATATTATTTTCGTTGTATGATCTTGACATATTGTATAGCAGAGCTATGCTGGTGGTGCTGTATGTACAGGTACACCAGCATCAATTGCGCGCCATCTAGCGGAATATCATTAGAACTATTTCCTCCATACTGTACTGTCACCGCATGACCGCATACATGAGAATAACAGCGCCCCCTTAATGGTTAGTTAGTTACACCGGGTGACATAAAAAGGACCGTTCAAACTTTGCATTGTGACTTTTGAGGTTATAACGAACAACTTTTTTTTAATAAATAAATATTATAGGACATTCTTATACAGATTGACTGAGTTCCACGGTAACAGTCGATTTTATTATGGGCCCAAAGCTGAAATCGCAAAAATTGGTCGTTCCATACATTCCGACTGTCATGATGCCGCTTATTTATATGAAGCTGCCAAATTCTTTTTCGCGATTTTAACATTGGTTTTTTCATTATGACTTCAAAAATCACTATGCAAAGGTTCAACGGTCTATTTTATTTCACTCTGTATATTTCTAGTCAGGCTTTAGTCTGTAGGCACGTCAACCAATTGGAACCCTAGGCCACTGTAGAACTATGTCATAGTGACGTTATAAATCAGATTGTAAGATATCTCTTACTGTTTGTCATTTTGACATGGTTGTAGAGTGGCCTAGGGTTCCAATTGGTTGACTGTACAGGCGAAAATGCATAGACTGATGGATAACAAGTCGTCAGCACTTTCTCTAAAACGCCTAACTTTAGAAATAGAAATAGAAATAGAAAATATTTATTTGGCATACAGATACATAATAAAAACAAGTACATAATACTTAATACTAGTACACCAAATAGGATGCCACTCAGCGAATACCGTGTCTTATAGACGCGGCACTGGTTTTCAGGGCACCCAGAAAATTAATAACTAGGTCTTATAACTAAACAGAACGTATGATCACTTATACAGAAACTATGTTAGAGAAAATGTTTGTGTGTGTGTTAACCTACTAACAGAACATATTATTTATAAATGTCAATGTAAATAAATGCAAATGTGGCCGCTTAGTGTTAATCATTTAGTTGAGATTCAAGTAGATGCTGTTTAAGATTGTGCTTGAAAGAGGTAATGGATTTACAGTTTCTGATTGGTGGCGGTAAATTGTTCCAAAATTTCGTGGCAGCATATCGGAAGCTCCCACGAAAAGCGGCCGTACTGTGTTGCGTAGCAATAAGTCTTAGAGCACCTCGTATATTAGCCTCTGAGAACTTGAGTTTTTCGAATCAAAACTGGATTTATCGTAACTACCCGGCTCAGTGTTTTACTAAGGCAGTTGGAGGTGAAGTTTGTAACCGCAGAATTGACTGCCAAGCAGTTATCTCTGCGCACAGCGATTCGTACTTGTGGTCGAACTCCCGATTAAACACCGCAGTTATGAGATAATACGTGGTTTTCTAAGCCCCAAGTGCAATAATGTCCTTTCCGTCCGGACATAAGTTCTGATGACAGATATATAGGAAGGAAGGAGATTGGACATGCCAGGCTATTTGTATTGAATAATCTTGTCGCATGTTCTTTAATCTACACAAAGCACATACACACACACACACACACACACACACACACACATATGGACACCACCGTACATAGGCCACCATACCTTTTTCTATATGATTCCGAGGTACGTTTTTTTCTTAGACTGTAGCTGTCTATACGGAGTTACACATGTCTTTGGTACTTACATATTAATTGTTAGATGAGCAGTTCCCGGCAACTTTGTACATAGCCACGTCAGCAAATTTTAATTGTTCCTATTTTGTTACCAAGATTTAGTAATATAAGTCGACTTTTGTAAGATATACACAGGTTATTTGTTTTAATTAAGAAAATATAGATACTAGGGAACCTTAATGACGAAATAAAACTTAATAAAATCTCAATTCATCAACAAAATCTTGGTAGGTAACAAAAGAGGAATTAATAAAAACAAATTTAACTTTATCCTTAATTTTTGTACAAAATTTTCGAGAACTTCTGAGATCGTGACAGGTGCAATGTAAATAAATAAATAAATAAATATTATTATAGGACATTTTTTTTTTTACACAGATTGACTGAGGCCGATGGTAAGCTCAAGAAGGCTTGTGTTGTGGGTACTCAGACAACGATATATATAATATATAAATACTTATATACGTAGAAAACATCCATGACTCAGGAACATATATCTGTGCTCACCACACAAATAAATGCCCTTACCGGGATTCGCGATCCGGGATTGTGCGGTGACAAATGATAGACATAACGTATACCTCAGCTCTACAACATATTATGTTGCTTGGCCCGATCGCTACGTCATATCGCTACGCAAAATCATTTGCTACGCATGCTCTACGCGCTCTACATTTTTGTAGCACGGCTACGCAGTGAGTACGTCAGGCCCCGTAGCCGAGTGGCATTTCTCCGACGCGAAACGAAAACGAAACGCCGCGAAAGGTTATCAGGGTGGCTAGCCGAATGGCACAATCGCTCACGAAACGCGAAACGAAAGTAGATAAATCGCGCTTGCGCGCGACAGAGCCAGCGGCGTATCGCTTTCGTTTGGCGTCGGAGAAATGCCATTCGGCTACGGGGCCTGGCTCTGTCGCGCCCACAGATGTCATATATACCATAGATCAAGCAAACGTATCTACTTAGCGTGTCAAATGAACTCAGTGAAATCCACTGAGTTGTCCGTCTTTACTCGCAGCTTGCAGCTTTCGGGCGTCAATTTTTGTAAGTTGAAGTCAGCCAAAACATAAAAAATGCCTCGTTACGTGATATTCAATTGCAACAACACAAAAATTATGAACAATGAAGAGCCTGAGACATATTTAAAATTACAGGCAAGAATCAACTTCAGTACAAAATTTGACACGCTCGGCCCCTATACAAATATATGAATTTGTTTCTTCTATCTAAATTAAGTTCTGTGGTCGCGCCAATACGCAAGAGCGATAGAGATAGATAATCTAGTAGCGTTTCGTTTCGTGAGCGTTTGTGCCGTTCGGCTACGCACCCAGGTCACGGTACGTAGCCGAATGGCACAAACATTCTGTCGCTCTTGCGTATCGGTGTGACAGAGCCAGACTACCTTTCGCAGCGTTTCGTTTTCGTTTCGCGTTGCAGAAATGCCATTAGGCTACAGCACCAGAGAATTAGCTACAATAGCTCATTATGATCGCAGCTAATACGCCCTCCGTTTCGAGCGCTATGACAAAAAAAGGCGATATATTGTAAAATGCACAATATTTATCGACAAAATTGTACACTTTACTCATACTAAAAGACAGTGAAAGTACTTGTTTCAGTTAGAACATCTTATTAACTGTCGGTTAAATAAAAAACATATGAAAAAAAAGCTTTTTCAATTAGTAATGATTGTTTTTCTGATGCTCGTTTAGGAAAAACCGCGTGAAGCACAGAATTCGGAGCTCTTATTATGTACAATTTGATAAGATCACTCTCATAAATGAGGTAAATTTAAGTTCCTAATATCTTGTACTTAAGGCCCATTAAACAATATTTATCATTTAATCCTTTGAAATTGAGAAATTGAAAGTAAAACGAACTCAATTTTGTCTTGAAAATACATCGAAACAAGTGATCATTTCTCCGAAAATCTACATGTTATCGAAGTTATTTTAGTATATAAATAATCTGCACAATGTGCTTCTTAAACTGCTGTTATCCATTTGTCGTTATAATATTTTATCATGATTTTTTGCCAATTTTTTGAAAACTAGCCTTCCTGTCCCTATTTTACCGGCGACGGACGCCTGCGATTTCAGTGCCGCGCCGGAGCTCGAGGAGGTAAGACGTATGTCGCTTTGGTCTCCGAGTTTTCATCGCAAACGTCGAGAATATTTATTGTTGTGTGGGTCGGACGCCTTGTTTCTACACGGGCTATCCTCGCATTGTGTGTGTGTAAACAGCGACCAACGAATTTGATCCTAGATCCGTAAATATTTGCTTTGCTTTTGTAATACTTTGTTATGTTTAAATGTTAAAGTATTACAACGTTGTGATGATAAAAATGTGAAAATTACAATACGGTCAAGATGATAAGACACATCAAGATGGTACTCGGGATCTGATGATGGAGCCAGAAGGTGGTCACCAGTACCAGTGAACCATGTAAGTAAACGACTTCGTGTTTAGGCTCGTTGGGTTCGTCTCAACAAGACCTTTGACAAGAGGTGGTACTCAGGGTCTGATGATGGAGCCAGATGGTGGTCACCAGTACCAATGAACCATATAACTAAACCCAGAGATGGGGAAATCGTAATCGATTCCGGATTACACGATTACTTGATTTTACTTTGTAATCTGACACTACTGGGTGTCAGATTACTTGTAATGTAATCAAGTGAAACGGTAAATTACCATTACATGTAAAGGAATCACTAATCATCTATACAATCATTACTATTACCAATAATTCGGAATCATAGTCGATTCAAAATAACTGAAATTATTGACTTGATTACTTTCAGATTACGAATATGTAGTACCTCAGATTGCTGACTGTCACTTTGACACAAAAGTCGTCATGGGTGTCGTAAAATAGGTTTTAGGAGGTGCTGATTCCAAAATTAATGACTAATGTTCAATCTGACATTGCTGACTGTCACTCTGACACAAAAGTCGTCATGGGTGTCGTAAAATAGGTTTTAGGGGTGCTGATTCCAAAATGAATGACCAATTTGGAATCTGACATTGCTGACTGTCACTTTGACACAAAAGTCGTCATGGGTGTCGTAAAATAGGTTTTAGGGGGTGCTGATTCCAAAATTAATGACCAATGTGGAATCTGACATTGCTGACTGTCACTTTGACACAAAAGTCGTCATGGGTGTCGTAAAATAGGTTTTAGGAGGTGCTGATTCCAAAATTAATGACTAATGTTCAATCTGACATTGCTGACTGTCACTCTGACACAAAAGTCGTCATGGGTGTCGTAAAATAGGTTTTAGGGGGTGCTGATTCCAAAATTAATGACTAATGTTCAATCTGACATTGCTGACTGTCACTCTGACACAAAAGTCGTCATGGGTGTCGTAAAATAGGTTTTAGGGGTGCTGATTCCAAAATGAATGACCAATTTGGAATCTGACATTGCTGACTGTCACTTTGACACAAAAGTCGTCATGGGTGTCGTAAAATAGGTTTTAGGGGGTGCTGATTCCAAAATTAATGACCAATGTGGAATCTGACATTGCTGACTGTCACTTTGACACAAAAGTCGTCATGGGTGTCGTAAAATAGGTTTTAGGAGGTGCTGATTCCAAAATTAATGACTAATGTTCAATCTGACATTGCTGACTGTCACTCTGACACAAAAGTCGTCATGGGTGTCGTAAAATAGGTTTTAGGGGGTGCTGATTCCAAAATGAATGACCAATTTGGAATCTGACATTGCTGACTGTCACTTTGACACAAAAGTCGTCATGGGTGTCGTAAAATAGGTTTTAGGGGGTGCTGATTCCAAAATTAATGACCAATGTGGAATCTGACATTGCTGACTATCACTTTGACACAAAAGTCGTCATGGGTGTCGTAAAATAGGTTTTAGGAGGTGCTGATTCCAAAATTAATGACTAATGTTCAATCTGACATTGCTGACTGTCACTCTGACACAAAAGTCGTTATGGGTGTCGTAAAATAGGTTTTAGGGGGTGCTGATTCCAAAATTAATGACCAATTTGGAATCTGACATTGCTGACTGTCACTTTGACACAAAAGTCGTCATGGGTGTCGTAAAATAGGTTTTAGGGGGTGCTGATTCCAAAATTAATGACCAGTGTGGAATCTGACATTGCTGACTGTCACTTTGACACAAAAGTCGTCATGGGTGTCGTAAAATAGGTTTTAGGGGGTGCTGATTCCAAAATTAATGACCAATGTTCAATCTGATATTGCTGACTGTCACTCTGACACAAAAGTCGTCATGGGTGTCGTAAAATAGGTTTTAGGGGGTGCTGATTCCAAAATTAATGACCAATGTTCAATCTGACATTGCTGACTGTCACTCTGACACAAAAGTCGTCATGGGTGTCGTAAAATAGGTTTTAGGGGTGCTGATTCCAAAATTAATGACCAATGTTCAATCTGACATTGCTGACTGTCACTTTGACACAAAAGTCGTCATGGGTGTCGTAAAATAGGTTTTAGGGGTGCTGATTCCAAAATTAGTGACCAATTTGGAATCTGACATTGCTGACTGTCACTTTGACATAAAAGTCGTCATGGGCGTCGTCAAATAGGTATCCGGAGGTGTTTGAAAACTAATGACCAATTTGGAATCTGACACTGTTGACTGTCACTTTGACACAAAAGTGATCATGGGTGTCTTCAAATAGGTTTTCATGGGTACTGATCTCAATATTAATGATCAATTTGGAATCTGACATTGCTGACTGTCACTTTGACATAAAAGTCGTTATGGGTGTCGTCAAATAGGTTTCCTTTCCAGGGGTACTGTGCAATGTCAGGTTCCAAATCGGTCATTACTTTTTAAATCATTTCATTAATTTTGGAATCAGTGCCCCTAAAAACTATTTGACAACACCCATGATTCCTTTTGTGTCAAAATTACAATTAGCACTGTGAGATTCCAAAATAGTCGTTAATTTTGGAATCAGCACCCCGGAAACCTTTTTGAAGACACCCATGACGACTTTTGTGTCAAAGTGACAGTCAGCAATGTCAAGATTCCAAATCGGTCATTAATTTTCAAATCAGCACCTCCGGAAACCTATTTGACGACACCCATGACGACTTTTGTGTCAAAGTGACAGTCAGCAATGTCAGATTCCACATTGGTCATTAATTTTGGAATCAGCACCCCTAAAACCTATTTTACGACACCCATGACGACTTTTGTGTCAAAGTGACAGTCAGCAATGTCAGATTCCAAATTGGTCATTCATTTTGGAATCAGCACCCCCTAAAACCTATTTTACGACACCCATGATGACTTTTGTGTCAAAGTGGCAGTCAGCAATGTTAGATTCCACATGGTCATTAATTTTGGAATCAGCACCCCCTAAAACCAATTTTACGACACCCATGACGACTTTTGTGTCAAAGTGACAGTCAGCAATGTCAGATTCCACATTGTTCATTAATTTTGGAATCAGCACCCCGCAAACCTATTTGACGACACCCATGACGACTTTTGTGTCAAAGTGACAGTCAGCAATGTCAGATTCCACATTGGTCATTAATTTTGGAATCAGCACCACCTAAAACCTATTTTACGACACCCATGACGACTTTTGTGTCAAAGTGACAGTCAGCAATGTCAGATTCCACATTGTTCATTAATTTTGGAATCAGCACCCCCGCAAACCTATTTGACGACACCCATGACGACTTTTGTGTCAAAGTGACAGTCAGCAATGTCAGATTCCACATTGGCCATTAATTTTGGAATCAGCACCCCTAAAACCTATTTTACGACACCCATGACGACTTTTGTGTCAAAGTGCCAGTCAGCAATGTCAGATTCCAAATCGGTCATTAATTTTTAAATCAGCACACCCGAAAACCTATACTCGTGGTATATGCACTTGAAATGTGAAAGTGAAAATGCTAGAATGACATGTAAACCACGAAGTTGTATAGACATATTGTTCATTGGTATTGGTGACCACCATCTGGCTCCATCATCAGACCCTGAGCACCACCTTGAAGTAATTAGAATTGTATTTGTCTTATTTTATCATCATATTAATATAATTATACTTTACTCTAATACTTATCATATAACAAAAGCAAATATTTGGGATGGGATCTACTTTTATAATTATTACTTTAATTTTTTAAATAAATTTTAAAATAATTGATATTATTTCGCGCTATATTCTCGTATTTTCGTACAAAATAATGTTTATTAGAAACCAAAAGTTTATATCGAGATAGTAGATTGTGGTTGTTATCAAAATTCCATAGAAAGGATCAAGATTGTTTTGTCCATTATTGTAGTGCGAGCGAGTGATAAGACGTGCTAGAAAGGGTCGGCATATTGGGCTCGCGCGGCGGGTAAAATACCTAATTTCGCCCGACGCCGAAATGTTATAACGCTCTTAACTTAACAATAAACTTTCGATAATCGACAGTTCCATAATTTCCAATCTTTATTTTGTTGACAAGTTCTTCGTATTATGGCGTCTAAAAACTAAGAGGAGCCGTTACCGATCAGCGTGTTTATTGTCTGGTCTATGTAGGTCAATGCCCGATGTTCTATTTAAAAGTCGGCCAAGTACGACAGTGGCATTAGTTCGGAGTTCGGAACGGTACCTTTAAGACTTGGTTACACAACTTGAGTTGCAGTTTGATATGGACCAGTGGGTCGCGTTAAAGTAATAAGACTGCTTAGTTACTTTTATTACACTTATACGTTTTAACTTAAAACATTTAACGTTATTTATGGGTTCAACTTTTTATTGCCTGTTATTGCCATGGTTACGGTCCCCTGAGTCACACTGGTTTTATGCAAAATTATGCTACTTACACTATGCAAACATGCATTTTTCTGGTGTTCATTTGCCATTTACAGACATGGACTTCATGCATGCTTGCATAATTTAAGTAGCATAATTTTACATAAAACCAGCGTGACTTAGGGAACCATAACCATGGCAATGACAGGGAAGAAAAAGTTGATTCACTCTTATATTTTGCACCAATTTAAAACAGGTTTTTACCTCGTAATTATGATGATAATTTGGTCGAAGTTGTAATCGGTACCTCAGGAGACTGGGCGTTTTATTATGAACTAGTTTTGCTCGCGGCTTCGCTCGCGTCAAATTCGAAAATTGCGGAATGCTCCATACAAACTTCCATCCCACCTTTTAGGGAAGAGGGGGCAGAAAGAGACAAAAAGTAGTCTAGTCACTCTCCATCCCTTCAACTATCCACTTAAAAAAACACGTCAATTCGTCGCTTCGGTTTGCCGTGAAAGACGGACAAAAAAACAGACACACACACTTTCCCATTTATAATATTAGTAAGGTTATGCAGGATTTATGTAATTAGAATGCTCTTTTATAATAGTACTATCTTTTGCCCGCGGCTTCACTCGCGTTAGGCCTGATTTAGACGGCGTGCGAACTCGCATGCGATTTTAGTTACATTGCGGGCTGTTGAGGGTACAAACAATTTTGCACAGCCATCAAATACCGCAATGTAATAAAACTCGTATGCGAGTTCTCGTACCATCTAAATGGGCCCTTAGAAAGAGACTTTTTTCTCATTTCTATCGGCCACGCTCTTATCGTACATAGTGGACATGTATTTAAATACGTACGTATATAAAATGTTATAATATCAAATATTTTGACCAGCAATTGAAATCTAATAAGTAATAACAGGTATGCTTAAGACTTTTAAGGACCCGCAGTTATTGGTACATTGGCTGAAAATAAAATAAACCAAGCAGAGTTTTGAATGATTCACGGTTATTATCATTAGACTTATACTGACCGGGATATAGACCGTGATTACCTTTTTGATTTTTGTCGAGCTCCCGATATTACGACGCAATTGCTGCATCATGATCACGGAGCTCGACAAAAATCAAAAAGGTAATCACGGTCTATATCCCGGTCAATATAAGTCTAATAAACCAAGCAGTTACATAATCAATAAATGAATAAATAAATATTATAGGACATTCTTACACAGATTGACTGAGTCCCACGGTAAGCTCAAGATGGCTTGTGTTGCAGGTACTCAGACAACGATATATATAATACACAAATACTTATATACATAAAAAACATCCACGACTCAGGAACAAATATCTGTGCTCATCACACAAATAAATGCCCTTACGGGAATTCGAACCCGGGACCGCAGCGTAGCAGGCAGGGTCACTACGCGCTAGGCCAGACTGGCCAGAAAATAATAACATCTATTTATGTAACACAATAATAAGCATCAGAATAACCCTCAGTAAATATAGTCGCTAAGCACTTGATACATCACATCCACATATCTAAAAGGCTTAATCGCGGCTCGACATTCTACCTGCCTAAAGCCGATAAGGGCACAAAAGCCTTAGGCAAGTGGCCAATCGCTCACGCTCAGTAGCCAAAGTTCTCTCGTTCTTGATTTATATAGGATTGACAATCTTCATATTAAGGATCGTAGTTACCTACTTGTTATTCCGTTTGTTATTTTTTACAAAATGTGTATTGGAGCATTTTCAGAATTTGGGTTCCCCCTTGGGGAATCCCCCAATTAGCAAAAGTTGTTAACAAAAATTAACTCGCTGTCAGTTTTGTGAAGACAAATGAAGCATAAAATCTGTCTAAAATTTTACTTTTTTCACATTCTGAATGTAGATTATTGCTTAAACTTTATGTAATTAGCACGAAAATAATATTTTTATGAAGTTTCATGCTTGATTATCGTCACAAAACTGATAGTGAGTTAATTTTTGTTAACAACTTGCGCTAATTGGGGGGTCCTAAATTCTGAAAATGCCCATTGAAGTTATATCATGATATTAAAATAAATAAATATGTCATTTGTTCTTAAAATAAAAATAACTTATAAACGCGCAAAAATATTGGTAAAAATATGGTTTCTGCCACTTCCAGGCTGCGAAACAGCGCCATCTAGTTTTATCAATGAATTGTTGGCCATTTCAGGGGTACACTTTTTTGTATGACTATGCCAGTCCCGGTATACATCGTCCTGTCCTTGGTATTACTGCGTCCCAGCTGGTCTAGCCAAAGTAACAATCTTGCTAACATAAAATGCAGTCTGAATCTATCGCGCCACTACAGACGAGCAATAGGGAGAGCTGGCTACGAAACGCTTATGAAGCGTTAACGATTGCGACGTTGGCTAGGTACCCTGACAATTGACAATTGCGTAACTTGCGTATCGCTCGCTAAGGATCGTTAGCGATCGGACACTTGCTTACGGGACAAGCTATTTGTTAGATTAAAAGGGTGTGTCACGCGCATTACCGACCTTTTAAAAAGATTTACGATATTGCGTTTCCAGCGTAATGTCGTGTTAGATGGAGAGAAGGAAGCGTAATGGCGATACAACGCGTCTTTAACACCCGACGAATTTAAACTGTTGTGTTATGCTGAAGTTACTATTTAAAATTTCCTTATTTATTTGATCTATATGGGCGCTCTTAAGCTGGTTAGAAGTCATTAGCGTGCAGCATATGGCATGGCGCGAGATGAAATTGTCGACATGTAGTGTTGGTTCAAATGGCAATCAAATCAGTATATCCCAGTTTATTTATTACATATAGATTAAATACAGGAACATGATCTAACGTCACTTGAAAATGTTCCTAAGAAAAAGTCGGGCTCTAGATCCAGTCATTATCAAGTCGATTCTTCAACTAACCACAAAATTAAAATTTTGAAACACCCCCGACCGCTACATAGTAGACCGATTTTCATGAAACATGGCTAAGAACACTCCCGACTTACTCAGCTTTCAAACAAAAAAAAAACTAAATCCAAATCGGTTCATCCGTTCGGGAGCTACGATGCCACAGACACACACACACAGACAGACAGACAAACAGACAGACACGGAAAAAAAGGAAATACCTGCATCCTTTTCACTTGTACAGTAAAATGACACCCAAATTACGCCTATTCACATGTAACTTACGTTGAACCTGTCCCGAGGAGGCGAGGCTGGTGGGCGCGTCACCTCTCAGCACGGCGTCCAGCTTGATAGCTTGTCCGATGTGCAGGAATCGCTCCGTGCGAGCTGCGCCCGCGCTCTGGCTGTTGCCTGACCATACGTCGGACAGCGCGCGGCGGGACAGCATCGGCTGCGGAGAAGATGTGTCTTAAAGTCCATGTTATGTGATATTGTGTGGCCACGGCAGCGGCGAGTGGCTGCCACCCTGTTAGTGGCTGAGCTGTTATCGTTAGTGCGTTTTCACATTATCCGTCATTTATAAGTCAAAGAGAAAGATATAAAGTAAATGAATTGACCGTGACGTCACTCCTCACGATTTCATAGGAATTCCATATTAGCAAATCGTTTTGATAGTTCTTAAAAAGAAGCTGATTTGACTAGTAGGAAACTAGGCCCCATCCGGGTAGGACTAAGAGCCTCTTCATATTCAAACTTCAGCAGTGTTACATTCTTACCACTTTATGGTCGGTGCAATGCTCCGTGTATATGTCTTTGATGAGTGTGTCGAGGGTGCGCTGACGCTTCTGAGTGAAGATCGGCGTTTGGAACGCGGACTTCTCACCATTCATCATTTTTACCTGTAAGAACATTTATATGAACACATGATACCTATTTACTTAAAATGACCTTTACGGCCCAGCCACGACATCACAACAACGTCAATGACATAAAAATTAAATAAACTTATAAATAAAAAACGTCGCCCAAGTCGCTGCTGCTAAGCACTAAGCAGGCTGGCCGCATTGCCACGTTGGATGGCAATGCTAATACGCTGAGCAAAATCTTAGCCAGCCCTCTGGCCAGCCGTAACATCAATTACTTAGGGCCACTTGCACCATTTTATATGGAATGTGACAGATGACAGCCCACTAACCCTGAGTTAAGTGGTTGGTGCAAGTGGGCCTTAGGCGCGCCGCTAACCTAAGTACACTCAAAATTCAATTTAATATTTCTACAGGCATAAACGTTTCTTAACTGGGACGGGACACCTTACGCGTTGAAGGGGTTTAAAGTTTGAAGTACTTCACAAAAGTGTATTGATCTTCGTCTAACAACAAATAACATCAAACACGAATCTCAGTCTTAATTAAAGATTCTCAGAAACTAATTTAATTTGTCCCAAATAGGTTTCATTGTAATCAGGTCAGTTGATGTATTCGGGACTGATAAAGCGTAGATTAATTAGCGTATCTGTTGCTGTGAGTGAGTAAAGAGGAGTGAGGATATTTACAAGTCAGTATAAGATAAATAAAGTCTATTTAAGATAATAAGTTTTTTTGCAAAAAAATCATTTTTGGCACAAGCTTTTACTGCCGACTGTACCTTTCTTTCAACAGTCACTACTGCTCTACGTTTATAAAAACCCTTGCTCGATGGGGATACGGCGTTTCATAACAGAGTTCCTATGACCATCTTTCTGCTCCATCATCAGATCAGCTCCATGATGCCATAATATTGCATTGTCACGTGATTTAGATATGTGTGCAAAATTTTAGCTCAATCGGAAACCGGGGAAGTCGATCATAAGTAGGTAATCAGTTAACTTGTCCAATCTACTGGAAAACATTATCTCAATTTTTTGAATTACACATTAACCATCCATAAAAACTAACTTAAATAAAGTCACAAAGTATTGAAATCAATCAAAAAACCACTGAATAATATCATTTCCAAAACGATTTTCATCAATAGGTAATTGTTTTTACGAACGGATGACATAAAAAACTCTTGACATTACGAAGTCTAGATTGTCTATGTCGTAATGTTGGGATGACAACTTATCGTTATGAACGATCGATATTAACGTTTGAGTTTGTATAGCTTGGAAAAAATGCGTTGATATTAAATATAATAATTTATCAGATTTATAACCGACTTCTTTACGTAGAAGGAGGAGGTTATGTATTCAGTTTCGCATTTATGTTTTATGTACTTATGTTCACCGATGACTCCGAGAGCCATGCTCCGATTTTAATCATGTTTCTGAAGAAAGCGAAAGTGAGACGCCTTTTTCATAGGATTGTTGCAAATGTGACGAAAAAGAATTAAATTCTGGTTTTAACATAGATATTGTGTGACGTAAAATTGAAAATCCTCTGATGACGTTAGCAGAGAAATGATTGTTAATACATCATTTTATCGACACTTCCAATCACTAGTAATTGTCTTTGACCATATTTGACGTTTCGTTTGTTTACTATATTGGACAAGTAAGGTTGAACTGACTTTACTAACAAGGCAAGTTGTATAAAAGCTTAAAACGTATAATCTAAAACCGGCCAAGAGCGTGTCGGGCCACGCTCAGTGTAGGGTTCCGTAGTTTTCCGTATTTTTCTCAAAAACTACAGAACCTATCAAGTTCAAAACAATTTTCCTAGAAAGTCTTTATAAAGTTCTACTTTGTGATTTTTTTTCATATTTTTTAAACATATGGTTCAAAAGTTAGAGGGGGGGACGCACTTTTTTTTCCTTTAGGAGCGATTATTTCCGAAAATATTAATATTATCAAAAAACGATCTTAGTAAACCCTTATTCATTTTTAAATACCTATCCAACAATATATCACACGTTGGGGTTGGAATGAAAAAAAATATCAGCCCCCACTTTACATGTAGGGGGGGTACCCTAATAAAACATTTTTTTCCATTTTTTATTCTTGAACTTTGTTGGCGTGATTGGTATACATAATGGTACCAAATTTCATCTTTCTAGTGCTAACGGTTACTGAGATTATCCGCGGACGGACGGACGGACAGACAGACATGGCGAAACTAGGTATAAGGGTTCCTAGTTGACTACGGAACCCAAACAATAGGTATTTTGATGCCGCCATGCCTTTGGTTGATACTCGGTTAGATGGTGAGTGGTGACACTGATTATATTTAACAATTTTAAACTGTGATTTTAAAAGTTTTAAGGTTGTGTCGAAAGGTGGCAATAAATGCTCTCTATCTTCAAACCTTAACCCTTAAATGCATGGTGATGTATATATGCATCATATATTTGATGGCCTATGACTCAATATGTAGCTATCCAAAATCACATTTATAACTTAATTATTCATCATCATCATCATCCTCCTTGCGTTATCCCGGCATTTGCCACAGCTCTTGGGAGCCTGGGGTCCGCTTTGACAACTAATCCCAAGATTTGGCGTAGGCACTAGTTTTTACGAAAGCGACTGCCATCTGACCTTCCAACCCGAAGGGTAAACTAGACCTCATTGGAATTAGACCGGTTTCCTCACGATGTTTTCCTTCACCGAAAAGCGACTGGCAAATATCAAATGACATTTCGCACATAAATTCCGAAAAACTCATCATTGGTGCGAGCCGGGGTTCGAACCCGCGACCTCCAGAACGAAAGTCGCACGTACTTACCGCTAGGCTACCAGCGCTTCTTCTTATAACTTAATTATTATTCAGTATTTATTATTATTTAATAAATAATTAAATAATATAATGATTTAATATTTAATAATAAAGATGAAATGGCGGAAAAGTGTGAAAAAACAGAATGATGGCGATTTTTAGTATGTGATTTAGGCAATTTTTTTCGGAGTTAGTAATTAGTTTATGTTTAAACGTTTGATCATGTGGGTTTCACAAATAGTGTACCTTTCTAATAGTAGTAAAACTTTACAAATAAAACTTACCAATAATTATATATTAAAATAAAAAAATAGGGCTTAATTAAGCCAATACCCTCAAGTTACAGGACAAGGCCATTTGAAAATGTATAAATAAGTATATTTTTTCTCAGAGAGATTGGATTTGTCGCTGAGCTTAAAGTGGTGCTTCAGTGATAAATGAAAATAAATAATTTTGTTTATTTACCTATACTCACCAGCATGAAGCCCCTAAACATGATGGCGTCCACTAATATCGCGGGGCACTGCAGTGAAGGTCCATTCGGGGCACGCAGGCAAGATGCTGAGCTTGTATCCCTACGAATCTTTGAGACCGCGACTACAAATGACTAGGCAACGAGGATGCAAGGATGCATTGAGACTGCTGTCAACTAACCAGCAAGTAGTCTCTAAACAGGTTAGGGTCCACGAAGATCGCAGGGCACAGCAGCGAGGGCCCGAACGGGGGCACGCAATCGTCACTGAAGGTACTTACCTTTTAGCCCTCACGGATCTTCGAGACCGCGGTTATTAATCACTGGGCAAGCATGCAGTGATAACGCTGATATATTACCAGTAAGTAGTCTCTGAATAGGTTGGGGTCCACGAAGATCGGAGGGCACGGCAGCGAGGGCCCGAACGGGGGCACGCAATCGTCGCTAAAGATGCTTAGCTTGTAGCCTTCGGGGATCTCTGAGACCACGGCAAAGATATCTGCACGGCTATAGGAAATTTATTGCACCAATTTTATTCCACCAGGCCAAAGGCTGTCCATAGCAGTCTAGCACGGAAATACGAATGCGAGATATAGATCACACGTCTTTTTCTAATTGTATTAATGATATAAAGACGGGTAGATAGACTACATCTCTCTATGTTATTAACCCCTCGTATGCGGTCTGTCAATTTTGATCATTGAAATAGTGACCTTGTCATTTAAAACAATAGATTAAAATTCCCACGCACGGATCCGTGTCTAAGCATACGAGGGGTTAATTATGTTAAAATGTACACCTACCCGCACTCCAGATGGCGCTGAACACCGCCTCGCAATTGTGGCCGCGTTCAGATGTTTTAGAAGGGCAGGTCGTTCAGCTGCGTTCGTGGCCCACAAACTGGTCTCGCCGGAAGATCAGCGTTGATCCCTGGGTCAGCATTTATGCTGAGGCGGGACCATTTCGTGGTAAACCAAGTTACATTTTTTTTTAAATCTCATCACTTATTAGAATTTATATAATACTTATGTACATAATTGTGTTTACCATTGAATAAATTATTGAATCTGAATCTGAATCTCGCGGCGACATAAGTACTCTCGCGACAATCATAAGCTAGCCCGGCAGGGGCGCTTTTGCACCGGAAACGGCCCAATTGTGTGTAATAAAAAAGTAGTTTTAAGTAGTAGTTGGTATAGTTGCGTCCCTACCTACTCACTAATGCCAGCAAAAAACACACGACTCTAACATTCTGAGCATTAAAGTGTGAAGTTGAAAAGCGAGCTCAAATATTTTTCTTCGCATCAGCGTGTAGAACCGAACGTGACTGTATC
Source organism: Leguminivora glycinivorella (assembly GCF_023078275.1). Taxonomy (NCBI): domain Eukaryota; kingdom Metazoa; phylum Arthropoda; class Insecta; order Lepidoptera; family Tortricidae; genus Leguminivora; species Leguminivora glycinivorella. The sequence goes on along the minus strand of NC_062998.1, from coordinate 8,871,065 downwards.
TAAATATGGAGCACTACCTTTTGTCCGCGGCTCCGCTCGCGTTAGAAAGAGACAAAAAGTAGCCTATGTCACTCTCCATCCCTTCCACTACCTCCACTTAAAAAATCACGACAATTAGTCGCTCCGTTTTGCCGTGAAAGGTGGACAAACAAACAGACATACACACTTTCCCATTTATAATATTAGTATGGATTCCATGGGCCGTTCCGAGTTTACATTCAGAGTTTGAAAGCGTTAAAAAACCTGTGTGTATTTACACCTGCCGATTTTCTAAAAATTCCGGTTTGTGCGGGCAAAATGGTAGAACAATTCATGGAATACTCTAAATTCCGCTTTATTTCGTCGCAGCAAGTTTTTAGATCAATAAAGGATACGTGTGAAGTGGCTCTTTATGAACTGCGGGTTGAAAGTCTCGTGGGCCCTCTCGTCGACGAAAATGATGTTCACTATGTCGTTACCAATGTGGCGTTTGCGTTCCAGCTGCGGAAAAAAATGTTGCGTTAGATTCGTTAGAGAATTCTTTTAAAAAGTTTGTTCCGGTGTGGGATATATTCGACCCGATGGGCATTTTCAGAATTTGGGTCCCCCCAATTAGCGTAAGTTGTTAACAAAAATTAACTCGCTGTCAGTTTTGTGACGACAAATGAAGCATAAATTCTGTCTAAAAATTTACTTTTTTCACATTCTGAATGTATATTATCGCTGAAAGTTTATGTAAGTAACACAAAAACAATATTTTTATTGAAATTTCATAATTAATTATGGTCACAAAACTGACAGTGAGTTAATTTTTGTTTTGGGGGGTCCCAAAGTCTGAAAATGTCCGATGCAGATTGCAGGTATAGTTGATTGCTTTGCTAACAAACTGCCGTATCGAAGGTGTTAAGGACGACTCCCAGATTTGACAAAATTAAACTGTGTGTGTTATTCTATGTTAGGGCCCGTGCCTTGGTTCGTATTTTAACGCCATTAAAAGTACGATTTGTTAAATTTGCACCTCATGTCGAATGACACAATTTAGATATCGATAGAGATAGGTGTCCATGGTAACTAACCTGAACCCTAGGCCACTGTAGAACTATGTCATAGTGACGTTATAAATCAGATTGTAAGAAATCTCTTGCTGCTTGTCATTTTGACATGGTTGCAGAGTGGCCTAGGGTTCCAATTGGTTGACTGTACTCATTTAAAGGCTGCAATCAATCCATTTCAATTTACAGGATATCTACAATAGATTAGATTCATGTTATCTTATAGACACAGATTGACTGAATAATCTGATTTATTCAATTAAATTAGCATACAAATTACACCGCGTCCACACAAAGCATATGAGCATTGAGCAACTTCCTAAGAAACTGCAGTTAGGTCAGTGAAGATAATCTTTACATTTTTTTTCACAAGGAATTTTCCCCGTGTATATTTGTCACCAGTTTCATCAGGTGTACCAATTACCAAACAATTACTATGTTTAATTTAATCACCTATAGTATTCGACACTTGAAATATAGCTATGTCACTTTTATTTAATACTTTAGTAGTATGTAAACTTCGTAAATACTTTTTTAGTAATTACTGCTGCTTCGCCGATTCTTCAAAAAGAAAAATAAAATATAAGTAATAAAGTAGGTAAGTAGTATGATTACAATTATTTTAGCATAAAACATAATGCTTCGGCATCATAATTCAATTCAAATATGACCTTCAAAACAAGTATGATCATTATATCATACAATACAATGCATACGAACATAATCAAAAACTGAAACTGAACACTGCTTTGACTAGTAAATTGCCCTAAAGGGGTCACTATCAAGTTTATCTTATCGCTAAACGACTATTTCGGCTAGATGTCAGAAAATGTAAATATACAGTCAGCATAAAGTCAATTCAGCTGGGATGACTTGAAAGTAGAATACTCAATCAGCAAAAAGTTAATTTAACTGGATGGCTAAGACTTACAATGAATGAGTAGCCAAACGTCTGGAAATATACATAGTCCGTATGATTAGCATATCTAAAAAGTCAAAAGTGAAGTTAGTTAATTGACGTCAACACAGAACGATACAGTAGCAAAACGTCCGGAAATATAATGTGTCATGGACGTCATGGTTTATAATAAATATGTAACAGTTCTTATTAACAGTGCGAGAAGGTTTGAATTCTCAAGGCACTTAAACATTTTAAAACCAGACGTTTTGCTAACGGGTCGTTTGGCGTTTATACTATTTAGCAATAAAAACATTAAACAATCCAGACTTTTTGCTCCTCGACTGTTTAGCGTTCATGTCTGTTTTGTAATACAGACATTCGAAGATGAAGATGTTTTGCAGTTAGATCATTTTAAATTGTTACGTTTTAAGATCCAGACGTTTTGCTAAAGACGCATTTAGCATTCATGTCTACGTAGCCACAAAGACATAACACAATCCAGACATGTCAGCTATATAGTCTTTTAGCGATAAGGTAAATTTGATAGTGACCCCCCTAAAGTCTAGAAACACGTAACTAACAACGTCGTCATTGTTTTGAATCTAACCTTTGGCAATTTAGCGGTCTAACCTTTGTCTGAACAGGCCCCGTAGCCGAATGGCATTTCTGCGACACGGACACCACCGAAACGCCTCAGAAATGTAGTCTGGTTCTGTCGCGCCAATACGCAAGAGCGATAGAGATAGATAGCTACGTAGAGATATTATCGTGGGCGTTTCGTGAGCGTTTGTGCATTCGGCTACGCACACTGACCTGTTGTTTGTTGTCCTTCGAGTGGGGCAGAAGCGTGGACACGTGGAACATGATCTCGTGCCCGTGGTGCATCGTGTACACGGAGTACAATCCCGTCATGTCACCTGCACGCGACCAATTAAAATATTTACCCCCTTATTCATAAACGTTCACTAAAGTTATCAAGCCGATAAAGTTCGTTTGTCCCTTTCTATCACACTAATACGTCGGAAAGGGACAAAAGAACTTTATCGGCTTGATAACTTTAGTGAACGTTTATGAATAAGGGGGTTAGTGAGTACTACGCGACAGTACAGTGTGTAAAGTTAGTACGGGCGAATCTCTTAACGGGAGTTAGTGTAGGATATAATAAATGTGATCAGATAACTCTTACTTATGAGCGTCTAACGCGAGCCTGTTTGTATTACCGCAATGTAATACAAACACACTACGCGTGTTAAACGCTCGTTGACAGTTACAGTTACTTTTAAAAGGTCGTGCTTATCACGTTTGTAATGTCATTAACTGTCATCGCAACTATGTTTACAGTACATTGCTACTGAAAAAAAATCAAAGATTAACTGTAGGGTTTTCACCCCATTAAGAGTAAGTAACTTAAAAACACCTTTTAATGAATGGCAATACTACAATTCTATGTCTGGTTTAATTTACCGCCCGTATAAGAGTTACACACTGTATATTGCGTTGTTTTTGTACAATGTGACGCTGTACGTAGTTTCGTCAGCCGGAAATTAAGCTGTAAGTCCGGCTGGATAGTAAATGGGGGAACAGTAAGCTACTCACTGACGTGGCAAGTGTTGTATATTATGTATGCTGCTATTAAATGTTAAATTTGTAAGTATTCCGTGAATGCAATTCAAGAAGTAGTTATTTAAATAGCCAACTAAAATTTAACTACTAAGAATATATATTTTTAAATTAAAGGAAAAATTAAAAAATTTACACCTCCGTGCCTCCGTGGCGCAGTTGGGAGCGCGGCTGGCTCCAGCAAAGCCATAGGTCGCCGGTTCGAGTCCTGCCGGAGGTGTGAATTTATCCATTTTTCCTTTAATTTAAAAATATGTAATATCGCTCGCAGACGTTTCTGCATGATAAAAAACAAAACTAAGGAAATACCTATAATACATATTTACTATTCAGTTTTCTAGCAAATTACTAAACTTAATACCGACATAAACTTGAACAGTTGTTCCAAGAGTTGTTGGTTTTCTGACATATTCTCAGAACACTACATTTTCTCTAAGGTTTAAACTAAAATAGTGAAAAGCTAAACATCTCAAGTTTTAGACAGTTCAGTTCTAGTTTCATAAAAGTTCTAATCTAACAACTACACGCCATTTACCGGCCTCAAAACGGTTTAAATTTACCAGGCCTAAAACAATTACAACAACGCGTTCAAATAATTAAAAACATTACCTTTTACATCCAGCCCTCCTCTGAATCGATTCCAGCCTTTTAATCGAATCCTATCCCCCAGAAGATCGATGAAACGCTCGAACGCATCATCGCCAAATTCTGGAACCAATGGAATTTTTAACGGGTATTTTTTCAGGCGTGTTGTTTTGGCGGAGACCTCGGGCTTCGAATCACAGCTTTATTGAAATTGTATCGATAGGGACACATCGAGAATATTGTAATCGTACTTGAATTAGTTGCGAACATTTAATTGCTATTTTTAAAACTCTTTCTGGGATTCTCTTACATAGCATTTATTCGGGTAAATATGAAAACGGATTCTGATACAGGCGAATAAAAACACATTTTTTGCATACATGGTAGTAAGTTAGGAATTGTTTTCCCCATTTTAAAAATATGACATTTTACGGGTATAACATCAAAGTGGCCTAAAATACGGAGTAATTAAAATGGAAGAGATTTGTAACAACCTGAACGCGTCGTCAAAGGAAATGTATGTAGCGAACGGACAAAGGAAAAATCCTTTTGTATGAACTGACCGGCGATAGTTCCGCATGAAGTTTAATTTACTCGTAGCTAGGTTACGTGTTACGTAAAAGTGCTCCGCTTTTCGTTCCACAGTCAATTTTTGCTGTTATTTGTTAGAATTAAAAAAATAACTTTAATTTTAGAGATCTGTCATAATTCAGGAAACATTAAATAGGAACTCCACAAGATGATGCTAGAATGATAGATATACTTATTAGAATGTAACACACATAACATGTAACATAGCGCATACACGAAATTCAATGAGCATGGTTGTCGAAGATATATTACAAATTGGGCGAATAATCATTAATGATCATGTTATATCATGTCAGACATATGATATGTTCTTTGTGATTAGACGCAGTGGTCGAAGGGCATTGCGTGTCTGTCTAGAACTGTATAAATGTATGTATAGGTACTTGTATATAGCGTGGAATTTCTTGGTTCGGAGTACTGTGAATACCTACTAGTGCTACTGTAGCGTAAACGTAGCGCGATCCAGCAGAATTAAATATTTACTAATAATATAAACGGGCCCGTGTAGGTAGTTACTAGTCACGAGTTACTAGTATTGTGTGGTTGCATAGTTAAGGAAAGTAAGCAAATAAAATATATGTTTCAAGCTTTCAACTGATATTCAGCTGGGAAATTTGTACACTGTTTTTTATTCACTGTTCCATGATTGTTCCTTTTTGTTCTGTACTTCCCAAATATAAAAGCTACAGTATTCTGTACCTATATTACTGTTTGTGGGTGTTCGTAGCAAAAATGGATAATTATTATTTTCTATGGGAGGACAAACAGCATAAAAGTATAAATAGTTATTGGTTTTACAAGGGAGAAAAGTTGTTATTTAACCGCACGTGCCAAGATTGATACCCGAGCAAGCGAAAGATTCCAATATTGAACCGCGAGCGTAGCGAGTGTACTGGTGTGGTGAAAAAACTTTTTTTTACTGATAGAGTTGTAGGCGGATGTAATATACACCTATTGATAAGAGATGAATAACCGTCAAAGAGTAGGTATTTTGGCTGGCTGAGCAAGAAGTATACGCCAGTCTTTCGTTCATGACATCGCTTTTTACTAATTCTGTGGGGGTAGTGAAAAAGGTATAACTCAAATTGACTCGGTGAAAAAGGGCCCAAGTCCCACCTCGGACTTGTGACCTTTTTCACCGAGAAGTATACGCCAGTCTTTCGTTCATGACATCGCTCGTTTTACTAATTCTGTCGGGTAGTCGTACGAGAAATAAAAAAGGGTATAACTCGCCAGGCGATTATCAAATTGACTCGGTGAAAAAGGGTACAAGTCCCACCTCGGACTTGTGACCTTTTTCACCGAGTCAATTTGAGTTATACCCTTTTTCACTAGACTCACAGAACAGTGTTAATGAGTAGGTGTTCGCGGGCGAGAGACCGTCGTAAAAGACTAATCAATGATAACTTACCGTTCGAGAGCATCTCATCGTCGGTGCGCTGACCTGGCCTCATGAACATAACCCCGATCTTGAAGTTCACGGAGCCCTCCTGTTCACGGAGCCCTCCTGTTCTTCTAAAAGCAGTACGTCCTTCTGCACTTCGGCGCATGATATCTTTAACAAAAAAAAAATGGTCTTCGGTTACCGCGATAGTTACTCGTGAACCCTATGATGGAAACTGATTATATTGCGTATAATTAATTTACAATACATCCCAACGTTTCGAACACTTTACAGCGTTCGTGTTCAACGGTTTATTAACTCGGTGTGTGTGTGTGTGAACCAACCTTAAAAATCTATATTATTTATTGTGTTTGGGTAGTTTTTGCATTTTTGTTCTTGTATGTGCTAGTTTTTGCACTTTTCAGCAGTCAGTCATCAGTTGACCACGAACTCTGTAAAGGTTAGAAACGTCGGTATTTATAGTAAACTAGCTTTTTGCCCGCGGCTTCGCTCGCGATAGAAAGAGACGAAAAGTAGCCTATGTCACTTTCCGTCCCTTCAAGTATCTCCACTTAAAAAATCACGACAATTCGTCTCTCCGTTTTGCCGTGAAAGACGGACAAACAAACAGACACACACACTTTCCCATTTATAATATTAGTATGGATTAATTATACGCGATATAATCCATTTCCGTAGTTTTATTTAAAAAAAAATGACTTAGTTTTTATTTAGTACATTGGTTAAAGTCGCTAGCCTTTTAAAACACAGTCAGTTAGGTCTCATCCGCTTAAGCGCTTTTACAACGCGAGTAAAAGCACTTGCACGACACAAATGGATTCCCGTGTAGTGCCTTTTTATCAAGCGTTGATGGATTATGACTTTAAGCGGTGTCGGAGTTTTGCATACGGATCAAACGCTGACTTAACCCGCGGAGTAAAAGCGTTGATTCGAATGAGGCCCTATGGGTATTTTAAATATGAAAATTCTCATTTCAATTCTAATTAAAATTGATTGTGTTAATTATAATTGATTTAGCAGCGCCATCTCTCGAGCTGTGTTGAAACCAACCTGAGTTTGGTTCGCATGGGGGGCAAGAACCGTACCGTTCTACCCTAGGGATGGTCAGAGGGCGCTACGAGTCCTTGTATAGATTACTCATATGAGAGATAATTTCGATCTCAGCAGCTGTGACCTGGGTGGCCGAGCGGAAATAGGCATCTGCCGCGATTTCAGGGTACGCTGGTTCGATTCCAGCCTCAGGCACTGGAGGCCTTGGTCACTTTTTCTTTCATATGTGTAATTTATTTCGGTTTTAATTCTCATTTCCATATTATTTATATCCCTTATGTCATTCTGTAACTGTTCTCTATATCGACCTACATAAATACCTAATAAATTAATTTATTTTATTAAGACAGACGTGGACTTTTCTGCTCCCGATCATAGCTCAAATATAAAACGAATTTTGATTTAGGCTAAAACTTTACTACTTTATCCCCTAGCCCAGTATTTAGTCTATTACTTTAATCCAATAGCCCAGTTCATTTTATCACTTCGCGTTAGCTTCGGCTCCACGCATGCCTCCCAAAGGTCCAGAATATACCCTATGGTTTCCGTGATGAGAAAGACATAATTTACTTCCAAGGATAAGCTTATACAGTAAAACCCGCTTAAAACGATTCTGAGCGGACCCAGCCAAAAAAGCGTATACGGGAAATCGTATTAAACGTGAAAAAATTGTGTTTCATCGCAAAGTTTTAATATGGTTACTTTTTCTTGGAGCGATAATGCTTTTCTTCTTATTTTTGACATCACAAGATGGGACAAAGAATTCAGAAACTCAACACCGACACTCAACACCGCAGCAGTGATAATGAGCGAATGTATGTAGGTAGGTACGAGCTATCACACTAACCGCTGAGTTAAGACGACAAATTAGAAATTTATCTTTACGGGTGGCGGCGTCGCCAGAATCGCGTAATTAGTACAGTACAATTAGTTCCGATTTTTGTCACCCGCATAAATAAAGTTGTAAAGTAATGCAAGGTGGGTGGTTTTAGATGTATGGGATGTTTTATGTGTATTAAGCGGGGACGCAAGTCGTATTAACCGTGAAAAAATGTCTGAAAACAAGTCCCAAATTGTAGGGACCGGCGTAAAATAGCGTAATATGCGGGAAATCGTATTAAACGTGATCATTTTAACCGGGTTCTAATGTATGCCAAGCTACCCACCTCACGGCTCACCTCCCTCGGCAACTTGTCTACGCGTTCCATACAGGGGAACTGCGAGAGGATCTGCTTGACGGTCGGCCGCGTGCGCACTTCGGTCTTCGGGTCCGTGTTCCACGCGCTGGGCGGGATGTAGATCTTTTGGGCACCCTGTATAGAAAATATTGTTTGAGGAGGTAATATCACATATAACTACTTTGATACAATCTCGTATCAAACTGCTATTTAAAGTCAAAATGATGTATAAACTCTACAGAGTGTCAGGGGGTGTTTTATTAGATGTCGCCGTTTATAGGAAACGAAGAATTTTTAAACTGAATCGCATTCAAAACATTTCTTTACTGTTTGTGTTAGCAGAGGAAAATAAACTAAAATATCAAAAGTCGGCAGCGAATTTCAATTTATCCAGAGATCCAAAAAAATAAAAACTACTTAATCTTATTTAAATGCCTATTACATCTAAAAAAATGTGCCAATGGTGCTGGCTGGCTGGATTTAATCTCAGTTGGTCTCAATGAGTTTTTTTTACAATCCAATATTTAAATAGAACTTGTGTGCCTCCTACAGCTTTAAAACAACAGCGTAACTCCGTTTGTATGAAGAACCGAGTTTATTGCAGACCATTATGTACTAGAATTATTGTATATATATACATTTTTGTTGAAGAGTATGGCCCGCATGAGACCGGCGGAGCTCTCCTGCACGACACTTAGTAGGAAAGGTTCGCGGGCGTAGTCTAGCCCCACGTAGTTCTGGTGCACTGAAACAATTGACATACTTGAGTCACAATCAAGGACGATTTATAATAAAGGATCTATAATCTTCATACTAAGAATCGTACCCAATTTTTTAGCGCCACCTATCAAATACTACATGTATCATAACTATACTGATAATGCCTACAAATTTATTTTGTTTATTGGCGTGAAAATAAAGAAATATGTCATTTGTTCTTATAAAAAATTAAAACGCAAAAATATTTGCGGAAAATATGATATTGGACACTTCCAGGCTGCGAAACAGCGCCATCTAGTTTTAAGCCTAAAAGCCCATACATTTCAGGGGTATGCTTTCTTGTATGGGCTTTATCAGTCCCGTATTATATCGTTGTTGGTCACAATATATTAAAGAGTTACTACAGTAGAACCCGGTTAAAACGATCACGTTTAATACGATTTCCCGCATTATACGCCATTTTATGCCGGTCCCTACAATTTGAGACTTGTTTTCAAACATTTTTTCACGGTTAATACGACTCGCGTCCCCGCTTAATACACCATCTAAAACCACTCACCTTGCATTACTTTACAACTTTATTTATGCGGGTGACAATAATCGGAACTAATTGTACTGTACTAATTACGCGATTCTGGCGACACCGCCACCCGTAAAGATTAATTTGTAATTTGTCATCCTAGCTCAGCGGTTAGTGCGATAGTTCGTACCTACCTACATACACTTCGCTCATTATCACTGCTGCGGTGTTGAGTGTCGGTGTTGTCTCTGAGTTCTTTGTTCCATCTTTGGTTCAGTGATGTCAAAAATAAGAAGAAAAACAGTAAAGCTCCAAGAAAAAGTAACCATATATTATTAAAAGTTTACGATGAAAAATCACAATTTTTTCTCGTTTAATACGATTTCCCGTATAATACGCTTTTTTGGCTGGGTCCCCTCAGAATCGTTTTAAGCGGGTTCTACTGTATACGTATCGTACAGTATGGCCACTGCCCACTGCCCACCCGCTCTCGGTAACCTCACAGTCAACGGCTGTCAAAGACGCGTCCAGCCAAGCTTAAAAAACTCCCATATAAAAAATGTATAGAAAACTCCTGTGCTCGTTACATAGACAAATTAACACGGCTACTGAGTCTCATAGAGTCAAAGACACAACGGCTACCAATTGCGACTGTTTGTTGCCAATTTAAATTATGTTAACAAAATGTACAATTATATAAATTGGGGCATGCCAAGCGCATATCCTCAAAATATTTAGGCTCGCCTGAATGATTAGGGCGCCTAATCTCCATAATGATTTGCATGGAAAACGCGGAAAATCTATTATAAGCACACAACTCCGTGGGTGGTAACAAAGGAAGTGTCAAAAACAAATGACGACGCGGAATTTGTTCCTCAAAGCGTGATCCATTTGCCTGCCCTTTCTAACAAACGGGTACAGTCGAGTTCATAAATATGTGTACATTTTTTCACCTTATTGCAACGAATTAAGATGACGAAATGTACAAATATTTTTGAACTCGACTGTACAGCTTAGAGAGGTTACCTTATTTTATATATACATATAATTAGTAAATTTGAATCGTAGTATTTTATTAATTTACTCCAGGATCGAGTATCCAACATGAGTTTATGACGGTTTAGAATACGGTACCTACTCGATAGTGTAAACGTCACGGATGTATGGTCAATCAATATGAGTCCTAGGACTCCTAGATCACTCTCAATCTATAAGGGTTTATTTATATAGTATAGCAGTATTATAAAAAATATCTTATAATATATTTAATTTTACATAAATCGGTTTACCGTTTAACATTGAACACACGTCATAATTGATTTAATTATTATTATCTCCCATCATAACCTAGACATAATTATTATGTATCTATATATATATATATATATATATATATATATATATATATATATATATATATATATATATATATATATATATATATATATATATATATATATATATGTCGCAGTAAGATAGATAAAGCCGTTATATAGTTATAACCCTAGGAATATAATTATACGTCGTAACATAGTTAAACGAAAGCGATTAATTGCTATCTTACTAGGAATATAACTATAATACGTTACTAGTTTAGTCATATAGTTATATGACTAGATTCAGTTTATATATATACACAACGTGTTACACCATCCACTGAAAACCCGAAAACAGTTTGTTCAGAATCAAGAGTAGAATCGATTAGGCTATATTTTAATGCAGGTTGTTTTTTGTATTTAGTTTTTATTTTTTGCGTGTCCGGTGTAAAAGTTACAAACGCAACAGTTACTGTATCATTGATAGAGGATGGCATAGGGATCTATCTACTTGGCTGTTCTTCTTATTAAAGATTGAATATTCAAATGTTCCCTCTTCTGGCTCAGTGACAAGGTTCAATGTAGCATGGCAAAATACGACAGTGCAGTTCCTATTACTACAAAGCGAATGTCAGTTGCTAATGTCACTACCGTATTTCAGGCAATAAGGGCTGTTTTTCTTATAATTTGTAACAAACTATCGCCTTATCGACTTTTGTTCGTGCCCAGTTTGTATGACTGACAATTGTTATGATACCTAAAGCTTATGCCTTTGCAATAAGGATTACGAATTGCCAGTAATCTGTGTGGACCATGATGACACACTTACACGTCACACATACGTAATCAACGAACGTAGAGTTACTAATCAATTAGAATTTCGAAAATAAAAGAAATAGCAATATCTTTAGAGATAATACACCGATTTTAGAATAAACTCTCTAAACTAACTCAAAATAATAAAAATCTGTTGGGGTGTCTGAGGTTTTCAGTAGCTGGTGTAACACGTTGTATATATTTACAAACTTTTTAAATATATTAACCTTTTTTGGTTTGTCTCTTTTATCTCATGAAGAATTTACAAAATTCGCTTACATTACCCTATCTTTGAATTTTTACACGTATTATGAACTATCTGAAAATAACTTTAAGTATGGCCTTTCAACGTTATGTTGATTTAATGTTATGGAGACAATATTTTACAATTGACTGTCGCGCTTTCAGACTTAACTCATAAAGTAAATAGGTAAACATGTGTCAATAGTATGCTAGTAATTTTTCTCAAACATGGTATGAAATATTGATGTTATGTGCCTTATAATTGGCAGCGAAGTATGACGTTGCAGGTGCGACTAGGACGATTGATAGATAATGGAATTTCATACAAACCTTGCAGGCCAAGGCCGGCAAAGTCCTCTTTTTTAATTTCCAAACACAGATAATTGTGACATAACATCCAGGTATTTAGCCAATTAAAAAAAAAACTAAAAGGGGCTTTATAGACGTGCCGACTGCAACTGGTACGGGCCCTAGACAATATTTGATTTTGGGTGCGTTTTCATACAAAAAAAATTTTTTTTGTTTTTTTGAATTTTTTTTTAACTTTTTGTTTTTTTATAAGCGTGTACGGGGCATCAAAGGGGAACGAAAATTCGATTATTTTTGCGCTACGACGCACCGTTTAGGAGATACAGCCATCCAAAGTTACTATTTTCAGTAGACTTTATTTATTTCATACCATGTTTGAGAAAAGCACTATACATACCTCGGCGGGAAATGGGGTTGCCCGCCTCAGACCTATCCGGCCTCGCATCGTTCGGCCGTCTATATGTCTTCGGCCGGCAACCCCCTTTGTCCCGGCCTCTGTAGTAATGTACTATTTCTCAAACATGCAATGAAATATTGTCTTTACGTTTCTTAAAATGGGCTGGGAAGTATCGCTTTTTGGGCGCAACAACTCGAGAGGACTGTAAATGGATTTCATATAATTTTTTAGGCCTAGGCCTGCAAAGTAACTTGTCACTTTTTTATAAAATATTGTCCTATAGAGCAGTTACAGCCTGCAAAGTTTTTTTTATTTCGTTGTATGTTTGAGAAAAGCACTATACATGCCTCGGCGTGAAAACGGATTCCCGGCCTCGTATCCCTATACCCACTTGGCCGGAAATCCTCATTTTCCCGGCCTCTGATGTAATGTACTATTACTTCAACTCAGACACTACAATCAAACAATTATGTAACCTCGCGAATCAATGTTGACCCATTTCTTTAATAGTTGAATCATCATCATCCTCCTTGCCACGGCTCATGAGAGCCTGAGGTCCGCTTTGACAACTAATCCCAAGATTTGGCGTAAGCACTAGTTCTACGAAAGCGACTGCCATCTGACCTTCCAACCCGAAGGGTAACTAGGCCTTATTGGAATTAGTCCGGTTTCCTCACGATATTTTCCTTCACCGAAAAGCGACTGGCAAATATCAAATGACATTTCTTCGCACATAAGTTTCGAAAAACTCATTGGTACGAGCCGGGGTTCGAATCCGTGTGTGACCTCCAGATCGTAAGTTGCTCGCTCTTACCGCTAGGCCACCAGCGCTTCTTTAATAGTTGAATACGATAACATATTTATTCCTCAATACATATACTTATTTTTATTTTACTTCAAGGAGATGATCCCACTGAGTGGTATTGGATTATACACAACCACTCAAAGTACAACGTTATGTTAAGTTATGAAATGTCGTTGATATTACCAAAAGTTTCTCAACAATGTTGCTCTGAGCATATTGCATCTTATCTCTTATTCTGTACGAGAGAACAATATTAAAGTTTTAGAATGCTCCGACTTTGTACTTTACATTCGGAATATTATAAGGTCTTCAGGTAAGTGCTAGTGCAGTAAGATACTCGTGTTAGTTATTCCCAAGTATAAACATTTTATACTTTCAAAAAAGCAAATGTGTTCTCAAAGGCTATTCTGTTTTTAAAACTCAAATTAGGGTCAATGAGGAGGCACATTGACGGCCCAGCCACGACATTGATCTAAGCGCGGCAGCGGTAAGCGGCAGCCATACGTGCGAATGAAAAGTCCCATCGCTGTGTCTCGCTTCAATGTATGGCCGCCGCTCGCCGCTGTCGCGCTTAGACCAATGTCGTGGCTGAGCCGTGAAAGGTTAGGATTAGGACTTATATCAGTTATATCATATCGCTACTACAGTATGCACGGACTAGCATGATGCCACACCGACCCTTTAGCATAACTTGCCTTGTCGCGCGCGAGTCCGTACATCAAGCGCGACTTCATGTATGGACTCGCGCGCGACAAGGCAAGTTGTGCTAGAGGGGCTGAAGAACATTTTCGAGTAGAGTAAACGTATGTGATTTGACATGACAGTGACAGCGACGGTTATACATAAAGTCAAGTCAACCCACGATAAGTTTGCAACAATTTTGACAACATCACCGGTGCAGCTGTTATTTTAAACGTCAAAGTTCGATGAAATGATGACGTTTACTTAACCCTTACAGAGGCCGGGCTATCAAATTTTTTGCAAACTTATTGTGGGTTGACTTTAGGAACGCAACCTGCGGGCGTAGCACACTAGTGTGATAAACCTTATCGCGTCGGTGCGTCCGACTTGCCCGAAAGGACTTGCCCGCCTGGTGTGACGTGGCGTCCGTTTGTCTCCTCGTTCATTCATTTTTAGCACTGACAATATACTTGATCTAATTCACAAAAGATATGCAGTCGGTCTTTGATAAGAGGTACGCATGCATAATGCCGGGATCGGGCCTATTACGTTTTTGCCTTTTTGGCTAACCCAAAAATTGCGTAAACCGCTACATAATTTATACCGACTTTTCCCCATTGTTCTTCATCGGAAACGGTATCACAGAGCTGGATATTATCTTGTATTGAGGAAGTGTCTCGGAACGGTCTCCTTTCATTCTAATCGGTCGAAAAGTCCTTTGAATCCGAACGTCGCCTTTGAGTTCTCTCAAGTGGAAGGGCTCGTGATGTGAAAAACCTTTTTTTATGTTTTGTTGTAATTTAATTTGTTTCCAGTATCTTTTGTCCTAGGCACGTCTGTAGCTAGAGTAAGTTAACATAGTTACTATGTTCATTGATGAGGATACCCTTGTACCTACACGGGCGTAGCACACTTTATCGCATCAGTCCGTCCCTACCGCACTTACAAATAGTGCGTAAAGGACGGCCTGACGTTATAATCGTTTACGACCCGACCGTGCTTGCCTGCCTGTTATATTCTTAGATACACTATTACATTTAAAACTACATCCTTATTTTGCACATTTGTTCCTACATTTCAGTTAAATGTTCATATTCCTGTTTTATTTAGAATTATACCTTGATAAACCCAAACAATAGGACGAAGTGTTTACTCACAAATCAATATTTCATTTATATATGATGGCACATATAAAATTGGTATGTTATGTATGTAGCTTGTTCTTATTATTAATGTAACTTTTTCGGGTACAATATCCGGTTTATTTGCGCGGGTTGTTAGGAATCGACGCAGACCCCAATTAATTAAATCCATATGTGGGAAGGATCATCCCCTTTTATCCTTTATTTAGAATTATTCTTACTAGAATATAAAAAATGGAATTAGGTACAAATATTCCTTTCGTCCTCTAAATGTTAAGCTGAGTTTAGACGTGCAAGTTATTGCTGCAAGTTTTGAGACAGAAGTATATACAAGAAAGAGATGCAGATATTTGCTACTCACTCTTACCTATAGTTGCGTCTTAAAACTTGCAGCAATAACTTGCTGGTCTCAACTCAGCTTTACTTGGATTTAATAAATAACACTTTGTTTCATCGTATGAAAAAGTTATATCTAACATATTCCAATTTAAACATTTCAGGAATTGAGTTTCCCATACATTTGACTTGTTTAATATAAATGTATGATCATTCTCATAAACATTATAACGACGTCGTAAAATTTATTTTCGGATTATAAAGTTAGAGGTCACATGGATCAAGCCCGTGGGATTATCCATACTGTTGTGCCTCAAGGGTTCTTGTAGACTAATATTTGTTTTTCAAATTAGTATCGTGTACTTCTGAGAACCGAAAACATAACAGGAAAGTTCGAAAATAATGTTATGAGAGGGAAAGGAAATGACCTGTATTGAATCTCAAATCCTACGACATTTACATTGACATTTAGGTTTATATAGCTTTTAACAATAGATAATCAATAAGATATACATGTGTCGGCAGATATAATAGGCAGGTAAGTTACGGGAGGCAATTCTGAATGGAGGATGATTTGATTACAAAACTGGCCACATGCCACTCCATTCAAGAATGTAAAACGATTAGTAGAAAATAATTTCCGGGACCCCCTATACTTTACTATACTTATTTTTCTACATTAGGAACAGAATTCAAACCGATGAATATGTGTAGGAATTGATTCAAAGTAATTGTCATGGCACTACGGTGTACAGTCAACCAATTTGAATCCTAGGCCACTGTAGAACCTTTTCACAGTAAATATTAAAGTGACATCTACGGCTAATAAAGCACGGTGTCAATAAGATAGGGTTCTAGAGTGGCCTAGGATTCTAATTGGTTGACTGTACATGAAAATTCTCGAATGCTGGCACGAATGGAATGATCAAAACTTTGATTGTAAGAGTAACACTTGGCCCCGCAGCCGAATGGCATTTCTGCGACGCGAAACGCCACCAAAACGCCGCGGAAATGTAGTCTGGCTCTGCCGCGCCAATACGCAAGAGCGATAGAGATAGAGATAGATAGCTACGAAAGAGATATCATCGTGAACGTTTCATGAGCGTTTGTGCATTCGGCTACGCATACTGTATCGATATTATACAGTCGTAACTGCCATTTGATTGTTCATACACATGCATATTTTCATTCACTCATTTGTTCCTTTCGTGCCCGTTCTTGTGAATTGACCTGTACAGTCCAGTTCATAAATATGTGTACATTTTTTCACCTTATTGCATCGAGTTAAGGTGAATAAATGTACACATATTTATGGACTCGACTGTACCTAACCATAGGTACTGTAAGTTGAACTTAGAACATTGTCTTTTGGTTCTTAATTGTAACCTTACCGTGAGTGATTTCCAGTGTCTGACTGCCATATAAGTTACCGTCTACGTAGCTTAATTAACATATACGTCACTCGATGGTGTATTATTATGGTTGTAAGTCGTACTAAGAATTTAATAAAATACTCACTTTTTCCCAGAAAGTATTTGAAGTACCATCTTGTTTGGAACTCCGGGTTCTCCAATACAGGTGTGTTGTGAGGCCCAAAAAGCTGAAAACATGAGAAAATTTTAAAAACCGAAGAATGCTTGGAAAAATGATGTGCCTAAAAATGTACAGTTAATACCTAATTGTATAAGCGAATGAACCAGAACTCCTTTTATAAGACACTAGCTTTGCCCGCGGCTTCGCTCGCGTTAGAAAGAGACAAAAAGTAGCTTATGTCACTCTCCATCCCTTTAACTATCTCCACTTAAAAAATCACGACAATTCGTCGCTCCGTTTTGCCGTGAAGGACGCACAAACAATCAGACACACACTTTTCCATTTATAATATTAGTATGGATATCACTCCTCATCCTCAGTTCAGTCTGGGGCCTATTGCATAACAATTTACAACTCATATTACAAGCGGTAGTCCCCCTCCAATTCATTTTATAAGAAAGAGAGTTCCACTTGTAATACAAGTTGTAAATTGTTATGCAACAGGCCCCTGGTTGGAAACAATTAATGACCATCCTAATTATATACAGAGTGGGGTCTGTAACAAAGGCGAAGAATTGAACTGTAGGCTGTATTCTCCTTATACTGATCAACATTTGTTCGGCGACTTTTAAAAATAACTTGTATTTTGATTTTTATCACCCTTGAAAGTTTTTTCTAAGAGGTAATGTATTGCGAATTCTGTTAAGTCTAAAGTGTGACAGACAACGTCAATGACAACAATAATGGCGTACATTGAAGCTAATATTTATTTTGTATGAAAAATTAAAAATTTCTAATGGGGTGGCAACGCGCATGTGACACTGGTTGAGTTGCAGGCGTCCATAGGTTACGGTGACCGCTTTACATCAGGCGGGCCGTATACTTGTTTGCCACCGACGTAGTATAAAAAAAAAAAAATTTAAAGACTTCATAATTTTTAAAAGTCACTGAACAAATGTTGATCAGTATAAGGAGAATAGCCTACAGTTCAATTCTTCGCCTTTGTTACAGGCCCCACTCTGTATAGGAACCTCTCGACGCAACTAAACTACATATAGTACTTTTATCCATGCTAATATTATAAATGGGAATGTGTGTGTGTCTGTTTGTTTGTCCATCTTTCACGGCAAAACGGAGTGACCAATTGACGTGATGTTTTTATGTGGAGATAGTTGAAGAGATGGAGAGGGACATAGGCTACTTTTTGTCTCTATCTAACCCCCACTTCCCTAAAATGGGGGTGGAAGTTTGTATGGAGCAGTTTTTGAATTTAACACGAGCGAAGCCGCGGGGCTAAAGCTTAGTAGGACGACCGGTCTGGCGCAGTCAGTAGTGACCCTGCCTGCTGCGCCGCGGTCCCGGGTTCGAATCCCGGTAAGGGCATTTATTTGTGTGATGAGCACAGATATTTGTTCCTGAGTCATGGATGTTTTCTATGTATATAAGTATTTATATATTATATATATCGTTGTTGATACCCACAACAAAGCCTTCTTGAGCTTACCGTCGGCCTCAGTCAATCTGTGTAAGAATGTCCTATAATATTTATTATTTATTTATTTATATTATTTAGTAAACTTATAAATTATAAAATTTATAAATATCGGGAGAGTAAAGTACAACAAACAGGTCACTATAATACAAAAATAAAAATACAGATCCATATCAATATTATAAATGGGAAAGTGTGTGTGTCGGTTTGTTTGTCCGTTCTTCACGGCAAAACGGAGCGACGAATGGTCGTAATTTTTTAAGTGGCGATAGTTGAAGGGATGGAGAGTGACATATGCTACTTTTTGTCTCTTACTAACGCGAGCGAAGCCGCGGGCAAAAGCTAGTATCTTGTAAAACGACTTTCCTGTGTAAAATTATTTAGTACTCACAAAGTATATATTTAAAGCAACTGCTTAATTTCTTCCGAAACTCAACGAACTATGTCTTAAAATCAAGATGTTAAATATTTGCTCCAACGTCCCTTTCGCAGACTCGGCTCATTAGCCTTTTAAAGCCTTTCTGCCTATCAAGCGATCTGCCGAGTAAACAGCCGACGGTAGGCTTATTGGCAAAAATGTTAACTCATTTAAATTCTTTCAAAAGCGATGGTACTCGACCTCCGGGTTCAAATTACATAGAACTTTCTATTTACTGGATTTGAAATACTGGAACAAGTATATTACGATAGTCTTAGAAAAATATACAGCAGTCAAATAGAAAAATATACGATAGTTTTAGAAAAATGTAAAAACTTAAATAGGAAAGTGATTTTATGATTTGAAGCTTATATTTATGTCATTAAAATACTTTTTTACTTTATTATATATTAATACATTTCAAGTAATTCAAGTATCTACGCAAAGGTAGCGCCACTCGCGGCATATTTATATATATTTTCTAACAACCTTTTTGAAACTATCGATATGAATACCACTGGCATATGGCAACATTTGTGCATGACCTGTCAATTTAGTTGGCCTTGTTCTGGAGGCGAACGTAAAGCGTTTGAAATTGGTTTGAAAGGGCTCATGGTCATGGTCAATTCCATAAATGTTGCTAATGTCAGTTTCCAACCCGTTGCGGTTGGTACAAAGCTTTAGCCTGGCAACAGCTAAACAAGAATACGAACATGCCAACTTGCCAAGTACAAACCTCCTAAAGGGGTAACGGCTGAACGTAAATTTGTTTTCACCACACCAACTGGTACCTAATGGCTCTCTTGATACGTCAGATTTGAAGGACAAAGTTGCATTTTGTCCACAAGAGCTCAAAGTAATTTCATAAAAAAAATAACTTGATGCCTAAAGCTCGTTGGTAGAATTCACGTTTAACACATAAATGTAAAAAAATCATGATTTTGATTAAGTTCGACGTTTTACAGTTCATAATTATTTTTCTCATATTGGTGTGGTGTAGGTACATTTTTGTGTTTCGATCGGTGGCAAAATTTGTTTTAACCTTTGTGTTTTGAAACCCTCGTAACGCGCTAGATTCCACACTCTGAACCACTCGTTACGCTCACTCGGAATCTTTCGCTTGCTCAGGTATCATATTGGCACGTGCGGTTAAACAACTTAGCCCCCTTTTAAAACAAAGAACATTTGAAAACTCCCGACTGAATTAATGTCGGGTAATCGTGTCCCAATAACGTTCAATTTAGTGCCTCACTCGTGATTTGATCAAATCTCCGAGATTATGTTTATTTCCTCCGGCGGAACTTCGAGCGTCATTTGTTTACATAACGTGGGCATATAACGAAACTTTTATTTGGCTTTCTGTACGTTTATAAGTTTGAATGAAATCTGGCAGTTGCTAAGAGGATATATACCTACTGGTTAATTATTGATAGTTGAGGGTTGGTTACGAGTGATTAAGTTTTAATAGACTGAGAGAATAGGCACTACTTAAATCCTAAATTCGAGGGTATTTGCTACTGAACACTAAATATTTTACTAGAAAGCCTAATACAATTCTACATATCGTCACTACTTTGAAAAAATCTCGTATCTCACGCTACTCCTCAAAGTTAAAACGCAGTAAGTCTATATGCATTCCATACATACTTACTACAATTTTCTTTTCATTGACAGACGAAGATACAAGTTTTTTTTAAAGTAGTGACGATATGTAGGTATCTGTGGTAGATATAAGCATTCGCAACGCGCATAATTAACATTGAAAAAAATCGCAAGGCTACTAAAAATACAATGTAATAGATGTCTTAACTAAATATAATTCAAATTTAAACTAACATTAGTACTGCTCTAGTTCGACTAGCGTTGAAAAAACTTGTGGTAAATCCAATTGATTTATAGATGCAGGTAAGGTAAGTATACTATCTTTGTAGATCCCGTGTGAATGTATGTATGGTATAGATATAGGGGTATGTCGAATAAATTATTATAAATAGAAAAACAAAAAATAATAATGGCTGCCTGTCAAACATAGAAGGCTTAGAAAAGCAGAGCATTTGCTATATCCCGAGTAAGTGGATGTGGCTTACCTCATCCTTTTCTCCGAGTGAGTTGCCATTCTCGAGGCGGTAACGTCTGATGTACGAGTCGGGTCCGTCGCTGGGTCCGGCGAGCTGCAACAACCAAGTAATTATTTCAGAACAATCGAATAGTAAGGGACTCGTAAGCGAGTGTTCTTATTTGATTGGTAGGTATGCTGAATTATCTAACTAAACTGTCCGCAATGTAACTAAAATCGAGTTCGCGCGGCTTCTAAATGAGTCCAAGATTGTATTCTAACATCTGGCATAGCACTTAGTGTGACGGGAATAGGTATCGCAATCGTTATGGCGAGGTATTACGGTGAGGTGGAGCAGAGCTAACCTATTGATGAAGTCAGGTGATGGCTAAGGTAACTGTGATAACATAACGCAACCTAATTGCATTTGGGGTTTCTAGTATTGTCTCGGTATGTCTGTGCCTTTGAGGTAAGAAGAACACAGTCAGCGATAAAAGCTGTATGTCGACATTTTATAAATTTATTTAAATTTCATAAGTCATTACTTTTGCATTCATATTGGTCTAATACACTGAAACTTCTGTAGCTTAAAGACATAGGTATAATGTTCTTATTTACGTTACTCAGTCAATCTGTGTAATAATGTCCTATAATATTTATTTATTCATTTATTTATTTACGTGTAATACGTGTATTCTAGAAAAAAACTTTAGGAAGTGTGTAAACTTGCGGTAAACCATTTTTACATAAACATAATTGATGTCTTTACGTGTTTCAAAGTTTTTATTCGAGTTCATTTTTTATCGAGTATAACTTCCTTTGTTCATTTCCTAACTTTAAGGACATGAGTATCATCGAAATTGGCTGAAACTTTGCGAATTACATTCAGCGTACAACACGTGAGTTGAATCATACATATATGCTGAGTGCAATATTCTTTTTTCTCGTAAACAAAAAATGACGACGGTACAGTGCGTTGAAGTTTCGCGTGACGTCACACCTAGGTACAATTTTTACTTAGAAGTGACGTCACAAGCCCCCACTGGAACTGTTACATGACCTGCAATATTGTAATGACTTCAATATAAAAATGGAAGAGCTCTAGCCCCTAAGGCACAGGTACTAAACCTAGTTTAGGGGACAGAGTTTGACCACTACAAGCCGACGTCTTTGTACAAATCCTTAGTAAAGTTATTATGTAACTCTGTTATTATATAACTTGCCCTTTTATGTATAATAAAGATATTTTATTATTTAAAAAAAAACTTTGATGGTCTAATATCTTTGTATTTTTTCATTAATTAATTAGAAAAAGCGAAAAATATATGTTCAGTATTTTTGGACGATCTAACTGACGGACTAAACAGAATGTCATTTTTAGGGTTCCGTAGTCAACTAGGAACCCTTATAGTTTCGCCATGTCTGTCTGTCCGTCCGTCCGTCCGTCCGCGGATAATCTCAGTAACCGTTAGTACTAAAAAGCTGAAATTTGGTACCAATATGTATATCAATCACGCCAACAAAGTACAAAAATAAAAATTGGAAAAAAATGTTTTATTAGGGTACCCCCCCTACATGTAAGGTGGGGGCTGATATTTTTTTTTCATTCCAACCCCAACGTGTGATATATCGTTGGATAGGTATTTAAAAATGAATAAGGGTTTACTAAGATCGTTTTTTGATAATATTAATATTTTCGGAAATAATCGCTCCTAAAGGAAAAAAAAGTGCGTCCCCCCCCTCTAACTTTTGAACCATATGTTTAAAAAATATGAAAAAAATCACAAAAGTAGAACTTTATAAAGACTTTCTAGGAAAATTGTTTTGAACTTGATAGGTTCAGTAGTTTTTGAGAAAAATACGGAAAACTACGGAACCCTACACTGAGCGTGGCCCGACACGCTCTTGGCCGGTTTTTTATGTTGTAGTTTGTTTGTTTTCAATATTGTAGTCTCATCCCGTTTTCTTACGTAGGTATATTGATTTCAAAATGACGACATTATCTACAGTGTTCCAACGATGTGATTTCTCCATCTACTTACTTATCAGGCTTTTACATATATACTTTGTATATTTTGGATCTACAAAGGAGTTCCATAATTATACACTTTGTTCAAAGGCGAACTGCCAGTGCCTTCAAACGTACAGCGCATTCTGTAAAAGAAAGTAATGGAGTCGTCGGTTCCCTTAAGCTTACACGTAATTGGGGCACAAAGACTGGGAATCAATTCTCTTGCGTCATTCGTCGCGAGATTAGGTATTATTGTGCCCAAGTGTACAAGCGATTAGATATTGCATAATCCAAAAAGGCCAAGACGAGTTTGTTTGGGTTACATAAGTTCTAACCCGCTGACTGGCTAGGCTAGCATAAGTGTCTAATATAGTACATTACGATACAAGTGCGTAAAAAAGGAAGTTCGAAACGTGTGGCGATAAATTAAAATACGACCGAAGGGAGTGTTTTAAATCAACACGAGTTACGAATTTCCTTTTCGCACGTGTATTGTACGACGTTTTTCAGTAAAGATGGCCCTCCGAAGTTTCGACCTGACATATAATGAACCACTTCTCGCACTAGTGCGTAAAAAAACACCATCTGTACTGAAAAATAGGTTACTCGATTAGGGTAACCGTTCAGAAAATAGCATTAATTTTATGAAGAAAGTGGACTGCGCCCCCAAACGGTTAATTACTAGAGGTTTTTAAAGTCTTCTAAAAGGTCAAAACTCACGGTATAGGTTCTCAGTTCTGTTCTATTGTTTTGAAAAACAAAACTTTAAAAAGCATTGATTAGAGACCCTATGAATATATTATATATTATAGTAACCCAATTTTATAATAACTACACACTGGAGCTGCCCAAAGCAATATATTTGAGAAATTGCGCTCAAGCACAGCATAGGTATAGGTATTTCCACAATATTCGAGCTCGTATGCAGAACATGACAGTATTCGAAAACAATGCTGAGATTTTGTTACGGAGTTGCAATTGTACGGACGTTCCAAATCAATTTTATTCAGGATTACGGGTAATACCTACTTCATTTCAATCATTCCACTCCATCGGTATTATATGTATTGCACAAAAAAAAGGTTAGGTTCTTTAATAGGTATATTTAACCTACAACATTTTTTACTGTACATAATATTTGAATACAAACGGGTGTGTAGTTTAATCTCGCGCAAATACTATCGCAAAGTACGCGTACTAAACCCATGAGTACCTACCTCAAGGTCAAATTGTAGCTTTCCAGCAATAAATACCGGTGCGCTAAAAAAACAGATGACTGAGGAAAGCGCGCGGTTGTTTTAAACGATTAATAGACTTACCTCCAAATTCATAAATTTTCACTAAAGTTATCAAGCCGATAAAGTTCGTTTGTCCCTTTCCGATGTATTGGTGTGATCAGAAAGGGACAAACGAACTTTATCGGCTGGATAACTTTAGTGAACGTTTATGAATGGGGGTGAGAGGTGAGAGTAGAACGCATGCGATGACGTCACAGAATCCCCGCTAAAGCGAAATGACAGTCACAGTGCCTTTATTCTTTTGGACGTAGTTTATAGATATACCCTGGATCGGAATTTGAGGTATTATTGGAATAATGCTGAGTGAAAAGCCCGGATATTATCGGGTCTATGGGTCTTTTAAATCACCCGCCCTGTCGTATTTTACGTAAGTGGGCTACATCTGCCGCAGGGACAATATCAGACCTAACCAAGGGTGCCATTTTCTCTCTCTACCCCTCTTTTGTATTACGTATCGTTTACGCCGGAGGCCCAGCCGGTTATTACAGGACCAATTACAGTCGCCATTAGGCATAAGTATATTCTTCCTGTAAGACAAAAATGTCCTAAATAAGTTTACATTTTACGTCTTTTCCTATCTATTTTCCCTGTTAATACTAAAAGTAACATTTACAAAGCCTACAATAAAATTAGAAAAGTAACTCCGAGTGACTCAATTTAATACGTGGGAGAGCAAACAATGTAAATGTTTTTAATGACAAAGATGAGATTGCTCCAGTAACATATTTTTCCCCTCACTAGCTCGGAAACACGTGTTTTGTCCTTTAATACCAGCGGGTAAAAACGCATTTTATCCACTAGTGGGTAAAGTAACTTGACCTTGAATAAAGTCAAATGAACTGCTTTAAAATTGATAAAAGTAGGTGAATCTAGTAATAAAGATGATTTACCACCTGTGGAACTACTGGAAGCAGTGATAAACGCATTTTTTGCGTTGTAGTTTCCTCGCTATAGTGAGGGGAAAAGTTTTGTGTTACACTCGGGTGCAAATGTATTTTACTTCTCGTGTGTTTAAAAACTCGTAAGTTCAGGATTCTATTCTCGAACCACTCGCTTCGCTCGTGGTTCAACTATAGAATCCTTTCACTTGCTCGTTTTTCAATTCCACACTCGGCGTTAAAATACAACTTTGCCCCCTTGTATAACAAATAACTATTAAAGGTTTCGTTCTGTCTCTGCCTCGGGCTATTGAGATGGTAAGGTAACGGACCAAATCATGGACAGCTTAAGATAAAATTTTGCCTATTTTTGATATTTCACTGATACGTGTAAAATAGATACTCCTATTGGTTTCTTCATAGTTAACAAATGAAAACGAGGTATTTTTTCTCCAATCATGGACGTCAGTTCTCTAGTAATGGATCCCCCATTATGGACAGTGAAATAAGTATTAAATTTTACTCTTAAAGCCAACTGATACTCAATGAATCAATTTTATATACCCCAAACAAAATTAGTTAGGGTTATTTTAATAAGGTACGCAGTTTGCCGGTTCTAGTTATGGACACTCGCAAAATAACACTACTTATTTCTTTATAAACTTATAGTATGTTTTATACCTTATCCTCATGGTTAATGCAGTAAGTAAAACTCATTCAAGTTTACACCGAGTATTCGCGCACGCGGAGGGTGCGCAAATCACCTTACCCTAAAGTAAAGTATCAAACCGCATCTCTTTATATTTTGAATCATTTTTTTTAAACACAATTTGACCGAATCATAAGTAATAACGTCGGAGCTAGAGTTCGTGATTTTCATGTGAAGCCCAAATAAAAGCCAAGGTCAAATTCAGCGGTAACTACAAAGCCACACCAATTTCAAGTTTTCACCGGATTCACAAGCGTGCGGGACAGAACAGCTTAGGTGTGAGCGTCAGAATGGCGGGTGTACATCAAGCAATCCTGGTGTCGTATACGTCAGGAGTTAGTGCTAGCAATGTGCCAAATGTGCGCCAAAATTTGAGCAATGTGCTCTTTGAACTCCAGAGATATTTAAGAAATTAATGACACCCGCCATTCTGACGTCAGGTTGGCGGGTGTACTTCCAGTTCTAGCTAATGGCTGCTTACTCGAGGGTGAAAGTACTGCCTAAGGTTAGTGCTCGCAATGTGCTTCCACATGTATGAAACACACACTAATTCAGAGAGCCGTTGAAGAGTAATATGGGATTGAATAAATATATCTATAAGTATCACTTTTTTGTGAAAAGCGCCTGAATGTTAATGCTGCATTTCAGGTAATGAACATTGCTATTTTATTTCAGCAGGCGTTATAGACATCTTTATTCAATCCCATATTACTCTTCAACGGCTCTCTGAATTAGTGTGTGTTTCATACATGTGGAAGCAGATTGCGAGCACTAACCTTAGGCAGTACTTTCACCCTCAAGTTAACAGCCATTAGCTAGAACTGGAAGTACACCCGCCAACCTGACGTCAGAATGGCGGGTGTCATTAATTTCTTAAATATCTCTGGAGTTCAAAGAGCACATTGCTCGAATTTTGGCGCACATTTGGCACATTGCTAGCACTAACTCCTGACGTATACCACACCAGGATTGCTTGATGTACACCCGCCATTCTGACGCTCACGCTTAGGTCGTATAAAATGTATACTTACTTTGAATAATACTAAAAATACTTAAAATGTTGAGAATAATATTCTTGACACTTATAAACGTCTTATTAAGTTTACGTATCGTATGTATTTACGTATAATTATCGTATCTTTCTAAACATATCGATCGTACTGACATATTACTACAGTCACCGGCATAAATAATTGATGATTTCTGTACCTTGTCACATGAACATCTTATTTGAAATGTCATACGAAGGTCAAATGATTAAAAACGACAAGGTACAGAAATCATCTCTTATTTATGCCGGTGACTGTACTTTGTACTGTCAGTGACTCGTGGTAAGGTAACCTAACGGCCCAGCCACGACATTGCTCTAAGCGCGACAGCGGTGAGCGGCAGCCATACGTGCGAATGAAAAGTCCCATCGCTGTGTCTCGCTCCAATGTATGGCCGCCGCTCACCGCTGTCGCGCTTAGACCAATGTCGTGGCTGGGCCGTAAGTGACCATTTTTCGTAAGTATATCACTTCGGTCAAAACTTTATCGGATCTACTTCTTGTATTGTAAGAGTGTTTTTACATTACCCGATCCGATATCGGATGTAGCAAGGATGTAAAATGAAAGTGGTGTGGCGGCCCAGTATATTGAAGACCGGTCGCGGTCGCAATAAAGATGGAGTCTTTAATACGAGAAATACTTGAAAAAATTTCCTTCGTATTTGTACGGAAACGTATGAGCGTGTCATGGTATTTCAGTCAGTCTCAGTACAAGACAAACTGACACTGTTTGAACTAGCGTGACAAATACGAACATTTCCAGAAAGATACGAAGGAAAACCTTTTCTCGGTCTTATATGGTGAAAATATTCTTACTCGTACCTACACTACATGAAGTAAATTTGATAAAGTTTTGACTGAAATATTATTAGAAAAAGAGGTACAGTCAGCTGCAGAGAAAAGTAGACCCTCTTGCATACAAATTTGTATGCAGGGGGGTCTACTTTTCTCTGCAGCTGACTTTACCTACCTTACACCTTACCACGGGTTACTGACAGTATAATGTACCTACTCGTACTAATATTTATCATTAGTACGAGCGAGATGTAATAGTACTTGAGTACTTAGTACTACTTATACGTATACTTGAGTAGATAGGGTAAACTCGCCTCATTCGGTGACACGCCTAATTCGGTGATACAAGCTTTGAAGCACTATTCCGAAAGACGAATTTTGGTTGTTTCACCGAATAGGCGTGTCACCGAATGAGGCGAGTATATTACCCTACGGTCAATGCTGCAACTTTGTTAATCTTGCTTAGCATTGATTGGCTCCAAAAATAGTGACTCTTTACCGAATAGCAATTTATAATGGCGGTCACTATGCTATATCCCAGGAATTAGATTTAGAATTAGAACTACTATTTTCATCGATGGCTCGAGGCTATGTTAGGATGGGGAGCAAAGTTGAAGCACTTAACGGTACGTAAACTTTATGTCAGTATTTTATACCTACTACCTATAAGATAAGATAAGATAAGATAAAATTTATTTCATAGAAAAATATCTAAAATTAAAACAATCACAATTCTCTTAAATAATGCTTAAAAACTATAAATATAGGTACAAACATGGTTTAGAAAGACATAAATAACAAAAAAAGTCTTGTATGCAAAAAAATTAAGCAGGTCAACATAATATTATTTTACGCCAATACCTAAACTAAGTAACTTAATACTTGTATCTTAGGCATTTCGTGTTAGTAGCAAAACAATAAAGGTTATAAATTGTAAGTAAGTAGGTTTACATTAACTTAAATAAGTGATAATAAAACGTTTCTCCTTAGACATAGTATAAATAACAGGGTAGGGTTTTAGCAGGTGCCGTCATAATCTATGGTATTTAAATACCTTATAAGGGCACTTTTCTTTCCTGGGAACGAATCATCTCCAGTTTGGTGGTCACGTGGTCAGCTGGTTTTTTGAATCGCATACATGTAGCGCATTTTGGTAGTTCTAGTATCTTGGGGCATTCTTTGTTGGTGTGTCCCGATAATCCGCAGTGGCTGCATGTGGATTCAGCTTCTCTGCAGTATTTAGCAGAATGACAATATTGCTGACATTTGTAGCATCTCGTTAACATAGTATAATCTCGTGCTGGGCAGGAAGTCCAATTGATAAAAACGCGCTGTTGCTGAATGAGTATCCGTCTTATGTCGCCAGAGCACTCTAATATATAATTGCATGTGGCTTGGTCCTCCTTGCCAGATTTATGACTTAGGTTTATAGAGCTCATAAATGTGTCCTTAGAAATACCTATTTGGCTGTTGATCCACAATATTTTGTTCATAAATGCAGTCGAAAACTTCGTTCTCTGTTATATTTGAAGGCACGCCCAACAAGATGATTTTAGGTCTTCTTTTGGTAGTTTCTTCTAATTTCAGTCCTGATTTTTGAAGCTGCTGGGATGCTCTTAGTTTTTCTAGGTCGTCCTTGCGATCGGTATTTATACTCGTAATAACGCCTCCGTTTTTCGTTTTTCTCATTCCACGAACATGTAGCTTGAGAGCTTCTGGTTTTATCAGGTCCTGTACAATTTTTTTTTGTATCTTCACTTGATTTGTCCTTCTCCTTAGGGTAAATTACTATAGAGTTGGTCTTGGTAGGTACTATAGATGAGTTGTTACCTGTTCTCACTTTGTCGGCGAAGGATACAGTCGGTTCTATTTTGGGGGCAACTTGTAAGCTATTTCGGAGCTCTTTGATTTGTTCTACGATGTTAATTTGTTCAGATACAGCTTTTAGATAGGCACTGTTGACTAACACTTGCTGCTTAACCGCCTGGTACTGCACTGCAAGCTGGGACACCCCACTTGATATATTCTTGCTCAGTTTGTTAATCCTTATTTTCTGGTCCGAGTTCAGTTTCCCTTCAGTCGAAATATTACATATTTCATTCAAACATTGTTCAATTGAGGATAACCAACTTTGGATTCCACTGGTGGACACCACATCAACCGGTGCGGGCTGCGATGACTGTGCTGGCGAAGGTTGTGCTGACTGTGCTGGAGAGGGTTGTGCTGAAGTGTGGTCCATATTCGCAGGTCCTTTTTCAGGAGGAGGAACCCTTACAGTGCGCCAACTTCTGTTAAATGCGTCTCCCACATTTCCGGGCGAGTATATTACCCTACGGTCAATGCTGCAACTTTGTTAATCTTGCTTAGCATTGATTGGCTCCAAAAATAGTGACTCTTTACCGAATAGCAATTTATAATGGCGGTCACTATGCTATATCCCAGGAATTAGATTTAGAATTAGAACTACTATTTTCATCGATGGCTCGAGGCTATGTTAGGATGGGGAGCAAAGTTGAAGCACTTAACGGTACGTAAACTTTATGTCAGTATTTTATACCTACTACCTATAAGATAAGATAAGATAAGATAAGATAAAATTTATTTCATAGAAAAATATCTAAAATTAAAACAATCACAATTCTCTTA
The DNA here is from genome assembly GCF_023078275.1 of Leguminivora glycinivorella. Lineage (NCBI taxonomy): Eukaryota > Metazoa > Arthropoda > Insecta > Lepidoptera > Tortricidae > Leguminivora > Leguminivora glycinivorella. The sequence continues at coordinate 8,840,535 of NC_062998.1, read as the reverse complement.
AATAATGCTTAAAAACTATAAATATAGGTACAAACATGGTTTAGAAAGACATAAATAACAAAAAAAGTCTTGTATGCAAAAAAATTAAGCAGGTCAACATAATATTATTTTACGCCAATACCTAAACTAAGTAACTTAATACTTGTATCTTAGGCATTTCGTGTTAGTAGGTCAGTATAATGTAGTAAGGTGCTTATTGAGCAAAACAATAAAGGTTATAAATTGTAAGTAAGTAGGTTTACATTAACTTAAATAAGTGATAATAAAACGTTTCTCCTTAGACATAGTATAAATAACAGGGTAGGGTTTTAGCAGGTGCCGTCATAATCTATGGTATTTAAATACCCTATAAGGGCACTTTTCTTTCCTGGGCACGAGTCATCTCCAGTTTGGTGGTCACGTGGTCAGCGGGTTTTTTGAATCGCATACATGTAGCGCATTTTGGTAGTTCTAGTATCTTGGGGCATTCTTTCAGTATTTAGCAGAATGACAATATTGCTGACATTTGTAGCATCTCGTTAACATAGTATAATCTCGTGCTGGGCAGGAAGTCCAATTGATAAAAACGCGCTGTTGCTGAATGAGTATCCGTCTTATGTCGCCAGAGCACTCTAATATATAATTGCATGTGGCTTGGTCCTTCTTGCCAGATTTATGACTTAGGTTTATAGAGCTCATAAATGTGTCCTTAGAAATATTTGGCTGTTGATCCACAATATTTTGTTCATAAATGCAGTCGAAAACTTCGTTCTCTGTTATATTTGAAGGCACGCCCAACAAGATGATTTTAGGTCTTCTTTTGGTAGTTTCTTCTAATTTCAGTCCTGATTTCTGAAGCTGCTGGGATGCTCCTAGTTTTTCTAGGTCGTCCTTGCGATCGGTATTTATAATAACGCCTCCGTTTTTCGTTTTTCTCATTCCACGAACATGTAGCTTGAGAGCTTCTGGTTTTATCAGGTCCTGTACAAGTTTTTTTGTATCTTCACTTGATTTGTCCTTCTCCTTAGGGTAAATTACTATAGAGTTGGTCTTGGTAGGTACTATAGATGAGTTGTTACCTGTTCTCACTTTGTCGGCGAAGGATACAGTCGGTTCTATTTTGGGGGCAACTTGTAAGCTATTTCGGAGCTCTTTGATTTGTTCTACGATGTTATTTTGTTCAGATACAGCTTTTAGATAGGCACTGTTGACTAACACTTGCTGCTTAACCGCCTGGTACTGCACTGCAAGCTGGGACACCCCACTTGATATATTCTTGCTCAGTTTGTTAATCCTTATTTTCTGGTCCGAGTTCAGTTTCCCTTCAGTCGAAATATTACATATTTCATTCAAACATTGTTCAATTGAGGATAACCAACTTTGGATTCCACTGGTGGACACCACATCAACCGGTGCGGGCTGCGATGACTGTGCTGGCGAAGGTTGTGCTGACTGTGCTGGAGAGGGTTGTGCTGAAGTGTGGTCCATATTCGCAGGTCCTTTTTCAGGAGGAGGAACCCTTACAGTGCGCCAACTTCTGTTAAATGCGTCTCCCATATTTCCGTAAACTCGTCCCCATTAGGTTCACTTTTTAACCGACTTCAAAAAAGGAGGAGGTTCTCAATTCGACTGAATGTTTTTTTTTTTTTTTTTTTTTTTTTTTTTTTTTGTATGTATGTTACTCGATATCTCCGAGAATCGTGGACCGATTTTCAAAATTTTTTTTTTGATCGAACCGGTATAACCCCGAGATGGTCCCATTGGCACCAAGTCAGGGTCTGATGATGGGATCCTGGAGAAATCGAGGGAACTCTTCAAATGTTATAGGCACATGTAATGTTTTTAGTCTATTTTTCAAAGGTACACCAGTATTTACGTCTGATGGTAATAATTTTATGTGGCTGAGCTGATGATGGAAGGTCAACTCCTCAATGGTTAGGAGTTAAAGGATAATTCTTTTACTACTGTACATGTATTCGGACTGATACATATAATATCACTAGGAACCACTAAAAATCTACAAATAAATAAACTTTTTAACAAAAAATAAAACCGCCTTCAAAAATAAGCGCGTTACAAAACACGGAGAAACTAAAAAGCCAAAAATAATAAACCTTTCAATTCAGATTTCTTATCGTATTGCAATAAGCTAAACATCCAAATTATAAACAAATCAATTATTTTTGGAGTCGGTACCAGCCTGTGTATGGTTGGGTGGGGCAAACAGGCAATAGCAAGGCGACGAACAGGTCTGGTACCGACTACAAAAATAATTGATTTGTTTATAATTTGGATGTTTAGCTTATTGCAATACGATAAGAAATCTGAATTGAAAGGTTTATTATTTTTGGCTTTTTAGTTTCTCCGTGTTTTGTAACGCGCTTATTTTTGAAGGCGGTTTTATTTTTTGTTAAAAAGTTTATTTTAGATAGCTAAAACGTGCCACACTCACAATTACTTATGTATTGAAAAGTGCTGATTTAGACTTGACACAGTTTACTCAATTTTTGTTATTAATTAAATAAGTTCAGAATATTAAATGACACGACCGCCCACGACAGCGATCGCGATAGTACTCCAACCTACCTATTAAGTCATATCTAAAAGCTATGACTTAATAGATAGGTAGCTGCGACCTACCTATCTATTAAGTCATATCTAAAATCGACAAGAAAATATAGTCTTGAAAGTTTTTGTAAGTATATTAAATTTAACACTCGCGCTTTGTACACATATTTAAAGTCATCACACACAGGTCAAACCCGATTATTTAACTCGATTTTATTTGTGTACACCGAACATTTGTATGTAATAAACTACCTAATATCGGGAGTTTTGTGTTGTTTACTACATCTCCGGTGACATTTTGCTGGGATGTCAGTCTTCCGCGACCACGGCAAGTACGGTAGTACTCTTTATTATACTGTGACCACGGCCAGTGAAACCTGGCCGAAACGTTGGAAAAAGGTAAAATAATGTTACGCGTTCGACCTGTGTGAGACTTTAAATATATATTAGATTAGAACATTTAGGATTTCCTATAGACATCTCAATTAAAATTTTAAATAATAATAATGCAAATAAATGCTGCAATTAAAATTTTATTTAATGTTAATTATAAGGCCGTTTTCACATTATCCGATCCGATATCGGATGTAGGAAGGATGTAAAATGTAAGATTTATGCGCTTCCAGGTCTTTATTTATGTATTTGATAGTCATTATTACTAAAAAACGATATAAAACGCAAAAATTGCGATTTAATGCAGATGGCACTTTCCTACAACAGTTTTTGTCCGAGGCACCATCGAACTGCCGATATCGGCAGGACACTTCCGACATTTTTGGCATGCCGAACCCCCCGACAGTTGTCGGCCGATAATATTTGTATGTGTGCGTATATAATGTAGGTATACGTTTGTAGTAGTGTGCGTGACAAAAATGGCGTCTATTAAATAGCTGTTAATGATGAATTTCTGTTGAAAAAAAAAGATTCATCGGTCCGAATTGCGGATACTAATTTTTTCATGTTTGAGTAGATATAGTTAAATGTAAAATTATTTATTTTACCTGCACCCACTTGAGTATTTTTATGCTCGTTATTTTAATTTTACAATAAAATATTTGAAATATAGTGCTTATAATTATTAAATATAAAACTTTTTAAAAATATTTTTTGATTTGGAACAATGCGTTTTATCGGACCGACATCCGACACTATCGGAAGCATTTATCGGGTGTAGGATGTCGGTCCGACACGCGATATCGGATCGGATAATGTGAAAACGGCCTAACAATTACCACATGTTTGAACTAAGTAAACTTAAGTTTACTAAACTTCTAAACAACTGATCTGTCTATTAGATATAAGTAGAACATAATATTCACTATGTTCCGAGGTGGGCGTAAATAGCAGCGACACAGTTTATATTAATGCAGCTGATTACGAACAATTTTGTTACTAAATGTATGTTATTACGTTCAATAAAAATCTTTAAATCTTTAAATTTACATACTAATTCTATGGCTTTCATCGAATAAACAAACGATACTATCAAGTGATCTATTTTTAAACGAGGGATTAAAGTATCGTTGTTCTCAGACTTAAGTAAAGAAAATTTTAAGTTATAATTAATATTCTCCTGTAGCTCTTAATTGGTTTGTTTTCATCTTGTTATAATATCAAATTCAATCAATAACGTTCTTTCTAGACTTTACTAAGGAGCTTAGGTTGTGTAGGCTTTGTGTTATTATTGATGGACAATAAAAACAACGCCTGCAATACTCCATTTGTTTTATTGTGTAATAATTAATTTATTTTCTAGATAGGTACTTATCAATAAATCTGATGCTAATATTACTCGTCTAACTTGAGTATCCATTGTTAGTTAAAAGCAAATAGGTACATATTTAATTTTGAGGAGTGTCTTTTCAAAAGGACTTATTTCTATAAGTCAACAGAGGTTATTTCTCTAGGAAGACAGATGAAAATAACCTCTGTCGACTTATAGAAATAATTCCGTTTGAAAAGACACTCCTCAGGTACATATACATTTTTTTTGTATTGATAATTAATTTATTTCACGTTAAAAGTACGTATTAAACTAATACAAATAAAACTACACTGTGAACTAATAAATTAAACTATAACTAAACTAAATCTACCTATAAAATAAAATCCTATTAAAACATATATTACTCCGTATAGACATATAAAGTCTAAAAAACATACTTAGTCCGTTTCACGTTAGGATGGCGCCTGTAATATATGGGATATCGGTCCGACATCCGATATCAAATCGGATAATGTAAAAACGCACTCAGAAACCATAAAGAGAAATACGGTCGCGTCGCTTAGATGGCGCTACACCTTTGGTTGCGCTGCGTATATCAAGTTAAGAATATGGACCAAACTGTCAAAACTGTGGTTTTAAGCTTATGGACAGAGATGGCAGTCTATAGTATGTACTCTTTGACGACCGGTCTGGCTTAGTCGGTCGGTAGTGACCCTGCCTGCTACGCTGCGGTCCCGGGTTCGAATCTCGGTAGGGGCATTTATTTGTGTGATGAGCACAGATATTTATTCCTGAGTCATGGATGTTTTATATGTACTTAAGTATATTAAAACGTTGTTTGAGTACCCACAACACAAGCCTTCTTGAGCTTACCGTGGGACTCAGTTAATCTGTGTCAGAATGTCCTATAATATCAGTTTATTTATTTATACTCGGTAATGGTCGTTTCATTTTTTTGACACGGCGCAGTCGGTAGGATCCTAGTATTCCCAAGGGGAATATGATTAACCAAATATGTAATTTATATATTTAAACTAGCTTTTGCCCGCGGCTTTGCTCGCGTTAGAAAGAGACAAAAAGTAACCTATGTCACTCTCCAGCCCTTCAAATATCTCCATTTAAAAAATCATGTCAAAACGTCGCTCCGTTTTGCCGTGAAAGACGGACAAACAAACAGGCACACACACTTTCCCATTTATAATATTAAGTAGTATGTATTGGTACGTATTGGTTATTATTCCAAATTTTGAATTTGTATAATATATATGAACTGTAACTGTTGACGTGTAATGTATCTGTGCATTTACGAAATAAATGAATATGAATATGGATAAATAGTATGGATTTGTTCAGGTTCAGGCAGACCGAGTACCGGCTAAAATATCACTATCAGTGTAGATTTTATGTCTAATATAATATGCATAGCTTACGTTTTATTACTTAAGATGTAGTATTTTATGCAACAGGCGTTTAAAGGAGGTCAAAAAAAACGAGTGGCGTGGGTAACAATTTGAGGCGAAGCCGAAAATTATTATTAAGACGCCACGACTGCCACGAGTATTTTTTGACTCAGTTAAACACCGTTGCATACAATATTTTTTCTACGACCATGCACTTGGTTTTTAATAGTTTTCTTGAATAACTATCGTGAAATTCACACTGTTTCCTGTATTTTGACGCAAAGGTTTGCACAGTCAGCTCAGCTGCCCAAAGCCTTCCCGCGCACGCGCGCAGTATCTTTATAACAATGCGTTGCCTTGGTTACAGAGCCAAACAATGCGTTTTCAGTTTTTTCGATACTGCGCGCATGCGCGGAAAGCCGGCGGACGCTGGCTTTGGGGAATAGACTTTTATGTAGGGTTTTAAAGATCTATGCACGACCCTGTAAATGACGAATAACAGTTCGGGAGTAGAAAATAGTATTTTATGCAACTGGTGGTTAAAAGAGGTCAAAAAAGGCGAGTGGCGTGGGTAACAATTTGAGGCGGAGCCGAAAATTGTTAATAAAGACGCCACGAGCATTTTTTGACTCAGTTAAACACCGTTGCATACAATACTTTTTCTACGACCAAGCACTTATGTACTTTGAAAGAAAATTATAAATTCAATAAATACCTACTTTTAGTCATCTGAGTTATCTAGTGGACCACCTACCATTTCGAATATGCAGTTTGAGTGCAAACATGAAAATAAAACTGTCTATGGTACATGGTTCTTTGAAGCCTGGCCACTAAGACAAATCGAGTCGAGTTGAATCGAGTTCTCATACATTTGAATGCGATTCGACGCGTCGCCAATGATCGCAGCAGAAAACGAACGAGTCTCGACTCTCGACTCTGCGAATCTGACATTCTAAGGTTGGCAACAATGTACCTATTTCATACAATATTTTAATTTTCTACGATGAAGTGATTGGTTTGTTAAATTGATAGCAATGTATTTACTGTACTGTAACAGCTATATCGTGCTACTGCTACTAAATGTTTTCAGGGTATAGACTAGATAGACTTGTCCTGACATCTTTTATGTAGGGTTTTAAAGTACTATGCACGACCTTGTAAGTCACGAATAACAGTACGGGAGTAGAAAAAGATTTTTAAGAGTGCGAATATAAGTTTCATTTGATTTAAAGGTGAGTTAAGGTACCTAATACAAATTCAGTAGGGTCGGGATAAAAATATTGCCCCGTATCTTCCTTACAAAAATACTACGCCCTGAAGAGTGATTTATTTGTACTAGGGAATATATTTTCGATAAGCAATAAATCTATATTCAATGACTTACTTTATACATATTGGAATATTTGTACAAGAAATACTTTATCGTGATTTTCTTATGTACTTAGGTATAGGTATACTATAGATATGTAGTAAGTAATATAGGGTGGTTAAATACTCGGTCGGGACACTCGGGACCATATCACGGCTTTGCAATTCCATAAGTAAGGTACAGCCAACCAATTTGGAACCTAGGCCACTGTAGAACCCACGTAGAACCTTTTCACAGTCAACGTCAAAAGTGATTTCTATGGCCAATAATGCATGGTGTCAATAAGATAGGGTTCTAGAGTGGCCTATGATTCAAATTGGTTGACCGTACAGGGGACAATTTGGACTGGCGGGTAATTTCAACTTTTAGAAATATTTTCCATGTTTTGCACTTTTAACTAGAGTGGACAAATATGGGTCCACTGAACAATCGAGCCACATGTGATTTACAGATTTTCTCTTTAATAATGTAAAAATTGTAAACATGGAAATAATATCAATTAGATATAAATTACCCGTTATCTACTTTTAAACAAACAAAATGATGACTTAATTTGTATGCCAAGGTGATTTTAATTTAAAGCGCTCGTCAACTTCTCTCTTAACAACAAATACATTGTATGGATTGTTTGTGAACGCAGCCGGCATCAAAGTTTGCCACACACGCCTTATTGCATTTCCATATGACCGAGAGTGCCCGGAATACTTACCTGGGTTCAAAGACTAGAGATATAATACAGACATTTATTTGAATATTCAGGAAATTGTTACATATATTGTTACACGTTGGTAATATTTCATCAAAACGGGTACTCGAGCGTCGGAAATATGCGTGATACGGCCGTGTATCTAAACAGGCTGTGTAGGTACTGTTTCTTGAATGAAAATCCATTGATTCTAGCAATATCGAATGCCAGTTGTTACATACGATATAAGAATAAATTAAAAAAATAATACTTTCAATTTGTAGAGTTTAACAATGTTCATAACTAATCCAAATTTTATATCGATAGCATAAGTAGTTCTCGAGATATTGAGTAATGTGACAGACAGTCAGACACAGCGGCAACGGACAGAGCGGCACCATAAGAGTTCCTTTTGTACCTTTTTTGGTAACAGGTAGATGTAAGGTGCTTCGGAATAGTTCCCGAGGAAAGTTGACAGACATTATCGTGTTTATTATGGTACTTATCAGGTTACCTTAATCAGAACGATACAGTATTAAACATACTGATCATACGTGTATATGTATATTTATCGCTTCGTCATTTCATTCATTTTAGAATGTGACTGGCACGGCGGCAGATTATAAACATGACGGCCATATAGTATGCAGTCTATAATATATATCGGTCACTGCAGGACAATGTGCGGTAACAAGATTTCACAGGTCGTGCAAATGACGTAACAAATGTAGGTCAGTACGGTCCCCTGTCGTAAAAGGCTAAGGGGGTCAATCGAATGGCGGACGCAACAGTTACAGGTCGGGTTTTTGGCGCAAAGCACAGGGCGGACTTGCCCCAAGGACTTGCCTTGCTGTTATTGCCTAAATATATTGACATGAAAGAGCCAGGCCCCGTAGCCGAATGGCATTTCTCCGACGCCAAACGAAAGCGATACGCCGCTGGCTCTGTCGCGCCAATACGCAAGCGCGATAGAGATAGATATCTACTAGCGCTTCGTTTCGTGAGCGTTTCGTGAGCGATTGTGCCATTCGGCTAGCCACCCAGGTTACTAAAACCTACTACTTACCGTTAAAAGTAGACTTTAAATATTTTTTTTTACATACTAGCTTCTGCATAAATAAAATAATCAGGCCCAAAACTAGCAAAGAATGTAAAATAAACATGTGAAATTTTGGTTACTTACTTGAACATATTTTGCCTTATAAATCGGTATATTTTAAATTGTATCTGTGTGTTTGTCTGTTAGTAAGTAGGTAATCATTAATGAAAATATTGTAAGCTCAATTTGACATAAGAAATTTTGCCATTCAAATGGTTCCATCAACCTGATGTGATGATTAACATAAAAGGCGTCCATTTTAATCAACTCTATAGCGCAACGTCATAACTCTCATAAGACAGCGTAAACTCATTGTGTAAATATTTGCTAAAATTGCTTCTATAAGCATTAGTTGCCCGTTTAAAGAAAGTACAGTCAACAATAAAAGCTGGTAGATTTTTCTAAACAAACTAATCGAAAAAACCGGCCAAGAGCGTGTCGGGCCACGCTCAGTGTAGGGTTCCGTAGTTTTCCGTATTTTTCTCAAAAACTACTGAACCTATCAAGTTCAAAACATCTAGTGCTAACGGTTACTGAGATTATCCGCGGACGGACGGACGGACGGACGGACGGACGGACGGACGGACGGACGGACGGACGGACGGACAGACAGACATGGCGAAACTATAAGGGTTCCTAGTTGACTACGGAACCCTAAAAAGGTACCTAATAGATTAGGCAAGTACTTCGATAAGTCTCGCTTTCCTCGGCTTCATTTTGGGGCATTAAGGGAACTGTGGGCCGTAATTCGGTATAATAAAGGAAAACAGGTAATAATGAGAGGGATTATAAGCCTGAAACGTGCTTTTTGGGAAAAATAAGGTTTATTATACGTTATTTATTGGGTTTTTTAATACGTTTTTTAAGGACAAAAATCAAGACCCATAACGATGTTTACGCGATAATTATGTACACAAGTACAATAATGCGGCAGTGTAAAGTATTAATATATTTAGTAAGTATTATAGTAATAACTAATAACCAAACTTTTCTTAACCTTTGTGTGCTCGGGATCCACTAAGACTGTTTTTTCAATAATGTTGCTGATTTTGTGCCCGGCAAGTAAACGTAACATTTACGAGTACACGTTTGTAAATCTACACGTTATAGGACATTCTACGCCAGCCACTTACGAAATTACATTCTCCAATTTGCTTCATGCTGAAAACGCCAAAAAAGGCCATTACGCGCAGGGCCGTTGACCGCTTGAGTCAGATTTTTTTTTGACAAAATTGGTAAAATAACCCAAAATATTGATTTGTTCAAGTATTTTATTCACAATCAGAATGGACAGAAGAAGGCGCTTTATTCCTTAGAATTATAATAAATAAGTATGGCATTTAGGGTAAACTCGCCTCATTCGGTGACACGCCTAATTCGGTGAAACAACCAAAAATCCGTTTTCGGAATAGTACTTCAAAGCTTGTATCACCGAATTAGGCGTGTCACCGAATGAGGCGAGTTTACCCTATTACGTTAGCAAGATGGCAACCAAGTATGAATAGGAATCTGCTATGATCTTGCACTCGTCACGTGTTACAAAATACGAGTAGGTATGTAAGAATGGAAGTGAATCAACGAACGAAACGGAAATAAAATTCTCAACTCTATTTCCCTAATCGACATTCCAGATGCATTTCAGAATCTCTACAGTCTCCTAAAGGCATACACTGTGTTCTTGAAATTCTCTTTACTTCAGGATTTGGCTACATATAGGTACTATCAAAGACGCTGATAAAGGAGGATTCCACGAGAAAGTCGCTTACGACATGCTTTTGCCTTGTATGGCAGCTATATCAATCAAATCCGTAAAGTTCGAGAAAATACTGTCAATTGGTTAACCAAGTCATGAAAGGTTGTCAGACACAAATTTCGCTTTCTTAGCGTCGTCTGAAGTATTAGAAGAATCGCATGTCGTAAGCGACATTCTCGTGGATTGCTCCTAAAGTTAATGAACATATCAGTGTATCTGAGAATGTAACTTCACAACTCAGATTTAACGTAATGTAAACAATACAAGATGTATCGAATACATATAATATTGTTCGTTACAGTGAAACTATATTTTTAGAAAAATTCCACAGTTTTATAACAAAGAAATCCTGCGACTTTGGCTACTCATCCGACGTTTATGCAAAATTATGAAAGTTGAATGAGTTGGCAATAGATGGAAAGTTATGGCTGATCGCTTTTATCTTAGCTCTTCAACTTTTTCTACACTCCGACACTTCAGAGTGCTTATCCTTTACTGTTTAAAAATTAGTTTTACGGGCGAAGTTTTACCGAGCTTTTAAAGGATCAAATCTAGAGCACGGAAGAGTTTCAGCCAAGTAAGATACTGTTTTCGTTATGCAGGAAGCTTTACCCATGATGCCTGAATTGTTTAGTGTCAAAGAGTAAGTTGTTGTACTTATTTCATCCTCCTTGCGTTATCCCGGCATTTGCCGCAGCTCATGGGAGCCTGGGGTCCGCTGTGACAACTAATCCTAAGATTTGGCATAGGCACTAGTTTCACGAAAGCGACTGCCATCTGACCTTCCAATCCAAAGGGTAACTAGGCTTTATTGGAATTAGTCCGGTTTCCTCACCATGTTTTCCTTCACCGAAAAGCGACTGGCAAATATCAAATGACATTTCACACATAAGATCCGAAAAACTCATTGGTACGAGCCGGAGTTCGAACCCGCGACCCCCGGATTGAAGGTCGCACGCTCTTACCGCTAAGCCACCAGCGCTCCGCGATTCAGCGAGTTGTTGTACTTATTTGTCGTTTAATAATGACTGTTGGTTTTTTGTAGCATCTCTTGTTCGCATCGGAGACTTAGAATATCAGTACAGAATAATTCCCTGGGCTGTCTCGTACAAATGTGTTGTGATTTTTGTTTCAGCGATATAATTCTATACATAATTCTGCACAATTCCTTAGATAAAGATCTTCTGACATTTATTTTAAACATAACATAAAAGATTAAACATAACATTAAAACTAAAGTTAAATCTAAAAATAAGATCTAAGATCTTCTTATATAGGCCAATTTTAGGAAAATTCGCGAGTGTATGGGACAACGGTGGGTTTCATGAAATGCTCCTACAAGATAACTCGATAAGGAGATAATACATATATGACGAAGTATCTACAAGGCCAAAAATGGTCAGGTTAGTTACCTAAAGAAGCGCCCACTTGTTATTAGTATTCCATGAAAGTCTTGAAGCTCTATCAGAATCATTTAATTTTGCCAGCGCGGCTTGAAAACAAAGTTTTCAAGATGCCAGAATACACTCCATGTTCTGTTAGGTTAAGGTTCAAATTTCCTTATTAAGTGTCCGAATCACGTCTGTTATTGAATCTGGCGACTGGACGTAGTTATTTAAATTAACGTTTTCATAAAAAAAAATCTGTTACGATGGCCCTTTTTGCCTTTAATACACAATAAATGACCTTAAGTATCCTTCTGTAACGTAATTTGACTATAGTATTCTTGCAGGTGACTACGCTACGGAGCGCAACGACAGTTAGATACTCTTGGCTACAGGAAAAGACACTTTCGTTTAGTAACAATAAACAGTTATAAGTGTACACATAGGAGGGCTTAGGTCTCTCTTTTCGTAAGTGCGTTTTCACATTATCCGATCCGATATCGGATGTCGGACCGATATCCCATACATTACAGGAGCCATCTAGGATTTTTTCCATTGTAATCCTTCCGACATCCGATATCGGATCGAATAATGTGAAAACGGACTAATCCGCTAGCCAACTTTATTGCCACACGTGTCGGCGAGTATTCAAAAGCAAGTTCGGCCTGGCCAGCCACATTAGAGCAGCACACGCAACGAAATGTCCGTAAGGTGTATTTAGGATCGCCGTCATGGAAAACGATGAGGAGGACTATAAGTATATAATAAACAGTATGGAGATTGTGGTACTTACGTTGCTGACCTGCTCCACCGACCCATATTGCCTGCGAGAGAACACGCCTCGGCGCGTGATCAGCTCGCTGGCAGATGAGCTGTGGACAAACAAATATTCATTTATTACTAAAATATTCCATAATCCGGTTCGATGTTAATAAAACTATAGTAGAAATTTGGCAGTCGTTTGGTAGGGCCTTGGTAATTTATATGGCAGAGTATGAGCTAGTGATTCAGTGTCGCGAGTTCAAGCCTTGTCGGATACAGTAAGCTTTTCATTTTATAATTATTTTTTACGTCACTATCGACGTCTTGACGGAGTCATAGTTTTTATAATTATTATATTAGGTATGTCCTTTCTGGAATTTTCTGTATTTGCGGATATAGACTTAATATTATAAATGTGTTTTGCTTTGTATTGTATATAAGAAGAAAGTAAAACGGATTATAATAAAATATTAGGGATTAGGTATCAAAAGATGAAAATATCCATCGAAAATTGGTCAGCAAGATATTTACCTACAGTCTGGCAAAAAAGAGTAGAAATTAAATAATGGCAACATCGTAGTGTCGTCCCGTTTTCTCACACATATTGATTTGAAAGGGATGACTGCAATGTTGCCACTTTTTAATTTCTACTCTTTTTGGTCAGACAGTACTGATATCGCCACCTTAATTAAACATATACCTAGTACTAACCTATCTATATAAATTAATCAGGATCTTCACGTTTAAACATAGATTCAAACTAGTCGATGAGCGCGAGCGTACATACTACATACCTATAATAATTTTAGCGTATAAACTTCGGCGAGCATACGCTTAGCGGTTGTACTATCTAACCTCCCACTTCAAGTTATACGTAGTATAAATTGTCGACCAACTTTGGAAGTGTGTGATATATTCCGTATGTGAGGTTATTAATGTTATTATGTTACTGGTGGCAAGTGAAAAGACAGTGTCGGAGTTTTTTTTTAATACCACGTCGGTTGCAAACAGGTATACGGTCCGCCTGATGGAAAGCGGTCACCGGAACCTATGGACGCCTGCAACTCAAGGGGTGTCACATGCGCGTTGCCGACCCATTAGAAACTTGTAAACTCCTTTTTTGTAGAACCCCTAAGTTATATTAATGTAACTAGGTGAAACTGTTAATAGTTTACTGAACATAGGTATAATGTGGAATTGTTAGTAAATAAATGTAGATTCGAGCAAAAACTGCAATATTTTTTTAAAACATGCAGTTGTTCACTCTCAAATTTAATGTACTATTTTCTGAAGTGAGGATCCACAGAAAACTGGATAGTTTTCATAGATACCTCGACATCCACATATTTCTTTTTTTTGACGGAGTAGGAATCCAGTTACGCACGATGTGTGGGAGTCGCCGTTTCTTTCCCCTCCCCTAGCGAGAGGGGGGGAAATTGGCCCTACCCACTAAACCTCAGGCATTTCATCCTCTTTGCCGTGAGGGCGCGCTGGGATCGATGGATGTTCATCATGTCATTCACCACGGCGCCCTCCGGCATTACCCGGGCTTACGGGCAAGGTAGCTGAAGGTACCCATGAGGAGGGGGATCAGAAACGCTTGATCCCCCTCGCGCCTCGACATATTCCTGCCAGAGAGGCCTACACTGAGAGAAATTTGCATTGTGAATTTAAGGATGCTTTCAAAAAAAAACGTCAAAAGAATGTAAAATTGATAGTTATAGTCGGTGAAATACTACACTTTCCGTTATCCAATAGATTTATTTAATTCAAGTTCCAGTTAAAGCATCTTATTATCTTGATTTTTATAAGACTGGATTTTTGAAAACTAACTCACTAAATTAATTATGAATTTTTCTCTAATGCACGTTTAGAAAAACGCACGTATAGAGCTGAATCAGTCGATCTTATTTGTAAAATTTGGACAATTTTGAATATTAAAACGGGTAAATTTATAATTCGTATATCCTGTACCACAATCATTTCAGACTAGATTTTTATTTTAAGTTTTTGAAAAAGAGTAAACTAGCCTAAGGCGAATTCAATTTTTTTCAGAAATTACCTAAAATTAAGTGACAATTTCTTTGAAAATCTACATTACATAGAAGTAAGTTTTGTACTAAATTAATCTGCAACGTTTACTTAAATTGCTGTTATGCCTTAGTGATTATACATTGCTATTATTGATTTTTGCCAATTTTTTGAAAACGAGCCTTCACCGGTACAATTATTACCACTTTTGGACATTTTCTCGTATTTTGTTAGACAAAGTAGAAAAAGTCCTATAATGTGATATATATAACACTTTAAGTTCTCGCGCTTTGTACACATATTTAAAGTCACACACAGGTCGAACGCGATTAATTAACATTATTTTTACCTTTTTTCCTGGCCGTGGTCGCGGAAGACTGACGTCCCAGCAAAGTGTCACCGGAGATGTAAACAACACAAAACTACCCGATATTAATTTATATAAATGTTCGGGGTAGACAAATAAATATAATATTATATTATATTATTATATTTATTTGTCTACCCCGAACATTTATATAAATTAATATCGGGGTAGACAAATAAATATAATATTATATTATATTATTATATTTATTTGTCTACCCCGAACATTTATATAAATTAATATCGGGTAGTTTTGTGTTGTTTACATCTCCGGTGACACTTTGCTGGGACGTCAGTCTTCCGCGACCACGGCCAGTGCAACCTGACCGAAACGTTGGGAAAAAAGGTAAAAATAATGTTAATTAATCGCGTTCGACCTGTGTGTGACTTTAAAAATGTGATATATATTTATAAACTACTCGCAAAGCCCTTTAATTTGATACCACACACGGTATGATCGAGCGCTCGGTTGCGATTTCACTATTTTTAACACGAAAGCCCTCTTAACAAGTTCGACTTGTTGCGGTTTATCTGTTAAATCAGCCAAACGTATGTTTAAAACAATATGTGTCAGGTTGTTTTTATAAAATCGACTTGTTGATTCAAATATATTGCCGATTCAAATGACAAGTAGCTTGTTGTTTGAACCAAAGAGCACGTAGGCGCTATTTTAACCAAAAAACTTGTTGAACGAACATGAAAACTGGTTGTATTTTCTCTCAGTGTACGGATTACCAGTTTACCGGGCGATTCGGCAGGTGCTACGTGTTTAGTACTTTATGACATCCCAACATTTACGTTAACAGTCAGAAAGCTAATATAATTATTCAACCCGAGTCTTATAATAATTAGATCTTTCCTTTAAATACAAATCTAATTATTAGAAAGAAAGAAAATAAGTTTTATGAGACTCGAGTTGAATTCTTTGGCCAAGGTCGATATAATACGGGACTGACTATTATATCGACCTTGATGTCATATAAAATCAATACACATAAAACAATTTGTAGGCATCATCAATGTAGTTTTGACAGTCCTATTTAATAGGTGGCGCTAAAAAATCGAGGTCCGTTTCTTAGTATGAAGAAGAGGCCGGATGGCATGACCCTCGTGCCTTGGAAGATGGGGCTCCCTTTAGTTTGGGATGCCACATGTGTGGATACCCTTGCGGCGTCCCATCTTCCAGGGACTTCAAACAGAGCTGGTGCTGCCGTCAACTCCGCTGAACACCTCAAACGGCGCAAATATGCAGCAATTGATTCCAGTTTCATGTTTGAGCCATTTGGGGTGGAAACGCATGGGCCGTGGGGTTCAGGTGCTCACAGTATTTTTAAAGAGCTATCAAACCTAGCGCAACGTATAGGCCACCTTGCCACAAGGTGCGGATTTAGAGCTTATTTTTTACTTATAGTTTTTATTATTATTAGTTTATTATAGTTTTTAAGTTAGTTTTATTATAACATGGTATTTTTTAGCGTATATTGAAATTGTTAATTTATATTGTAGTAATTGCCTACTTGAAACATAATAAGATTGTAAATCCTATATAAATAATCCTTGTTTTGGCCTAGTTTCTCAAGTCGGTACCTGAGATAAACTAAGAAATAAAAGAGGGGTTAAATAGAGGACATATACGCGCGATAAGGTAAACCTATTGTAACATTTGTAACGTCCGTTTACGAAATGGAAACCGCAAGCGAGCTTACGGGTCGGGAAATCTGATATTGTGTTTAATATATTGCAATTGAGATACACAATACATTGCAAATTGCTAGACAGAAACAATAGGACGATGGAAATTACGACTACAGTTTAGTGTCCATTAAGAGGCCGTCAATATCAAAAAGTAGAAAATCGTATAATTGGTAGTTTTCTACGTCCGGTTTTAGTTTCAGTATATACTTATTGATAAGAAAAGCACTTGTTTTAAACAGCGCGTATTCTTATCTACAAAATCAGTAGTTAACATCAAGGAAAAGTTACTCCCTGAATTAATTATGATTTTTTTCCTGACGCTAGTTTAAGAAAACCCGCAAATAGTGCTCACCTCTGAGTGAGCTGAGCTCAATTTTGTATACTTTAGGCTGCTAAAATTGATGCTGTCGCATTACTTATATCCTAAACTAAAAATTCAGTAGTTTACATGTGTGTTATCATGCTACTAAAATACAGTAAATGGAAGTTAAACGACATCAATATTTGTCTAAAAATACTTCGAATCAAATGGCAATTACTTCGAAAACCTTTTAGGCAAACAAAAGGCTTTCTTGATAATTATAAACTTTAAGTATGTGTATGCAAAATAGTGTGTAATACAAATCAGGAAACACTTCCAATTTTAGATACATACTTACTTAAAGTTGTAACTAAAATGCGGTCGGCCCCTGTCGGCATCTTCATAAATTTGAATATGTACGACCGTGTTTTAGTTTTAAAATAATGTTATTTTATAAGCTAGATAACTGGACTACAGAATTATTACCTTTTCATATTTTTCCTTACAAAGAGAACGAATAAAATCAATGTTGAATATAAACTTTCGTAAATTTTCCATACAAACGTCAAAACTGCGAACAGATTCTATCGAGTCAGACGCCCGATCGGGCTCGTTCGAAGCAGACGTGTCGCCAAATTTGCTCCAATGACATTTGTTTTTGACACTGGAAATCATATACGGATACAAAAAGATTGCCAGTGCTATGAATGTATTCAAAAGTAATAAGGTAAATAAATATCGTCACGTCTAAAAGAGTCTCAGTTTAAAATCGTTTTTTTTGTGTTGTTTACTACTTATTATTGTTGAGAAATAAAAAAATATATGTAACTTTAATACAATGATAAGAAATATAGGTATTTTTTGTCTTCTAA
Source organism: Leguminivora glycinivorella (assembly GCF_023078275.1). Classification (NCBI taxonomy): domain Eukaryota; kingdom Metazoa; phylum Arthropoda; class Insecta; order Lepidoptera; family Tortricidae; genus Leguminivora; species Leguminivora glycinivorella. The sequence continues at coordinate 8,822,544 of NC_062998.1, read as the reverse complement.
ACTTTATTAAAATGAAAGAGTTTTAAAATTAATTTTAACTCGTTGGACTTTATTTTCATTATACTGGTCACATTATTTAGTGTGTCAGTGTGTGTAACATTCTCTTTCGCGAAGAGACATTCAGTGTGGCGTATGAAAAAACTAACAGAACTAATCATTATAATTATATTCTATAAACGATTATTTACGTAAATGGCGAAATTATTAATTGTAATAATATATTATCTTATCACAAAATTGTTCTGTATGACTTATCTTCTTACGTTCAATATAATTTTTAAATGGTGTTTGCACACGGGGCATGTAACCTTAGATTCAGACAACTTTAACTAAATTTTGAAAATTATTATTTTAATCATTGAGGTATATGTACTACGTACTAGAGGCGACGTTGCCAAGCGAAAACACTGCACATGCTGACAAATGCGCGGGGTGGGGGGAGCGGCAATTTACGCATAGAGTAGGTCCACCATCAGATGTGACACATTATTATTATATTCTACCTAATGGAAATTTTACATTTTAAAATACGGCTATTCTAGTCAAAATGATTTATTTATTTACAACTTAAACAATACAAATTAATATAATTGTGCTGTACTTATCTTCTTCTTTAAAATACAATGAATGAACATATATATGTGTTGGACAAAGCGTATCCATTGTTCCCTTTTTTCATGACCAGATCAAAGAAAACTGCAAAAAGTGAGCGTGCTAAAAATACAATTTCACTCAAAAAATATTAACAATCAATAAACAAATAAACTTTTTTTATATTATAGTAACATAATTCATGAAGTAGCAATTAGTTACCTAATAATTTGCCAAATAGAAATATATATATTTCGCAAATATATTAGAGGTGAAACACATTAGTAGGAACAATGTAAATGGCACATCTGCGCGGTTAGTCTATGATTGCGTCACCAAAATGGCGGCAGTATCGCTCCCGCTCGCGTATTTGTAGAATATTCAATCTTAAAATATTATAGACGAGTTTTTTGTTTAATTTTCCGATGAAATGTCACACCTTGACTTTTATTTGATTTTTTCGAGTGATTAGAACAATTTTTAAGCACACAAGAACGCATTATTCACGTGGAAAGTAAATGCATCACGGCACGTCACTGCACTGCGATTGTCTGGTGACGACTGACAACGTTGCGGTCCAGTGGACCGCAGTGGGGTGTGTAAAAAATTCTCTTAGCAGCGTCGCCTCTAGTACGTAGTACATATACCTCAATGATTTTAATGAAGAATTCTATATATGGCAACAATTTTACATGTTAACTGACTGTCAACCACTGTTCATACATAACCTCAACCTTTGTCTCAGTGCATTTATAACGGATGTTATAATGGCTAAACCGATCAGGAACAGTGAATTATTTTAATTCATTCGGAAAAGGGTTTAACCATTTATAATTAGAATAAACGAAGCACTGTTTTTTACACCAGAGTTTTGATTTTATATGGTGTTTGCACAAATTTATTTTGAAAAATAATCGGAGTCAATTCGTGTGAGATGGTAACACTAAATTGACACTGTCCGCAATCTAAACGCGCGGCAGCGTGTCAAGCCAAGTTCAAGTAACCGAACTGGCAGACAACATCGTGTGTAATATTACACGAACAATTTGGAGCCTCTATGGGCGTCATCGTCATCACAACAAAAACTATTTCACATAAACGTCTTAAATTTGGCTCTTATATTGATATTTGTGACATACATATTATGTGCCTGTCGTGATTGTTTCACCGGATGGTCTGATCGGAAGATTAGACCATTTCGTTAGATCTCCTTCTTGTTTATGTCTTATTATTTGTAACGTTTATTTTGTGTGTGTGTTAACGAATAAATTAATTATATTCTATTCTATTCTATTATAAAAGTTATAAGAAATGATATTTTATGTCATCAATTGTCATAAAACATTTTGAGGACTGCCATTGAACTTGGCACCCGTTTAGATCTCACTGCTTTTGTCGTTGACGCCAACAACCAAGGCATATATAATATTGAACTTGGCTCATATTTCCCTTTTTTGGTTTTGATGGGATTTTAACGTTACAACTGATCTTCAGTGAAACTATAGACCTGTCTTAAGTTCCTCTCACTTAGGTCACTGACCTCTTCCAGTAAATTGCGGTAGTGTGCGAAAAGTATGTTGGTGAGTGTGACGTGCGTTAGTGTGTGTAAATGGGGTAATTTGACAGATACTGAATTTTTACCCATCGTGACGGGCTCTTAAGGTGTCAAAAAATAATAAATCAAATTGTTGTTGACTGCATAAAACAGTTTGGATGATTTTTAACCCCCGACGCAAAAACGACGGGGTGTTATAAGTTTGACGTGTCTGTCTGTGTGATTGTCTGTCTGTGTCATCATAGCTCCCGAACGGATGAGACCATTTTGATTTAGTTTTTTTTGTTTGAATGCTGAATTAGTCGGGAGTGTTCTTGAAGCCATGTTTCATGAAAATCGGTCCACTACTTATGCATTTATCTGTAAGTAAATCACTGAAATAAAATTGAGAACCAATTGTAAAAAAAACTAAAAAATACTTGAAGAAAAAAGCGTCTAAATAGATTTTTTACGAAAACGTAGCCTACGATGAGGCTCGCCTAGAAGAAGCCTGTACACCGTTGATTTAAAGGTTGGTGGGTTATATGATCTGGGAAATGAAGACTGTAGCACTTTAAAAACTCTCAACTTTCCAAATAGTCCATAACAGATTCTGCGCTACTCCTCTTAAAAAACGTACTACCATCGTAAAGATAAAGCACAGCCAGCAAGGCTTTCTTCGCTAAGTCAGCTGACCTTGACGAAATTCGGGGTGGCTCGACTCGAGGGTTCAATTGAAACAAGCGACGTAAGCGCTGTTTGAAGATCTCGAGTGCTTTGCCCGCAGATTACTTAACTTAGATGATAAGTTATTGATAAAAAATTATCCATACTTAATACTATAAATGGGAAAGTGTATATGTCTGTTTGTTTGTCCGTCTTTCACGGCAAAACGGAGCGACGAATTGACGTGATTTTTTAAGTGGAGATAGTTGAAGGGATGGCAAGTGACATAGGCTACTTTTTGTCTCTTTCTAACGCAAGCGAAGCCGCGGGCAAAAGCTAGTATTAAGTAAATCGTCCATTAATTACCTACCCACGAAAATTGATCTTGGTTGTTATTGTCATATATTGGATTCATCAAATTCGCATGTCATTGTGAATGCTACGGTCAATATAAAAGTGGTATCGTTACGATACCAGACCGCAGCAGCAGGGTTAGCACAATGATTACCGCGAGAGTATGTCGGCGCGAGATCGACTACCCATCCTTATGTCAGTAATACGTTTAGAAGAAGACGTGTGATTTGTCTCGCGGCGACATATTACTAATCATGTGCTAAGGGTGCAGGGCTACCGTCACAGTATTGAACGCAAATACCAAACTTTGCTATTATAGGGTCATTTGTCAATTTATTAACTAAGACCCTCGGCAAACATAATAAATAAGACTTGTGTTGTGGGTGGCCAGAAAATGAAAATAACTAAATATATATTGGGTTGGTAAGAAAGTAATGAGCGATCGATTGAATTCCACATAAAATTTTTGAGAGAGTTCTAGAATCTTCTATGGTCGAAAGTATATAAAGGGCGAGTCGCACAGTTTCTCGTCAGTCATTCACTAGCTGTCGCCGAGCTAATATAAGGAAGAAAATGGACGAATTAAAAGTGCATGTAAGGCATTGCTTACTATATGAATTTCAGTCTGGCCATTCAGCCGCCGAAGCAGTGCGTAATATATGTCAGCGTGTTGCTCCTGAAGTTGTGTCTGAGGCCACGGCGAAACGATGGTTCCAGCGGTTTTGTAGTGGCGACTTTTCATTATCAGATCAACCTAAGTCTGGTCGACCGGTGAAGATTGATGTAGCCAAATTAAAAACCTTAATTGAAGGAGATCCGAGGCTAACGAGTCGTACTCTTGCTACCGAGTTAGGCTGCTCTCATGTCACCATAGAAACACATTTACACGAGTTGGGAAAAAACTACAAATACAGTGTTTGGATACCGCACGAACTTGATAGAGATCAACTAAACCACCGTGCCGATATCTGCATACAACTTCTGTCTTTTCGCCGCACATTTAACTGGTTGGACCATCTTATCACTGGAGATGAAAAATGGGTCTTATATATAAATCACACACGCAAACGTCAGTGGCTAGCTCCAAACGAAAAAGGAATAGAGGCACCAAAAACAGAGCCTCACCCGAAAAAAGTTATGCTGTCCGTTTGGTGGGATATTCATGGTATTATTCACTGGGAACTCCTACCAAGTGGAATGACTGTTACCGCATCAGTATACTGTAATCAGCTTGAAAATGGAAACCAAAAAATCTGTCAGAATCGTCCACAGCATGCTAAAGTTTTTTTCTTACACGACAATGCTCGCCCGCACATTGCAAAAGTGACTCGGCTAAAGCTATTGGAGCTAGGTTGGAAAGTGATACCTCATCCACCGTACTCTCCAGACTTGGCACCTACGGATTACGCATTGTTCAGATCGCTAAGCAATGCCTTGAATGAAAAAAAGTTCGATGATCAAGCCCATCTACGACAGTACATAGCTGAGTTTTTTGAATCTAAACCTAAGAACTTCTTCGCCGATGCTATTCATTCTTTACCAGAACGATGGAGACAAGTAGTAGATAACGGAGGCCGTTATATTTTTGATAAATGATTAAAATAATAAATTAAATAAAAATTACAATATTGGTTATGATTCGCTCATTACTTTCTTACCAACCCAATACATACCTACCGATAAATAAATACATCAATGTATCTATGGGACAAAACAATGGTTCAAGGACAAAGCCAAAGTTGCGAGTTGAAAGAAGAGTCATTATTTATACTCGGATTTAAATATTCAGAACTTCAGAAGTCGTCCCTACACTGTGTTACCCTTGACCGCTACAGCAGAGTGTGTCACTTGACTGATCGTGAATGCCAGGCTGTGAATCTCGGCCTTTGACGGTAATAAGGTTCAATTGTTTACACTCAGATTTAAATATTCAGAAGTGTATTCCTAGGAGTTAAACTACTGTCGTCATCCATACACTGTGTTACCCTTGACCGCTACAGCAGAGTGTGTCACTTGACTGATCGTGAATGCCAGGCTGTGAATCTCGGCCTTTGACAGTAATGAGGTTCCCTTTCCGCATCTGCAGAATCATTTGTGGTGTAAGCAAAAAGGTCAATCCGCGGCAAGAGTAACACGAGTCACTATTTCATGGCATGTTCATCATTCACGACGCAAGAGTGATAATCTGTCCGTAAATAAATGTTACTTTCTCGATATATGCATAGATCCTTTCATTAGCACCTGTAGTTCAAATAAACACTCGATGAAGTCGTGACTCACGTTACTTTTACGTGGAATCACCCAAAAGGTCGCCGATGCAGTGGACAGCACTATCAGAGTAGTATTGTGTCAAGAGTAGTATTGTGCCTTTAAGCCGTGACGACACGATGTTGCCGCTTTTTAATTTCTTCTATTTTTAGCTAGGCTGTAGACGCACTGCATGGACCACGATCACACGAGAGAGAATACAAACATAAAGTATGGCGATGGATTGTGAAGTATTTTAGTACGGCTTTGTAGAGATATTGTGACCTAGTACTTTGACAACAAATAGATAAGTACCTCGTTTGTCGTTTTCGATATTTGTCAAATAATTAATCAATTTTTTTATGAAAGGATAAAACGTTTATTTAAAAAATGAGTTCACGTAAGATCCTACTTTCTTTCAAATATCTAATCTAAATAAGAAATATGTATGTTCCTACAGCGTTAAGTACGAAAATCGCAATCTTAGAAGTAATTAATTACTTTTGCATTGATACGAATCATATGAAAGTCAATACATATAACTTGTAGGTCATGTAATTAGAAACTGTTCCAGAAAGTCTTGAAGTGGCATATGCATTCCGCGCACACGTGCATATGTCGGCGGCCGATTATAATATCCGGCAGATCGTGCTGATCGTTCAATAGGCATCGTGCAAATATTTTTTTAAAGTCTGTCTTATATGATTAAGTACTGTCCAATTAACCGAAATAAAATCTTATCATATTTTATTATGACTTAAAAATAGCAAAATAGTATTTTATACAATCGTGATATAATACAAAGCTTTTCAGTCGAGTACCATGTTTAGGCCACGAAGCTTGCTGAGTGGCCTAATAGTACGGTACGAGAGTGAAAAGCTTAATTATATCACTATTGTATACAATACTTTTTCTACGAGTCATCATCTTCATCATCAATGGACGGAAATATCATCATTCAAGTTAAAATTAATGTTAATAGAGTCGTTCACCGGTGTATCAACATCGAATTACCTAGCAACCAATTGTTTGTAACAACCGTCTCTGATTGGCCGATAACGCGACAGATAAAAAAAATGTATTTCAGATGCAGAAAAATTTGCCTGGTATCGCAAATTGGTATAGAAATTGTATGAAGTTCTATTTTTGAAATTATTACAGTTAACTATAATGAAGTAAAGTCAACTATAATGAGATATTATAGTTGAGTCGGAACTGCCATAGAGTATCCAACACTGAAAAGTTAGCACTTATAGTTTAGTCTGTGGTGTCCTAATTGACAGATTACAGTCGACGAGTAGAAAAAATATTTTTAAAGTATACTTTTACGTAATCAGGCGAAAACAACACAGTCCTGTTAATCTATAGATTATATGTGTATCAGGTCATTCTATTCGAAAACAACATTTTCTGACTTTTTAAGTATGAAGGCATAAAGTTCAATACGTCAGTGATTGTTTTGACATGCAGTAAGGTTCGAATTCGATGACGTCACTACATCGCTGACAGCGTTTTCGGTGGCCGAAATAAATAAAAAATTACGCACATTTTAATCGAAAATACGTAGTCATCATACACTTTTAATACCCAAAATCTATAAATATTGTTATTTTGTGTCAAATACTACAGAAGACAATCATTTATTGGGCCAAATTCGATTTAAGTCTAGTTGCCTATTCCTAGACATATCGTGAAACGTGAATACGAGTATCTTTTTCTCGTTCTCTGAGTTGACGGAGCACTTAGAGAACTATTTGGCCTATTTGATAGAAGTTTGTCTTTCGAGCATCAATTATCCTTTTTCAGAAATATTATAAATGGGGAAAGGCATTTTTGCATGGTCTGGTCTAGGCGAATCAGAAGGGGTGACCAACTAACCTGCTAAGGACTACATTTTAACGAATATTCGATTCCATCTTAGATGGAGTGGGTAGGTATATTTTAAACCATGTTGATCTCTATATTGACTAAATTAGATACCAAAAACGATTTAATACGGGACTGGCAAAGCGCATACAAAAAAGCGTATGGCGCTGTTCGCAGCCTGGAAGTGGTCAAATCATATTTTTCCCAAATATTTTTGCGTGTTTTTATTTTTTATAAGAACAAATGACATATTTTTTAAAATCATAATATAACGTCAAAACACATTTTGAAACAAATAAATTTGTAGGCATCATCAGTGTAGTTATGATGGTATTTAATAGGTGGCGCCAAAAAATCGAGGTAAGATTCTTAGTATGAAGTATGTAAATCCTATATAATCCTTGTTAGAGACGAAAAAATTCAAAATAAATAATATATTTTAGTTGTAGGTACCTAAGACTAGGTCCAAGCATCGGGAACAGAACCAGATCACAAAGGCAATTTGTTACGGACTATGAATAGATCCGGGCGATACAAAGGTCGTGGTAAAGGTCACTACCCGTCAAGATGCGCCTTAAGGTAAATTGGGTAAGAGGAGAACCACAAGAGGTTGAAATACGCCTCGGCATGGGCATATAAATATATACCGGGTGCGTATCGATCGATATAACTTTTTTTGATATATTTTTAGTCGTTATAACGATCATTTGATATAATTATTGAATCATAGAATAACAAATAATATACTAACAAATTGTATAATTCTTATTTAATATAATGATCATTTTTTCGAATAACATTTATTATAACATACTTTGTGTATAATGCTTATTTCCGATAATAAATAAATTGTATAACACAAATTCTTTCTAAAGCACAGTTAGCATAATAAAAATATAGAATAAATTAGATCTGTAATCTACCAGAAAAGTAGATTAGGTTAGAACTGTGGCCCCTACACACAACGCGCTGCTACCAGACAAAAATAGGTTAGGTTAGGTTATAACTGTGCCCCTTAAACATATGTACTGCTATCAGAAAAGTAGGTTAGGTTAGGTTAGAACTGTGATCCCATCAAAAAAGAATAAAATTAATTCATGAAATGTTTTATACTGCTTGCTAGTTATATTATACTGTATATCAATAGATAGTTATACCATATAACGGTTATTATAAATAAGTGTTATACGAAATAATCATTGTACAAAATAAAAGTAGATATTTCGTGGTTATACCAAATGTTAATTATGTCAAATGAATGATTATATCCTTTAAATATATACCAAATGTTGTTATATCAAATGTAACTATACCAAAAAAGTTTATACCAATCATTACACACCCATATATACCGGGTGTCTCTAAAACTAGGCCAAAATGAAAAGGGATGATAAAAAAATCTCATTAGCTGTCACATTAAGGGTCCCTTGTGTTCAGAACAGAACACAAGTTTAATTTGTATTAAAACTTTTTGTGTGTGAAACTTTTTAAGTAAAAAGTCTATAACTGGTTTATGGTTGAAAAACAATAGAGGACAAAAGAAAAGAAAATGGGGAAAAATATGTAGGCGGATTGAATGTATTTTTTACTTTTATTATGAAATAAATGATGCAGTGAAAGTTAAAGTTGAGTTTTTTATGTGGAAGCTACAAAAATTGTGGTGACCAACATAAAATGGTCCTTCGAGATATGGAGATGAATTAAGTGAAGAAGTCAGTTGTAGAAGATAATAGTGAGTTGTGAAAAATATAAGCTGTTTGCTGAACATAAAAGTTAAAAGAAGATTACGATTTACAAATTAAATTGATTTTCAAGATTTTCCTCATAAGTCGCTTTCAAAAATTTTGTCGAAATTACTAAAACCATCGATGATGTTAGCTGGACAAAACGTTATTTGAAAATTGTGCCAGCACTAGAAGGGTGCGATCGAACATCCTGTCCGAAGAAGTCGCCGTCCGTGCAGTGATTTGGAGTACGCGGTTCCAGTCAACGCTGCAGCAACGGGTTACGAGTATCCGAACGTACCCGCTCACGTTCAACTCTTCGGCCGGCAGAACTGTCAGTGTCAACGCTCCGTCGGTGTGTTTCAAAAGTTTTCGCGACGTTCAAAGGCGGGCGTAGTTTGTATTAATTTATCGTAATACAATTGTGCAGTTATGTTAGTGACTTATGTAAACATTTAGTGTAAATTGTACAATATGTCGTCTGAATTGAGTCAGTTGAAGGCCAATCGGGGCTACCATAAAGGCGCGATAACGCGCATCGGAACTTTCTGTATGTCAGAGGATTTTAAAACTGCTTCTATCGAATTGATTTTGCAGAAAAAAGACAGGTTGATAAAATCTTTTAATGATTATGAGTTGTGCAATAGGGCCATCCTGGCGTTAGAGCCGGAGGATGACGAATCATATGAATCCTACGAGACCAAGCGGGATTTGTGTCTTGCACTAATCGAGACTCGTTTAAAACAAGTATCGCCGGCAGCACAGGCGACTCCATCCTCCGAGCTGGAAACAAGTAAGTTTAAAAAACTTCCCTGTATTAATATAAAAACCTTCGATGGTGTATCCATTATGGATTACCATCCATTTGTAAATATGTTCAGAGCTGTCATTCATAAGGATGCGAAGTTAAGCACCTGCGAAAAATTGTATTATTTGCGGTCCTTTCTAGCAGGGGAAGCCTTGGACTTGATAAAAAACTTGATGTTAAATGATGAAAATTATGAAGTAGCTCTAAAGCTCCTTGATGATAGGTACAATAACATACCTAAAATTGTAAATTTTCATGTAAATAGCATTCTTGACATGCCAGTTTTGACAAAGTGTACAGCTTCTGCCCTGCGGTCTGTAGTGTCAACTGTAAATATGCATCTTGCAGCTTTGAAAAACTTAAATTAGAAAGTTGAGTTCTGGGATACTATATTGGTTAATATTTTAGCTAAGAAGATTGATTCCTATACATACCGTGGATTTCATCTTGAACGTGATGTGAAAGAGGTTCCTAAATTGTGTGAATTCCTTACTTTCCTAGAAAAGAGAGCGATTGCCTTGGAAGCTACCAGTACGGAGGAGCCCAAGAAGACAGTAAAGTCTACTGTGAGTGCCGCGGCCACTATGGGAGTTTCTTGTAAGTATTGCCAGAATTCTCATAAAATATATGAATGTCCCAAGTTCAAGTTGCTTCCTTACCAGGAGCGATGCGAGATTGTTGAGGCCAATGAATTATGTAAGTTATGTCTCAATAGTCATCAGGGTAGATGTCTACTGAAGTTGAAATGTGCCACATGTCATGAATTGCACAATACATTATTACATTCTCCAAATACAGGAAAAGTAACTAATGTCTCCTTAGCTGATGAAGCCTCTCAGAAGGTGAGTGACAATTCCAATACTGATGATCATTGCTTGCCTACCCACTCATCTAAAACTGTGAGCTTTTCTGCTAGGCCGCAGAAGGTCAGTATATTGCTTCCATCCATAATTGTTAAACTAAAGAAAAAGGATGGCACTTTTGTTCATGCTAGGGCCTTGCTAGACTCATGCTCACAGGTGCATTTTGTTAGTGAGGAACTGATAAATGAGGTAGGTGTTTCGGCATACAGATCTGATGAGGTAGTAACTGGTGTGTGTGATAAGGATAATGAAATTGCAAAGATGGCGGATTTAGTTGTTTATTCGACTGTAGGTGATTTTAAGGTTGAAGTGTCATGCTGTGTAACAAAAAGGGTTACTCGTGCCCTTCCACAGCAGTCATTTGATACTTCTCAATTTAATATGCCATCTTATGCCGAATTGGCTGATGAGAAGTTTAACGAATCGAGTGAGAATTCGTTATTATTAGGGGCCGATGTCTTTTTCCAGGCGTTCCAGTATGTCTGCAGGCAGCTGACACCTGTGGGTCCTTACTTGGTGAAGACGAGATTCGGTCATATTGTAGGCGGGAGGCTGCCCTTCCCTGCTGGCAAGAAGTCTATAAGTAACTTTTGTGTTGCTTCCAAAGGTAAGGCATTTACTTGTAATAATGTTGTAGAAGATGATTTACAAGCTCCCTTTCCTTGTTTTAAACAAACTGAAGTTTCCTCCCTGTCAAGGAATTGTGAGGCTTCCGAAGATATTGCAGATATAATGTCGAAATTTTGGGATTGTGAGAAGGTACCTAATATCATCAAAGAGACTGGTACTGAGGCCGAGCAGGCTGAACAGATTTTTCAGGAGTCTGTTAAGTTGGAAAATGACAAGTTTACTGTAGCCTTGCCGGTGAAGGTTGATATGGATAAATTGGAGTTAGGCGATTCTTTTAGTAGCGCTTTGCAACGACTTTACAATTTAGAAAAGCGGTTTGCGCGAGATGTTGATCTGAGTCAAAAGTATAAAAAATTTATACATGATTATATACATCAAGGTCATGCCAAATATTTTGACATGTCTAATTATGACCTTAATGCGGGAAATGTCATGTTTTTGCCCCACCACCCTGTAATTAGTGCCAGTAAAACAACACCTGTTCGGGCTGTCTTTGATGCTGGTGCTGTCACAAAGAATGGTATATGTTTGAATGATATTTTAATAAATGGTCCCGTGGTTCAAAAGGATCTCTTTGAAATTCTGATTTTATTCAGAACTTTCAAATATGTATTATTGTGTGATATAAAGGCTATGTATCGGCAAATCTTGATTGAGGATAAATATCGTTGTTTGCAAAATATTCTGTGGCGTGATTCTCCTGACGAGTCAGTCAAATGTGTGCAGTTGCAGACAGTAACCTATGGGTTAAAAAATTCTGCCTTTTTGGCATGTAGGTGTTTGTTAGAGCTAGCTCAAAGATACGAGGGCCAATATCCTTTGGCTTCGTTTGTGTTGAAGCATACTTGCTATGTGGATGACATTCAGTGTGGTTCAAATGATTTTGATGAGCTTTGTCAGATGAAAAAGGAGTTGATTGATATCATGAGGTTGGGTAGTTTGTCTCTCCACAAATGGTGCTCTAATAATAGGGAAATATTGAGCGACATTCCAGTCGAGCTGCAGCAGCTCGACAGTAGGAGCTTTGACAAAAATAATGAATATGTCAAAACTCTTGGACTGACATATGATGTTATTACTGATACTCTTCACATGCAGTGCCCTGTTAAGGAGGTTCAAGAAAAGTATACGAAACGTCAAATGCTTAGTTTCATAAGCAAATTTTTTGATCCGTTAGGATTGTGTGGCCCTGTGTTAGTGCAGGCAAAGATTTTGATGCAGCAGGTTTGGTTCGAATCGTTAAAATGGGATGATTTTCTACCTCAGGATCTAAATAAAAAATGGGTTGACTTTGCCTATAGTTTAGTTCAGATGTCTGATATTTCTATTGGCAGGAATATCAATGTTCACGGAGCGATATCGTTGGAGTTAGTGGGATTTTCGGATGCTTCCAATGCTGCTCATGGATGTTGTTTGTACTTACGTGTAATTGATACTGATGACAGGGTTTCGGTGAACCTTTTATGTTCAAAGTCCCGAATCAATCCTAAGGATAAATTACAATTAACTGTCCCAAAATTGGAACTGAATGGCGCGCTCTTACTTGCGATTCTAGCTCGGAAGGTGTATTCCGCTCTGTCTTTGAAATACTCGGTAAATGTGCATCTTTACAGTGATTCTATGATTTTGTTGGCATGGTTAAAAACACTTCCAGTAAGGCTTAACGTGTATGTAGGTAACAGAGTTGACAAGATTCAAAAGTTATCCTCCGGCTTTGAATGGCATTATGTAAATACTCAGGACAATGCCGCGGATATGTTATCTCGTGGTGTAGAGCCCCAAATATTGGAAAAATGTAGCTTATGGTGGCATGGGCCTAAGTTTTTGTCTGACCCTACTTTCCATCACAAGACTGTAGAAGATGATGTTTTCAAATCTTCTGACATGCCAGAGTTAAGGCCTACAACTAAATGTTGTAGTACGTGTGTTGATGTAAGCTCGAATTCTATTGATGATCTGATACAGAAACATTCAAGTATTAACAAATTAACAAGGATTGTAGCATTTCTTCTTAGATTTGTATTTAATTGTAAAAAGGTAAATACTAACAAACGTCAAGGATTTTTATCTCCTCGAGAACTAGATTGTGCTTTGCATATAATAAATAATTAAATGTGAACAAAGAAAGTTTTTCAGTAATGATATTGATAACTTAAATAACAACTTGCCATTGAGATCTAGCTTGAATAGTTTGCATCCCTTTCTTGATTCTGAAGGGTTATTACGTGTAGGTGGTAGATTAGAAAATACAGGATTATCCTATGACCAAAAACATCCGATTGTATTGCCGAAAGGTTCTCATGTAACTAAAATTATTATTCATAATGAGCACTTAAGATTGAAACATGCTAGTACCACTTTGTTGTTGAGTACCCTTAATGAAAAATATTGGATTATGAATGCAAATAGGGAACTCAAATATGTTCTGTATAAATGTATAAAATGCTTTAGAATTAAGGCGAAACATGCTTCTCAATTAATGGGTTCTCTGCCTCTTGATCGTGTTAATATGACTCGTCCATTTCAAATGGACTCCTAACTTAGAAATAGGATCTTTAGTTTTGTTGAGGGAAGATAATATCTCTCCGTTGTGTTGGCCAGTAGGTCGGATTGTGGATGTTCAACCCGGTAAGGATGGTAAGGTCCGAGCCTTGCATGTAAAAAATACAAAGGGTTTTATTGTAAAGATGAGTGTCACTAAAATATGTCCCTTACCGATTGACTATAGTGAAGTAGATAAGTGTTTTGTTTAATTTATGTTAATTGACAGAATTAGCTTTCAAGTTTAGTTCGTTTTTTAACGTTGTACATATTTGTTATTGCTTGGCCTGGCCCCCAATATGTTCAGAACAGAACACAAGTTTAATTTGTATTAAAACTTTTTGTGTGTGAAACTTTTTAAGTAAAAAGTCTATAACTGGTTTATGGTTGAAAAACAATAGAGGACAGAAGAAAAGAAAATGGGGAAAAATATGTAGGCGGATTGAATGTATTTTTTACTTTTATTATGAAATAAATGATGCAGTGAAAGTTAAAGTTGAGTTTTTTATTACAAAAATTTTGACCAACATGCACCACCAAAAATGGAGGGGAATTTGACAGTTGATTGCCCACTAATCTTGAGTTAAGTGGGTGGTGTAAGTGGCCCTAAGCGAATTTAATTTGACCTTGAGGAAAATAACATATTTTTCAAGATATTGGTATTTTTTAATTTTTTTCCTTTACGTTCTATAAATTGAACGGCCACGGCCTTAAGAACCACAAATTTAAAGCTCTAAATAACCTTATGTCATCCTGTATACCATATACTGTAGCGTGTCGCTACGATTATTTTCGTATTTTTTATTGTCGCTACTCCCTGTTCGGGCGCCATTTTATCAGAGCAGTTTGTATTATTTTCACTATATATACTGAAAGATACAGATATTTGTACAAAATAATCCATACTAATATTATAAATGGGAAAGTGTGTGTGTGTCTGTTTGTTTGTCCGTCTTTCACGGCAAAACGGAGCGACGAATTGACGTGATTTTTTAAGTGGAGATAGTTAAAGGGATGGAGAGTGACATAGGCTGCTTTTTTCTAACCCCTTACTTCCCTAAATTGGGGGGTGGACGTTTGTATGGAGCATTCCTCAATTTTCGAATTTAACGCGAGCGAAGCCGCGGGCAAATGCTAGTTTATTATAAAATAGAAGGCTCTCATAACTATTGCTATACTCCGTGGAAAAGATCGACATACATTATTTAAATTACGCATTTTTCAAAATATTTGATATTTTATTGCCTCCCATAAAAGGCTTTAATTAGATGATTTTTCGGTATACTAGAGAGGTTGAAATCACACTTCAGTTAGATTCAAGAATTCAAGCTCCCGGGAAGTTTAAGGTTCAAATGTTAAAGAAATATTGAGAACACAAATATTCTCAGAATAACAGAGATTCAATAGAAATACGATTCGCATAATTAAATGAAGAAAATAAGATAAGAATTTTAAATTTTGTTTAGTTTTTAGTGTTTCACCTTTCTGCTTTTTATAGCCTGACAAGTTTTTATTTGACCCTCGCCACGTTGCGGATTTTCAGTTGAACTAATTTCTTTTACTGGCAAGGATTACTTTGACACCCGTCGTCGAAAGTCATCGAACGTCAGTGATGTAAACGAGAAGTAAATATTATACATTTTCTAAAGGTTTCATCGCAAATATGCCCAAAATAATATTAAAAAAGTGAAAATAGTTATACTTAACGTGATAAATTACTAACAACAAAAGAGGATGAAAGATTTCACAGTATTTCGATAACAATGTTCCGAAATCGGTTGTTGACATGTCTGGTACTGACAATTTATAGTGCGGTTCTCCTGTTTTTGTTCTTATTTAAGGTGTCTGTAGCTCTGCCGTGAAAAATATTTATAGAAATAAGGAGGCCACATCATTGATACCAGTATAAAACAAGGTCCCACGCAAAAAGAATCGACGACTTCGATAAAGGCACAAGATTTATGGATTTTAGGCTGTGCGGAGACAAGTAGCGAGTATTTAAACCTTGCTTATTAAACTTGGATTCTCTAAAACCATGTTTTCATTCTCTACAAATATTAACGCGAAACCAGTATACGCTGTCCCCATTATATATGACGTCTTTAGTATGTCATTGACAGATGCCATTTATATGCATGATACGCCGGCTGGACATTATTGCCATATGAAAGCGGTTTGTAGCGACACTCTTTCAGGGTCAAATAAAATCTTGTCAGGCTATATATGATAAAAACTATTTATTTTTTCAGTACAGATGATGTTTTTTTTACGCACTAGTGCGAGAAGTGGTTCATTATATTATGCCAGGGCGAAACTTCGGAGTGCTATCTGTACTGAAAAACGTCATACGATACACGTGCGAAAAGGAAATTTGTAACTCGTATCGATTTAAAACACTCCCATCGGTCGTGTTTTAATTTATCGCCACTCGTTTCGAACTTCCTTTTTTACGCACTTGTATCGTAGTGTACTATTCCAGCTCGGTTGGGCGGCATTCAATAAACTTGCGGATATCTTCAAACCCGCTGACATTCCACAGTGATTGAAAACTCGCCTCTTTAATCAATGTGTCCTGCCCACCATGACCTACGGTGCCGAGACATGGACGCTCACTAAGAAGGCTGTGCATATGATACGAGTAGCACAGAGAGCCATGCTCGGTATTAAGATGCAAGATCGAGTAAGGAATACCGAAATCCGTCGTCGCACTAAGGTGCAAGACGTAGGTTTCGTTATTACTAAACTAAAATGGAGTTGGGCGGGACATGTTGCTTGGCAGACTGATGGCAGGTGGACCAAAATGTTAACGGAATGGTGGCCGCTAACAAATGTAAGAAGTGCCTGGCATCCGTTGGCCCGTTGGGTCGACGACATCCGAAAAACTGCGGGTTACAACTGGATGAGATTAGCCCAGGACCGGGAGAAGTGGCGTACTAGAAGAGAGGCCTATGCTCAGCAGTGGGCGATAAAAGGCTGATATGATGATATGAGGTACTATTCTATGACCATCATGCACTTAGTTTTTAATAGTTTTTTTGAATAACATTCGTGAAATTCACACAGTTTCCTATATTTTGACGCAGAGGTTTGCACTGTCAGCGCAGTATCGTTATAACAATGCGTTGCCATGGTTACAGAGCCAAACAATGCGTTTTCAATTTTTTCGTTACTGCGCGCATGCGCGAAAAGCCGGCGGACACTGGTTTTTGGGGAATAGACTTTTACGTCGGATTTTAAATCTACTTATAGTAAATGACGAATAACAGTTCGGGAGTAGAAAAAAACTATAACAAGTAGACGCGGGTTGTCATTTAATTGTCAAGGATACTAATCATAATTTTCATCCTCCTCCTTGCGTTATCCCAGCATTTGCCACGGCTCATGGGAACCTGGGGTCCGCTTTGACAGCTAATCCCAGGATTTGGCGTAGACACTAGTTTTACGAAAGCGACTGCCATATCTGACCTTCCAACCCGAAGGGTGGTAACTAGGCCGTATTGGAATTAGTCCGGTTCCCTCACGATGTTTTCCTTCACCGAAAAGCGACTGGCAAAATATCAAATGACATTTCGCACATAAGTTCTGAAATCATAATTAATTATTCATTTTAAATAAATCGCTGAAAGTATAGCACGTTCTAACTCACTGTTTCAACTGTCTACAGGATGAAAGAAAAAGGATCGTTCAAGCTTTGCATAGTGAGTTTTGACGTCATAAAGAACAACTTTTTCATCACATTTGATGTTTAAAGGTCTCATTGCGTCCACGTGTACTGAAGAATAATGTACTATTTTATTCCCAAGGGAATAATGGATTTAGTTTTAAAAATTAATACCATCCGTACAATACTTCAGGCAAAGGGTGTTTCAATCAGCCAAGGATTTTTTTTGCACAACTAAAATTTGACTATTAAGCTATAAAAAAATTTATACGGTATGAAAAATGCATTTTATTTATATACAATTATTTCAGTGTGTTTTACATTATTTTGTAAATTTCACGTAGATAAATCGTTATAATTTGCAATCTGGCAGAAAATTGTGACGGCCATTTCGATTTGTGCTTGACCGCGTTGCCATAGCAACGGGCAGTAAAACACCGCCATTCACTAAAAGTTTTGCCTTATGATTTTTTTTCTGTGTTTTCCTCTCAAATGTGATGAAAAATATTGTGTGTAACTCAGGAGGTAAGGAATTTGTAAACTCGTGTCTATAACTCTCTCCAGCCTGCGGCTGTCGCGAGTTATTACACTCGTCGACAAAATCCCCCTTACCTCCCTTGTTGCACAATAGTTATTTTGTGGAATTGAAAAACGAGCAAGTGACAGGATTCTATAGTTGAACCACGAGCGAAGCAAGTGGTTCGAGAATAGAATCCTGAACTTGTGAGTTTTTTAACACACGAGAAGTAAAATACATTTGCACCCGTGTGTATAGTCTGTCCGACGGTTTAAGAGCTAAAAGCCATAAAACTTGTTACAATGGCATACAATGGTTAACAATAGATGAATAATTAGCTTATCTTTATGGCTTTTGGCTCTTACACTGCCGGACGAACTATAACACAAAACTTTTCCCCTCACTATAGCGAGGAAACTACAACGCAAAAAATGCGTTTATCACTGCTTCCAGTAGTTCCACAGGAGGAAAATCATCTTTATTACTAGATTCACCTACGTTTATCAATTTTAAAACAGTTAATTTTACTTTATTCAAGATCAAATTACTTTACCCACTAGTGGATAAACTGCGTTTTTACCCGCTGGTATTAAAGGACAAAACACGTGTTTCCGAGCTAGTGAGGGGAAATATACTATTACTATGGGACCAATGCTGAAATCGCGAAAAAAATAATTGGCTATTCCAAAGAAATGAGCGGCATCATGACAGACGAAATGTATGAAACCGCCAAATTTTTTTTGCGATTTCAGCATTGGCCCCATACTAAATATTGTTCATTATGGCCTCAAAAGTCACTATGCAAAGTTTGAACGGTCTTTTTTCTTTCACCGTGTATAACCAATCGAGTAAAACCTATGTCGTAGAACAAAGCTTACCCGACTGATTCGCAGCCTGTCAGTAACGCCGTGTCTTGCGTGGGCGACGGTCGCGAGACCGTCGCCGTCGCGTCTCATACTTCCATATCGATAAGGTTTGATTTCGTATGCGTCGCATCGCCGTCGCGCTACCATCGCGCGACCGTCGCCCACGCAAGCCACGGCGTAATAGTCCCCCATTCAGCCATTGTCGCTGCAGACATCTCATTTTACAACCTTCGTCCCAGGGTACATAGCTAAATGCACAAACCCTTACTATAATATCGTTGTGGTAGCTCTCTCTACCACTCTTCCGTATTGGCGCGACAGAGACAAACAGCGTTTCGATCGGTGTCTAGCGTCTACGAATGCCATTTCGGCTAGGCCGTCAGTAACCCTCTGTGGATTCAAAATTTAGCTTTAGCTTGTCTTTGCACAGTATATATTAATTAGGTACAGTAAGGTCTCCTAGGTTTTGTTTTCATTCAACCCCTTCATTGCTAAGGTTGGCACTAAAACTTGAGCAGTTTCTTGTGCTATGTCTACCCCTTTGGGAATACATGAGTGAGTTATAATTTGTCTAGTTCGTATTTCTTATGTCGTTCTTATTATTTATAATTGATGAATATCTAGACATAAAGTAAGTAGGTTACCTCAAAATGAAAGGACATGAAAGTAAAGCCTCCGCCACACAGTGGCGTGAGCGGGGCGCGATGAGAGCGTACCGCCAGCGTCGCGCCCCGCTCACGCCACGCTCTCAAAACGCTCATGTGTGGCGGAGGCTTAAGAGCTTGACTCGGGCATAGTCGCTAATGTTGTGCCATAAGTTACTTTAATATAAACATCTTGCTCGCACTGTTCCCAAGTTCGAAATGCGTAGATATGTGGTAAGTTACGCCAAGGATTATTTATGTAGGATTCATTCACATCGGTACTTCATACTAAGAATCGTACCTCAATTTTTAGCGCCACCTATTAAGTACTATCATAACTACACTGATGATGCCTACAAATTTATTTTTTTTCAAAATGGGTATTGAGTATTGATATTGACGTAATATCATGATTTTAAAGTAAAGAAATATGTAATTTGTTCCTTTAAAAAATAAAAACACGCAAAAATATTTGACGAAAATAAAATTTTGGCCACTTCCAGGCTGCAAACAGCGCATTCTAGTTTTAAGCCTAAAAGGCCCATACATTTCAAGGGTACGCTTTTTTGTATAAATAGGCTTTGTCAGTCCAGTATTAAATCGTTCTTGGTTACGCACACTTATAGGTCACAGGAGCCTTAATATTATTTACTTCCTAAATAAAAAGAGTTCTGACATACATTTCTGTGGCGACAAGCTTATTTACCACGTAATCGCCCCGAAGATAATAAAACGAGTTATTTGTAATGAAATGACACACTAGCTAGCAGTAAATAAGGAACTTAGTTTTTATTACCTACGAAGGAATATCGTGGGTCCTATAAACACATTGTTCTCTCTCTTAGGGATTATATGTGGCGTTCCATCTCTAAAGGGTGCTTTGTGTAATAAACACCTTTATAATAATCATAATTTCTGTTGTAATTCCAATTAAAAAATAACCTTCTGTAATGGAAACCTCCATAATACCTCAATGTTTTATTATTACCAAATACATATATAACTCCGTATAGACAGATAAAGTCTAAGAAAAAAACGTAGGTACCTCAGTACTACTATACGAAAAAAGGTACGTTGGCCTAGATGGCATTACACCTTTGGGGTACGCTCAGCTAGATGGCGCTAATATTAATATTTGACATTTTAAAACATATCAAGCTAAGAATATGGGCCAAATTGTCAAAACTGAGGTTCATAAGTTTTAAGCCTGTGTCAAGAGATGGCAGTCTATGCACTGTGATTACACATTTTACTTCGACAGTAACTCTCTATAATACTCGATCCTCTTTGTTATTACCTAATGAGTCTAATGACTGTGCAGTGGCGCCCTCATTAAGGATCAGGTCAGGAGTGTGACACTGAGCTAGGGCAATGTTATTTTAAAGTTGTACTTAGACATTAAGTTACTTTATTATAAATACAGTGGGACTGGATTTTGTAGAAATTAAATGGTTTATTAGGAAATAAAAAATAGTGCGTGGAGTCCCTCCGCGTGGAAGAAGTGAAACTTAATAACATAACCTCAAAAACATTTTGTCAAGTAAGCAAGTAACTATCACGTTTTTGCGTTTAGTTACGTCCATACTTTTACTGTTTTAAATGTTTGTTTTAAATTAATAAAAAAAAACATATACTCATTTCGCACTCGATCTAAATATAACATTCTGGGGATTCTGTTCTGTCGCTGACTGAGTGAATGAATGGAATGAGTGAGTCGCGTTCAGAGCAACGACACTCACGACACAGAGTGAGCGGCGTTTCACGCAACGTAACACTGACTGAGTGTTACGCGCTGTCAGTTGGAAGTTGCATTAGAAGTTTCACTTCAAAAATCTAAGGCCCGATACAAACGAACTGCAACCCAACTGCAGCTTGTGTGGGAATGGGAAATGCTCGCCGATGTTGCAGTTGGCGTGCAGTTAGT
Organism: Leguminivora glycinivorella; assembly: GCF_023078275.1. Taxonomy (NCBI): domain Eukaryota; kingdom Metazoa; phylum Arthropoda; class Insecta; order Lepidoptera; family Tortricidae; genus Leguminivora; species Leguminivora glycinivorella. Next base: position 8,801,108 of record NC_062998.1, on the reverse strand, counting down.
TGCAGTTAGGTCGCAGTCCGTTTGTATTGGCCTTTAACTTTTATGGAAACGGCACGCCGACATTGGACTTGGCGTGCAGTCGGTATGCAGTCCCAAATAATATGAGTTGCAGAGCAGTACTTGCTGTTGTGTTGCAGTCGATCTGTATAGGGTGAATAAGGGTGACGACTACATAAAATATGGCATTCTGTTTAGTCCGTCAGTTAGATCGCCAAAAAATACTGAACACATATTTTTCGCTTTATCTAATTAATAAAATAATACAAATATAGTATAGAGCATCAAAGTTCCCGAGTGGGGGCTTGTGACGTCACTTTTAAGAAAAAATTGTACCTAGGCGTGAGGTCACGCGAAACTTCAACGCACTGTGCCGTCGTAATTTTTCGTTTACGAAAGAAAAGAAAAAATATTTATGTCGCCTATTTCAATTTATTATATCCATTTATGTAATTTCCACAAAGTTTAGTATCAAAGTATCATAATAAAGGAACTGTACTTTAAATAAAATTACACCAGCGCCCAGTGTCACATTACTCGCACGGAAGCTGGGAAGAAGCAGAGGCAAGATTCGCGGCGAGTTGCATTCATTAGACGGGGCTTCGTTAGACCGAGTCTTATTTAATTGGGCAAATGAAAGCGTTCGGAGAATATTCGTCAGCTGCTACTTACTTATTTTTTGCAAAGAAACTTGGGTTTAGGAATTTCATCTTTTTGAGTTTTATGCCATGATATATATTCTGGCATTCCCACTTTTTCAATAAACAGGTGAGAAGTTTTTTTTAAACTTTTTCTACACGTCGTAGTGATTATGAAATAATTTATAAGACGGTCATTCGGTCAACCAAATCTTGGCACGACTAAGTGCGTTTTCACATTATCCGATCCGATATCGGATGTCGGACCGAAATAACATAGGTACATTACAGGCGCCGTCTTGCTTTTTTCCATTGAAATCCTTCCGACATAACGTGAACTAATGAGGAGGCACACTGACGTTTTATCCCGCCAGGCGGTGCCTGTGCCAGGGACCGGCCCGCTATCCCTTATACGGGGTTTTGTATGGGTATTTCGTTAGGCTTAACTTACCCTACCCTTTTGACGCGATACCCTTTCCTTTTGCTTTTAAAGCCCTAACGAAAGCGCTTACCTAAAATAGCCCAATACCCTTTCAAAACCCTTATCATCGGCTCAGCCTAACGCCATAAGGGTAAGCCTTATATTGGGTTTTATTTGCTTTCCCTTATAGAGCATATCGTGCGAGTTTAAATCATGTACCTCGCTCATAAAGCACACATTACTCCGAACGAAATAACATACGATCGTTACCTACGGCGGCACTGTGTGTGATATTTGCGCGTTTCTGTTTGATGGAAACGGCTGTAGATAAAATAAGGTTCAATTTTCAATACCAAATAAATACCAACTAAATACTTATAGTTATGATAGGCTCCTGCTTGCTCAGGTGTAACACAGGCAAACGCTGCTTTTTTTTATCGGACTTGTCTTGATGAGTACCCGAAGTCTAGCTGATGCTGAACCCTGGCTGCACCTAGGGGAACTCGGGTTTAGTGTAATAAAGGCAAACGCTATTTTCGTCATCGGACTTGTACTCGAGTGAGCAGTACCCAAAGTCCAGCTGATGCTGAACCCTGGCTGCACCTATGGGAACTCGGGTTTAGTGTAACACAGGCAAACGCTGTTTTCGTCATCGGACTTGTCTTGATGAGTACTCGAGTAAGCAGTACCCGAAGTCCAGTTGATGCTGAACCCTGGCTGCATCTAGGGGAACTCGGGTTTAGTGTAACCCAGGCAAACGCTGTTTTCGTCATCGGACTTGTCTTGATGAGTACTCGAGAGAGCAGTACCCAAAGTCCAGCTAATGCTGAACCCTGGCTGCACCTAGGGGAACTCGGGTTTAGTGTAACACAGGCAAACGCTGTTTTCGTCATCGGACTTGTCTTGATGAGTACTCGAGTGAGCAGTACCCAAAGTCCAACTGATGCTGAACCCTGGCTGCACCTAGGGGAACTCGGGTTTAGTGTAACACAGGCAAACGCTGTTTTCGTCATCGGACTTGTCTTGATGAGTACTCGAGTGAGCAGTACCCAAAGTCCAGCTAATGCTGAACCCTGGCTGCACCTAGGGGAACTCGGGTTTAGTGTAACACAGGCAAACGCTGTTTTCGTCATCGGACTTGTCTTGATGAGTACTCGAGTGAGCAGTACCCGAATTCCAGCTGATGCTGAACCCTGGCTGCACCTAGGGGAACTCGGGTTTAGTGTAACCCAGGCAAACGCTGTTTCCGTCATCGGACTTCTCTTGATGAGTACTCGAGTGAGCGTACCCGAAGTCCAGTTGATGCTCAACCCTGGCTGCACCTAGGGGAACTCGGGTTTAGTGTAACACAGGCAAACGCTGTTTTCGTTATCGGACTTGTCTTGATGAGTACTCGAGTGAGCAGTACCCGAAGTCCAGTTGATGCTGAACCCTGGCTGCACCTAGGGGAACTCGGGTTTAGTGTAACACAGGCAAACGCTGTTTTCGTCATCGGACTTGTCTTGATGAGTACTCGAGTGAGCAGTACCCGAATTCCAGCTGATGCTGAACCCTGGCTGCACCTAGGGGAACTCGGGTTTAGTGTAACCCAGGCAAACACTGTTTTCGTCATCGGACTTCTCTTGATGAGTACTCGAGTGAGCAGTACCCAAAGTCCAGCTGATGCTGAACCCTGGCTGCACCTAGGGGAACTCTGGTTTAGTGTAACACAGGCAAACGCTGTTTTCGTCATCGGACTTGTCTTGATGAGTACTCGAGTGAGCAGTACCCAAAGTCCAGCTGATGCTGAACCCTGGCTGCACCTAGGGGAACTCGGGTTTAGTGTAACCCAAGGCTTATTACAGAGTCGAGGACTATTTGACAGACAAACATGCATGGCCCGAACCAGAAACTACAAAAAACGAATAGCAATTAAAATAATTGTATTATGTATAGAGGACACAGTTCAGATAAGAAAGCACATCAAATATTTTATATTTTATGTTGTGTAGGTAAATTACATATTTAATGATATTGAGATTCATATTATCTTTTTCTTCTGTGACAATTTGATATGTTTTCTCTGAAGAAGAACGACGTATTATTAAGCAATAATATAATTTATTGAAATTAATTTCCATAGAGTACCTAGTCTGTTCATATTCTTTGATGAATACTTTTGCATGTTAAATTGTATCTTGTTATTTAATGCATGTTAGTTATAAGATGTAATGTTTTGAAAAGAAGTTGCCCGCCGAGTTTCTTGCCGGTCCCATAGTGGATACCCCCCTCCCAACTGAGGGGGGACTGAAATCTTCTCGAGGCTGAGGCGTAGGGTTAGAGCCGGCGTAGCTTTATTTGACGTTCATATGCGCATTGTAATATGCCTACTTGAAAAATAAATATTTCATTTTCATTTTCATTTTTCAAATTCCAGGCAAACGCTGTTTTCGTCATCGGACTTCTCTTGATGAGTACTCGAGTGAGCAGTACCCAAAGTCCAGCTGATGCTGAACCCTGGCTGCAGCTAGGGGAACTCTGGTTTAGTGTAACACAGGCAAACGCTGTTTTCGTCATCGGACTTGTCTTGATGAGTACTCGAGTGAGCAGTACCCAAAGTCCAGCTGATGCTGAACCCTGGCTGCACCTAGGGGAACTCGGGTTTAGTGTAACCCAGGCAAACGCTGTTTTCGTCATCGGACTTTTTTTGATGAGTACTCGAGTGAGCAGTACCCGAAGTCCAGTTGATGCTGAACCCTGGCTGCACCTAGGGGAACTCGGGTTTAGTGTAACACAGGCAAACGCTGTTTTCGTCATCGGACTTGTCTTGATGAGTACTCGAGTGAGCAGTACCCGAATTCCAGCTGATGCTGAACCCTGGCTGCACCTAGGGGAACTCGGGTTTAGTGTAACCCAGGCAAACACTGTTTTCGTCATCGGACTTCTCTTGATGAGTACTCGAGTGAGCAGTACCCAAAGTCCAGCTGATGCTGAACCCTGGCTGCACCTAGGGGAACTCTGGTTTAGTGTAACACAGGCAAACGCTGTTTTCGTCATCGGACTTGTCTTGATGAGTACTCGAGTGAGCAGTACCCAAAGTCCAGCTGATGCTGAACCCTGGCTGCACCTAGGGGAACTCGGGTTTAGTGTAACCCAAGGCTTATTACAGAGTCGAGGACTATTTGACAGACAAACATGCATGGCCCGAACCAGAAACTACAAAAAACGAATAGCAATTAAAATAATTGTATTATGTATAGAGGACACAGTTCAGATAAGAAAGCACATCAAATATTTTATATTTTATGTTGTGTAGGTAAATTACATATTTAATGATATTGAGATTCATATTATCTTTTTCTTCTGTGACAATTTGATATGTTTTCTCTGAAGAAGAACGACGTATTATTAAGCAATAATATAATTTATTGAAATTAATTTCCATAGAGTACCTAGTCTGTTCATATTCTTTGATGAATACTTTTGCATGTTAAATTGTATCTTGTTATTTAATGCATGTTAGTTATAAGATGTAATGTTTTGAAAAGAAGTTGCCCGCCGAGTTTCTTGCCGGTCCCATAGTGGATACCCCCCTCCCAACTGAGGGGGGACTGAAATCTTCTCGAGGCTGAGGCGTAGGGTTAGAGCCGGCGTAGCTTTATTTGACGTTCATATGCGCATTGTAATATGCCTACTTGAAAAATAAATATTTCATTTTCATTTTCATTTTTCAAATTCCAGGCAAACGCTGTTTTCGTCATCGGACTTCTCTTGATGAGTACTCGAGTGAGCAGTACCCAAAGTCCAGCTGATGCTGAACCCTGGCTGCAGCTAGGGGAACTCTGGTTTAGTGTAACACAGGCAAACGCTGTTTTCGTCATCGGACTTGTCTTGATGAGTACTCGAGTGAGCAGTACCCAAAGTCCAGCTGATGCTGAACCCTGGCTGCACCTAGGGGAACTCGGGTTTAGTGTAACCCAGGCAAACGCTGTTTTCGTCATCGGACTTTTTTTGATGAGTACTCGAGTGAGCAGTACCCAAAGTCCAGCTGATGCTGAACCCTGGCTGCACCTAGGGGAACTCGGGTTTAGTGAAACACAGGCAAACGCTGTTTTCGTCATCGGAATTGTCTAGATGAGTACTCGATTGAGCAGTACCCGAAGTCCAGCTGATGCTGAACCCTGGCTGCATCTAGGGGAACTCGGGTTTAGTGTAACCCAGGCAAACGCTGTTTCCGTCATCGGACTTGTCTTGACGAGGACTTGGGTGCGCAGTAGCCAAGACAGCGCTGTAGCTGAGCCCTGGCGGTACCTAGGGCAACTCTGGTTTCAGTGTATTATAATATAGAAATATTTCTTGCAATGTCAAGTTAGGCATACAAACATAATATTAACTAAACAAAAATCCTACCAGAAGTGAATATTAACATCAAGTAGTTAGAACAAATTTATTAATTTGCTATACATGAAACACTTTATTTATGTATAAAAAAATACGTATGTATATTCATTTGAATATCAAAATTAAGTACAGTCGATTTCACTAATAGTAACACAGGGAATAAAGAGAATACTGGAGTTCCTAGCGTCCATAGGCTGCGGTAACTACTTACTATCAGACGGGCTGTATGCTTGATTGCCACCAGAAAAGTATTTCTGTTTCAAACGATCTTTATAGAATTCACAACAATCAACAGAAATAGTTTGACAGATTCTATGGTACTACTCAACTCAACCAAGTACCAGTCATAAAGACAAGTCTAAGATATATCACACGAAAAATACTATGAACAGAAAACAGCGTTTATTTATATTGCACCGAACCTGAGTTCCCCTAGGTACCACCAGGTCTCAGCTACAGCGCTGGCTTGGGTACTGCGCACCCAAGTCCTCATTAAGGCAGGGCCTATAACGAAAACCGGGTTAGTCTATGTTGCACCAAACCTATGTTCGCCTAGTTACAGCAAGGGTTCAACATCAGCTTTACCAGTACTCATCAAGACAAGTCCGATTACGAAAACAGCGTTTGCCTATATTGCACGAAACCCGAGTTCCCTTAGGAATAGTCAGGGTTCAGCATCAGCTCTACCTTGGTTACTGCTCACTCAAGTACTCATCAATACAAGTCCGATGACGAAAACAGCGTTTGCCTATGTTGCACGAAACCCGAGTTCCCTTAGGAATAGCCAGGGTTCAGCATCAGCTCTACCTTGGTTACTGCTCACATAAGTACTCATCAAAACAAGTCCGATGACGAAAACAGCGCTTGCCTATGTTACTCCAAACCCGCGTTCCCCTGGGAAAAGTCAGGGTTCAGCATCAGCTCTACCTTGGTTACTGCTCACTCAAGTACTCATCAAGACAAGTCCGATGACGAAAACAGCGTTTGACTATGTTGCACGAAACCCGAGTTCCCTTAGGAATAGCCAGGGTTCAGCATCAGCTCTATATTGGTTACTGCTCACTCAAGTACTCATCAAGACAAGTCCGATGACGAAAACAGCGTTTGCGTATGTTGCACGAAACCCGAGTTCCCCTATGAATAGCCAGGGTTCAGCATCAGCTCTACCTTGGTTACTGCTCACACAAGTACTCACCAAGACAAGTCCGATGAAGAAAACAGCGCTTGCCTATGTTACTCCAAACCTGCGTTTCCCTGGGAAAAGCCAGGGTTCAGCATCAGCTCTACCTTGGTTACTGCTCACTCAAGTACTCATCAATACAAGTCCGATGACGAAAACAGCGTTTGCCTATGTTACACAAAACCCGAGTTCCCCTAGGAATAGCCAGGGTTCAGCATCAGCTCTACCTTGGTTACTGCTCACACAAGTACTCACCAAGACAAGTCCGATGAAGAAAACAGCGCTTGCCTATGTTACTCCAAACCTGCGTTCCCCTGGGAAAAGCCAGGGTTCAGCATCAGCTCTACCTTGGTTACTGCTCACTCAAGTACTCATCAATACAAGTCCGATGACGAAAACAGCGTTTGCCTATGTTGCACGAAACCCGAGTTCCCTTAGGAATAGCCAGGGTTCAGCATCAGCTCTACCTTGGTTACTGCTCACACAAGTACTCATCAAGACAAGTCCGATGACGAAAACAGCGCTTGCCTATGTTACTCCAAACCCGCGTTCCCCTGGGAAAAGCCAGGGTTCAGCATCAGCTCTACCTTGGTTACTGCTCACTCAAGTACTCATTAATACAAGTCCGATGACGAAAACAGCGTTTGCCTATGTTGCACGAAACCCGAGTTCCCCTAGTAATAGCCAGGGTTCAGCATCAGCTCTACCTTGGTTACTGCTCACTCAAGTACTCATCAAAACAAGTCCGATGACGAAAACAGCGCTTGCCTATGTTAAACCAAACCCGCGTTCCCCTGGGAAAAGCCAGGGTTCAGCATCAGCTCCATCTTAGGAACTGCTCACCCAATTAACTCATCAAGGCGAGTTAGATGACGAAAACGGCTTGTTTTTATGTTGGCAATTAACGTTTGCAATGTGTAATGTTAATGATTAATTGTATTGATTTTCGGCCAACACTGTATATTTACATGCATACATACATATTTACATAATTATATACATACATACCTACATACATTCATACATACCTACATACATTCATACGTACGAACATACATACTGATCTGGGCGACGATGATCATTTACCATAATCAGGCGATCCATCAGTCCCTTGTATCCCAGTTCATTAAAAATAATTTCTAGCCGTGTTCTACTTTTATCCAACGAAAACATTGTTTCGTTGCAAAATTAAAAATGGGGCGCATAGTGCGGAGTGGCAACAGCGCATTTTCCTTCCTGTTCTTACACTAGCTTAGATTCATAATCCTGTCTCTTTCACGCAAGGCTCGACTACGCTTTAACAAAAGGGAAAGCCTTATAAATAGCGCTTAAAATAAGGGTAACCCTTATTAAAGGCTTGCAAGCCGTATCGGATAGCGGTAAGCCAATGCACAGGGCTAGCTTTATTGTTTTGCTGAGTTTTTTGTAAGGGCTAGTCAAATGAATGGGCTTGCAGTTGGAAAGGGAGAGTCTCTCGTTTGGGTCGTCCTTACGTTAGGGATTCCCAATGAAAGGCTTGTAGCGCGGAAGGGGTTGTCCGGTCCCTGGCCTGTGCAAGTGTCTCTAGGTATGTCTCTGTCATTCATATGTGTGAGAGAGAAAAGAATATCTTCTTCTCGCTCTCGCGTATGAAATTCTTTATCTGTGCAATGGACTAATGAGGTGGCGCCATCTGTAATAATCTTTGAGTGTGCCACCTCATTAAAAAAAATACTTTCGTCTTGAACTACATGGCCAAATTACTTGTATCTTTCTACTATTCTTGTGTATCCAATAACAAAAAAATAACATAGACAGAAAAATTAAGACGGAAGTTTTTAAGCAGAATTTAAATAACCTTATGGCATTCTGTTCACCTCATAAAGCGTATACCATATTCTGAAAGAGACAGATATAAGCTGCCATGATGTGTATGGGTCACTACGCCACGTCAACAAGTTTGTCACTAGAAAAAAAGAGCGCGAAATTCGAATGTCCAATTGGACCATAAACATTCACGCCTACATTTTTAAACATTTTCTGCTTTTTTCTAGTTACAGAAAGGGCTTACTAGACTTCGCTACACTTTGGCACAGACAACTTATTGTAAATACTCAATGTTCAAAGTAGTCGGCGTGTTTGAAAATGTATTTAAGGGGTATGCTATAGAGTATACCAAACCTACTTACGCAACATGAAGGTTATGTAACACACATGATTGGCTGAATAAAATACTTTCCACGGCAGTTTCCTCAAACACGATGAAAAAAAGTAACTTTTATAAGCAAGTCTTGTCTATGGGTCTGTGGTTCCTGAATCTCAGATCAAAATCTACTACTGCGATAAGTCACGCCTAACACGTGAAAAATTATTAAAGCAATTTATCCAGTGACAAAATTAATAGGTACTTACCTGTCTTAGGCAGCCAAGCAAAGAAATGAATAATTAATAAATCATAATTTCTTGCCCGTTCCGTCTCAGGCGAATTCCGTCATAAATGTCAATAAACGGCTTCGGCTTGTCTATTTATGTGTCTATTTGACGTTTCTGTGTACTGACTGTGGGATTTTCACTTACGGTTTGATTCTAAAATAATAACTATGGTCGACAGGTTTGTATATTACTACTTGGATATCTTAAGCTACATAAATTAGTGTTATTAAGATGAAGGAACATAATTATATTTACCTTACAGTATAAATATAGACGGCACAAGGATATCTTACATCGTGCAAGAACCGACTAACGCTAATGGCGTTTTCTCTATGCAGGTATTTTAATTTATTACTTAATTAAACATTTACCTATTTTATGGAAATAACACCCCCTTTCCTCCCGCGGGTGTCGTAGAAGTAGACTGTGGGATATGGGTTCAATTGTGTTGAGTTGAAGGCAATGGGCTAGCAATCTGTCACTTTAATATCATAATTTCATTATTTTTATTAACTCTCAACCCGCTAATTGCTAAAAGTGGCTCTGGAACTTGAGCCTACCTCTTTTGGGAATACAGACTGAGTTTATGTATGAAGTATGTGTGTGTATGTAATGGTCGCTGTACACATGTGGCCAACGGTTCCACCAACCCTTGGTGGCCAAGATAAGAGCCGCTGTTTACACACTGGCGAACCAATCACTTGGCATCTTTGAGTAATTATGTTAACTAGAGAGGGCACCTCAACTTGATTTTGTGTAACAACACTTAGAGCTGATCAGCACAAACGCGCTTAGTCTGTGCCGAACGGCTGTGGTAGATTGACGTATCGCAATGAAAAATATTTCGTCTAAATAATGCCGTCATGTGTAGTGAGGTACTGCACAAACTGCTCAGGAAAATCTAACAAAAGCTAAGGAGTGACTTTTCATACGTAGGTTTACTGCATTTTTGTTTAAACACGCTTACTTTTTAAAAAATGTATTCAATATAAACTCATGCCGAAGCGCCATGTTGCGGCGGCCATGTTTCGTTGAAACCAAAGAGTAAAAAATGCAACAAAAGCAGACGTGACAATATCGCAAGTTAGTTCAAGTTTCCTATCATACATTAAATTATATATATTTATCGACGCAAAAAAGGTTATTTAATTATTATTGTCAGAATTGCACAGTTTTTCGACATGTCGGTCTATAACAGATTCTCAATACGCGTGTCGAATTTCATGTGAGTATGTAAATGTAAGTGCAGTACCTAACCTGCCTGAATGAATTTGGGTAGGTAGACGGTCAAGCAAATTATGAGAGTATAAAAACGCGCGAAATTCAAATTTTTTATGGGACGATAAACCCGCGCCCATACATACATGGATGTAGATAAAGTTATATGTGTATAATTAGGCATTAAACACTCATGTTATCTTATTAACACAACAAAAACAACACTCATCTTTTAATGCCTACCATTATGCAAATGTCACATAAATAACTAATATCCAGTTGCGGCTACGTGTACACATGTACGCTCAGTCCGTATACAGCTTTAAAAAATGTGGGCATTTGAAAAAATTGGAATTCACAGAGTTGTTAAAAAAAAGTTAAATCGCTGTCGGTTTTGCAACGATAATTAAGCATGGAATTTCAATAAAAACATCGTGAATTATACTAAGCTATAATCTAAATTCAGAACGTGAAAAAAGTTTATAATTACTCAATGCTTGGCATTGGCTCTTCATGAAAGATGGACGTGGGATGAAAAAGGCTAGGAAATTCTAGGTCAAAAACGTTGTCAGCAAAATTTGATTAAAAAATATTAACCCCGTAGTAAAATTAAATTATTTGAAAATTTAACAATTTTTTGAATATTTTGATAAGCACATTTATCTTTTTTAGGCAATACATTAAACATTTGCAAGGTTATTTTATTTCCTAAAATCAACACTAAGTATTATTGGCATAGATAAACTTATTATTTTCGTAAATATTACACTACTGTCCTCTCTGACGGCTGACGACAAACTGAATGAAGCGGCAACGTGTAAACGCAGTTGGCCATTGGCGCCAAGATCCTTTGATGTGTGGACAAAAAACCGACACCAATCGGTTGGCCGGCCAGCGCAAGCGAAAACTGCCAACTTACGGCCAAGTAGCCCTCTACACGCTTGGCCAAGGGGGTTGGTGGAACCGTTGGCCATATGTGTACAGCGGCCATAAGATGCTTTAATGACAATAGTTTTTTTTGTGTTTTCTATGTGTAAAGTAGCACAAGTAAACTTTCTGGTATTTTCATTAGTTATCATTTTTGTATTAGTCAAAATGTGTTAAATGGTCTAAATAACTCCTAAAGAACCATCACATCTACTAGGTATACTTTTAGGTATATAAAGGTAAAGTAAGCGTGTCGTGCGAGTCGTCATATTTCATGCACGAAGCGTAAATGTAATGAATCAAGGTCACAAGATGGCCGACCCTCCAACGCGTTCGGCCGCCATCTTGGGCGCCACACTTTGAAGCACTACGTCAGCGCGCTCACCGCTATGCCCAGCCAATTTTTTTTAATTTCCCTAGAACCCCATGCCATGGGAAGACGACTCCGGCGCGAAGTTCGTGTGCAGTCTGTGCCACAAGACATTCTATAATGCAGTCGCGCTGCAGAACCACAAGAACATGCAACACGACGCGCAGTGCTCGGGCAGCGATGCCGAGTTCCAGTCGGCCACGGGCCAGGTGCAGGTAAGTCGTTATGTTATTACATTACAACCAAAAATTAGGTCAATTTTTGTGAGATACAATGTCTTCATGGATACGGTGCAATTTCAGTGTAATGTCGCTTACCATCAGGCGACCTATTCGCCGTCTGCCTTCCATCTCATTAAAAAACAGTAAGATGCAATTACCAGGATAGATATTTACAGGAGAATGCGGTATTTCCAAGTAGTCTTAAATTCTGAGTCTCTGCAAGTTCCTAACACACTTTTCCTTGTTCCCTGTTTTGCGAACATAAGCTTATTTTGAGTTTTAAGTGCTTGAGGTAGTAAGCATACGCTTATATGCTTTTACAGTATATTCCTATTTTAAATATTTTTTTATTACGTTCATTTTTAATGATTTTTCACACTTTCAGTGTATGAGCGGCATCAGCAGTTATGACTACAAGTTCTATCCGTTGAAAAAACCGTACGATCCCAGTGAAATAATAATCCAAAAAGACGGCATAACGACCAAAACATTTTCGGAAGATACCACGTTCCTTATAGTGAAGGTAGAGGGCGTCAGCATCGACGACAAGAGGCGGCGGCTCGAGGGCGTGGTCAAGAGAGCGAGGATGAAGCCGGTCAAGCAGACTGTCGACTTGAGGTGAGTTACGTTCAGCACTCGAATGTATGGGCTAGGAAAGCTTCTTATTCTATTCTTCTCATCATTATTATTTCCCCGCACAGGGGTCCCTTCACATGCACCTTGCCATCGACGTTGCGGCCCGACATGCAGTGTCACCAAGTGTTCTTCAATTGCTGCCAATACTCCCTTCACTACCGAGAGGAACATACTAAGCGACGAAAGGCCGCGTTGCGGTGCCAGATATGCGAGAAACGATTGGACGAAGACTTTTATTTAGGCTTGAGAGCACCGACTCGAGCTACGTTTTCCTGTCGTCTATGTAACATGACTTTTCACGATAGTTTGGACTATGATGAGCACAACAGTTCCGTACACGCTAAAGTCAAGCCTCACCAGTGTTCACTCTGTGCAAAACGCTTCACTCAGCAAGGCGGTCTGCAGCAACACATGCGAATGCACAGCGGCATCCGCCCATTCGCCTGCACCTTCTGCCCTAAAGCTTTTACTCAACGGGCCGGATTGGATCAGCATTTACGCATCCACACTAAAATAAAGCCGTTCAAATGTGTTATCTGTCACAAGTGCTTCTCCCAATCAGTACACTTGCGGCAGCATATGCGCACTCACACTAACATTCAGCCGTTCGAGTGTTCGGTTTGCGGGCGGCGGTTTAAGCAGACGAGTCACCTGAACTTCCACATGCGGTCGCACGCGAACGAGTGTCAGGCGGGGGTGATGGAGAAGTTGGAGCAGTTGGCGCTGCACGGGCAGGCGTCGCCGCTGAGCCTGGCGCGGCTGCAGCCGGTGCGGGACGGGGACACGCTGTACTACGCCGCCGAGCTGGCCACGCCGGACTCTCACTACTACCAGCAGGTCGCCGAGTCGGGAAACTACCTGCATGCTTGAGGTAGACTTTCATTGCTTGCTTAATCTTGCATAGTTGTATTTTGTGCGTAGCCGCCTTATAGGCTTACATACATGCCTTGTAGCACGTTTTTATTATTCCAATGCAATTCACTGTGACACTGCACGTAGCTTTAATTGTATAAGTGTAAAAGGGTACGTAGCACAATGTTTAAAATGAAAAAACCTAACGTTAAATGACCTACGTTCAAAATACCTAAAATCAAAATACCTAATGATTTTAAATACCTAAGCAAGTTACACCTACGCACGAATTACCGAAATTGAAAATACCTATTGGACTAAATACCTAATGTTTGAAATACCAAAAACTATGTCACCTAAATTTTATACACCAACATTTGAAATACCCTATGGTCAAAATACCTAAAATGATTAACCGGTCAAAATACCGAAGTAGTAGGGTAGGTTCCGCGAGCGTAAAAGAGGGTATATTGAAGTATTAATTTTAAGCATAGTATAGTTACGCATAATATATCTAGGCATATTTTTGTTCGTTCGAATATATGTTGTGCATAAAGGTTTTTCGTCGAATGGTTTTTATGCAATACCTGGTTTAATGGAAATTTATCACGCAGAATTTTTATCATAGCTAATACTACTATATTGATGTGTATTTCTTGAGGTCGCATTCTAACCTAACCTAACCGTCTCTCCTGACTGCATTTAGTATGGGTGGTTATTCTGATTTTAAGAAATATGCCAAATACAATTATATGCAAATCAATGCTATTCATAAAAAAACAATCGGCGTAAAAAGTATTATGCGAACTTATTTTCGGGCAAAGTAATATTAGTATTATTTTAGATTATGTCAAATAAGTTTTCTGCCAAATTAACATTCGTCGAAAATCGATTATGCGAAGTTTGTTATGCGAAAATCGTTCCGGACAATTAAAGGTATGCCAAATAGAGGGAACCAAATAGAGGGAACCCGATAGGTTTAAATCCTATATTAGAGTAGGTTTAGGTTAGGTTAGAACTCCGCCCTTACACAACAACGAACGGCTTTTAAAGTAGGTTTGGGTTAGGTTAGAACTGCGATCACACAGAAAAGAACGGCTTACAGAGTAGGTTTAGGGTAGGTTAGAACTGCGACCCTACACATCAACGCACGACCTTTAAAATAGGTTTAGGTTAGGTTAGAAGAAGGTTAGGTTAGTTGTGACCAAACATAAAAACAAATAATTTACAAATTGTAAAATTTTATAAAAATTAACAATTGAAATAGGTTTATAAAATTGAAATAATATTATGCGTAATAAATTTTATTTCATGTAAAACAAAATGAAATGAAAAAACACAAAACAAAATACCATATCGGAATAAGTTATCCACGAAGTAAAAGTCCACGGTTTAATTTGACTTGTATCGATCATTCTACGATATGAACTGTCGATGAAATGAAATTATTTGAAACGTTGTCTTTGAAATTTAATAATATTCGATTAATTGTCTGTCGACGATTCAAGGGTAAACCGGTTATTTAAGCCCCACTTATTAGACATTTTTGCTTTTCGGATTTAATCATTAAGTATTTCGATTTTAGGTATTTTGAACGTAGGTCATTTAACGTTAGTTTTTTTAATTTTAGGTATTTTGAACGTAGGTCATTTAACGTTAGTTTTTTTATTTTAGACATTATAATATGCACCTTTTTAAACTTTAGGTATTTTGAATTTCGGTCGAAACACCATTATGTATTTTGATTTTAGGTATTTTCAACGTAGGTCATTTAACGTTAGGTTTTTTAACTTTAGACATTGTGATACGTACCCGTGTAAAAGCATACATTTTAAAATAATAATTAGTATTTTAACAGAGTTGACACTGATTTTAATTGTTATATGTACCCTTTTTAAGAGTAAATACAACTCATGGCTCACACTATTTAATTTTTTAGACTTACCTTAACTTCATAATATCACGTTTAAAAGCATTTTAAGTTTAGCTGTAACCTCAAACTATGTTACTTCCGAAATGCCGATCATGCGAAAACTTCAGTTTCACGTTTGACACTGGACTCTATCTAACTCTAATTGCATCGCGTTGAAAATGAGTTTCTCTGCAGGCTTCGTAGTTTTTGAAATATTAAAGAGCTCAGCTTACTGGGGTGCATGTTAACAGCACGACATTTAGCATGCATGAAACACGGAATTATTGCTGTTGCTTCGCGATCCGGTATTGTTCAAACCAGAGTCCCCTGAAACCCTGTCCAAGCTTGGAACACTAAGTTTTCATATTTTGCTTTATACCGAATATTTTCCATTTTAAATTTACAAAGTAAGATGTCTGTTATATACCAAACCTGACGCTAGTTTTTAGGCAAATGTGAGTGTGTTTAGTAAAACGTCCCACTTTGTTACCATTAAAGCGAGATTTACTTGTGTCTTTATATGAATACACTGACAAAGCGGCTTTATAGCAACTGACAAAGTGGGACGTTTTCCCGTGCACACTCACAAATATGCAGGGGTTAATAAAGTAAGTACTTAAGTAAAAAAGTAAGTACCTAAACACTTTATTGTACAAGAAAAGAAAACAACACATATAAAATAAAATGTTTCAGTACAAAGTCGAACTTATCTTTTAGCTGAGATTGACATCCTTCATATTGTAAAAATTGAGCTAGGCAACCAATTTTATGTCAAATTGTTTTGGTGGGATAAAGTTTTCAGTTACCTATATCGATTTTTGAAGTCATAAATAATTACATTGGTTCATTATTGAATCGAAGCTGCATTCGTTTTCGCTCGGTAAGCAATGTAAGCATATGGAATAAATCCCCGAGTATATGCGTATGCATGAAGTAGGCCGCATTGATATAGTTTTGTGGGTATACACGTACACACTAATTAAGGGACGATGAACTATAAGGTGGGTGCACATTGAATTCAATCTTGGAATTGAAAATTTGACAGGCGATAATGATTACAGCAACTGTCAATACTCCTACTGGGACGTAAACAGTGCGAACAACAAAGTTCGCAAATTGTGGGTTATATCAAAAACTCCCGCAAATTTGCTAGCTTTCTTATTGGCATAAGGCCCTCTTTAGTATTACTATACCTACTCTTAAGAGGGTGCGCCCACGGGCGACAAAGTTGCTCGGCGACTTTTTTGTCGCTCACATCTATGGGCTAGCAGCAGCGGCTGATCCATACAAGCCGACTCCCACCGGCTTGCCTAAAATTGATTGCTAGTAAAATACCTTAATGTTAAGGTAGGTTTCTTTTTGCTCAGTGTTTTCACCAGCCGCCATTGTGGGCTAGTATGACAGTGCGCACACTTGCTGGTCTGTCCACTTTCATACTATCCCATAGACTAGATGTGAGCGACAAAAAAGTTTGCCGAGCAACTTTGTCACCCGTGGGCGCGCACCCTAAGTCGTTCCGCCGAATCGTGCCGCGTTTGTACAGTTTGTACACAGATTGTGTGAAAAAATATTATACAATCGTGGCAATATGCGACCGGCCTTACAGTGACGTACACCTGGAAATGCCTTATTACTACACCCATAAGTGCGCAAGTAAACAAACAAGACATGTGTGGCACAGTACACCCTGTCCACCAAATAATTTTTAAGCACCGCTCCTAATATTTTATATTGTGGCTGTTTTCGACGAAACGTGGTAAGTAATGGATAACTGTAAGGTGTAAAGCTTTTCAAACTGTTAAAGAGGAATATGAATTAAGGGAATATTAAGACGTGATGCGTACAGCAAATTACAGTCGAGTTCATAATTATGTGTACATTTCTTCATCTTAACTCGTTGCAATAAGGTAAACAAATGTAAGTACACATATTTATGAACTGGACTGTACTAGCTACACCATCAAAATAATTATATTGAAACCAATAATGGGGTGGTATTTTTAGAAGTCCGATAGCGGTATATAATTACGAAATCCATTTTATCTCGAATTCAAGTCCGATTTGTCTTCTTTATTTGGAAGTTGAAATTGTCTCATACCAATTTTATTACAATAAATATTTATAGAAATAGTCGGTATTCATTGGATAAGGAAAAATGTTCGATCAAAGAAATATCTGCCAGTCATCGGTCCAAGGCTTGATGCCACCGAATATTGGAAGCAATCGACTTTAGTAAGTGGCGGAAAAAGCATATAGAGGAAACACGCATTCAATATGAATAATAATCTGAGCTCGGGAATCGGAGTAAACATAAAAAAAACGTAATAAACGAAGTCTATAGCATCATTTCAAGTGAGGTAAGACCTGCGTGTCGTAATAAGTATCATTTGAGCGAGGGTAGAACCGCAAACAGCCATAAACACAACATATTCATAGAAATCGTATTGTGTTACTGTCCTTCCTTGCTTCGCGGGTTTAGAAAGAGATAGGGTCAACGTGTCGCAAGCATTCGTTTGTGTCGTCGGATACTCGGGGCTCGTTATCCGTGCGTTTGCTGTGTACATAACGAAGCCGAAAACGATGTGACGAGGGAAAAGTGCGCCTTGTTAGCGGCTATACTTAAATTACAGTTTTGAATTTAATGAGACGTCGGCAGTTGACCAATTTGGATATGAAATAGCTTTGTTACGGTGACAAAGACCTACTCGTAACACTCTTAACAGCCTGCTCATTAAAATTGTCGGTGTTAAAAATACCTTCTTATTAAAACAATGCCCAGATAAAACATTTGTTTAGGTCCGGGGATCTCGTTAATTAAAAAAGTCCTGTAATTACTCAGGTTTTATTAAAAATTATATTTTGGTACAAGATTTAATGCGAATGTTTGCGACGCGATGCCCTGTGCATAACTACTATGTTTTCAAAATTTTTAGAAGCAAATTCTATACAGGTAATTCGATTGACGCGCCAGCGGTGTGAGTTCGAACCTCGGCTGAGGCGTGCTTTTGCAGTTTTATTTTTGTTTCTTTTATTTTCTATTATTTGATTGTTTACTTTTTTCTTTCTGTAAGAATCTTCATTCTTATTTTTATTTTATTTTTAATAACTCCGGCTTTTATACTAACAAGGAAAGGTACCCATACAAAAAAAATATAATTAGACTACTCTTTAAGGGGCGTTCATTGTAATTCCTGCGATTCCTGCATTTATTGTAACTCTTAAATAATAATATTATCCTAAACCAGAACTTCTTGTTGCCATATAACAAAAAATACATATAAGACATACCTTTGTGTCGATAGATATTTTTCAGTACAGATGGTGTTTTTATTACGCACTAGTGCGAGAAGTGGTTCATTATATGCCAGGTCGAAACTTCGGAGGCTCATCTGTACTGAAAAACGTCGTACGATACACGTGCGAAAAGGAAATTCGTAACTCGTGTCGATTTAAAACACTCCCTTCGGTCGTGTTTTAATTTATCGCCACTCGTTTCGAACTTCCTTTTTTACGCACTTGTATCGTAATGTACTATTTTAAAGCACATAAAATTCGAATAAAATATACAGCGCTCATAGACAGTGGACCTACGTTCGATAGTCCGGCGCACCGTGCTCTCGTAAGCGTAAGCAGGTAGATAGTTCTGAGAAGTGCTGTATAGGTACTGCGACTAAACAAATCTTGATCCTGATGGTGGCAAACAGGCATACGGTCCGCCTGATTTTTACACATGCAATTTTATCCAAGAAATTTTACTTGAAATCTGATGAGAGTTTGAATTATTATTATATTTCGGGACCAGGGGACCGATTTTTGAGTCTCACGCGTTCGAATTCAGAAAATTGTCACTGAAAATACTAAGCAATTCACTGTTTTCAACCGGTATTTTAGTGACAAATCCCATATGTGAGATTCAAAAACCGGCCCCCAGGATGAGGTTCTGGTCTTCATGGTGGAGTCAGGATATGGTCAACAAAACTGCTATTTTACTCATAATAACTCCACTATGTTTGGGCTTATTACATTTGGGCTGATGAGCAGCGTCGATCTCGATGATGTCCAAGGTCACATGATCGAGTCAGGAAATGAATAACAGAACTGCTATTCTACTTATCGTAACTCGACCATGTTTGATCTCATTAGCCGGGCCAATAACACATGTAATTTTATGCACACAGCTCAGCTCTTTGAAACTGTTTATTTTAAGTTACTTACAATTAGTAGGTACCATATAATAATAATATATTCTTATCTCTTGTAAACTTTACAAAAAAGTTAACACATGAAACCAAAAGAATTGTTACTAGCAATTAAATTCAAAACTATCAAGATCATTCTTGCCTGTGTGTTGCGTTACCGGTGGCTCGCGTACCGAGCACCAACGCCATCTATCAATGGCTATTTCACGAAATTGATGAACGCTCTAAGGAATAAGGGCTCTTAGTGTAGTGGTTATGCCAGTCGACACTAGATGGCAGCATTAAAAACACTGGGTTACACTGTATGACATTTTTTCATTTCAACATTAAGTAAATAGCATTCGTTATAAGTAAATAGTATACGTTAATTCGTTGCTCAATTTTGCCGTGAAGGACGGACAAATAAATAGACACACACACACTTTCCCGTTTATAATATTAGTATGGATTAAAATAAACATTAAGTTCATAAAAACAAAATGCAGTATTATTGTGTGCTACTTAAAACTTTCCTTGTTAGTATAAAACCCGGAGTTCTTAAAAAAAAATAAGAAAGTAGAATCTTAGAGAAAGAAATAAGCAGGTAAACAAAATCAAATAATCCATACTGATAAAACTGGAAAGTGTGTGTGTGTCTGTTTGTTTGTCCGTCTTTCAAGAGAAGCCGCGGGCAAAAGCTAGTAGAACATAAAAGAAAAAAAGTAAATAAAAATGCAAAAAGATTGCGTGAGCCGAGATTCGAACTCACGACACTCATGGCGCAATAAGACCCCAACCACAATGACGAAGCAAACTGACGTTTTATCACGCCTGATGGGCTGATGGCAACTGCTATAACCGCCTGTTCCGTCTGTCCGGTTGAGCCAAATAAAGAGAGAAATGGGTTAAATTACATTTCCAACAGCAAGTTAAATAAACGTTTGTAATACATAATAAGAAACACTTATTTTATTACTTAACGTATTTTTACAAAACTTGTTTCGGTCGAACTTCAATATACAGTGTGTTACCACCACCCGGGTATTTATTAAAACCAATAATAAATACAGTCAATTAGCAATCGTTTGCGCATATCAGCAATTCTGAAAAATTAAATTATCTAAATTATCTGAAAAATTAATTTTCCGGAATCCCAACATTTAATGTAATGCGTGCACTTCTTCATTACTCACATCGCTCATACTTATGACCTGTCATTGCCCTCACTTGACAACTGTGTATGCTGTACATTGCCGGTAATAAATTTTTTGTCAGAAAGTTTATAAAGTCAAGATTTTTAATTAAATTAAGGGCATGGTTAAGTTAAATAACTATTTATGTAAGATTACGTTCCTTTAAAAAAGCCCACTTGTTGGTAACACACTGTGGTGTATGTATGTATGTATGTCAAATATTCGATCTATATGTGATATGGATCGATGTCATAATTTACGTGTATGATGAAGAAATGTCACTTATGACGTAACAGGTCGGTGTCACATCGCAGCATATTAAAGGCATTTTCCGAATACGGCAGTACATCTCAAATACTACAAAAGAGGCAAATGAAATAATCCCCTAGGAAGTTTCATAATGTTTGAACGTTCCAGTTCTAAGCGGAATTATCTGCTCCCATATTCCAGCACGTTCCTCGCTCGTGCAAATCTTGGGATCCCCGATTAATATAAATGTGCACGAGTGCACTAATCGCTGGAATGCACAAAGCTCCAAGCGTTTAAAGAACATGGTGTTATATAAATTCATAAGTTAGAGATGGAACGTACGAATATGTGATGTACAGTGTGGGTGAGCTTTAAAAAGAGTCTTCGGACTTTTAGATCGACAATTACGGGAATAAGACAAATCAGTTTCCATTTTATGATTACGTCCGATTTTACCCGAAAACAGAAGACCATTTTGAAATTTCACGGACTGTATATGGGTTGAATCAGATGTCATTTCAATTCCTGGAAAACTTGGAACTTTATTACGAATTAGTAGGGGACCGACGCCAGGCTGAAATAATTGAAATAGAAACAATATTCTTAACTTAACAGATATGGCGGCGTAGTTAGCATAGATACATGGGGATAGCCCCGCAGTTTACTAACTATATCTAAAAACAAAACTGATGGACAATAATTATATTTTTTTTTATAAATTCAATTTTAATTAATAAGTGGATAAAAATATATAAAAGTAAATGAGTTGACTGTGACTTCACTCAACTCGATATCATATTAAATTCCATATTAACAAACCGTTCAAATTCAATTTGATTGATGATTATTTGACTAAAAGGAAAGTACTGGATATTGAAAATAAAAAAGGTACCCGTAAAATATAAAGCTCATAAAATAAACACGCCATAAGAACATCTGTGAGTACCTGTAAAAATAAAAGCTTGTTCTCGTAATAACATTTCCAGAAAAAACCATTGCGAAAGTGGCTCTTGTAAGCTGATGTTCGGAAAATAAACAATCGAATTAGTCGGCGCGTTCGCGTTATGGCTTTAGATCCAGTTAAATGGAAACAACCCACTGTTTTTGTGGAGTAATTGAAAAGGAAACAAGTTAGAATAGGCTACTGGACTCCTATCGAATTTGGCAAATTTGCATTGGCATTAAATGATTGTCTTCTGTAGTATTTGATAGAAAAAAACAATATTTATAGATTTTGGATATTAAAAGTGTATGATGAGTTGATGACTACGTATTTTCGATTAAAAATGTGTGTAATTTTTTATTTATTTCGGCCATCGAAAACGCTGTCAGCGATGTAGTGACGTCATCGAATTCGAACCTTACTGCATGTCAAAACAATCACTGACATATTGAACTTAATGCCTTCATACTTAAAAAGTCAGAAAATGTTTTCGAATAGAAATAATTATTTTTCTAGATTTTCACATACGCTTTACTATACAATACAAATACTCTTTATTGCACACCTCCAATACAAACTATTTGTACATAAAAAAATCCATACAAAAATTTTCAGCTCCGTCCGTTGTACAGTCAACAACACAGCTGTGAATACAAAGTAGCAAAAATATGTACCTATACATACCTTTATGTACAGGCAATACAGTTCTGTATACATATTTTTGACACTGTGTCTGTATTCACAGCTGTGTTGTTGACTGTACGTACGAGCTAGACCAGAAATACCGGAACGCTTCAATGCTCTTTAATTTCAATTTCGCACTGCCGTTTTCCATATTTTCTATTCGTCACATGAAATTTTCACATTCCACGTCTATTTACATTGCTTCAAACGTTCACCCTAAAGAAAGGAATTTCTCCAGAAAGGCAACCTATTAATGTTAGGCGCTTTGAAAATAGGAAAAATCTAATAGCACTGAGTAGCAATTGAAAATCAAAAGCACAACTAACGTTTTTCTAGTTTAAAGATTTTTATTTCCGATACAGACCAACGAATAAATAAGTACTAAGTAGGTACCTATTTTCTTTTTCTCGATCAAATATGTTAAATAAAACGAAAAAGTTCTGAAAGATTAGGTGTTTTTGGAACTAAAGTCAAATTATATTGGTTTTATAATAACAACCTTTAAATCCATGATTAAACTTTAGACATTAAGTAGGCAAAATCAAATCTCTTTCTGATATGCAAAGTTTCAGACAATCTCTGCTTGGTATTTTGTCCACACATTGGCCGTTAGAGAGCGTTTCAATTTCGAATTAGTTATAGTCACCAATGGAATGAGTTCCAACGTGCAACGGCTGTTTGAACCATGTTTGAACTCATTCCATTCCAATTACAATCTTTATAACAGGCAAGCCAACTGATAGTATCCATACTAATATCATAAATGAGAAAGTGTGTGTGTCTGTTTCAGTTTGATTGCCCGTTTTTCACGTCAAAGCGACTAATTAACGTGATTTTTTAAATGGACATAGTAGAAGAAATGAAGAGTGGTCATAGACTACATTTAATCTCTTTCTAACCCCCCACTTCAATAAAATGGGGTGAGGGTGGAAGTTTGTATGGAGCATTCCGCAATTTTCGAATTGAACGCGAGCTAGGCCGTGGGCAAAAGCTACTTCAGCCATATATCAGCCCTTTTAGATAACCAGCCAGTGCTGACAAATGGGTGCCCTTAAGTCACTTGGAAGTCAAGGTCCCTTTGATCAAGATGAGTGTTTAAAAGGTTGAGGGCGTAAATTATACAGCTTTAGATTTTAATCGCGGGTGGTAATAATTATTTTTATGCCTGAAAAGGCTGGCTGCTCGGAATTTCCGATACTTATATTTAAAATTTGCTGGTGGATATAAACTAGATAAAACTAAAGTTGTGAAATGTCTTCAACATGCCGCGGCATGCCGAGACAGCATTGAAATTGCAAAAGTTAGTTCATTAAATTTGACATAAAACACACATGTAATATGTACGAGTCCAAAATTATGTGAGTTGAGCAAGAAATTATGAAATGCCACATCAGCCAAATCTAATTCGATAAACATATAATGAACAAAGTTAGAGCTCTTAATACGCATTAAAACATTAAAAAGTGTTTAAAAGAGTAAACAATGACAAATCATAAGGGTGGATGAGGCCATTTTGAAGCTAACGGCCATCGTAAAATCTCCGGCACAGGCCGCGGCTGCGTTTTATGACCTTTACTGAAACTGCCTGTATTCTGCTTCTGAGCTTGGGAGAGCTAACCAATGTAGCGAGACCCCTGAGAAGCTACCCAAGCTACAGTGACTTTTGAACCCGAAAACACTTACATAGTCCCGTTTAGTTATGAGTGAAAACCGTGTTAGTTTAAATCAATATATTTTGAACCAGAGTCTAAATAATAGGGTACTAAAATTGGGTAGGTACTTTTCAATACGTAAAAAAAGCTTTGTTACATACTAAAAAGTACCCAATTTCAGTACGCTCGTTTTTGACAGGACCCCCATCAGAAAATATTGAATGGCATTGAGAAACATCTGCAATTTGTTCTATAGAAATTAAACCCTTTTCAAATAAATTCATGTCAGGCGACTTTAAAGAAGCGGCTGAAGCGGGGAATATACGAATCATAGGTACTCGTATATTTGAATAACATACAAATTCGTTGTTTAGGCCAAAAATGCACATCATTTTCAATTTATTCAACATTACTTATCAGGGATTACATAAAGTGTCAATATTAGGTATCGCTCCATAGTCCACAGGTACCTATCCCAGAATCTCCAGTCCAAACTAAAATTTTACTTCACCGTCAACGCATTAGGAATGACGACACTGTGCGTATAAAATTATTGCCCAAATGATAATAACATCTTTAACGCCCTCAATATTTACTCCAACCGTAAATCGACGTAGTTAATGGCAGTATCAGAACTTGATGTTTAACCTTTGCTTTAAAATAAATCAATAGAAGACAATTACACCGTATTGATTATAGCAGAGACAACCGAAGTTTCTTTAGAAATGATATGTCATGTATATTATGGAGTTATTTAACCTATGTAAGTCAAATACTAGTTCAAATTACGACCTTCACTTATCGAATCATTATTAG
Source organism: Leguminivora glycinivorella (assembly GCF_023078275.1). NCBI lineage: Eukaryota > Metazoa > Arthropoda > Insecta > Lepidoptera > Tortricidae > Leguminivora > Leguminivora glycinivorella. Next base: position 8,776,229 of record NC_062998.1, on the reverse strand, counting down.
AAATGGTATATTTTGTTACCTTTTGGGTCAGAGGGCATGCCAAAACAGTCTTAGAACATCGTCCCCTGATTTAAAATTTTTGAAAACACAAGTACAGAGTGTGAGAAAAAGGTACATTTCTCCAAATTATTCCTATGTCAATCGATTCCAGATCTCATACAATCAGCAAAAAACATCTAATAGGAAAAGCGACCAATCGAGGGAAACTTTTCTTTTACAATACCTATATGTATTTTCGATCGACGTCTTTCCTGTCCAGTATCAATATAACCGAACAAGCCACAATGTCATTAGGTATAGTTGGTTGGGTTGGTTGAGTGCAGTAGTTGTGTGTACTGCAGCATTTGTAGAGTAAGCGTCAGAGAAAAGACGACCTTGGAAACTCGGGGGTTCCTTTTCTCTGCAGCTTACTGTACGTTTGCTAGTAAAATACTATGTAGCAGTGTCAAAGTGCTACGAGTATTGCGGCACAAAGGTATAGAGGCTTAGGCAAACGCCATCTTTGTAGTACAATGAGCTTTAATAACGAATAGTTCTAGATTACGTGAGTTTTTTTGCGACTCTGAAAATAGAACGACCGTTTGACTTTGACGATATTAGTGGTTGTATTTTGTTGAGCCAAGAATTGTTATTAATGTAGTAAATCAAACAAGAGCGGAAAAATAACGGTGTGTGCGGCTTTCCGTGGTTATTATTGATCTATACAATTACAATATACATTAGTTACTTAATCATTAAACCATATCACAGAGTTCATTGCAGATTTTTTTTACTATGAATTGTCAATAAAACAAACTGATTTCAGAAAACTTAATGAGATCAAGATTAAAATCTGTCGAGCTACTCGAGCTCACGGTGTATATTTTCATTTCATCAAAGCAAGCAGCTCATTAAATGTATATTGCGTTTCCCTCCCACTTATTCCGGTCACGTGGATATTCTTACCCTTGGGACTAAAGTGAGATTTTGTTTTCTATTTTTTTATTTTAGGGACTTTATGGTACTTTCATTAAGGTCTAGCAAATAAATTTCGGACAACCCCTAATCTGGCTTAATTTGAGAATATCTCAAAGACACGATTTCGACAAACAAAGGTTAATATGGTGCCAAAATATATTTTTTAAGAGTCCTCTTCATGGTTGTTCTATTGGGTACTTGCAGAATAAATGCGGTGAATTTATATAATTAAAAAAAACGCATTTTTGAGTAACGTTCCGGATTGCCGTAAATTTTTGATACAAGCAGGATGAGAGAAATAGATAAAAAAAATTAGGCATAGGCCAATGTCTAATAGACATTCATGGTGTTTGAACAGTGCCTAAACCAGATCGATATACACAGTGTATGATAGTTAAATTCGACATCAAAGTCGGAGTTAGCGTAAGCGCCATGCCATATTCTCTAAATGGTCGCCATGCACATATCATGAACTTTATTTTTTTAAAATAACAGTGGCTAGACTATGTCTAGATATTCTGCTTTGTGGATCATGTGTCGTTGAGGTTCGCACTGTACAATTTTTTTTCGCAATTGTGTCGTCTTGTACGCACTTTGTGAATTTTCTAGTAGCATTTGTCCGAAATCGTAATTGGTACTCGGGAGGATTAAGTCAATGCTGTCTAAACCACATGCTTTACGTCGAGTTTCTAGGACAAAATGCGTACCTTATTATATGCCTTATTAAGCCCATGTCTTGTTATAAGAAAAAAATATAATAGCAAATAAATACGGCTACTCAAAGTTGTCTCCATATTTAACGATACAGTCTTTATCTGCGCGATTGGTAATCGATTCAATTTATTTCAATCACTCAGTGGAAATAGGGAAATTTTGTTTGCAATTCTCTGAATTTGAAAGTTAGTGATACTGTTTGCTTCGTGCACGTGCAGAGGCGCCGTTACAGTCGTAGAACGATGTGAACAAAAATTGCCTGCTGATTATTCCATCGGTCCCAAGGTTGGATTTAAAAAGTGGACCGGTTAAAAACTTATCTTATAAGTTTAGGGGCCCTCGTTTATGGCATTATATTGGCACAATCCATATGGTACGAGCAGGCACTCGCGCGGTTTAAATTCTACCCAACGTCTGTCGCATACGCCCGCGTCAGAGCATTTTCACTTTATATCCGATTTCGGATATAGGAAGGATGTCAATGGCAGATTATGTCAAAACATCCGTGTAGAATATCGGTGTTTAATCCTTAGATCCGATAATGTGATAATGCATTAAGTCAGCGACACTCATTTGACAATTTTTTTTTTGGTAACAGCTTTCTGTGCACACGCGCGGCGTTGCGGACGCCCGTATAGAAAGTTAAGTGACGGAAAAACTTAAAAAAGAAGTAAAACTTGGTATTGTTTTGATCCTAGTCCTAGTGAGAGTTAGAAATGAAATTAAAAATGAAACAAGTGAGCGAGTTGATGTTTCAAAGAAACCAGTAAAATGAATTACACAGTGTAAGGGGGAGGGGGGGGGGGGTCATACTAAATGTGACAAGCCCTGTTAAAGGGATACAAAAAAAGCGTGACATAGGGGGGGGGAGGGGTCCAAAAACCTGAAATTTGGTGTGACGTAATATGTGGATGATCCCATAAAACTCTCCCATTATGGCCTTCAAGTCAACTCAGTGAGAGTTTAGTAGGTAGGTATGTATGTTTTTGACTTGAAGGCCGTTGGGAGAGTTTTATTATACTGGTTACTTTGAAACATCAACTCGCTCACTTGTTCTAATGACATCCCAGGTGGTGCACCTAACATTTCTAACTAAGTAATTGAATTTCTGAATGACTTTCAACGGTACACGAGATTCAACCGTGAATCACTGAAGGATGAACAAAAAGGTATTGCAATAAAGTAAAGTTTAAATTTAAAGAATTATTTGTGGTTGATGTGATATTATTTTCTGGAATTAAAGTCAGTGTGTCGAGGTGCATGCGATATTTGCTACCGATACTGACATTATTAGTGCAGTTCAATAGAAGTGGCAAATTATGTATAGTCCTACTAGTCAAATCAGCTTCTTTTTTAAGAACTGTCAAAACGATTTGCTAATATGGAATTACTATGAAATACTGAGGAGTGACGTCACGGTCAATTCATTTACTTTATATCGTTCTCTTTGACTTATTAAATGGAAATCATCTTTAAACATGACTGCTGTTCGTATTTTTCTTCTAATTATGTGGTGCTTTTTTCGTGCACTGCATAAAATATTTTAGTTAAGTATAGGAAACTAACCTATTGGAACCCTAGGCCACTCTACAACCGTGTCAAAATGACAAGCAGTAAGAGATTTCCTAAAATCTGATGTATAACATCACTCACTATGACATGGTTCTACAGTGGCCTAGGGTTCCAATAGGCTACTAGACTCTTATCGAATTTGGCACAAGAAATGATTGTTTCCTGTAGTATTTGGTATAAGAAACCAATTTATATAGATTTTGGGTATTAAAAGTGTATGGTGGCTACGTATTTTCGATTAAAAATGTGTGTAATATTTTTTTAACTTTGGCCACCGAAAACGCTGTCAGACGTGTAGTGACGTCATAGAACCTAACTTAACTTAATGTCGAGTCAATGACTGACATGATAAACTTTATGCCTCATAACTTAAATGTCAGAAAATTTTGAGTTCAATTCGATTTACGTCATGCGCAGACAATCTACTATAGATTAACATGGCTAATAATGTTTTTGCCTAATTAAGTTAAAGTAAACTTTATAAATGTTTTTTGTAGTTTTCAAGTCGTAATAAAATATGGTAGTATTTTTTTCGGTTAATTGGACAGTAATAAATATTATAAAATAGACTTTAAAAAAGGGTCAAGTAGCCTATTGATTGACTGTACAGTCCGCAATAACATTACACAAAAAGAAGGCCGCTGAAATATCTGATACTGATGATACATGACACAATCAGTGTGTTAGATATTTATGCAGCCTTCTTGTTGTATTGGGTGTACCGGAAAGTTGTGTCGGTTTTGGTACATAGAAATTTTTCTCTATATACTATACGTTAAAAGTAGGTTTAGGTTTAAAGACATTTATTCCCATTTAAGATATACATCACTTCCATGAGAACATTGTTGTTACATAAATACATCATGCATTTAACTAGGTTATTGTCACCGTAATTGTTAAGTAGGTAGGTAGACAACACATACCTGCATTAAGACAAGAAAAAAATACTTATGATAAACAATAATTTTCAATAACATGCAAAAAATAATACCAATACAAGTACTAATTAGCAATTTTTTGACATTTAGAATTTGTTCTAGAAGTTTCTAGACTAGTATTTATACAATTTGACATTTTATTGAATTAATTCAATGTAGTTTTAAAACAATATTGTTCATTGCACACATAAATTGCTCTGATATTTAAAACAAGATGATAATTTTACATTGTTAACTATTTAAAAGCCTATTTAAATAGATTGATTGATTTTACAGTCTTCGTTTTTTTGCTTATTATGACTAATAGTTATTTGTTTTACAAGGGGGCAAAGCTGTAGTTCAAACGTACGTGTCAATATTGATGCCCGAGCAAGCGAAAGACTCCAAATATTGAACCGCGAGCGTAGCGAGTGGTCCAGAAAGTGGAATCCTGAGCATTGTGAGGGCTTCCAGGCCCGAAGGTTAAACAAACTTTGCCCCCGAGTGAAGCACAAAATTTTTCACCACACCAACACGAACAAAATACTAACTACAAAACATCACATCAAATCAAATCCATCAATTTATTCAATGTTTTTTATGATTTATAATCATTATTTATAGATAAATTCTACCAGCCAGCTTAAGACATCAAGTTAAAATCTATATGAAACTACTTTGCACTCCTGTGGATGAAATGCAATTTTGCTATCGGTTCTCGAATAGCAAAGTAAGCTATTCGAGAACCGATAGCAGTATCAGTTAGCATAAGTTACCAGTTGGTGTGGTGAAAATAATATTATTCTGACTTTCAGTTTTAATAGTTTGCTACAACATATTCAGCGAGCCCCTCTTTGAATTCCTTAAGTGAGTTCACATTTTTAATTTCAGGCGGTATTTTATTGTACAGGAGCGCACCTTCAAAAGTTACTGTTTTTTTACCATAATTAGTGCGTATTTTAGGCAAGGCAAGGAAACTAGCGCGGCGTGGTCGAATGCAGAGGTTGGGAACATTTTTCCGTTTAGTAAATTGTAAGGTTGTGTGAATGTCCTTATTTATTGTTTTTCTAATGAAAATACAAGTGTTGTATATGTATAGTTGCTTGATGTTCATCAATTGTGTTTCCGAGTAAATTTGAGCTGTTGGCGTTAAGTAATGATAATTGAAAAGCGATTTGATAATTTTATTTTGCAAAACCTGTAGTTCGTTTATTTTTGTTTTAACGGCACTACCCCAAAGCTCAACAAGGTACAAGAGGTGCGGTTTTACAAGAGCGTTGTATAAAGTGAGACGTAGTGATTTTGGAATACATTTAGTAATGTTGCGAAGAGAACCTCGAAGTGATGCCAATTTACTTTTTATATGGTTGATGTGGGTGTCCCAAGTTAATTTGGAGTCAATATGTAATCCGAGATATTTTTCATGCGATTTTTGTTGTAAAGGGATATTATAGAGGTTCATGTGGAGGTATAGGTTTGTTTTTAGCTTTAAATATAACATAACTTGTTTTTGAAATATTAATCGTTAAAAGATTATATTGGAACCAGTTGTGGAGAATTTGCAGATCTTTTTGAGCTTGTATTGAATAATAATGCGTCATAATTTCTGGGTTACGGACTATAAATACACGTATTGCGCAATAATTTGTCATTCACTTCTGAGTAGCCGCAGTGTCAAAATGAGTGCCAACGATAAAGTTAATTTGAGGCATTGTATACTTTATGAGTTCCAGAAGGGAAATAACGCTGCTACAGCCTGTAAAAATTTGTGTAGTGTTTTTGGACTCGAGTGTGTATCTGAACGTACATGTCAAAGATGGTTTGAGAAATTCAGAAAAGGCGATTTAAGTATTAACGATGAACCTCGTTCTGGAAGACCATCCTTAATTGATGACGACGTTTTGGAAGCGATTCTACAAGAAGATCCATTTCTTACAACATCAGCAATCGGTTCAAGACTAGGCGTAGTTCAGCAAACTGTTTCGGGCCATATTCATCGTTTAGGATATGTACAAAAATATTCCCAGTGGGCACAAAAACCGACAGAACTTTCCGGTACACGCAATACTAAAGATGTTATTGCCGGTGATTGAAGGTGAACATTTTTGTTAGAGCTTCAATTTATTTAATAGGTATCTTTACGAAGGTGGGTTTTATATAATCATCAATAATTATCTTGGATTTTTTAATACTTGGAATCCCTATAAATAATAATTTGAGTGTATAAACCTTTAATAGGATTATATTTTGCTGTCTGAGAAGTTCGATTAAACATTTCATAAAAGTGAATTTAATTATTATTTATCAAGCATAAACGTCTGCAAAACGATTCTTAGAATAACTATTTAATTTAGAAGTATAAAAATAGTGTATGTTGGGAATCGGATACGATTTTCCGGTTCTCGTGACCAATAAGGTAATTTATTTAATGTGATAATACAGTGTTACTGGCGAGTTCCCAATATGATGGATTTCCAGTAGTCAAAGATGTGTAATACTTTTACTTTAGACGTAAAAAAGTAGACCCCCTTGCATACAAATTTGTTTGCAAGGGGGTCTACTTTTCTCTGCTGCTGACTGTACACCACTGGGTTAGCGATCCATGGAGTGAGTTCTAGTCTCACTATGACAGCCATTTTTCCCATTTCAATCCCATATTTTAACACATACCTACCTACATAATATTTGTAATTTATATTATTTCCATAGCAAATAATGGACGGTGTCAATGCGACAGGGTTCTAGAGTGGCCTAGGATTTTAATTGGTTGACTGTACTTGGGGAAAACCTAAACGGCAGCCCGCTATGAACTCACTCGTGTGAACCTTTCTTTGTCTGGCCTTATATCCCCTCATAAGTATTTGAAATCAAGTATCCGAAATGTAATAATTTTTTTGCAAAAGTTTCATTTTTGGCACAAGATTTTATCGCCGACTGTACCTTTCTTTCAACAGTAATCTTCTGCTCTCCGAGACGTTTCAAAAACCCCTTATTCGATGGGGATACGACGTTTCATGACAGAGTTCCTATGACCACCTTTCTGCTCCATCATCAGATCAGCTCCATGATACCATAATATTGCATTGTCACGTGATTTACATATGTGTGCAAAATTTCAGCTCAATCGGAAACCGGGAAGTGGGTCAAATTTAGCTTCTACGTTTTGACGCACATCATCATCATCGACATCATATCAGCCCTTTATCGCCCACTGCTGAGCATAGGCCTCTCTTCTAGTACGCCCCTTTTCCCGGTCCTGGGCTAGTGTCATCCAGTTGTGACCCGCTATTTTCCGCACACTAATATACTAACAAGGCAAGTTGAATAAAAGCTTGTAAAAACGTGTTATTATATTTATTCTATATTAAGATTTTAGCTAATAACATCTGGGAGACGGAGCTTTGCTCGAAAATCCTATAATTAAGTGAAACAAAATAGCATGTTTTCCTAGATATAAGACCTTGCTAGATCATGTTTCCATCCCCAAATACCATCATAGAGCAAATTTTATCGATATCATTAGAACCGGTTCCAAGATTTAAATATAAATAAATGTAGGCACATACACTTAAAAGAAGAAATGCTCGATTATAGGCATAAAGATACAAGATAGTTATAGATTACGTCTTATGTTGTCTTTTGTGGAGGACATAATGGTTAAATTCGAAATCTTGCATGTCATCGTGGAAACGCCTAGTTCTTATTTAGACTAGATTTCGCGACATTATCAAGGAGCTGATACAAAAGTCGTGCAAGTCGCAAAGTCATAATCATAACAACTCAAGTATAACAAACTTTGTTGCCTTGTTTCGGCTCGATACCTATTTGGGTCATTTGTGGGTCATAGGAGAGATGGGGAGTTACTGGAATTGCCAACTAGGACCATTACGTAATGCAAGTTTGTGAATTTCAATGTGGATTGACATTTTGATGTAATTTTCGTGGTCACTTGGGAAATTGGTCGGGTATTGTTTTTTGAGGGAAAATGTTATGAATTTGTCCTTTTTTTTGTTCGGGAAGTTTGTTTTTGTATGTCCGTATGTTATTACAATTTTAGTTCAAAGTATGATCAGATTCCATGATTGAATAGGTTTTTTAGATCCATCTTAATTTAACATTTATCTAAAAATTGGTATAAAATCATTAATCTTCAATAGGATAAGGCCTATTGTGAGTTAACTGCAACAAAAACTTAATGTTTTTTGACTACCTCCTTCTATAACATTATCGCAAGGTAATGAGCCCACAGAGCCTCAAATTGGAGAGTAGGAGTTGGAGGGTTTCGACGACCGGTCTGGCTCAGTCGGTAGAGTGACATTGCCTGCTTAGCCGCTGTCCTCGGTTCGAATCCCGGTAAGGGCATTTATTAGTGTGATGAGCACAGATATTTGTTCCTGAGTCATGGATGTTTCCTATGTACATATATAAGTATGTATATCGTCGCTTAGCAACCCATAGTACAAGCTTTGCTTAGTTTGGGGCTAAGTTGATATGTGTAAGGTGTCCCCAATATTTATTTATTTATTTTAGATAAGTACCTACTTTCAATGTCCTTTTTCCGACTTGTAAAACAATACTTTGAAATGTTCTTAAAAATATGCAAGATCCCTAAAGTACTCATGGTTTTAAGTGCTTTGCCATCAGGCCATCAGCTTGAGAAATTCACTAACGTAGACAACTTACTTTCTCTGTAATAATAATAGGCCTTTGCATCTATAACAGATGATTCAAGCAGCATCCTTGCGACACTTACGTTCGTGGCTGTATAGCCCAATTCGAGAGAGGATCCTTCGTCCGCACACATGGCAGGTGTATGCTCCCCCAGATGGGCGGGGGTTAGAGGCCTGCTCGTGACGCCTCATGCGTTTATCATTCAAGGAGGAGAACCAGGCGTTGTCGTGCTTGGATTGACCGTCATGGACAACACGGCACCACGTGGGTCGGTCTTCGGCCAGCCGCTGCCACTGGTTGCATGGAATATCAAATGTGACCATGTCACGCTTCACGCAATCTTTAAAACGCAGCATTAGCCGTCCGACCGGTCTCTTTGCATCTGCAACCTCTCCCAGTAGGATTTGACGTGGTAAACGAGTCTGCTCCATTCGATACACATGCCCGAGCCACCTCAGTCGCCTCTTCTTTAGTATGGCTGTGATACTAGGAAGCTGTGCCTCGGCTAGAACAGACTCGTTTGTCACGCGATCCTTCCATGTGATGCCCAGTATGCTCCGCACACTCTGCACACTTTCTCTGTATCTCTCATAGTTATAGGTAGAAAGATACCTATAATTATTTTGTGAAATCACGGTCGGGGGCTCAAAACTGAAAGTTACAAGTTACGAGAAATGGGCCTGGCTTTGTGGTTATGTTTCTGCCTGTGAACCCAATAGTCCCGGGTTCATATTTAAGCCGGCATTTATTTATTAATCCAGGGGCCTATTGAATAAGAATTTACAAGTCATATTACAAGCGGTAGTCCCCATCCAATTCCTTTTATAAGAAAGAGAGTTCCACTTGTAATACAAAGTTGTAAATTGTTATGCAATAGGCCCCTGTTTGTTTTTCACCTATATACTTACCTACATATGTAATATCTAATTTGTTCAAGATGTAGGTAGATCTACAACTTTCATCGTCTGGGTATCGAATTATCGTGTAGGTACTTACTGAAGAGCTCTCTAGCCTATGAATCTTCTCCAATCGCTGACTTAGACCATAAAACCAGTGCCCAATAAATTGAATTTCGATTCGTAAAAAAATCTTGTCAGGACAATGCGAACGAACTTACGCTGAAATCGGAATTATAGCAAACCGTTGTCATTCAGTGTTCGTGTCTTTTGATCGTACTTATCCATTATAAGTATAGGCGCAGGCGACATACACAGTGGCCATCAAATATATCAAACACACCGCTGTTGTCAAGCTGTTAGCATGTTCCGCGGCAACTCCGATGTATGGCGACTGTTTGATAACTAAAAAGTATCATTATTCAAGTATTCTTTTATTTCTTGTGATTTTTCGTGCTCCTAGCCCAGGATTTGAATGTAATGGTTTTTATACAAATCTGGTATTGACCTTTGCTCTCATTCATGTTAAATAATGCAACTGTTATAATTTTACAAACCTCTAGTATCTGCGGACTCTGAGATAGGTACTCTAATATTCTAAAGCGACCTTACTCTTCATATTGCCTCGTCTGACCTTTGAATTTTTCACTGTCAAAGACTTTGTATAGGCCAATAGTGAAATTTTGCTGAAAACTTTGCACATTCTTCATTTCAGTTATTTTTAGACATTTTATTTTCTTCATTCATCATGTACAGTCGGCATCAGATACATTAGAGCAGGCAAGATGCCACAGAGAACCTCCTATAGAGTGGCAGTCTTGTATATTTGGTTCGCGATACGAGTCACCAGTGTTTGGGGTGCGAGGTGCGGGCGGGGAATGTGTTAAGCGCGCTGTGATTGGCCGTTTCAAGGACGGCGGGCAGTCGCGCCAGATGAAAAGGGACAGAAGTATGACTGTCCCTCTACTGACGCGTAAGTGGCCAATGTAAGTTGACCTATGCCGGCTCTGAATAAATTATAAATATGACTTATTTGTGGAATGTAATGCCGTCTGTTTTTAAATTTGAGCTTCTTGTTACCTTTCCACACCATTTCACACTACAGGTGGACATCTTTAAGGCATCAAAATACCCTTTTCCAATTTTTTTGTGCGAAAAACACGCGCTTCTTTCGGGTCTGTTACTTGGTCGATACTGATCGGGCACGGCGAGCGCCCGCGCTTATATCAGTGCAAATACTAGGAAGGCTGGCGACCGCGAGTCGTCTTGCTTGTTGGTCTGTGCGTCACTCGCTCGCGGTCGCGCGTTACGGCCTAGCCACGACAATGGTCTAAGGCGTCTTGCGGCAGCGGCAAGCGGTAAGTCACAAAAACAAAAACTGGCCAAGAGCGTGTCGGGCCACGCTCAGTGTAGGGTTCCGTAGTTTTCCGTATTTTTCTCAAAAACTACTGAACCTATCAAGTTCAAAACAATTTTCCTGGAAAGTCTTTATAAAGTTCTACTTTTGTGATTTTTTTCATAATTTTTAAACATATGGTTCAAAAGTTAGAGGGGGGGGACGCACTTTTTTTTCCTTTAGGAGCGATTATTTCCGAAAATATTAATATTACCAAAAAACGATCTTAGTAACCCCTTATTCATTTTTAAATACCTATTCAACGATATATCACACGTTGGGGTTGGAATGAAAAAAAAAATCAGCCGCCACTTTACATGTAGGGGGGGTACCCTAATAAAACATTTTTTTCCATTTTTTATTTTTGCACTTTGTTGGCTTGATTGATATACATATTGGTACCAAATTTCAGCTTTCTAGCGCTAACGGTTACTGAGATTATCCGCGGACGGACGGACGGACGGACGGACAGACAGACATGGCGAAACTATAAGGGTTCCTAGTTGACTACGGAACCCTAAAAACGCAGCGCGCGCGAGGCATGCCACGACCTTGCCGCTGTTCGAAATCGCGCGCGGGTTTTTACGAGCCTACCCGCGGGAGCGGCGCGCGGGGCGGCGCGCGACTCAAACAACTGTAGCGCGCCGCGCGGGCACCGCCACGACATTACAGCGGCGCGACCGGCCTAGGCGGCTAAATGGGGCTAGCGATTCCGCGCGAAACAAAATATTTTGTTTTTATTATGAGCGTCTTGAACCCGAAACCTTTATTTAATGAAAATTGAATTGTACTTTCGCGTATGTAGTATGTAATAATGTTTTCAAACATATTTTTGTATAGTATTTATTCGTATTTACTGTTAATTTTTTTCTAAGTGTTTATTTATATTAAGTATCATTTAACTAGCCATAAAATAAATTCCATGTACTTAGTCATCACACATATTCTCTTGTACAAAACGTAATTGACTAAAGCATTCTATGCACTTTAGAGTCATATTCGACAGTAAAAAACATGTTTTTAAATATGAAAACGTTCTGGCTGCTCCTAGGCCCTGCCGCCGCTTCTAAAAGTACGTGGCATGGCTAGCGCCCGCGCGCGTTTCCCGCGCAGCCCAGCCGCCCCGCTCGCCGCCTTAGACCATTGTCGTGGCTAGGCCGTTAAGTACCTACCCGCTAGCAGTTGCCTCGAGGAAACAAGTGCCCGAGAGGCGCCAAGCGGCCGCCTGTGTACTGTGTAGTCACGTCACGTAGTACGTACCTACTATTCTGAGTTTTACAAAGTAACTTATTAGTATTAGTTAAATTGAGCGTAGGTATTTTTCGTTTTGCAGGCAAGTGAAGGATCTGTTACGTTAGTATCTTATTAATAATATTTGGTAACATGCCTCACCAAAGGGTTAAAGTACTTAGTGTGTGTTTCGATGTTTGTGAACACTTTGCTTGCTTCGATATATCTGATGGTCACTGCACTCGGATTCAGTTACCTATTTATACATTATAATATATCCGTTTTAGTTTTATTTCAATGGTTTCCATGAACATTAGGGGACTTTACGCTTCTACTGGTAAAGTTTTAAAAGCAATGCGAGAAATTCTACCGTAATAACAGTGAAACTTGAACAATTATAGGTGAAATGTGTCAATAACAATTAAAGCAAAATGAGGGACTACTGCGACCGTTGAAGTTAGCAAATTGCAGGCTAACATTACAGTGTTACTATATAAATTAAGATTGAGGGTCTACCGTGACCATCGAAGTTTCCAACTTTCCTTGCAACTCTAATTTCGTCGTATTTAGAGTTCATATTGAACTCATATTGAACTCATATTATGCTCAATATCTGGGCAACCGAGCTTCGCTCGGTTCTGTTTCGTATCCTTGACATGTGTCGCCATCTAGTTCAAAAATGAATAGTACCCACATCGAGCGAAAGAATTCTCAGCCTTAACAACACAACTACTCCACACGAGATGGCGCGCATTTCGCCACAAAAACTCAAATAGTGTATTTTTCTATTCGTTTTAGCCTTGACCTGTGTCGCCATCTAGTGTTTGCAATAAATAGTACTTATATCGACCGAAAGAATTCTGTCTTAACAGTACAACTACTGCACACGAGATGGCGCGCGAAGAAAAACGCATGAAAACTCGAAAATTCGCGTTTTCCGGGACCTAAGGATAAGTTAGACCGATTTTTCACCCCCAAAAACCCCCACATAAAAAAATTCTGCGAAATCGTTAGAGCGGTTTCCGAGATCGTCAGTGTAAATAAATATATATATAAATAAATAAATAAATAAATAAATATACAAGAATTGCTCGTTTAAAAGTATAAGATTCTTAAGGGTACGTGAAATAAACGAAACTGTTATTAAAATTAAAAAATAAAACAATTTTATTTCGGATAAAAAATCCATAGCTATTAGTAACATATACATGCTTATTCCTTAACTCGCCATCTGCTGTCCGTCTGTCTGTATGTATGTCCTAACATATGTCAAAAATAAAAAAAATAGATAAACATTCTATCAAAATAGTATTTTATGCAACAGGAGTTTAAAGGAGGTCAAAAAAGACGAGTGGCGTGGGTAACAATTTGAGGCGAAGCCGAAAATTGTTATTAAGGCGCCACGAGTATTTTTTGACTCAGTTAAACACCGTTGCATACAATACTTTTTCTACGACCATGCACTTACTTTTGAATAGTTTTCTAGAAAAACTTTCGTGAAATTCGAACTGTTTCCTATGTATTTTGACTTGCAAATCTGCAATGTTTCTGCACTCACCCTGTCGCTCGCACTCCCCCGCGCCGCCGCCCGCCCCCGGCCGGCGCCCCGCGGCCCGCTATATCCCTTAACGGCTACCTAACAATGCTGTAAGAGCTATATCGTATGCGTGGGTGCGCGGGGCGCCGGCCGGGGGCGGGCATCTTTTATGTAGGGTTTTAACGATCTATGCACGACACGGTAAATGACGAATAACAACACGGGAGTAGAAAAAATCAATAACATGTATTCAGTAAGTAGGCCACAGGGGTACTTTTACAAGTCAACATTACAATAAATAATACGGATCCAATAAAAAGCTACTTTAAATAAAAAATTAAACATGGTGAAAAAAAAAATACAGACTGATACAAAAAATAAGAACAACTAAAATAACTTTAGAGTTCTAAAAGACTCTAGGATATCACAACTAAAGATAATAAATACACTTAATCAAATTTTTTTAGAGATGTATTATGGTCTCCAAGAGTCAGAAAGAACTAAATAAACAAGGACCGAACAAAGTGCCTCAATGTACCTTACTCAAAATTAAAGTCACAAGTAGATATAGTATAATATAGCCCCTATGGTACTAATATACATTCTGTGCTATTAGTTGAAACAGACCGGTCTTCACAAACAGCACCCATTCCCGAGTATGGCGCAAATCTCATCCATCGCCTCTCTCAACCTTCATTCGGGAAAGTGGCGACCCGACTATTATCTTATTATCTCTGAAACAATTTAGGTAACTTTTAATGTATGATTGTAACCCTACTTTTTGTGAGCATGTGTGATGAATATTCACAGTCGCTCTACAATACTGATGGAGAAAATACAATACACGTTTTAATATCAATATGCGCTTGATTGATATCGGCATCATAATTAAGAGCGCTAAAATGACAAAGGTTATTATGCGACTTCACTCAAAGGTGTCAACTCCCACACTAATTAAGTGTGCAATTTATATGTGTTCGAGGTAAATTGATTATTGTGTATTAATTACCGCTTGTTGTCGATTACATGGGAATAATTTTGTTACTTTCGTCCAATTATTGTAAATTAATTAGGTGGCGCTGGTGGGAACTATTTACTACGCAACGTGAACGAAGTTTTACCTCTTGATCACATTATTTAAATAATATGTAGTGCTATGGACAGGCAAAACTTATTAGAACGCGGTAGGCCCTCGGGTGGCAGCTTGCACAGAGCGGCAGTTGATCCGAGATAGCAGATATAATTGTAATCAAATTGGTATTTTTGGTAATTGTAACCAGAAACTTGTAATCAATGATGAGTTAATTAAACACGAAAATGCAAATATTTCCAAATGAATATTTCATTAAAAACAGATTTTCCCAAAGCTTGCCAAACGAACCTACGTCACCAGAGGATACCGCGAACACGGAAGATATAAAACCGCGATATATTTTCTCTTTAAAAAAATGCCGGTCATTCTCGAACCAGTACTCGACCGTTCGCGTTAAGCCCCAGGGCAGGTGGCCTAGTAAATTTTAATGGGATATTTTAATAGTCCGTCCAGGGTGCGTAGCCGAATGGCACAAATGCTCACGAAACGCTCACGAAACGAAACGCTCGTAGATATCTATCTCTATAGCGTTTCGTTTTCGTTTCGCGTCGGAAAATTGCCATTCGGCTACGGCACCAGGAAGGGTCACGTTGCAGATAATCGTTCTACGAGTAGCTTAAGACAAGCGCGTGCCTCGAACCGCCGGTGGCCGCAGATTTATCACGCCTATTAATTCTCGGCCCCTACGACCTAACCTCGCTTATTCATCCTTGACTTTGACGGGCACCTGATGGATCGGAATATCTGACACGACTTGCTTGGTTGACAAGGAAGTATGCAAATTGGCCACGAAAAGTCAGTTCCTCGCCTTGGAATATTGCAGCAAATAATAGTTATTTGTTTTACAAGGGGGCAAAGTAGTGCCACCGAGTGAAACACAAAATTTTTCACCACACCAACACGAACAAAATACTAACTATAAAACATCAAATTATAATAAAGACAGCTTAAGACATCAAGTTAAAAATTGTATGAAATTATTTTGCACTCTTTTGGATAAAATGCAATTTTGCTATCTGTTTTCGAATAGCAAAGTAAGCCTTTAACAGTTAGTGTGGTGAATAATTGTTTCTGGCTTTGCACTGGTTAAAACTCAATAAATTATACATGTGAGCGTTTTCAGCAATCATTCTACCTATGTATTGACAGGTGAAAACCGCTTGAAAGTCTGCTAAACGATTTTTAAATTAACAGCGAAAATACATAAAAATAGAGATGCGACAGGAGGTTTTGTTTTAAGTAACAATCAGTCTGGCTCTGTCGCGGCCACAGAACACCCCACTAGAAGCCTAATTCAAGCGATATTGTTCGAGACGCAAATCACCAATCCTTGCGGGGTGAGGCGGGCGCGCACGGTGCTGCCATTGGTCGTTTCAAATAATGGCGCGCCTTTACGATTAGGCAGGGATGGGAATGGGACATGTCTATTATAGACAATGGTACCGGTACCAGTACTGTGGTGAATTTGTTTTGCAACAAATTATAATATTATAATTAAATTATAATAAGGCCTAGTTACCCTTCGGGTTGGAAGGTCAGATGGCAGTCGCTTTCATAAAACTAGTGCCTACGCCAAATCTTGGGATTAGTTTCCAAAGCGGACCCCAGGCTCCCATGAGCCGTAGCGAATGCCGATGCCGGGATAACGCAAGGAGGATGATGATTGTGATAGCACCTCAATAAAAATCATTCTAGTAACTAATAACTAAACTGTGCATTTTTACTTACGTTTACTAAGTTAAATTACCAACTAAATATTCTAAACTAATCAATCAACTAAATAACACTACAGACTCTACAGATTCTAGATAATTATTCACAATTACAAATCTGCTTTCTTTTATATTTCATAAAATGGTAGCACATGGTATGAACGGTAGTACGAAGTTCCCGCAACAGACATAAACTAACATGGCCCCATCCCTAGTCGTTTACGTGAAAGGGATAGCATATCGCATTGTTAACTAGGCAAAAAGGGATGGACGCGCCTCGGCGCCGCTCAGTACAACCATACTGACCAGTATAAATGAACTCCGCGGATAATAAACAATATTCAACAAAATAAATAATTTGACTTATTTAACTGTGGAATGGTATTCCATCTTTTTTATATGTAGAAGTGTTAGAAGACTTGCCATACCACTTTATGCTGCAAGAGACCATTGTTTGCAACCAAATTTGATTATTTAAGATTTTTTCCCGAGCGGACACGAACACTGTTAGCGGGTCGTATACTTGGGCGCTACTGATCGGTGTCGCACGCGTTCAAACTTTTATAAACCTTATTTGTCGTATGCTTGGTGACCGCGAGTCGCCCTGTAAGGGCCGTCTTGTTGTATTGGTCTGTGGTCGCGGCAATACACTAGAGCGATAGAGATAGATTGCATTTCTATGGCGTTTGGCCTCGCAGAAATGCCATTCGGGGCCTCATTTTGAAACATAAATAGCATATGGTGAAAAACTTAAGAAAGTCACCTGTTGTATGTGTGAGTGACATGTTCGAATAGAGAACACATATTTAAAACTAGTAACACAAACAAAACAAACGCCTATTCGAACACGTCACTCAAACATACAACGGGTGACTTTCTTAAGTTTTCACCTATACGGACGCCGAGGACGAAGGGCCGGGAAAGCCCAAAGCCTTGATCAGTTCACACCGCCCGGAACTTAATTCTACGCAGTACAGACCCAATAGCGATTAAAATCCTATTAATCTAATATCCCGGGATCTGACAACGAATTGGTGCAATTAAATGTAAATGACTGTGTAGGCGGGTTATTAACTTAATAGGCATTACTCCGATGTTTTATAATCCTTAAAGTAGACTATAGGTAATTAGGTATGCCTTGCCTGCCATTTTTAAAATTAATCTTCAGTTAGAAATAAGATTCTTATAATACACCGTGTTTTTTTTTGTTTTCCCTTAAATTCGACACGCAGTTAGGTTCATCATCAGCAACCATCCTGTATATAGCTTATCGTTAAATTCGATTTTTTTTCCTTTCCATACATAATAAATGATTTCATTAGTGTGAGAGGACCTTAATCATAACATTAATGTCAATCGGACGGCAGGACGGCACATGTCAAAACAAATACATAAGGAAGTGGTAAGGGATGCCACACACGTGTTCAGTAATTAAATTTATTTTTTTAATAATTCGATAACTGTAAGAGTTAGGACGCTAGTTTCTTAGAGAAATTAATTGTATTTGACCTAAAGAACCTTCCCTTAAGGGTAACGGAAATCAATAAAAACACTGTGTATAAGATACGGCATATACCTGTCCACCATCGCCATCTAGAGGTTTTCTTAGATTATTATGGAATAACCTATTAAACAGCACTCAACTAAGTTTCAGGAGACCTTGGTGACAATTTGACGCCGAACTGCACCAGCAATTGTGTGACTGATTGCCTCGACGACTTAGTTCTCAAACATTTGACATAATCTTTAATAATCCACTTTATACACTTCCCG
The DNA here is from genome assembly GCF_023078275.1 of Leguminivora glycinivorella. Lineage (NCBI taxonomy): Eukaryota > Metazoa > Arthropoda > Insecta > Lepidoptera > Tortricidae > Leguminivora > Leguminivora glycinivorella. The sequence goes on along the minus strand of NC_062998.1, from coordinate 8,757,761 downwards.
TAAGGTGACGGGTAAGAATTTCACAACTCTCCCGTGGGTGCCGAAGTCAACTTGTGACAATGGGCTGGCATCCGTTCAATGTAATACCACAATTTTGTTTGCTTTTAACCAAATTACCTACCTATTGGTAGCTTTTCTTGACTTCGTGTTAAATGGCAATCTGATTACACCTATTCCGTCGTTCTAGCGCTAGTCATTTTAAAAATTTGATAATTGAGACTGACGTCACTTGAAAATTAACGCTTTAAAAACACTTTCGTAAAATTTGAGCCACATTATCATTTCCTCGCTTATCATTTTTCCCTTCAATAGGCCCGCCCACCAAAATTAATTTTCGCAGACTTAATGTATATGAAACTCAGAGGTAGTATTTGTAATGCAAATAAGCCGTTTATTATGCTTCAAGGGAAAAATATCGCGGTTACGAATCTTAAACGAGACTGCGGAATAACTTTTTAAGAGTTCCAGGAATATTACACTTTAAGTTCTCGCGCTTTGTACACATATTTAAAGTCACACACAGGTCGAACGCGATTAATTAACATTATTTTTAAACGTTGGGAAAAAAGGTAAAAATAATGTTAATTAATCGCGTTCGACCTGTGTGTGACTTTAAATATGTCCAGGAATATTGTTTGAAGCGTGGAGCATACAATAACAGGAGCAGCATTCATTCATACGCCGGATTTTAGTGCGGGTATGACTTATATAGCTAAAAATAGGTAAAAATCTATATTTAAAAGCACGGTTCTGATCACGCTCGTGCATATTATATGTAGGTTCGGAGTTTAGCCATCGCGAGCACTATAGATTAAGCAAACGCATCGACTTACCGTGCCTAACGAACTTAGTCGAAGATATATACCTACTATTTCAGAATAGCTATTTAAAAATAAATAAAGTTATTAACACAAAAAAAAACCGGCCAAGAGCGTGTCTGGCCACGCTCAGTGTAGGGTTCCGTAGTTTTCCGTATTTTTCTCAAAAACTACTGAACCTATCAAGTTCAAAACAATTTTCCTAGAAAGTCTTTATAAAGTTCTACTTTTGTGATTTTTTTCATATTTTTTAAACTTTTTTCCTTTAGGAGCGATTATTTCCGAAAATAGTAATATTATCAAAAAAACGATCTTTGTAAACCCTTATGCATTTTTAAATACCTATCCAACAATATATCACACGTTGGGGTTGGAATGAAAAAAAAAATGTCAGCCCCCACTTTACAGTAATGTAGGGGGGGTACCCTAATAAAACATTTTTTCCACTTTTTTTTTTGCACTTTGTCGGCGTGACTGATATACATATTGGTACCAAATTTCAGCTCTCTAGTGCTAACGGTCACTGAGATTATCCGCGGACAGACGGACGGACGGACGGACGGACAGACAGACATGGCGAAACTATAAGGGTTCCTAGTTGACTACGGAACCCTAAAAACATTCCCGCTCTCGAAAACCCAGCGGCATATGCTTATTTCGTCTTCTTGTGTACCACAATTTATGTACAGAAATGTCTGCCAAATTTCACTCAGAAGTGCAAAAGATTGTTCACTCATGCAAAAAAGATCTGTGACAAACACAAAAAGACACTTGTACGTTAAATTAAAAACAGAATCTCATTTTGATGCACATACCTATGTACTTTGCAAATCGTATGTTTGCGTACAACTTTTTAAATAGGGTTTACTAAAATGCTACTTCATTAATCATTACTGTATCACACTGTATGCTTTGACATAATCTAACTATCCTCGTTGATAGATGTCAAAAAATAACTGGTAACTTCATTGCAAAATACGGAACCCTAAAAAGTATTTTTAAGAAAAAAAATGTTATTTTTTATTTTAAGTGCCAGTTTTACGAATAACATTTACTTTATGTGAAAATATATCCAATAAAAAAAAAAAAAATACAAAATTAAATTTTTTTTGGCGAAATTCGCTTGACGTTATGACGTTTTTAACATTTTATCTTTATTTTGCCCTCCGAAATGCGTAGTTAAAATATTTCGGTTCCCTCATGTTACACTGGTCAATAAAAAAAATGAGTTTCTTTGCTTAATGCTTAAATTCTAATTGAAAATCTTTTGAATTTCTGTCTCTAGCTTTTAAGTTTGTTTTGTCAGATCTATAATTTTTATTTTCTCTCTCTTCTCCTAGGATAATCTTACTATTTAGGGCAATAATGGACGGTTTCACGATAATACTCATGACAACATGATAAAAAAGTTGTTTTTCTACTCCCGTACTGTTATTCGTGAGTTACAAGGTCGTGCATAGAACTTTAAAACCCTACATAAAAGATGTCAGGACAAGTCTATCTAGTCTATACCCTGAAAACATTTAGTAGCAGTAGCACGATATAGCTGTTACAGTTCAGTAAATACATTGCTACCAACTTAACAAACCAATTCGCAGAGTCGAGACTCCTTCGTTTTCTGCTGCGTTCATTGGCGACGCGTCGAATCGCATTCAAATGTATGAGAACTCGATTCAACTCGGCTCGATTCGTCTTAGTGGCCAGGCTTCAAAGAACCATACCATAGACAGTTTTATTTTCATGTTTGCACTCAAACTGCATATTCAAAATGGTAGGCGGTCCACTAGATAACTAAGATGACTGAAAGTAGGTATTTGTTGATTTATAATTTTCTTTCAAAATAAGTGCTTGGTCGTAGAAAAAGTATTGTATGCAACGGTGTTTAACTGAGTCAAAAAATGCTCGTGGCGTCTTTATTAACAATTTTCGGCTTCGCCTCAAATTGTTACCCACGCCACTCACCTTTTTTGGCCTCTTTTAACCACCAGTTGCATAAAATACTACTTATTAAGTGACTCGAAAAGTATCGATAAAGAAACATTTGAGTGGTTGTCAACAGGTAAGTTGCTGTATCAATATCCAAGACACGGGGTGGAGACACAACTCGATATCTCAAGCAGTCAATGTCAGCAATAAGTGGAGCGATTACGTGAAGTCGTATCCTCAACGCATCCACTTTCGAGTAGACGAAGGGGGGAAGACGGTCAGTTTAAACACTGGTAATGTGCGCTAGATCGGTGGTGTGCTCCATGGGTTGAGGAAGGGGTACCTCAGCAATTCCCGTCAACTTTGTACAAAAATTAAGGGAAAAGTTAAATTTGTTTTTATTAATTCCTATTTTGTTACCAAGATTTTGTTGATGAATTGAGATTTTATTAAGTTTTATTTCGTCATTAAGGTTCTCTAGTATCTATATTTTCTTAATTATAACAATTATCCTGTATATATCTTACGAAAGTCGAAGTATATTACTAAATGTTGGTAACAAAATAGGATCAATTAAAATTTGCTGACGTGGCATTGTACAAAGTTGACGGGAATTGCTGACCTAAGTGTAAGGGCTGAGTGCTCGCTCATATTGGGCAGGGCGTGCGGCGTGTATATCAAACAATTGAAGCTTATACTATACAAGTGTCCGTGTGTGTCTACAAGTGTCGACGCTGCACGCCCCACCGAACGCTTCGCTTCGAGCGTTCATACAGACCTTACACTAAGGGGAGGTTAAAGCGTGTTTGATCTTTGTATTTGTACCCAGTCTAAGCACACCTCGTACAACGGTGATCAAAAATAGGAAACGCTTGTATAGTTTTAACTATAAAACTCCCGTGAGACTCATACATATTTAAAAATATTTTAAGCGGGTTACTCACGTATTAAGTCGATATAGCGTTCGAAATGTTTCGGTCCAATTTCCATTTCGACATGTAAAGGCGGAGTCGCTACTCTTGAGAAAGGTCCTCGAAATTGGACCGAAACATGTCGAACGCTATATCGACTTAATACGTGAGTAACACGCTTAAAATATTTTTAAATAACGCTTGTATAGTGTAAGCGAACGCGTACCATGCTTGCATGAGTGAGATTCAGACAGGTCTACCGGTCGCGTTATTGATAGGCGGTAACTGTGAGGTAACCGAGAGCGGGTGGACGGTACTTTCAGCGGGAAGTAGGGAGTGGCCATATGTTAATAAGTTAATATACACACAGGTACTGTAATCTAAGCTAGTTTGCTGACAGGGGACGTCATGGCAAAACGTTCGCGATCCTACGTCGTCCAAGTGGTTTCGCACAACTTGCACTCTCGCGCGCGAGTCAATACCTACTCCAAGTCGCGGTAGATGTATGGGCATTTTCAGAATTTGGGTCCCCCAAATTAGCGTAAGTCGTTAACAAAAATTAACTCGCTGTCAGTTTTGTGACGACAACTAAGCATAAAAAATGTCTACTTTTTCACATTTTGGTTGTACATAGATTATCGCTTAAAGTTTATGTAACTAACACGAAAACAATATTTTTATTGAAATTTCATGCTTAATTATCGTACAAAACTGACAGTGAGTTAATTTTTCTGCTAATTGGGGGGTCCCAAATTCTGAAAATGCCCGAAAAACGCGCGCGCGAAAACGCATGCTATGCTAGCCCGACTAATGTAAAGACATTCCGAAGTGAGTAATTGTAATGGGTACAACATCTCCGCATTTTTTCGCTAAGAGAAAGCGATAGCCCCACGTAATACCCTATGCCTTCCCAGGCACAGTTATGCTGACGATATGGAATTGTAGACGATTTAAAAAGTTAATTAAATAAGATTGTGGGTAAAGCAGACATCAGCCCTTTATAGGTCGTTTTCTTAAATCTTGGCAATTAGTAATTTTTTGAATAAAGATTGTGAGTCATGATTACAAAAAAATAAGCGCGTTACAAAACACGGAGAAACTAAAAAGCCAAAAATAATAAACCTTTCAATTCAGATTTCTTATCGTATTGCAATAAGCTAAACATCCAAATTATAAACAAATCAATTATTTTTGTAGTCGGTACCAGACCTGTTCGTCGCCTTGCTATTGCCTGTTTGCCCCACCCAACCATACACAGGCTGGTACCGACTCCAAAAATAATTGATTTGTTTATAATTTGGATGTTTAGCTTATTGCAATACGATAAGAAATCTGAATTGAAAGGTTTATTATTTTTGGCTTTTTAGTTTCTCCGTGTTTTGTAACGCGCTTATTTTTGAAGGCGGTTTTATTTTTTGTTAAAAAGTTTATTTATTTGTTGATTTTTAGTGGTTCCTAGTGATATTATATGTATCAGTCCGAATACATGTACAGTAGTGAAAGAATTATCCTTTAACTCCTAACCATTGAGGAGTTGACCTTCCATCATCAGCTCAGCCACATAAAATTATTACCATCAGACGTAAATACTGGTGTACCTTTGAAAAATAGACTAAAAACATTACATGTGCCTATAACATTTGAAGAGTTCCCTCGATTTCTCCAGGATCCCATCATCAGACCCTGACTTGGTGCCAATGGGACCATCTCGGGGTTATACCGGTTCGATCAAAAAAAAAATTTTGAAAATCGGTCCACGATTCTCGGAGATATCGAATAACATACATACAAAAAAAAAAAAAAAAAAAAAAAAAAAAAAAAAAAAAAACATTCAGTCGAATTGAGAACCTCCTCCTTTTTTGAAGTCGGTTAAAAAAAAGAATAATCCACTGCTGCCGTGCTATTTTATTTTTAAACCCTTAGAACTTTAGTAGGGTAATAAAAGTAAACTCTTGTACCATATAAAACCCTAACTTCGCCACTGATGTCCAATTTCAAAGACGCATAACTTAATTTCTGCAGTACATCTCGCTCGCACTAATACGCTCACTCTGCGAATATGTCAGTGTCAAGCTCTTGGTAAGGCTACATTGGACGGAAGCCAATTGCATAAGTTTGCGGATTCCAGACGTTTCCATCCACTCTGCCTTGCGATAGCTCTTAATTTATGACCATTCCACCGACAACTCGTAGGTACGTCGAGTACAAAGAGATGTATCCACTTTTTCACCTTATTGCACTGTAATAAGGCGAAAAAATGGATACATCTCTGTACAACCAAGGTATTCCCCATTAGAAATTATGACTTAAGCGTTCTGGTACAGTGTTCAAGATAATAAATATAGATGCCGACAAAGTGCCAAAAAAATGTATCCACAACCTTAACATGTAAGCAATAAAGTAGTGTACTTAACGTGTAAGCAATAAAGTAGTGTACTTAACGTGTAAGCAATAAAGTAGTGTACTTAACGTGTAAGCAATAAAGTAGTGTACATATTCATAGTTTTGTAACTTTGTTCGCTTTGATATTTATTATCTTGAACACTGTACCAGAACGCTTAAGCCATAATTTCTAATGAGGAGGCACACTTACATTTTATCATATTATTTATTACTATCATATTATTAATATTGTCCCAAATTTTCCATACATAGATTTTAGTTCATCAATGAACACTTTTTTTTATTTCAATATCCGTTTAAAGTTTTCTAATATCTGTTATATTTAACGAATAATCGGCTGGCTACATTTAACTATTACACCCATGAAACTACAGCTATGAAATTAGGAAAGTAAATATTAATAGAGAAAAATAATCAAAACGCTATAAACTAAAAATAATTTATATTTTTATGGAACTCTCGCCTTGGGAGGGAATTCAACTCGCACCCTTCCGATATTGGAAAACAACACAACGTTCAGAAACGTCTAATAGATAAAAACTAGTGACCTACTTGTCGGTCGTTCACCCCAATCGTGACATGGATAACAAATGTTTTTATTTGCGTTTTCCCCTAACGCTATAAAGCACATAACGAGTACTGCCTCCTCTAATTGGCATAGTATCGCGTTGATCTCAAACGTGTAAAAGATACCGTACACCATGTGCACAAAGTTTGTTCTACTCTAGCTTGACTATATACTTATATATACTATATTGACTATATGTTGCATAACACATACTGCCTCCTGAATATCCAAACATTGCATCACCTGACGTCATACAGGCAACGCTGTATTATTTATTTTGGAATGCGAACATTTTTTGTTAGTCGAAATAGAAGCATGCATGTCCCAGTTAAATAAACGATGTAGTTTTTACAGAGAAACACAGATTTCTTTGATATCAATCGTTGCAGTCTATTTGCATAAGCTTTTTGATATTTTACTTGGAACGAACGATAATTTTAAAGAAAAACAAAACGCTGTTGGGCATTTTCAAAAACTGGTACCCGAAATTAGTGATAGTTGTTAACAAAAAATAACTAGATGTCCGTTTTGTGACGACAATTAAGCTGTACCTTACAAACCTACATTAGATTGAAGACTAGCTATTTATATCATAAGTAACCTTACCCCGGTGGACACAAGATTTAACTAGTAGTTATACCTAGAGAATACGGAAATTATTCAGCTTTACGTAATGTCCTAGCATAGATTTATGTCACTTGTCAAGTGCGACGACTGCCTTTATCTGGTCTGCTGACGAGCTTACGCCTGCGGCCTGCGGCTAGCTTACTCGTATTGTATTCACTGAAAGCCTAGCCGAAGTGATAACCGTTGTAGCTACAACACAGTCTGGCTCTGTCGCGCCACTACAGGTGATCGATAAGGAGAGCTAGCTACGAAACGCTTCCGAAGCGTAAGGGACTGCGATGTTGGCTAGGTAACCTGGTCGGCCGACGGCCCACGCCAGCGGTAAGCTTATTATATTTACTGTGCTCCTTACGGCTATACTGACCAGGTGGACTCTAATGGTGGCCGCATCCGTCTGAAACAAATGACGAACTGTATGACTAGGGAGTCACCACACTTGTTATAGGGGAATCGTCATAAGCCGGTCAGGAAGGCAAGTATCGAGAGGGTGAATGATAAGAAGAAAAGTAAACTACAGTTGCCAATTTTGACTCTGCTTGGAATCATTTTTCATTCTTAAGCGTAATGCTTTGGTTTTAGATCACAGAACATTATGGCTCCTCTACAGTTCTACACTATTGGCAATGATGAACAATCAGTTTAACAGTGAGTGTGTCACATCATCGATTTGCCGAAAACCAACAGAATGGCTATTGCTATTACCCTCGATCATCACCGATCATGGGCAACTAGAGGAAATGATCTCTACGATCGCCACGTGATCGATATCACCTATAAGCGCCCATCATAGTGGATGGTATAGAGTAGCCATTAAGCGACAACTGCTTATCAAATGATAGCTTGGCTATCATCTTCCGAGCGAGGTTGTCGCGGCTCCTAGTGCGTCAGTGTTTAAAATGAAATTGAAAAACTGGCTTGTCGAGCAGGCCTTCTATAACTACAATGAGTTATTTATAATAAGATAATTTTATTGTACTTTCATTATACTGTTGTATTTTATATTATTGTACATAAGTGTAAATGTGATTTGACATGTAATATGATTTTACCAATAAATATGATTATGATTATGATTATGTCAAATCTGCGGTAAGTCACTATATCATTTTTTAAAGTATAATTACCTACGGTGTCGTCGGTAAATGTAACTTCACTGCAGTCTTAACTTATCTGGACTTTATTACATATATGACCCGATTGGTCCAAATCTAGATCAATATGTACGGAAACCCCATGATTTTATCAGCCTTGGTACAGTAGGCAGGTAGGTAAGTCGCATGCTTCCATTGCACAGGCCATTAGAAATAAGTAAGTAGTATTGGATGCTATTCATGCTACGATCAAGATGCATATTATAATCGGGATCGAGGACTACGTGATTCCGAATACTAAGAAGAACAATTTACACTACAAAAGTAAAATGTACTGAAGTGGGAAAGAGCAAAGTAAAGTCATAGATAAAATATAAAAAGAAAAGATCATACCATGCCTAAGAACGCGCATACACTACACCAGTACACCACAACACCACACATAGATGGCGCCACAAGAAAAATGTCTTGTACATACATACATACAATCACGCCTGTATCCCATAAAGGGGTAGGCAGAGCACATGAAACTACTAAAGCTTCAGTGCCACTCTTGGCAAACAAATGGTTCAAAGAAAACAAAACTGTGACATATCTGTGATGTCTTGTAGCTTTTGATTATACTTGTAGATGGCGTTAAGTGTCACTTATGACATAGATTTATGGCTTGAAAGTGACACTTAACGCTAATCTACAAATAATCGATATCATAATAATCGAGCTCAGAGTTATGAGAAAAGATTATTGAAACATTTTATTTCGACGGTAGTTTAAAAGTTAGGTTTTGTTTGCTTGGAGAAGAGAAGAGAACTTTATTTGTAAGAATGCAGATACAGTATAAAATGTGTAGATTTTGACGTGCATAGTTCTGTCGCAATTCATACACAAAGTAAATAAATGTAATATCAACAAATTACAATAAAGATCATTACAATTAATTAAATCATGTTACAGGTAAGGCCGGCAATGCCGCCGCTTAATTTTTTCAAATATTTTATCATTTAATTGTACAGTCAACCAATTGGAACCCTAGGCCGCTCTACAACCATGTCAAAATGACATGCAGTAAGAGATTTCTTACAATCTGATTTATAACGTCACTATGACATAGTTCTACAGTGGCCTATTGTGGTTCCAATTGGTTGACTGTACTTGCGTATATTCAGCATCTACTCGAGTACTAGTATAGTAAGGGAAGATAGCAGACGAAATGACGCGTCAAAAATACTTTTGAAATGTATATTTGATGCTAACTGTACGCGCGAGATTCAGAAGTTTCGAGATATACGAGTATATCGGATATATATTTGGAGATGTTCATCAAAATAATTTTTCACATTATTATATAGTATCACATTTTATTCCCATGTGTAAACTTCTACTACTATTTAAAAAAAGTAACAGGCCTGTAGGTAATAATAGGTACACGTGAGCAAACTCCGCTGAGATTATAGTATTTATAGTCAACTAGCTTTTGCCTGCGGCTTCGCACGCGTTACAAAGAGACAAAAAGTAGCCTATGTCACTCTCCATCCCTACAACTATCTCCACTTAAAAAATCCGTCAATACATCGCTCCGTTTGGCCGTGAAAGACGGACAAATAAACAGACACACACACTTTCCTATTTATAATATTAGTAAGGATAGTATGGATAATACTAATAATAGGTCCTTACTATAAACTAATAAGTGCCTGCCTACTTAATCGAGTGCCAGCGGCAGTCACGCTCTGTCTTGTCAACAACAAAGACAGTCTAGACGACGTCGAAACTTCTCTAATTTTTGCTTTGAATCCGAGAGAAGCTAAATCAACGCACTTGAGTCGAAAATGACAGCCCAACAAATCTGAGGGTATTAAAGGGAACGAAAGATACCGCGAAATCTCTGTACTTAATAAACTAACCACAAAATTAAAATTTTGAAAAAACCCCCGACCGCGAACGGTCTACTATGACCGATTTACATAAAACATGGCTAAGAACACTCCCGACTAACTCAGCTTTCAGGCAAAAAAAAACGAAATCTAAATCGGTTCATCCGCTCGGGAGCTACAATGCCACAGACAGACACACACACAGACAGATAGACAGACAGACAGATAGACAAACAAACAGACAGACACGTCAAACTTACAACACCCCGTCGTTTTTGCGTCGGGGGTTAAAAAATAATGATAAATCAAACACGAAGTATTCTCTCAGAACGTCGTTTATGAAATGTAATCTTATGATTATCTTCTGAAAAATTAAAATTAATGGAGCTAACAGTGTTAAATAAAAACGACCTTCCAGGTTCTTAGAACTGTAAACATCGATTTTTAGAATTGGTTTAAAAAAGTTGAGATTTACTGATAGGTATACTGTAGTGTAGGTATGTAACTATAAATATGATGTAATCATCCATACTTCCATTCCATACTAATAATGGGAAAGTCTGTTTGTCTGCTTGTTCGCCCGTTTTTCACGGCAAAGCAGAGCGATGTGTTGACGTGATTTTTTAAGTGGAGATAGTTGAAGGGATGGAGAGAGACATAGGCTACTTTTTGTCTCTTTCTAACCCCCCATTTCCCTAATATGAAGAGTGGAAGTTTGTATGGAGCATTCCGCAATTTTCGAATTTAACGCGAGTGAAGCCGCGGGCAAAAGCTAATAATATATAAACAGATGTATAATCATACAAAATCACACATAATTCAATTATTATCACTCTAAAAGTGAATCTTGATTTGCTAATGTGAAATCCGTGTTCGTCCACACGAACTCGTGTAACTTCATACATATAAAGTAGCGTAGCACCTCACCGAACATAAAACTTTTTAAAACTTCATTAAGTAAGTGCTCACTCGTTTCTTTTATCGTTCGTATAAACAGATAGCTTATTATTCCCGTGTCCGTTATCAAGTACTCAGGATTATTAGGTTCTACCTCACACATGATTACCATAAAGGATACAACTTTGTGGGAGTGAACGTAGCTTATTGTACTAATAGGAGCCGGCCTAGTCGAAGTGACAATCGTTTATGTAACGTGGCGACCGAAACGCAGTCTGCCTCTGTCGCACCAGTACAGAAAGGCTATAGGGAAAGCTAGCTATAAAAGGCAAGAAGCGTAAATGATTGTGACGTTGGCTAGGTAACCAGCTCTGGCCATTTCTCAAAATTTTGGCACCGACAGGTGAAAGATTTGCTTTTTTTTAAATGTCGCATTTAAAAAAAAATTTGTAGGGATCGTTTGAATGCGTCTCAAACATTTCAAAAATGTCAAAGGCACCGATATCAATTAATTATTTTAGAAGTTATAATCGATTAAAATTCAGGTGAACGACATCATGATCAGGTGAAGGATAAATATACACAGGTTATCGACAACAGCAGCAGGTTAACGACAAATTAGTACAAATTTGTATGACACATTTGACAAGTTAACGACAAGCGTCGCTAACCTGCGTCCGTAGTCGATCACCTGTAGTTTGGTAGTCATTCACCTGATATGGACGTCATTCACCTGCCCATCAGCATTATGATAGTTTTTAACCGCCGACCAAATCTCGAGGAAGGGGCTCATTAATATTTTATACCCGACCTTTAAATAAAATTATAATATACTTAATAGCTACTCTGAAGTATAATGAAGTGACTTCACTTCAAGCAATCACTTGCTTACTTACACGGTATTTAGACTATAATTAATATTTCATTTTTTAAAGGGGGCAAAAAACAAATGAAAAAATTAAAATATGTAAATAAATCACAGAAGAGTTAATTTTAATTATAAAAATATAAGGATACTCATTATTATTATTATCATAATACTCATATTCTAGATTATGTTTTAATACTCGTTATCATTACTTATTGATCCGATTGATCGCCCCTCGTAATGGTTCATCTGGCTTAAAATATGACAAGTGATCGACGTGTCGGTTTCCTGTCACTGAGTCGTTCACCTGGCTTTATCGCACAGGTGAAGGACACACACCACAAAAAAGCAACAATCCTTTGAGAAATGCAGCCTAAACCGATATAACAGTAATACTTTTCTCATTTAACGCACAAAACAAATAGTGAAGGTGTAAAAAAGTATTATTACGATTGGTAAATTTATCATTTTTGTCGTCACCCTGTCCCAAAATGTCGTTCACTTGCCTATTTTAGCCAGGTGAACGATGCACAGGTGACCGACAAAATGCCAGTTAAATCGCCAAAACTCAAAAAGTATTTGCCAAACGAACTAAATATTTAGGTGCCTAAAAATAAGCAACAAAATACGAAACATATGTTACAGTTAATGCATTATCTCAAACAATAACCAGTTTATGATTGACAGAATAACGACTACTTACCCGTTACAAACTCCCGTTCGAAGTAATTAAAAATTTCTATTTTCTAATCAAGGCGTAGTGAGTACGTGCCGTTGCTTGCAGGTGATGGCCGATACTGGCGGCTTCGATTCATGCGGGGTGGGGCGGCAGAGGTGGAGTAGGGATCGCACAGTGCTTGCGAGTTTGTCTCGACAGGTCAACGACAAAAACGGCCGTGGACAAACTTTAAAGCCAAATAACTTGGAACATAAGTGTAATATTATTATCAGATACTCTAGTTTTAAAAGTTAAGGATATATGCAAATAAAATACAGCAAGAAAGGTAATTAAAGTCAATAATTTGTGTACTTTTAACAACTCGAAACATGAGTACTCCGCGTTGGGACACGGAAGGTGAACGACAAAACTTAGTTACAATTATTATTTATTTCATTAATTTAAAATAAATCGATTTCAAAGCATCAGGCCTCTATGTAAAAACTGTCTTTTAATATGTATTGATAATTTATTTATGAAGATATTGTATACTAAAAAAAAAGTTCTAACATAAACGTACTGACAGGTGGGGGTGGCAAAATTTTGAGAAATGACCATAAGGTTTTTAACCGTCGCCTCATATCTCAAGAAGGACGGTTATCAAGTCGTCTGTATGTTTTTTTTTTTATTTTTTATGTTTGTTCCTCGATATCTCCGTCGTTCCTGGACCGATTTTGAAAATTTTTTTTTTGATTGAATGTATTATACATACAGATTGGTCCCATTTTTCTCAGAACCCAGTTCTGATGATGGGATCCTGGAGAAATCGAGGGAACTCCTCAAATCTGAAAGGCATACATATGGTGATTTTTGTGTTAATAAAGGAACAGCATGCATTTAGGTACGGAACAGTGACATTTGGTGCAGTGGAACTGCTGATGATGGCCAGAACGGAACTCTTCAAATCTGAACGGCACGCTTATAGTGACTTGGGTATTTTTATACGAACAGCATGCACTTTCGTACAGAACAGTGACATTTGGTGCAGTGGAATTTCTGATGATGGTCAGAACCGAACTCCTCAAATCTGAACGGCACGCTTATAGTGACTTTGGTATTTTTATAAGAATAGCATGCACTTTCGTCCAGAACAGTGACATTTGGTGCAGTGGAACTGCTGATGATGGCCAGAACCAAACTCCTCAAATCTGAACGGCACGCTTATAGTGACTTTGCCATTTTTATAAGAACAGCATGCACTTTCGTCCAGAACAGTGACATTTGGTGCAGTGGAATTTCTGATGATGGTCAGAACCGATCTCCTCAAATCTGAACGGCACGCTTATAGTGACTTTGGTATTTTTATAAGAACATCATGCACTTTCGTTCAGAACAGTGACATTTGGTGCGGTGGAACTGCTGATGATGGCCAGAACCAAACTCCTCAAATCTGAACGGCACGCTTATAGTGACTTTGCCATTTTTATAAGAACAGCGTGCACTTTCATCCAGAACAGTGACATTTGGTGCAGTGGAATTTCTGATGATGGTCAGAACCGAACTCCTCAAATTTGAACGGCATACTTATAGTGACTTTGGTATTTTTATAAGAACAGCATGCACTTTCGTCCAGAACAGTGACATTTGGTGCAGTGGAACTGCTGATGATGGCCAGAACCAAACTCTTCAAACCTGAACGGCACACTCATAGTGACTTTGGTATTTTTGTAAGAAAAGCATGCATTTAAGTTCAGAACAGTGACATTTATTTAGTTATGTTTGTTAAGCATATGTTTTGAAGTCAAAGTTTGTCAAGCTTCGATTTCTTATAATATAATCGGATTCATGAGGAATTGAGGAAACTCCTCAAACCTTAACGTTATACGTATATTCATTTGTGTTTCCATCTAATAATTAAAGCATTAAAAGCAGTTTTAAAAAATACTTACACATTTCTACATAATCCAACATTCGCAAGTAGCTTTCACCAGAACCCGAAAGGCGACGGTTTTTTTTTTCTTAAAAATTATTTATTGTATGTTACCTGTGTGGACAATGGCATGTTTATATGAACTAGTTGTCCAAACAGTTATAAGTTCGTGTACAAAGTAGTATGTGTGGTCACGCTATAAAACAATTATATAACCGAAACTAAGTACATCAAGGTGAATTAACCATTGATATTCTTGAGTGCCCCAGTCAATACGGATTCGATGGAAACGTTGAAAACGTACCTATCTTTCGGTCGGACATACAAAAGTAATGTAACCTCTAGTTTGACGTCAGGGTTTTTAGGCCGCATTTACCAAGTAACTAATGGGGACGTTTCATCATCATCATATCAGCCGAAAGACGTCCACAGCTGGGCATAGGCCTCCCCCAAAGATTGCCACAATGGTCTGTCCTACGCCAGCCGCATTTACTCCTTGCGGAAATTTAGATTAATTAATGATTTAAACCCCCCATTTTCGGCTTTTCAATGCGTTTTACGTTGCGTTTATCGCATAAAATTAACACGATGTATATTATAGTACTATACGTGGACAGAATAGGCTAGTTTCCTACTAGTCAGATCAACGATTTGCTACGTATCGTCACTACTTTTCAAAAATCTCGTATCTCAAGCTGTTCCTCAAAGATAAAACGCAGTAAGTCTATATGCATTCCATACATACTTACTACAATTTTATTTTCATTGACAGACGAAGATACAAGTTTTTTTTAAAGAAGTGACGATATGGAATTACTATGAAATACTGAGGAGTGACGTCACGGTCAATTCATTTACTTTATATCTTTCTCTTTGTCATTAAATAGAAATGATGTTAAAATATAACTAATGTCCATATTTTTCTTCTTATTATGTGGTGATTTATTTCGTGCACTGCATAAAATATTTTATTAATGTGTTGGAAACTAGCCTATTATAATTATGTAAATTTGAAATCGCCACTAATAATAGATGATGTATACACGTAGCCACGTCGTCACCTAGTATCATATTCTCAGGTCCTCAGAAAAACATAGTTTATTCGATGATTGCAGTTGTACTAGCTGTTAATATTTAACTGATGTCGGTTATTTTAAGTCTTTGCGTCATCGGTTGAGTTAGCACCTTTGGTGAAGGTTCCATTAATTATGCCTTAGCACCAGGGTGGCTAGCCGAATGGCACAATCGTTCACGAAACGCTCACGAAACGAAGCGCTAGTAGATATCTATCTCTATCGCGCTTGCGTATTGGCGCGACAGAGCCAGCGGCGTATCGCTTTCGTTTGGCGACGGAGAAATGCCATTCGGCTACGGGGCCTGCTATTAGCGATTCTGCTTATTAGGAGCATTCCATGAAATAGTCTACCGTTGTCCTATACAAATGCGAATTTTGTGAAAATTGGCTGGTGTAAGACGATCTTCCAAAGCATTCTTCAGAATTATGTACAGAAAGATGACCGATTGCTTTAAATTGCAAATAAAAATTGCAACATGAGTGTTTTAAAAAAAAACCCGAATATCGAATTTCACCAGATATCACAAGCTATCCCGACGATAAAAAATGTCTCATTTTTTTCCTTTTTTTACGATTTTAGTATGAACTTACTACGAGCGTGACGTAACGGAACTCGAATTTTGTATTGAAAATTTGGGACACATTTTTTATAGTTGGGATCGAATTAGCTCGTGATTCTGAGAAGAATGAGCCCAAACACGTCCAGATCTGGTGAAATTCGATATTCGGTAGTTTTTTTTAAAGATAACTCACGTTAGACCGGGCTGGATCTGCGACGGAGTTTGCGGCGCTTTGGATTCTATACAAAGCATCACGTGTTCAATATCACCCTGTTTATTTACCTGTCTAACGCCTTTAAAATCGATGCACAATCATGTTTTATTGAACAGTTTAAAAAACTACCTTTCAGTACATAAATGAAAAAAATGTTGTTAATGCGTGACCCGTTATAAATGTGTGTCACATAAAAAACCTAAAAAATAGCATTTGGTTCAATTCCACAAATGCAAACTTATGGATTTTGCTCAAAACACAAGTGAAGAATATTGAGTTTACCACTTCACTTTTAAAGTTTATAGGCGTTTCCGCATCGTTCAGCGGTGGCGCTTTTTCCTTAACGAGTGCTGTAAAAGGCGTTTTCACGATGTCAACTCGACTTAAACGGAAATAGAACTGTCTATTTCCGCGCACTTTACACGTTGCGATGACTTATATGAGTTATATGACCTATATCCTACCAGGGGCGGCTCACTCCGCGATTCTATCGCCGCGCTACAAGTACATGCCGGCGGCCGCGAGTTCGCGGCCCGTTCACTGGTGACGACCTTCACGCGGCGCAATAGAATTCAATGTCGGCTGCTCGCGTGCGGTCCGTATGTTAATGTAGGTAAGAATTTAGAATGGCGGCATTTTGTGAATATCAAAGGAGTGAGCCTTCTGTACTTGTACTATTATATATTCTGTGATCCTACTTAGGAGTTTTTTAAGTCTAATTATCTAAGGCACTGGTCCCACCGCGAGCTAGTAAACTATGAGCTATCGGCTATAAGAACGAACAAAAGATAATCACTCCCGTGCAAATAAAAGAGACACGGCGTTGTTTATAGTTACTCGCCCAGCGGTGAGCTATCAATATCGCCGTGTCTCGTACGTATTAAACAGATGAAAATAATATTTTATTAAAATAAAATAAGTTTCTGAACATGTCTTAATATGGCAACCTCAATAAAAATGGTAAAGATTATTTTTTTAAATCTTTGAAAAATAAACATAATATCATTTTACTTTTAAAATAAAATATTTTGTAACATGCACGAAATGAAACATCAGATAATAGGCTAGTTTCCTATACTTAAAATAAATTATTTTATGCAGTGCACGAAATAAAAGCACCACATAATTAGAAGAAAAACATGGACAGTAGTTATGTTTAAACATAATTTCTATTTAATAAGTCAAAGAGAAAGATATAAAGTAAATGAATTGACCGTGACGTCACTCCTCAGTATTTCATAGTAATTTCATATTACCAAATCGTTTTGACAGTTCTTAAAAAGAAGCTGATTTGACTAGTAGGAAACTAGCCTATTATAAGAAAAACATGGACAGTAGTTATTTAAAACCCTATTTCTGTTTAATAATTCGGATACAAATAAATAAAATTAATGAGTTGACACTGACGTCACTCAACTCGATTTTATATTAATTCCATAGGGTGCATTGGGGTAATTTCGAAAGACATAAAAATCACCATTCTTTCCATCATATGAAGATTCCCCTTTCGAAATTACAAAAGCATTTCTGTGCTTCGAAATTACCCCAATGCACCCTATTAGCAAATCGTCAAAATTCGTTTACACAGTGGTCAGTTTCATTCGTGGATAAATAATGGACCAGTTACAATTGGCTCCGCTGTATTACCTTAATCGTAAATGTTCACTAAGATAAACTAAAACTAGACGTTGGCTCCCTGACCCTGGTGACTAAGTTAATTAGTAAGTACAAGACTTTTACACGAATACAAGCTCCCTCAGTAGCTTTGAGAAAAAACGCTCTGCGAATCACTTTCAATCTAGGCTCGTAATTATGTACCTACCTAGTTGACGTTACGCGGCGAAAAACGCAGTATGTCTCTGTCGCGCCAGGGACAGCTAGTAGCGATAGAGACAGCTAGTAGCTACGATACGCTCACGTAGCCTAAGCGATTGCAACGTTCACTAGGTACCCTGCTAGCATTGTAAATTAAACTTTATTTCTTTCCTTTTTGGTTTGCTTTAGCTGACTTACAAATAAAGTTACACCATGAAGATACTCTTAAATTAATCGAGAAAGTTCGTACGCGAGTTTGAACAAGGTTGAAAGTTGAATGATAAAAGTGTTAGGAAGGGATAGCAAATATTTGCTGACACTCACTTTAGCGATTTTCATAGAAGGCATTTCTTAGGCTGAAGGTGAATTTTATTTCAAGGAATTTAATAATGTTACTCGTAGTTAGGGCCAGTTGTATAGTTACAGAAGTTAACAGACGCCAACGTAGACACGCAGCAGAAGTATATGGAAGTTCCCATAAAAAAATGCGAACGCTAAATTCGTTGACAGGCGGTTTGGTGCAACCGACCCTTAGTATAAGGCACTGGGTCCCACCACGAGCTAGTAAACTATGAGCTATCGGCTATAAAAACGAACGAAAGATAATCATTCCAGCACACAGACCAACCCCTATAGACATCCATTACAAGACGACTCGCGGTCGCCAGCCTTCCTAGTATTTGCACTGATATAAGCGCGGGCGCTTGCCGTGCCCGATCAGTATCGACCAAGTAACAGACCCGAAAGCAGCGCGTGTTTTTCGCACAAAAAAATTGGAAGTTGAATGATAAAAGTGTTAGGAAGGGATAGCAAATATTTGCCGACACTCACTTTAGCGATTTTCATAGAAGGCATTTCTTAGGCTGAAGGTGAATTTTATTTCAAGGAATTTAATAATGTTACTCGTAGTTAGGGCCAGTTGTATAGTTACAGAAGTTAACAGACGCCAACGTAGACACGCAGCAGAAGTATATGGAAGTTCCCATAAAAAAATGCGAACGCTAAATTCGTTGACAGGCGGTTTGGTGCAACCGACCCTTAGTATAAGGCACTGGGTCCCACCACGAGCTAGTAAACTATGAGCTATCGGCTATAAAAACGAACGAAAGATAATCATTCCAGCACACAGACCAACCCCTATAGACATCCATTACAAGACGACTCGCGGTCGCCAGCCTTCCTAGTATTTGCACTGATATAAGCGCGGGCGCTTGCCGTGATGCCGTGCCCGATCAGTATCGACCAAGTAACAGACCCGAAAGCAGCGCGTGTTTTTCGCACAAAAAAATTGGAAAAGGGTATTTTGATGCCTTAAAGATGTCCACCTGTAGTGTGAAATGGTGTGGAAAGGTAACAAGAAGCTCAAATTTAAAAACAGACGGCATTACATTCCACAAATAAGTCATATTTATAATTTATTCAGAGCCGGCATAGGTCAACTTACATTGGCCACTTACGCGTCAGTAGAGGGACAGTCATACTTCTGTCCCTTTTCATCTGGCGCGACTGCCCGCCGTCCTTGAAACGGCCAATCGCAGCGCGCTTAACACATTCCCCGCCCGCTCCTCGCACCCCAAACACTGGTGACTCGTATCGCGAACAAAATATACAAGATTGCCACTCTATAGGAGGTTCTCTGTGTTCCAGCATCAATAAAAGAGACACGGCGATGTTTATAAACATTTGACGCGTGATTGTCGCTAGATATCAGTATCACTTAACTATGTCTATACAAATAACCCGCATTTACTGATGATGTATGGAGTTACAACTCTTCCCTTACTTATTCCTCTATCATTTAATGTACCTATTCGTATATCGTGACAGTGCAATAATTTATATGGCTTCACTAACGGCCCAGCCACGACATTGGTCTAAACGCGGCAGCCATACGTGCGAATGAAAAGCCCATCGCTGTGTCTCGCTTCAATGTATGGCCGCCGCTCGCCGCTGTCGCGCTTAGACCAATGTCGTGGCTGAGCCGTAAGACGGAAGACTGTTTCTATAAGGGTTGGAACACTTGAAACGTAAATAGACTATTTCACTTTATGTCGAAAACTGAGTAAAACAAGTATTTGCCAGCTGAAAGGCATTCAAAGACATTCGACGGCATGGCTATATTGTTGAGATTTAAACATAAGGTTAACAGTGTATCAATTGTAACTAATACATTTATTTAACCCCCGACGCAAAAACGACGGGGTGTTATAAGTTTGACGTGTCTATCTGTCTGTTT
The DNA here is from genome assembly GCF_023078275.1 of Leguminivora glycinivorella. Classification (NCBI taxonomy): domain Eukaryota; kingdom Metazoa; phylum Arthropoda; class Insecta; order Lepidoptera; family Tortricidae; genus Leguminivora; species Leguminivora glycinivorella. The sequence continues at coordinate 8,737,290 of NC_062998.1, read as the reverse complement.
GTCTGTCTGTCTGTGTGTTTGTCTGTCTGTGTCATCGTAGCTCCCGAACGGGTCAACCGATTTTGATTTAGTTTTTTTTTGTTACAGCTTGTAAGTATTAGTCGGGTGAGCTATGTTTGATGGAAATCGGTCCACTAAGTCGAAGGTTTTTTTTTAATTTGAATTAGCTTTCCCATTATTACGCCGTGTCTTGCGTGGGCGACGGTCGCGCGACGGTCGACGCCGTCGCGTCTCACACTTCCATATCGATAAGATTTGATTTCGTATTCGTCGCATCGCCGTCGCGCGACCATCGCGCGACCGTCGCCCACGCAAGCCACGGCGTTACACTATGATGTTGAGTTCTACATGTACAAACATTGTATAACATAGAAAAAATGGACCAGTTACATTTTGCCCCCCAGTCGAGATTTGCCCCGCTGTACCTTACCCTGATTTGTTATGTTATGTTATAATAATAAATCGTTTTTTTTTCTACCACGTCGGTGGCAAACAGGAATACGGTCCGCCTCATGGAAAGCGGTCACCGTAACCTATGGACGCCTGCAACTCAAGGGGTGCCACATGCGCGTTGCCGACCCATTAGAAACTTGACAGTAATTAATAATGACATTTCGGATAACATGACCCATACATTACAAATACAATATTTACATTAAAAACACTATAAGTATCACTTTGGTTTTTGGACGAGGTTCTTAGTGTCCCTTTGTATTATAATTCACGCGATAAAATCTAATATGTTTTTGTATATCTTTAAAGTTGCTATTATTCGTCCGTAAGCGGCTGTAAGGCGGTCCTATTTGGCTTCGAACTGCAAATATATGCTAACTAGCCGTGACCCTCCGTCGGAATCAAGGCGCTCACATCGCGGCCTGTTTATAGCGACGACATGAGTCGACTTCCAAACTAAAGCCTCGGCAAACATAGGGCGTTTGATAGCGTAGCGTTAGCGTAACGGAATGCGCGCTGAATGCGATCTCTGGTGCCGTAGCCGAATGTGATCCATTGAAATCGTATGTTTCAGGGGATTGGTTTGCATCAAATGAGGTAGTTCTAATTTTTTATACATATTGTTAGCGATGAAATAGTGATGTCAAATCCGAGTTTTCCACCTCGAAAGCCGATGGGGTCATTATTAAATACTTGAAAAACCATTAAATTTTTGGACTCTTTTTGTTTTTTTTTTTCACATTTTAACACCAAAAACGTGTTTCAGTTTCGTGTAACGTAGTTTCAGGACGTATCCGGGTCCTATTAAGTAGTTTAAGGACAAAACATTAACTCACCCTCAGTATATGACTATACACTGTGTTTTTATGAAATAGTGAAAATTTTAACTAAGCGTATCACAAAACTACTGGGGCTAAAATGATCCTTTTTTATATTATTTTATTGGTAACTAATTTATTATTCTTAAAATTGTTCATAATGACTTTAGCCCTTAAACAAGTTTTTGGTGGTAAAATATAAAAAAAAAAAACAAAAAAAGTCCAAAAATTTCATGGTTTTTCAAGTATTTAATAATGACCCCATCGGCTTTCGAGGTGGAAAACCCGGATTTGACATCACTCTATTTCATCGCTAACAATTAGAACTACCTCATTTGATGCAAGGCTGAATATACGATTTCAATGGATCAATGGCATTTCTGCGACGCGAAACGAAAACGAAACGCCGCGAAAGGTAGTCTGGCTCAGTCACGCCAGTGCGCAAGAGCGATAGAGATAGATATCTAGGAGCGTTTCGTTTCGTGAGCGTTTAGTGAGCGTTTGTGCCATTCCGCTACGTACCCTGAATACGCTTGCGCGGTCACATAATATCAGGGGCGGCTCACTCCGCGATCCTTTCACCGCGCTACAAGTACATGCCGGCGGCCGCGAGTTCGCGGCCCATTCACTGGCGACGACCTTGGCGCGGCGCAATAGAATTCAATGTCGTCTGCACGCGTGCGGTCCGTTTGTTAATGTAGGTAAAAATTTAGAATGGCGGCGTTTTGTGAACATCAAAGGAGTGAGCCTTCTGTACTTGTACTATTATATATTCTGTGATAATATATAATACAGCGCGCGTTGTGAGCGGACTTGTCCGAATATGGATTACATGTTAACCATTTAGCTAATACTTTTTCCCCTCACTAGCTCGGAAACACGTGTTTTGTCGTTTAATACCAGCGGGTAAAAACGCATTTTATCCACTAGTGGATAAAGTAATTTGACCTTGAATATAGACAAATTTTCTGCTTTAAAACTGATAAAAGTGGGTTAATCTAGTGATGAAGATGATTTACCACCTGTGGAACTACTGGAAGCAGTGATAAACGCGTTTTTTACGTAGAACTTTCCTTGCTATAGTGAGGAGAAAAGTTTTGTGTTACACACGGGTGCAAATGTATTTTACTTCTCGTGTGTTGAAAAACTCGCAAGTTCAGGATTCTATTCTCGAACCACTCGCTTCGCTTGTGGTTCAACTATAGAAACCTTTCACTTGCTCGTTTTTCAATTTCACACTCGGCGTTAAAATACAACTTTGCACCCTTGTATAACAAATAACTATTATTCTACATGTTGTTTTAATTTTTTATGTGTCATTCAATACTTATTAGAAGTTTACATTTGCAAAATATTGCCATAAGCCAATCCGCGCGCATTCTGCTCCGTCCAGCGCACCGCCATCATTGCGCTCCACTAACGCTGCACTCTCAAAACGTGCATGTGTGGCCGAGCTTTAATACTTTATTTAAAACATAGATGCAGTAAACAGCACCTATAGTGTTCAGGTAAGTAATTATATAAATGTAAACAAAATCTACTCTCAAAAGGCTTCTTATGCTAAAGGGAAAATGAAATCATTAAACGACCAAATAATAAGGATACAGACAGGTTGCTCAGTGACACATGTGCTTGGTTTTTGTTTGGTTAAACATACACCATACCATATACTTAGTTGCAGTACTACTGGACTATAGTTAGTTGCTTTTGTAGTAGGTAATAAGTATAGGTAGAGGTACAGCGGGGCAAATCTCGACTGGGGGGCAATTGTAACTAGTCCATTTAATTATTACACTATGATCTTATTTATCGTATGGCATTTTATATCTACATGTCACTGCATAACACATTTAAAAATTAAACCTAGAAGTCTTAAAATAGTCCACGGCTTTCCCATTTAAAGTTTTGAGCTCTTCAAAGCTGCCATTGAATTTGGTGTTAGGGCATTCCAGCACCATATGGCGGATTGTCTGCTTTGGTATGCCACATTCGCATGCTGCCGACTCGCACCATCCCCATTTGTTCCTATGGTATGCGGAGTTGCCTACGTCAGTTCTAAAACGGTTCAGCAGGCACCAGACACGTCGTTGGGTAGTGAAGCCTGGTGGTTTTGTGCGGGGGCTTAGTTCGAAAAAGTCTCTCGGCACCTGATTGGAATGCCACTCGTTAAGCCAGGCATTATTTATCTTCCACAGGGGATCCATGGTATTGAGGCTGGCTAGTGGTGGATTGCGAGACTTTAGCCTGCGGTCAGTCTTAGCAAGCACATCTCCGTGAATGGGTAGGGTCGGGTCTCTCCGTATCTTATCAAGCTCTCGATAGAGACAGTGTTCCCGGCGAAGATGGGGTGGGGCGATGTTGCTGAGAGCAGGTAGCCAGTAGGTAGGTGTAGGGCGTATACAGCCTGTGATGAGGCGCATGGTTTGGTTAAGTTGCGTGTCCACAGCTGAAACATGGTTGCTGTTGATCCACACAGGCGAGCAGTACTCTGCCGAAGCGTAGACCAGCGCTAGAGCAGTTGTTCGGAGGCAAGCAGCATTGGCTCCCCAGGTTGTTCCGGTCAGTTTCTGAACTATATTGTTACGAGTCCTCAGTTTTCCCGCAGTTTTGTTGAGGTGGGTCTTGTAGGTGAGGCTCCGGTCAAGAGTGACACCAAGGTATTTGGGATTTGGGTTATGTTTCAGTGTCTTTCCCATAAACTCCACATTGAGCTCGGTATTTGCTAGCTTGTTGTTCAGGTGAAAGCAGCATACCTCGGTTTTATTTGCATTAGGGCATAGTCGCCATCGGGAGAAGTAATCGTTCATAGTTCGTAAATCTCGTTCTAACGTTACTTCAGTTATCTTAATGTCCCGGTTTTGTGCTCCTAAGGCAATGTCGTCAGCATATGCAAATTTCCGAGAGTCGGTCGCAGGGAGGTCATGGGTGTACACATTAAATAGAAGTGGAGCAAGTACCGACCCTTGTGGGAGACCATTATTTAAGGTTTTGGTGCTACTGACACTATTGCCGAGGTGGACTTGAAAGACTCTGTTCGTGAGTGAGTTTTCCACAAGTTTGTAGATTTTTAAGCACGGAACCAGTTTGATGAGCTTATATAGAAGTCCTTGTCGCCAAACAGTGTCATACGCAGCCGACAGATCGATGAACGCTACCGATGTTTTCTGGTTCTCTTCGTAGCCTTTTTCTATGAATGATGTGAGTGCCAAGACCTGATCACAGCAGTTACGATTCGACCGGAAGTCAGCTTGCTCTTTTGGTATAGCCCTGTCGATTGTGTCAGCTATGCGGTTGTAGATAATCCTTTCCAGTAGCTTGTAGATGACACTTAGCAGAGCTATAGGCCTATAGCTGTCCGCACTGTCTCCCGACTTTCCCGGTTTGAGTATCGCTATAATTTTAGCTCGTTTCAGGGTTCTTGGTATTTTGCCAGTGTTGATGATATGGCTGTAGAAATTGGCAAGCCAGTTTTGGGTTTTGCTCCCGCAGTATTTGAGGAATTCCGGAAATATGTCGTCAGCACCACAGGCTTTGTTTGTGTTAACTATGATCTTGAGTCCTACATGTATCCACTGAACAGGCCTACCATATAATATATGTATAACCGGTGGATACTCTATTTAATAATGCAAAAAATGTAAAACATGGAAAAAATGGACGTTACATTTGCCCCAGTCGAGATTTGTCCCGCTGTACTTTACCAATGTTTTATACTCGCTTAACATGCTTTCAGTAGGTACGTAAATAAATCACCCAAGCCTTCACTTAACGACTGGTGATGGGCGGTCGAGGTCGATCCAAGTAAACACCATGCGGGTACACACTGTGAACCACGTGTCACTCTTTAACCCTTAGTGAGAGACAGGGACGGCTGCCGTGGCTAATAACTAGTTCCAAAGACATATGTAACTCCATATAGACAGGTAAGGTCTAAGAAAAAAAACGTAGGTACGGTGGCCGAGACGGCGTTACACCTTTGGGGAACGCTCGGCTAGATGGCGCTAATATTAATATTTGACATTTTAACACATATCAAGCTATGGGCCAAATTGTTAAGGTGGCTCGCTTTCCATACAAAAAACATCTACCATTTATTTAGTCACCGCACACTACAACTAAATAAAAATATGCGCATACATCTACTATACATTATCCGTCGTCGCGGTAGTGAATGAAATACATTGTTTCATACAGAAATCATGGACAAATCCATGTGAATTTTTTATTAATTTTACGTAAATGTGCGTGCCAAATTTTGTGTACAGACACAGAGCCGTCATATTTCGCGCATTTTTAATTGACACTGTCATCAGTGACACTTGGCTCTTGACAAGTAATTATTAAAGATATTGGTTTAGTTAACTCAAGCAGACTCAGAAATAATGACGCATTTTGTCAATAAAGATACATATCGTATATTTCGGCACTGCTAATGTAAATCGAAATGGCGTCTTGGTCAAATGCACCGATTATGAAGCAGGTGATTCTGAGTTCCATCCCGCAGTTTTTTTTAATCATTTGAACTTTTTTTGGATTTTTTTTTTATATATTTTTTAAATGGAATATTTGACTATTACTATATTGCTTTCCTATTTTTTATTTTCATACAAAAATACAATACAATCCTTTATTATGCCTTTGTTGATAAAATAAAATATTACACGTCTGGTATATTAATACATTATACATAGGTCAAAGTGTGGGCATAGTATTAGTAATGTATTGCATTTACTGAGCTGGTTGACCTATGTTATTGTTGTGTGAATGTTTTTCTTCAACAACTAAATGGTTATATACAAGAATATGGGTAGCTTTTGCACATTGTAATTTTTCCTCAGTCACCCGTTGACCACGAACGCTGTAAAAGTGTTCGAAACATCGGGATGAATTTTAAACTCATATACGCGATTTAATCCGTTTTCATAGTTTTTATTTCATGAGTAACTATCGCGGTAACTGAAGACAATATTAACTAAATGGTTACAAATAATAATTATCATCAAATTATCATCAATATAATCTGGTCCAGGCAGGCAGTTATGGTCACGCGATAAATGATAAAACATCTGGCCGTCCCTATAATCGCACTTAGTAATAGTGCGACAGGGACGGCATGATATTTTATCGTCTATCGCGCGACCATGCTACCCGTGCTGTACTAGCTTTTGCCCGCGGCTTCGCTTGCGTTAGAAAGAGACAAAAGTAGCATATGTCACTCTCCATCCCTTCAACTATCTCCACTTAAAAAACATGTCAATCCGTCGCTCCGTTTGGCCGTGAAAGACGGACAAACAAACAAACACACATTATCTTTGGTGAAACAACGAATTCTTCCACTTCAGATTATAGAGTAACCAGCTTTTCCCATTTATAATAAACTAGCTTTTGACCGCGGCTTCGCTCGCGTAAGAAAGAGACAAAAAGTAGCCTAATATGTCACTCTCCATCCCTTCAACTAAATCCCCTTAAATAATCACGTCAATTCGTCGCTCCGGTTTTGCCGTGAAAGACGGACAAACAAACAGACACACACCCTTTCCCATTTGTAATATTAGTATGGATTTGACATTATTATTTATATTTAAATAATTATATATGTATAGCCCAATTTCGTCGATAACAGCGTGTTATGTAATGGCGTCGTTGGGGAACAATCGTCTGTCACGCCGTGAAGGTGCGTTCGATTCCCAGGATTCTATAAACTTTTTGTATTTTTTTGGATATAAATTTCGTTTTTTTTATTGACCGAGCAAGAATGGAGAGCCGAAGGTATCAATTTTATCTTAGAGAACATATTGATTTTTTTATTGTCATTTTGATTTTCTATTTATTAAGTTGAGATATAAAACACAACTTTTAATACCCTCGCTAAATATAATATTTTATCGAAATCACTCCTTAGATAAAAAAAGTCCACTTGAGTTTTTAAAGCATTACGTTACTCAGTTAACTATTGCATTTTCATTTACTAATTTAAGATTTCAAAAGCGATTTGAATACCCTTGCTCCATCCAAAATAAACAATTAGAAAAAAAAATCATTCGGATCGTAGTTTAGAAACTAAAATTTATCTATACTTTTTGGAATTTTTTAAAATATCAGATTAGGATAATTATGTTAGAAATTCTGAGTTCGACGAACCCAAAAATTATTACCATGTAAGATAATAGGTTTGTAATCTTTTTTGTGGAAAACGCTCAGTAACTACTGTAATACATTTATGTATAATAATAAAACAAAAAATAGTGTCACATAGTGTTGTGTTCCTGCCGGTGAGTAAGGCTGCCAGAGCTCAACGAGGGTGCGGGGTGCTGACGACGGGAGGACTTACGGAACTAATTTGTTCCGTCTATTGTCCTTTGATTTGAGTCGTCGGCAACCCAAACCCTCCTTTGAACTTGTACACTCCTTTTTGCTGTGCATACGCAGCAAAGGGGAGTGTACAAGTTTCTAATGGGGCGGCAACGCGCATACGACACTCTTCGAGTTGCAGGCGTCCATAGGTTACGGTGACCGCTTTCCATCAGGCGGACCGTATGCTTGTTTGCCACCGACGTAGTATAAAAAAAAAAGAGAAAAAGTCCTGGATTCGAACCCAGTACTTCCATGCAAATCATGCGATGGCACGTATTTACCGCAAGGCTATTTAAACAAGCTGTCGCCGCGTGAAATTATCGACTAGAAGGAATACAAAAACACTGTTTGTATGTGTGAGTGGTACTTAAAAATAGTGTAAAATAGTAAATTTATTTACATTAAGGGGATTAACGTTACAATGAGAAGTTGAATGTTTGTTGTAATACGTCAATTTTAATATTAAATGTTCGCGAAGCATAATTGAAAGTATATAAATGCCTGTACGACTCCACAAAAAAAATAAGACTGGTAATTTGCAGATTAACGCCATCTAACGCAGCCTGAGCTTCGGGTAACCAAGGCGAGCCACCTTAAAACTGAGGTTTAAAAGTTTTATGGCTGTGTCGATAGATGGCAGTCTATGTGTCGGCGGCCGAACGAAGAATCCGCCAGGTCACGAGATTCCTAAGGCATATCATGAAACGGCGCCAAATCATGATTTGGCTTGGTAACATTCGCCATATCGTTCAAAGCTCACCGTTTAACGATTTGCCCAGTGACGTTTAAGCAGATCATGAAATTCCTAGGCATATCATAAAACGCCACCATTTCGTGATTTCACCAAGTAAAACCCGCTAGTGGCATTTAGGCAGATCATGTGATTCCTAGGCCATATTAAGTATGGAATTGTTTGTGGCAGCTCATATCAGTTCTCTCCAACATGTAGGTGATCGACCGCGCGACCGCTTGCTTTCCACTCGACCTTGGACGAGTCGTGCCATGGAGTTTTGGTTCATGATTCATGTTATGTTAGGGTAAACTCGCCTCATTCGGTGACGCGCCTAATGCGGTGAAACAACCAAAAATCATCTTTCGGAATAGTACTTCAAAGCTTGTATCACCGAATTAGGCATGTGAATTACCCTAAGTACAAAATATTTATACACTACAAAATATTTGCATGTCTTTATGACCAAACATGTAGAACTGTTATACTTAGTATTAAGACCTTATTGTAAATACCATGTTTCAGCAAATAAATTTCTGAATCTGAACCTACATCGGTATCGGGCGTACCTAAATGAAAATACTAACTAGCTGCAACTTCTAAGCTTACACTTAACTTCCTCAGTCTTCGTGTACAATCTTTTTGTACATGATTATTCTAAAATGTTTTTTAACTTTTATTGAGTAACAAAGGGTTATAAATTCAAAAACAAAATGCTTGTAGGACTAAGGATTATTTTGATTTTGACAATCTTTTTTATTTTCATCTTCAAAAACTGAAGAAAAAAACCGAATATACACCACAAAAATTTTTGGTGTTTCTGTTTGTACGTACATATTTATAAAATATTTAAACGTTTGTAAAAATATGTTTTTAAGTTATCGTGAATAAATAAACAGCTTTCAGTGCGCAAATTTGAGCCACGTTTAGTATAAAATTCGGAAAATCGGACCATTACAGACTTAATTGATTTAGCATAGTAACGTGTTTATAAATCCACTTTCCGGCATATTTTCCTCTCGGGCTTTCCTTGACTTCTAGGGGACGTTTAACTGGAGATTCAATTTGTCACTTTCGCGAAGTAGGCCGATCGGATAAAACTAAAAGCTGGTTGTCAAGTCAATCTGGGAATTTTGTGCAAAATATATTTGACCGCGGCTCGCTCGCGTTAGAAAGAGACAAAAAGTAGCCTATGTCACTCTCCATCACTTCAACTATCTCCACTTAAAAAATCACGTCAATTCGTCGCTCCGTTTTGCCGTGAAAGACGGACAAACAAACGGATACACCCACTTTTCCATTTATAATATTAGTTTGGATCATTAATGGTCTCGGAGCTCATTTTGTGTGATTTACAAACTACCTACTACTTATTTAAATTGTGACGGCTAAATAATTGCACTACCCCCTTTCATTTCGTGGGTCGACTACAAGTAGGATATGGATTGATTGAAATGTGGTGCGCGCGATAGGCTAGCAAAGCAACCTGTCACTACAATTATGGGCATTTTCAAAATTTGGGTCTCCCCAATTAGCGTAAGTCGTTAACAAAAATTAACTAGCTGTCAGTTTTGTGACGACAATTAAGCATAAAATATGTCTAACTTTTTTTCATATTCTGAGTGTAGATTATCGCTTAAAGTTCTAACTTACACAAAAACAATATTTTTATTGAAATTTCATGCTTAATTATCGTCACAAAACTGACAGTGAGTTAATTTTTAACCGACTTCAAAAAAGGAGGAGGTTCTCAATTCGACTGAATTTTTGGAGTCGGGGCCAGCCTGCGTATGGTTGGGTGGGGCAAACAGGAAATAGCAAGGCGACGAACAGGTCTGGAACCGACTACAAAAATAATTGATTTGTTTATAATTTGGATGTTTAGATTATTGCAATCCGATAAGAAATCTGAATTCGAAGGTTTATTATTTTTGGCTTTTTAGTTTCTCCGTGTTTTGTAACACGCTTTTTTTGAAGGCGGTTTTATTTTTTGTTATTGTTAACCACTTACGCTAATAGGGGTCCCAAATTCTGAAAATGCTCTTATCACAAATTTCGTTTTATATTCGCGTTATACTTCATTACACCTGCGCCTGACAATGTGATTTAATTTTGATTAACTTATTGTTAGTCCTTTATCCAACCTTTATCTTGTTTTAATTGCTTTGTTACTCGTATAAATCGCTGGACAACTTCCGACTTTAATTATCTGCAGGCTTTTAAGGGTTAAATAACTACCAGGGTTTATAATGGCGTAATGGGCGCTCTGGTAGGTATGTATATTGACTGTTCCTTAAATCTTATTATTTTGATAACAAATGTTCGCATAATTATGAGGTCGATAGTCCACTATCATATATTATGTTTGTCATGGCAACATGCCGTCCTTTTTCTTCACGTTGGAGAAAAAGGGAGGCATACAGACCTATGATCATATTTCTATGATAACACATATGATAGTGTACTTTCAGCCTAAATATATTTAATAATTTAATAGGTACTTACTACTAATCAGCAAAATTATTTTTTCTTACCTATGTAATAAATTCTTATACGTATGATACGCATACGCAATAGATACATAAATACATAGTTTATCATTCAGAGATGTGTTGAACCTATATGTTCATTATTGAAATAGGTATTGAGAATTAGTATACGTAGGTGAAAAGTGAAGGTTCCAGTGTTAGTTCAAATTCAAAATATCCAATTTAAACAATAAGCAGTGACTTTATCAGCTGCGAACCTCGAGGTCCTCCTGGTTCCTTATATTTTTGTCTAAAATTAAAGCTTACAATTTTTTTTAGAAATGTAATTTAGTGGCCTGTCCTGATTTTTATTCCATGTTCTGATACTTTTACACATGGTCTACCAGTTGTCGCCTGTGACTTCGACAATTCGTCTCCCAAACGGTCTCAGCCATCTTCTTCTTCAAATTACTTTATCACAAAGAGCCCGCCTCGTGTGATGGACAGCGAGTATATAAGGACTTGCGGCGATGGAGATATTAAACGCTATATGAAGAGGCTTACATGTAACTGTTATTTATTCTCGAAATCTACCGGGTGACAGGGGCGCCGGGAATATACTTCAGCGGCATGACGTCATCAAAATTACTCCTGCCTCAAATATACAATATACAGCAATCAGCAACTTCGGCAAGTGTGTGTCCATGGTTGTGAAATAACAAATAACCTGCTATTCTAAACCTGCAGTGTGATAGGGACGGCCTGATATTTTATCGTCTATCGCGCGACCATGCTTCCCGTGCTGGGTGGCTAGCCGAATGGCACAATCGCTCACGAAACGCTCACGAAACGAAGCGCTAGTAGATATCTATCTCTATCGCGCTTGCGTATTGGCGCGACAGAGCCAGCGACGTATCGCTTTCGTTTGGCGTCGGAGAAATGCCATTCGGCTACGGGGCCTGCTGAGCTGACAGACATGGCGAAACTATAAGGGTTCCTAGTTGATTACGGAACCCTAAAAAGCACCATCTGTTATAATTGATTTCAAACCAAAGCGAGCGCGGCCGTGGCGCCACTTCCGCGCGAAAGTACAGCTATCCTGCTTGCATTCGCTGGCTTGCAGTTCCGATGCCGATATTGCCGGTTTCGTTATCAACATTTTCGAGTCGAGTCATGTGGGAGTGGGACCGATCGGTACGTTCGTTCGGCTGCGTTCCGTCTGCTCGTTGGAACCGGTTTGGTGAACTGTCAAACCGAGTCGGGCCGAGTTGAGCCTAACTCGGTTTGAACCGGGTTGGCAAACCGGGTTGACACATCTCTAGCCTGCTCGGAGTCAGCGGAGGCGGTCCTATATACTTCAGCGAAATGACGTCATCAAAATGACTACAGACTCGTATGGCGGTGTGCGAGTGTGTTCAAAACGAGACAGAGGAAAGGCTTACATCGCACTGCTATTCTCCAAACCTGGTCGGAAACAGCGGTGTGAGACCTATACTTGAGCGAAATGACGTCATCAAAATGACTCCAGACTTGTATGGCGGCTAGCGAGTGTGTTCAGAACTAGACATAAGAGAAAGGCTTACATCGCACTGCTAGCTCGTCGGTGCAGGAATTGGAAGAGGCTGCCCTCAGCGGAGGAGCAGAGGCTGCGGCTGCGCAGGCGGCGGCTCTCCTCCATCTCGCGCCGCTCGCCGCGCTCGCGCCACCGCGCCATTATGGACTCGAGACACAACATCCCGACATCACTCCCAACACCGCCTCAGTCTTTTAATCATTGTTCTAATTCAAAACAAACTTCATTGTATGCGTGAACTTGCGAAAAGTTCCGTTCGAATTTGTACACTGACACGGAAAAATGCGGCAAATAACTCACGTCCCGTTGTTTACCAAGTTAATCACATGATTGTACACTTCTCACACATAATCTTTGCCTTAGCGAAGTTTGTATACAACACAGATGCGAATGTCAATTGTTTGTAGTTGTTTTTCGAGTGACGGTGGAAGCGACGCGACTGGTCCGTGGGGCGGCGCGAACAGAACTGCCGCGAATCGCGCCGCTGCTGCCTTAATGTATCAGCTGTCCTATAGCATTACCTACTGCTGTAGCGGCGCAGGGAGGTTTCATTGTTAAACTGAAATGAGACTTTTTAAGCCAGTTTTCGGTGCCCTAGTCATTCTTCAAGGTTGCAAGGGTTGGGTTTTAGTTTTAAGTCTCTGCATTGCCTGGCATTCCTATAAATATACTTGACCTACATATTAAATCAGTACTAAATAATTCCTTAACTTTACCCTGAACTTTGAATATTAAAAAAATGTATTTGTATGTCTACATACCTACCTACATAAATTGGTTGAAATGATGAATTAAGAGGAACTTTATTGTTACGTCAATTAGAAATTTAACTACCTACCTATCGGGTACGCGAAGAATTTTATAAATGAGAACTTCTTTCATCACGGCATTTACGTAAAAATCCCTGAATACAACAGTTCCAGCTCAAACACAAATATTATTTAAGATCACACGAAGAAAATAAGATGCCGAAAGCACATTGACACAATTTCGGCCGGGGCCTTATTAAACTAGAGCAAATACTATTGTCTCAGCCCGCTGCAGTTGACAACGCCCTGCAACGGGTCGCTGACCGGGTTATGGGGGAATCCTGCCAAAACCGCCCTGTGCGTACACACGCCTCTCGCCAGTCTCGCTTCCAAACAGAGCCCGTAGCAAAAAGTACTATTTGACGCTCCCTGGCTTATGGTTCGCAACTGTCCGTGTCGCTCTAATACGGAAAAGCGATAAAGATAACAGACTACCTGCGATGCTACCGACCCAGAGCGATACGACTTACTTTAGTGAGTTATGACCCTTTGGCTATTTGGACGATGGCCATTTTAAGTAATATGGTCGACAACGCAGACTCCGTAGTTCGGTTCATACACATTTACGACATAAAAACTATAGGCGGTCTTTTATTTAAAGTTTTCCTTAACCCGCTGTATTTTACACAAGTAAAAATGTACGAGTAGACCCAACTGAAAGTTTAGGCAACTTTGTCTGTAGGTTCAATTTTTTAACCCCCGACGCAAAAACGACAGGGTGTTATAAATTTGACGTGTATGTCTGTCTGTCTGTCTGTCTGCCTGTCTGTGTGTGTCTGTCTGTGGCATCGTAGCTCCCGAACGGATGAACCGATTGAGATTTTAGTTTTTTTTCTGAAAGCTGAGTTAGTCGGGAGTGTTCTTAGCCATGTTTCATGAAAATAGGTCTACTATGTCGCGGTCGGGGTTTTCTTTTAACACTTTCGAAACCGGGCTCTACGCGGCGCTACGACATTTTCGCTACATACGGGGAAACCCATGTAATCGGCTACGCTTCTACGAGCGGTGTGCCCGACAGTCGGGTTCTTGGTAGCGAAAGTGTTAATTTTAATTTTGTGATTAGGTTAAGATATTTGATTGAATCAGCCAAACATGTATATGTTTAAAACAATATGTGACAAGTTGCTTTTATAAAATCGACTTGTTGATTCAAATATAGTTTTTTTTATGAAATAGGCAGCAAACGAGCAGACGAGCCGCCTGATGGGAAGCAGTCATCGCCGCCCATGGACATAAGCAACATCAGAGGAGCCACTTATGCGTTGCCGACCTTTGAGAACCCTAACTACCTGCTTCTTGAAGAACCCCATGTCATAGCGCAAGGGAAACACCTCAGAAGGTAGCCCATTCCACAACTTGCACGTTCTGGGCAAAAACGAGCGAGAGGCCAAAAAGTGTTGATTTAAATGACGAGTAACTTGTAGCATTAGAATGTACTAAACATTACACATTACACTTAACAAAATCTAACTTGTTGTTTGAACCAAAGAGCACGTTGGCGCTATTTTAACCAAAAAGCTTGTTAAATGAACATGAAAACTGACCTCCGTGTACTTGATTTATTGTTTTCCGTTTGATGTTGGCGATGTTCTCCCATGGATGTCATAGAAGTAACGTAAATCGTGGGATATCGGTTCCATTGTGATCTCAATTTAGTTTTTATTTCAACCCGAGTAGTACTGAGACTTGAGCCGATTCTGCCTACCCCTACCCGTTTCTACCTTTCGCAGATAAACAATCCCTCGTCGGTACTCCTTCCAAACCGGCTGCTGCACACCACTCTGGTTTAGTTTGGCTCGGGACGGTAAAAAACTGCTTGCCCGACGTTAAACTAGTGTTGTTTTTGCAACTTTTCATGAAACAAGACTTTATTCGAGACATTTTATATTGTTTTTATATACACAAGCACAAATTCAGCGGTATGCGATAGTTATTAAATTTTGTTTGTTGATAGTGTTGACACTGTTGATAGTGACACTTGACAGTTAGTCATCTCGGACTGTTTAAGCTGAATGTTAAAACTTTTTTTTTAGGAATGATTTTGTCGTTTTCTTAGGTGTATGAAACAACACATGTGACGTCAAAAAGCCGCGTCTTGACGTTTGTAACTTACGCTCTTTCTGTTCGGAGTAGTAATAAAAAGGGATTTTCGCATTAAAATAGCAGTTTTTGAGAAAAATAAAAAAATACG
Source organism: Leguminivora glycinivorella (assembly GCF_023078275.1). Classification (NCBI taxonomy): domain Eukaryota; kingdom Metazoa; phylum Arthropoda; class Insecta; order Lepidoptera; family Tortricidae; genus Leguminivora; species Leguminivora glycinivorella. The sequence continues at coordinate 8,721,894 of NC_062998.1, read as the reverse complement.
TGCATCTTTAAATATTGAGTTCTTTCAAACCAAACAATAAAAAGTAGTAGTCGAAAATATGAAATGTTGTCAATTGATCAATATTGAAGCGGTTAATCAGTCTCATATAAAACATTATGTATTCATTCTATTTACAGAAAAAAGGGTAATTTTCTCGTTAGAAACGAAACAAGTCAGCACTTAAAGTATTATTTCTTGTGCGATGGGATTCTGTGATCGAACCTGCGGGTGGCGAACACAGCGTGTTCTGGTCTCGAGGGCTTTAATTACTGCCCAACGTCCCATTAAATGGACATTAAATGTTGGAACACTGAAGCCGAAGGTATTAGAACAGTATCTCGATATTTCTGATACACATTAAAATATTCTGTTTAGAACTGAAATAGATACCATACAATACATATTTACACTAAAGAAACAGCGATCAAGTCCACTGATGGCGAAGCCGGGAATCCGGGTCTTCAGCTATCACGGATGATGTGCTAAATCCTAAATACACCACCTCAACCGCTTCGAAAAAAAAAGTTGTGTTTAGGTTTTGATAGTTTCTTTAGTCGACTTTTAAAACGAAATGATCCTTTGAGTGCATTGTTACGAAATGTTTGCAGAAAGCACAAAATAAACACAAGGAAGCGACAACTCTGTAGTGTCCATTTTCTAACGTAAATATGTCTTTAATTAAATAGTTTTTTTTCTTTTCTTAATAAATGCTTGTGTTCTGATAAAATCTTGACGATTACCAGGGTGATAGGCACGCATGTCACGCGCGAATTTCACTTCTATTCGCATGCAACAATCAACAAACGATCTTTGGTGTTAAAGCTGAGAGAACAGGGTTTTGGAAACAAATACCACAACACGATTGGCAAAATTATTTACCGAAAATATTTGGCCTTTCTCTGATCTAGGGTAACATAGGTTAGGTAAAGTCACGGACTTTAATTGTTGATCCACTACTATCTCGTTTTAAATAAAAAACTATTACTTAAATACATTTTTAGCTGTGCGCTCAACAGGGTTAAGGAGGCATTTTACGAGATGTAGCGCTCCGTCTTGCGTGAGCGACGGGCGACGCGACGCGACGCGACGCGATGCGACGCGATGCGACGGCGATGGCTCAAGGTCATCGCGTATCCATCGCGCGAAACTTCGGCACTAGCATTTTGATGATTAGAATCACAAGATTCGCCATCTTTCACAATGTGCAAATGGTCTAGCGGGTTTGACTTCTAGGTGGAATCGTTTGCGCCATGAGTGTCGTGAGTTCGAATCTCGGCTCACGCAATCTTTTTGCATTTTTATTTACTTTTTTTCTTTTATGTTCTACTAGCTTTTGCCCGCGGCTTCTCTTGAAAGACGGACAAACAAACAGACACACACACACTTTCCAGTTTTATCAGTATGGATTATTTGATTTTGTTTACCTGCTTATTTCTTTCTCTAAGATTCTACTTTCTTATTTTTTTTTAAGAACTCCGGGTTTTATACTAACAAGGAAAGTTTTAAGTAGCACACAATAATACTGCATTTTGTTTTTATGAACTTAATGTTTATTTTAATCCATACTAATATTATAAACGGGAAAGTGTGTGTGTGTCTATTTATTTGTCCGTCCTTCACGGCAAAATTGAGCAACGAATTAACGTATACTATTTACTTATAACGAATGCTATTTACTTAATGTTGAAATGAAAAAATGTCATACAGTGTAACCCAGTGTTTTTAATGCTGCCATCTAGTGTCGACTGGCATAACCACTACACTAAGAGCCCTTATTCCTTAGAGCGTTCATCAATTTCGTGAAATAGCCATTGATAGATGGCGTTGGTGCTCGGTACGCGAGCCACCGGTAACGCAACACACAGGCAAGAATGATCTTGATAGTTTTGAATTTAATTGCTAGTAACAATTCTTTTGGTTTCATGTGTTAACTTTTTTGTAAAGTTTACAAGAGATAAGAATATATTATTATTATATGGTACCTACTAATTGTAAGTAACTTAAAATAAACAGTTTCAAAGAGCTGAGCTGTGTGCATAAAATTACATGTGTTATTGGCCCGGCTAATGAGATCAAACATGGTCGAGTTACGATAAGTAGAATAGCAGTTCTGTTATTCATTTCCTGACTCGATCATGTGACCTTGGACATCATCGAGATCGACGCTGCTCATCAGCCCAAATGTAATAAGCCCAAACATAGTGGAGTTATTATGAGTAAAATAGCAGTTTTGTTGACCATATCCTGACTCCACCATGAAGACCAGAACCTCATCCTGGGGGCCGGTTTTTGAATCTCACATATGGGATTTGTCACTAAAATACCGGTTGAAAACAGTGAATTGCTTAGTATTTTCAGTGACAATTTTCTGAATTCGAACGCGTGAGACTCAAAAATCGGTCCCCTGGTCCCGAAATATAATAATAATTCAAACTCTCATCAGATTTCAAGTAAAATTTCTTGGATAAAATTGCATGTGTAAAAATCAGGCGGACCGTATGCCTGTTTGCCACCATCAGGATCAAGATTTGTTTAGTCGCAGTACCTATACAGCACTTCTCAGAACTATCTACCTGCTTACGCTTACGAGAGCACGGTGCGCCGGACTATCGAACGTAGGTCCACTGTCTATGAGCGCTGTATATTTTATTCGAATTTTATGTGCTTTAAAATAGTACATTACGATACAAGTGCGTAAAAAAGGAAGTTCGAAACGAGTGGCGATAAATTAAAACACGACCGAAGGGAGTGTTTTAAATCGACACGAGTTACGAATTTCCTTTTCGCACGTGTATCGTACGACGTTTTTCAGTACAGATGAGCCTCCGAAGTTTCGACCTGGCATATAATGAACCACTTCTCGCACTAGTGCGTAATAAAAACACCATCTGTACTGAAAAATATCTATCGACACAAAGGTATGTCTTATATGTATTTTTTGTTATATGGCAACAAGAAGTTCTGGTTTAGGATAATATTATTATTTAAGAGTTACAATAAATGCAGGAATCGCAGGAATTACAATGAACGCCCCTTAAAGAGTAGTCTAATTATATTTTTTTTGTATGGGTACCTTTCCTTGTTAGTATAAAAGCCGGAGTTATTAAAAATAAAATAAAAATAAGAATGAAGATTCTTACAGAAAGAAAAAAGTAAACAATCAAATAATAGAAAATAAAAGAAACAAAAATAAAACTGCAAAAGCACGCCTCAGCCGAGGTTCGAACTCACACCGCTGGCGCGGCGTCCAGACGTCGAAACCGCTAGGCTACGAGCCCGTTGTAATAATTAGTTAATTTTGTGATCCTATTCACCAAAGTCAAGTGCTAGTACATATATCGTAAGGTCATCGCACTAGTGTTTCATATTTTTAGTTCACACTTAAATTTTAATATTTTACGCAGACAATCTCGTATCACCGTGCACATAATCAAAGGCTGTCAATACAAGTTACAAAAGTTGTAATTTCCTTACTTTTTAGGCACATTACTCCTTTGGTCAACTTATGTTAATTTGAATATTTTGAATTTTTATTATAAGAAAATATAAAGAATGAAATGTGAGACTAGTAATCAATCGTTATTTCTCTAGTCCGACCTCTCTACGTATTGAATTTGCTTCTAAAAATCAAATAGCTTGATCGCGCGCCCATCGCCATCGCATCGCGTCGCATCGCCGTCGCGGGCCGTCGCGGGCCGTCGCTTACGCAAGACACTCCCATATGAACACAGCGGTTTGATCGCATCGCGTCGCATCGCGTCGCTTAACATTCGCATGTTCATCGCTAGTTCGTCGCGTCGCATCGCCGTCGCGTTCCGTCGCCCACCTAAGACAAGTCCATAGAGTTAGAAGGTTTGATTTCGTCGCATCGCATCGCATCGCATCGCCGTCGCGGGTTCGTCGCTCACGCAAGACGCGGCGTAATTCTTCTAATACTTGGGCCATTTTTTTTGAAGTTGTCCATAAATTATTAAATTTGTTTCGGATATTGAATAGATATTTTGGAATTGGCCCCGTAACCGAATGGCATTTCTCCAACGCGAAACGAAAACGAAACGCCGCGAAAGGTAGTCTGGCTCTGTCGCGCCAATACGCAAGAGCGATAGAGATAGATATCTACTAGCGTTTCGTTTCGTGAGCGTTTGTGCCATTCGGCTACGCACCCTGGTTATTAATAGTTATTTGTTATACAAGGGAGCAAAGTTGTATTTTAACCGAGTGTGGAATTGCAACACGATCTAGCGAACTTTTGAACTACTCGCTTCGCTCAGGATTCTATTTTCGAACCACGAGCAAAGTGGTTCAACCATAGAATCCATTCGCTAGCTCGTAGTTCAACCCTAGAATCCTGAGCGTAGAGAGTGTTGCAATACACACGAGGTAAAATAACTTTGCATCCCGTGTGTAACACATAACTTTTCACCTCACTAAAGCGAGGAAACACGCAATAAAAACAACTGGAACATAATTGCACAGAAATAAGTTAATTTGCGTTTATTACAATTTCCACGATGCACCCACCGACACCACAAAAGTTTCAAATTAAGAATCAAGAAGAAAAATCTATTTGGGTGCGTTCCGTTTCACGCGTTTTGAGATTGCAACTGTTACTTAAGGTGCGTTCTGAATAAGTACAGTGGAAAAGTCAAAAATATTTCTTGTACGATTTCAAGTGTTTCATGGTAAAATCACGTTATAAAATTGTTTGAATTTAATGTTTTTAGTCGGATACAATTCGATGTGAAATTATTATTACGTTCACATCACATGATTTGTTAAGACAATTTAAGCACAGGGAGAAAATTGTCCTGTCTGGGACAGCCTTTACAAGAAATTATATTTAAAAAAGTAAAAAATGACACGTTCGGATTTCAAATATTCTTTGCACTCTTGTGGATAAAATGCGATTTTGCTATCTGTTTTTAAAGAATAAAAAAGTCCTTTCCGAGCTAGTGAGATGAAAACAAATTAATTTTAAAATGAAACGGTTTAATTTATTGTGTACCTGGCAGGGCAAGCGGGGGCCCTGAGTTGTATTGTTATTGTCCCAGAGCTGTAAGAACCTCTTTTTGACACATAACAGCGTCTACAAAACGTAAACTCGCGCAACCTAATGAAATTTTAAATAAAATCCTGTAATAATATTTAAAAAAATCAAGTACTTACAAACAATATTTCGCTTACTTTAAACATAATCTAACACATGTTACATTTTTGCGGATCTTCGTTAGTGAGTATTTTACGATATTAATTTATCACGCAGGATTTACTTATTATGTCATTTATCATTCATTTTTAGGGTTCCGTACCAAAAAGGTACAACAGGAACCCTTATGGTGCGACTCTGTCCGTCTGTCTGTCCGTCTGTCACATTCCTAAATATCTCCAGAACTACTAATGCTATCAACTTTAAATTTGAAATAGTTGTGAACATTGTGAACCTCTACAAATAGAAGGTATAATTTTTTTAAATTTATTAATTTTAATTGTAGAAAATGGCCAAAATGAAAGGGGGGCAAACTGTAAATTTCAAGTTACTAGGTCATCGTTAGAAAGAGCTCAAATTGAACGTAAATAAACTATTTTTTATAATTTTTTTGTTGTAAAAAAAAAAGAATTTTGAAGGAAAATGTAAAAAAAAATACCGTTCCCCCCCCCCCCTTATCTCCGAAGTTTACCAACGAAAAATTATGAAAATTTTAGGAATCATTGGTTTTATGCTAAATATTACAGGAAAAATTAATCGTGTTTGTATCTTGAAAACTTTTTTTTTTATTCACAAAAAACTTTTCACATTTTTACTTTTAATTTACCCACCTTTGCGGATGTATATAGTACTTAAAATTAATACGAGATGTTACGTAAATCATCTTCTTTCCAATAAAGTAAAAATTGTTTAAATCGGTTAACATTATAAAGAATAATCCCTGAAAAACCAACATACTATCGTCGCGCAAATTAGTTAGCGAATTCACCGAGAGATGGCGCTATACACAATAATGCTCATTAGTACCTATACTTTTGTCTTCTAGTCAAGTCGTTAGAGTTATGTGAAAACATGAGATTATTTTAACTGGGGAGTTTGAAAGTTTGTACGGAACCCTCGGTGGGCGAGTCCGACTCGCACTAGACCGGTTTTTTATTATTATTTCTTAACTAGTGCTGTGGCAGAGTCTGTCATTTCGATTCAAATGACATTTCAGTAAGTTGATAGAAATCGTATATTTGTTTAAGCGCCTCCTTGTACATAGGGAATAATCGATTCAACCAATTCGAAATTAATCGTTAAATTTGGCAAACGATACGTCTTAGCCACAACGCAATATACTTCAAAACAAATGTGTCAAAAATGTGAACTTACAGATCCGGGACAATAGGTATTCCTTACAATTTCGGAAGAGGCAATTAGACCTGTCATAGTTGTCATCTACCTTGACAGAATTAGGGATGAAATGGGTTGCGATGGTTACCTTTGAGTAAGATTTGCTAGTTATTGATGATACAATTACATGCTTCTTCTTCTTCTTCTTCTAACTTAAGAGCTGTGCTCTTGTCAATTACATAGCTACACTACTTTATATTTCTCCGAAGAAGAACGACGTATTATTAAGCTATAATATAATTTTCAGTACAGATGGTGCTTTTTATACGCATTAGTGCGAGAAGTGGTTCATTATATGTCAGGTCAAAATTTCGAAGGGGCATCTGTACTGAAAAACGTCGTACGATACACGTGTGAAAAGGAAATTCGTAACTCGTGTCGATTTAAAACACTCCCTTTGGTCGTGTTTTAATTTATCGCCACTCGTTTCGAACTTCCTTTTTTACGCACTTGTATCGTAATGTTAACAACCCTCACGATTGTATGAGCTCGTACTGAAGAGTGAAGAGTACCTAGTCTGTTAGTATTTTTTGATGAATACTTTTGTACTTATGTTAAATTGTATCTTGTTATTTAATGCATGTTAAATACAGTCACGGACTTTAACTGTTGATCCACTTCTAGCTCATTTTATACTGGAACTGTTTAACTATGCTTAACTGTGAGATATCCAGTATAAAATGAGCTAGAAGTTGATCAACAATTTAAGTCTGTGACCGTACCTATAAGATGTAATGTTTTGAAAAGAAGTGGCCCTCCGAGTTTCTTGCCGGTCCCATAGTGGATACCCCCCTCCAACTGAGGGGGGACTGAAATCTTCTCGAGGGTGAGGCGTAGGGTTAAAGCCAGCGTAGCTTTATTTGACGTTCATATGCGTATTGTAATATGCCTACTTAAAAAATAAATATTTCATTTTCATATTTATGTACACAATTATTCGTTTTTATAGGGTGTCCCAAGAACAGAAAACGATAAAGATAAAATAAATCAAAGTAACGTAGTTATTGAAAAAAATAAATTACGACAGTGTAGACCTTAGATATTTCTGAATCCGCCGTAGACCGTAGAACAGAACCTTTGTCAACGAATTTCTGGGCCACCCTGTACGGTTTGAAAATTCGTAGTGCCTTATTAGTTCATTCCCTTTTACAACAGAGCTATGCCTACTTTACCACAGATTTCTGTGTCTTGTTCTGGGTTGATAAGTAACAGACAATGAACGTCAGAGTGGTGAAATAGGCCACTGACTTTTTATTTGGGCCACAATATTATAAACTGTACCTACACAATGTGACGTGATCGTGACACAAGCGATGGCCGCTACGTCGTAGCAATGTTCGTAGCAAAGTCGTAGAAGCTCTACGCAACTAGAACACACATACATAAAGCTAGGTGTAGACGAAGCCAGTGCTGGCTGCCAGTGGCACTGGCTTGTTATTGGCCTCCTTTAAATAAGAGTGCCGGACTGTTTTTCAAGACAGTGATCCCCTCCCGCATGCTCCACAATCCCCGCGCTAGTGCAAGGATACGTGTAGACACATCGCGCCAGTCGATGGCACATATCAGTAGATTGCACACGAGCTTGTGTTCCAAGAATGAATCCAGTAATAAAATGAACTCACTGGCCTCATCTAAACAACACGTGCTAGGCCAGCGCTGGCTTGCCTGAGGACTAACGCAAGCGTTACTGGCTTCGTCTAAACCCAGCTTAATAATAATCATGTAAACACGTCATTCACCGCTGACCTACGGTTGTGGAAGTAACGAAAAGGCGTCGTAGAGGTAGAACGACAACGTGTCGTGATTAGCATTGAATGGGTTAACCGTAGTAACGGCACCGATCATATTTTACAGAAAATTTGGAGAATTATTGGTACCTACCTCACTGATAACAGTGATAACTATATTTTTTCCCCTCACTAGCTCGGAAACACGTGTTTTGTCCTTTAATACCAGCGGGTAAAAACGCATTTTATCCACTAGTGGGTAAAGTAATTTGACATTGAATAAAGTCAAATTATCTGCTTTAAAATTGATAAAAGTAGGTGAATCTAGTAATAAAGATGATTTACCACCTGTGGAACTACTGGAAGCAGTGATAAATGCATTTGTTGCGTTGTAGTTTCCTCGCTATAGTGAGGGGAAAAGTTTTGTGTTACACTCGGGTGCAAATGTATTTTACTTCTCGTGTGTTAAAAAACTCGCAAGTTCAGGATTCTATTCTCGAACCACTCGCTTCGCTCGTGGTTCAACTATAGAATCCTTTCACTTGCTCGTTTTTCAATACCACACTCGGCGTTAAAATACAACTTTGCCCCCTTGTATAACAAATAACTATTTCCGTACGCATTGCAAGTTTCTGTCCTAACAAGTAAGGAGGGTAAACTTGCCTCAATCGGTGATACGCCTAATTCGGTGAAACAACCAAAAATCGTCTTTCGGAAGTGCTTCAAAGCTTGTTTGTACCCTAGTTGAATAGTAGGTAATGTGGTATTAAGTTCGCCCTGCGTTCTTCATATTGTGCAAAAAAGGTTCAATAAGTAAGTAAATAAAATAAAACTAAAAGTTTATGCATTAAAAGGACAATTAGGCACTGGTCCCATCGCGAGCTAGTAAGCTATGAGCTATCGAGCTATAAAAACGAACAAAAGATAAGCACTCCCGTGAAAATAAAAGAGACACGGCGATTTTGATAGCTCACCGCCGGGCGAGTAACTATAAACATCGCCGTGTCTCTTTTATTTGCACGGGAGCGACTATCTTTTGTTCGTTTTTATAGCCGATATCTCATAGCTTACTAGCTCTAGTGTATGTCGGACCAGTGCTGTCGGGTACACCGCTTAGAAGCGTAGCCGATTATGGGTTTCGAAAATAATGAACATTAGAGCCCGGTTTCGAAAGTGTTAAGAATAAATGAATCTTGCTGTTTTAGTTACAGTCATGGAACGTCATAACCTCATTAATTTTAAAACAAAAATGAATAGATAATACTTATTATTCCAGCTCAGCATTACTGTGTTTATATGAAAAATGTTTAGTCACACAATACACCTATCATTAGACGACATGAATAGAGCCCCGAGCCACGATACGAACACAACAGAAACGCCAAGTCATGCGATCGTCATTGAAATGCTGTATTTTATATCCCTTGTATGTAATAAAAAAAACAATAAACAAACAAAATAAGCAAATAAAGTTGTAACTCAAAGAAAACAAAAGCACTCAGGTAAACAAAACTTTACTTAAAACAACATTTTCTTCAGCAAAAATGAACTTTCTTCCAACAGTGTAAGAACGGTACGGTTTGTACCATTAGAGCGGTTTCTAAAAACCTTCTGGGCCATAAAATCGCACTTTACAACACCGAAAGTGGAACAATTTGGAAGGATAACATCGACAGTCGGATATTAAATTCCAGAGAGTTTACTAACCAAGGCTTTAACACTGGAAGTGGATAGTCTTTCAGCTAATGTAGGCTAAGTGCGTTTGCGTGTCCGATCTGATGTCGGATGTAGGACCGGTATCCTAACTAAAGAAATCATCTTTGATATTTGCTTTGCTTTAGACATCCTCTCTACATCCGATATCGGATCGGATAATGTTTGCCGAAGAAATCAATTTAGGTGCATCCATTATGAACCCCCGACGCAAAAACATCGGGTGTTATAAGTTTGACGTGTCTGTCTGTGTGTGTGTCTGTCTGTTTGTATATCTGTCTGTGTGTGTGTCTGTCTGTGGCATCGTAGCTCCCGAACAGATGAACCGATTTAGATTTAGTTTTTTTTTGTCCGAAAGCTGAGTTAGTCGGGAGTGTTCTTAGTCATGTTTCATGAAAATCGGTCTACTATGTCGCGGTTGGGGGTTTTTTCAAAATTTTAATTTTGTGGTTAGGTTAGTTGCATACGTCAGATAACTATCATTTTCTCTTTAAATATTGCAATTCAGGTTCTATGACACGATTTCCGGTAGCGAGTGTGGCAATTTCCATACATGTTTGGTGTTCAAAGTTGATAAGAATTCTGAAACGAGTCCGACACAAGCTGCCTTCCAGATTCTCCCAATGTTGGCTTTAAAAAGATTTTATTTTCACTTGTTTTGTTTTGGTGGAACTCTTCGCGTGAAGTTAGATTAAACTACAAACTAGTTTCAGTCAGTTTGCATACTTGTGGTTTGCTTATGTAATTCATATTTTGGAATATAATAACTACCTGAGAGAAGTAGATACATACTATTAAGAAAATCATAGTTTGAAAGTTTAAAGTTACTTAAAAGCAAACGCTGAAACTCATAATTGCTATAATATCAGGTAATCGCTCATAAAGCGCATGAAGTAAAGGGTTAAGAGAATAGGTCTTGGTTGAGTATATATATATATATCATATATATATATATATTATGTTCATGTCATGTGGCCAATGATTTTGTCCCGGTCGCCATTGAATCGGCAGGGCCTTGGTGTGCGGAGGCCAAGGCTTTTATTGGAGCTTTGGGATGCGGCGATTAAGGGACACTGGTCCAACAAATTTCGCTGGATGTGCAACGCGGCAATGCTGCTAGAATTTTTGGCACCTTTGGATCAGGTGATAGCCGGAACGGAACTTAATTATTAATTTATTTATTTTCTATTTTTTTTTAATTTAGTTTTAATTTTAGTTTAGAGTAGCTGTTAACTTTTAGTTTAGAATAGTTTTAATTTGTTTTGTTTGTTATTTGTAGTTTTACTTTATCCCTGTTTTATTGAATAAATTATTGTTCATGTGTAGGTATACATAACTAAAACTTATATAAATATATATCTAAAAACTACGTAGTTTGATAAGTGTATGGGAGCCTCGTCTGCCAACAAACTACAATGTGATTTGGCAGAAGACAGCATTACTCGTACGTTCCGAATAAACCTTTTTTTTTATTCAGCGTGTCTCATTTTCCTCTAAAAATCACTTCATAATTACTTGTACTTCACAGTGCCTGTCTCTTAATTCATTCGCGATCAGACTTCTATGCAATTTTCACCTACCAATAGATTCTTGAGGAATGTTTAAATGTACATTTTTATTACTTTACTCTTCAACTTTTCTATTTAAGGCAGCGTTCACTTAACTTAAGTGTAATTCAAAAAACGTCTCCTCAGTACATTTTGTATGAGGTATATGTATTTAAATAGACGACGCGTTTATAGCTACAATAAAAGGTTGTTACTATTAAAAGCCGATATATTGTTATAATTAGAGTTTTAATGTAGGGGTGAAGAAGTGGGAGTTAAAGGCACAGGCCCTGAACCCTAGACATAACGGTGGAATCCTAAAGAAATGTCACGAACAGCCAAAGACATTCAAAGTGACTAGCACCAGAAATGCTCTTTGGTTGTATCAAATGATACAGTGGATCAAATCAATCTTGATAGAATGAACATGCGATAGTATCAATTTTGATTTGATTTTTAAGTGTTGCGACTTTTAACAGCTACCTAACCCCTGAAACGCCGTTGTCAAAATCTACAATTTTTTCATTAAAGTTTAATTTGTCTGGGACAGATCTGGAACAAGGCATTTGAGGGTTAACGCGATGTGAATAAGGCCCCTGTATCGTAGCCATGATGAAAATCCGTTATAGTATAGGTAACCCCCTTATTCATAAACGTTCTCTAAAGTTATAAAGCCGATAAAGTTCGTTTGCCCCTTTCTATCACACCAATACATCGGAAAAGGACAAACGAACTTTATTGGCTTGATAACTTTATTGAACGTTTATGAATAAGGGGTTATATAAATATGTGTCGTGACAATATTAGATTTACATTACACGATGTCTCTTTCAGTATGATTCTCAGTAATGATAGAGGGCTTCGAAACATGATTTAAATACCTATGATACACATCACAAAAATGAGACTAGACTTTTTAACGCGAACTGTACATATTTCCCTTTATTTTAAAACATTATTCAGGGTATCAAATAGTTTGTGTGTTGTCTCACTCGTTATTACTGAGGCTGACTGTACTAAGTTCCCCAGCGAGTGGTAATTGTAAAACGGGTTCCGTGGTGGCGGCAAGTGTCTCCCGCGGCTTCGTTGAGGACATTTAATTAAATTGTTGTGATCGCGTACGAACACAGCGGGCGCGTCGCCATTTATAAAAACGTTGCCCTATATAATATCGGGCGTGTAGAGAAGTAGCCGATCACTCACACTTCGTACCGTGTTCCTAGTTATCTCTCTTCGCTCTAACGTGTTGGTGCGACAGAGACATCGTTCGCCACGGGATACGTGAGCGAATGGTTACTTGTTCACGGGCGATGGTTGGTTGGCTCGTCCTAAGTCACAACGATTAAAATGCCCAACGATGCGCAATTGTATCTGTTTCTGATAATGATAACATTGATAACTATGAGACGCGATCGTAATTTAACTTGACTGATATAGCCGTAGCGCAGAAAGTACAACTAGGAGCTAATATCCATACTAGTATTATAAATGGGAAAGTGTGTGTGTCTGTTTGTTTGTCCGTCTTTAACGGCAAAACGGAGCGACGAATTGACGCGATTTTTTAAGTGGAGATAGTTGAAGGGGTGGTGAGTGCCATAGGCTACTTTTTGTCTCATTCTAACGCGAACGAAGCCGCGGGCAAAAGCTAGTCAGTAATAAAGGCAATCGGCCAACTATCGTGAGAATAAGGGCCGGTTGCATCAAACCGTCTGTCACCGTTAAAGCGTTCGTTAAATTTTATTGTATGGGAAGTTCCATAGTCGTCTGCTGCGTAACGATGATGTGTCTGTCAAATGTGGTTGATGCAACTGGCCCTAAGTGTTGCTGACGCGCACCTAATACCGTCTAATAAAAATAAAAATCGGCCAATCATGAAATAGGTAGGACAGTTCCTTTTGTACCTTTTTTGTTCGGAATCCTAAAAATTGTCAAAAAAGCAAAACTCACAGCATTGAGTGAAAACTCAGAACATTAAAATCACTACACTAATATTGAATTTCTCTTGAGAATCCAATGCTATATTAAACAAATAAATAGGTATAAAGAGATTTCTTTGCGTTTGAAATCGTCATTTCTTTTCCTTTCAATAAAACACGAATAGTTATGCTCGAAACTTGAGATTTGTCGTCTTAAAGAAAGGAATGGTGTTTGCTTTTATAACGAGTAACGAGAAACACTTTTAAGTGCAAACCTCGACTGCGTAACTCCTTTTGAGAAATATGAAACATATTCTAGGAAGAACTTCGACACAATATAAACCCGTAATAACTCTTCTTACAAACTTCACGCCACGCGGTGTGTCGAAAAACTACCCTCGCATGCAGCGAAAACATGCGAAACTGGTAATTATTGGGCTGGACAGTCGGGGCCGCGTTTGCGTGCTGTTTTGATGTGTGTGTGAAAATGACGTTAGTGCCGAGGTCATTTCGTTACTGTAGTGTTTATGGATGTATGGAGAACAGTTCTAAAAATCCGGATATAACATTCTTCACAATTCCTAGACTTCCAGAAAAGTAAGTGGTTTTTATACTTACATTTTGCAGTGTTAGGTAAAAAGTAAGATATAGTGATGAATTAAAATCAATAAGGATACCTGTAACGACATTAATTACTTTGCAACCAAATACTTGTTATTTATTTAGGTAGCTGATGCGATCTATCTTATCTCGAAAGTTTGGTACCTACTTAAATATTGTGGAACCATATTATCTATTCAGACATTTTATGTAAATACTATTTCGTCAGTATTTAAGAAAAAAACACGTACCTACTTGAATGGTACGTAGTAGAAAGTGCGTTTTTATTTTAAATAATATCTAAGTATAACATATAAATTACCACATACGTGATGTGAAAAGCCGTCCCCGTGAATTTTGCTCCCTCGTTACACAATCTAGTATTGCGCTTATGAGACTAATATATGAATAATATTTTTTTGTGTATTCAATATTGACTGGTGTGGTATTGTTATACTAATACCTAATAGTACCTATTAGATAACAACAACTTACTTTGTACGAAGTTGATTGAATAACTTTATAGTAATTTTGTTCAACCATGCGTGACCTTGCGCAGTAGAGACCGCCCGCATCTACCTGCCGGAGATTAACTACTGAATATTCCTTATACTGTGGCATAAGGGTGCTTTCGAGAAAAACAACAAAATAATGTAAAATTTATAGTTTTAATCGGTGAAATACTACACTTTTCGTTATCTAATAGATATATTTAATTTAAGTTTCAATTAGAGCATCTTATCATCTTGATACTTATCAGACTGGAGTTTAGAAAACTAACTCATTAAATTAATTATGAATTTTTCTCTGATGCACGTTTAGGAAAACCCGCGTATACCTAGTGCTGGATTAGTTGATCTTATTTGTAAAATTTTGACAATTTGGAATACGGAAACTGGTAAATTTATAATACGTAAATACGTATATCCTGTACTACAAACTTCTCAGACTACATTTTTATTATAAGGTTTTTAAAAAGAGTAAACAAGGCTAAGACGAATTAAATTTTTTTCAGAAATTATCTAAAATTATGTGACAATTTCTTTAAAAATCTACATCACATAGGAGTTATTTTCGTACAAAATTAATCTGCCACGTTTACTAAAATTGCTCTTATGCCTTAGTGATTATAAATTTCTATTATATATTTTTGGCAATTTTTTGAAAACGAGCCTTCCCCGTCACAATTATTGCCACTTCTGGACATTTTCTCATATTTTGTTAGACCAAGTAGAAAAAGTCCTATAATATGTTATATATTTGTAAACTACTCGGAAAGCTCTTTAATATAATACCACACATGATTAAGCGCTCGGTTGCGATTTCACTATTTTTCACATGAAAGCCCTCATAATAGCCGATAAATGTTGATCCACTTCTAGCTCATTTTATACTGGATAAAACATAGTTAAGCTATAACGTTCCAGTATAAAATGAGCTAGAAGTGGATAAACAATTAAAGTCCGTGACTGTACTCGTAAGGTATTGCTTTAGATGGTAAAATTAATTTTTTGTCAAGTTCATAAATTCGTTCCATTCTGCTTTAGAATAGTTTAGAATAACGAATGAGAAGAAATAACTAGTCAAATACAACATTTATGAAAAAAAACCTACAACACGGACTTTTTTTTTTAATATCTATATTTAAGTTTACGGTCCTCGCTTTCAGTACGGGCGGCCGATAACTCTTGTTACTTTACTTGATATATTTGCTGTTTATAATGTTTTTACTGTCTTAATAGTATTTAGATAAATATTAGGTATTTATATGTATATGTGTGAGTTCTTTCTGTTTTATGTACTGATTTAACACACATTTTTAGCGGTAGGGCGATTTTTGAATCTCGCATACGGGATTTTGTCACTAAAATACCGCTTGAAAACGGTGACTTGCTTATTATTTTCAGTGACAATTTTCTGAATTCGAACGCGTGAGACTCAAAAATCGGCCCTGTTAAATTATTGAGTGAGATACGACTTCGATAAATTACGTGAGTTACAAGCAAAATGGCACAGGGTGATTGTTAAAAAGTTTGCTTCATTATACCTCGCCCCAATTATAACTGCCCTCTTGCGATAAGGGAGAGTTGGTGGTTCGCGTTTCAGCCCGTGGATATGACTTTTTGATATTACTGCGTAAGTTTGTGGGATAGCGGATTTTTACACATGAAAAAGTTTAGGAAACATCAGACACAAGGAAGGAAATTTGTATGATAATTAAGTGATAATTTTAATAACCGCGGGCCGATTTTTGAGTCTCACGCGTTTGAATTCAGAAAATTGTCACTGAAAATAATAAGCAAGTCACCGTTTTCAACCGGTATTTTAGTGACAAAATCCCGTAGGTATGCGAGATTCAAAAATCGGAAAAGGAAGATTCAGAAGGTAAGTAAATTGAAACTTTTCTTGGGTTACCCTCATATGGCAGAATCATTTTCGTCAGAAACACACTTCGTATAGCATGTTTCGCAGAAACACTTTTGGTCGAATGTTAATTTTGCAGAAAATTAGTAGGATTATTACTACCACGCATACGACACACTTTGGTCGAATTTGATTTAGCATAATTTTATGTACCTACCATAATAATCATATTAATCTTCTAAATTGTTAATTTTATGAATAAATGAATATGAATATGAATATGAATATAGCATAATATTACAAGAGCAAGATTCTGTCACGCTGTCAAAAAGGAAATACTGTCCCAGAGCCACCGTTAAGGTACGACAACGAGCGACGCGAGGAGGAGTGTTAGGCATCTTGCATTCCTAATAAGTCGGACTCGCTACAGTCTACAAGTGATAGAGAGAGAGAGATGAAAAAGTCCCCACCGTTGCGATTGTCAGTGTGACAATTTGTTTGCCTGTTTGTTTGAAATGGACTAGGTACTTCGGTAAGTAATTCAATATACCGTTTAGCAATGTCCTAATTTTGTACAACGGTAGATAGAAATGACGAGATACCAATCCAAATAGTTCCTCAGCAAACTTCGCACTGTCTTTGAGAAACTCTCTACTGCTATCAACTCTGCTTAGTATTGAACTGAGCAACCTATCTCGGCGCCCTCTCGTGTGACTAAACCTCAACTAACTTCGTAAAGTTCGTAAACTACTTAGTACCAACGAACTGCAGGAGAAATTCATCACAATTAGGTTTAGCAAATGCACCTAAAGCCTGACCAGATATATGACTATTGTCAGGAGGGCGCTGTTATTCTGATGTATGGGTTGACAATTCAGTATAGTATGAAGAAAATAGTTCAATGAAATTCCGCAACATGGCGCATAGTCATATTATGTTCCAGGGTACGTAGCCGAATGGCACAAACGCTCACGACACAAAACGCTCTTAGATATCTATCTCTATCGCTCGTGCGTATTGGCGCGATAGAGCCAGACTACCTTTCGCGGCGTTTCGTTTTCGTTTCGCGTCGGCGAAATGCCATTCGGCTACGTACGCTGTTCAGCTCAGTATTGTCACGGCCTAATAAAACTGTGCGTAGCTGAATGCACAAACGCTCGCGAAACGCTCACGATAATATCTCTTTCGTAGCTATCTATCTCCGTAGCCAAATGGCATTTCCGCCACGCGAGACGAAATCAAAACGCCGCGAAATGTAGTCTGACTTTGTCGCGCCAATACGCAAGAGCAATAGAGATAGATATCTACGAGCGTTTCGTTTCGCGAGCGTTTGTGCATTCGGCTACGTACCCTGGTCAGAAACATCGACTTCATGACGTTGGCGGCACGGTAGTAACGTCGGTCAAACGAGTTGTTATATTATAAAATTTCGTCATTGGAATAAAACTAGCTGTGGACGGAAACTAGCACCTTACCCCTGTCATTTTAATCACGATAAAAAAATATTTGTGATTTTTATTTTAGCGCCATCTATTAATTTTGTTGTACAACACTAGACTCCATAGCCACTCTTGGCACTTCGTTACACGCACGTTACAAACCGAACGAGTTCCATTAGAACTTGGTAGATGTCGCTTTTAGATGAACTTACGTTCTGAAACTAAGTTATCGATTATGCTCTAAGTTTTACGGTCTGTTACTATACTCTGTTAAACAAGTCTGTCAGTAAATAAGAACAAGGAAAACTATAGGTATCCTTTTCTCTAGCACCCGAAAGAAAAGGATGCATATAGTTTTCTTCGTTCTTATTTACTGACAGACTTGTTTGACAGAGTTTATCATTAAATATTACCGATGTTAATACACATTATAAAATGAAATAAATGCTATTAAGCTTCATAGTTTTTGTGACGTATTATAGTAAAAAATCAGTTAGCTACATTCACAGTGTCCATGCGCGCCTTGTTATAAATAAATACCTAATTATTACAGTAAAATGATATAATGTTAGGAGCGTTTTGTTTGTAACTTTTTGACAGTGACAGTTGGTGTCTGGTGTGATATGGTACAGGAGATAATATAATATAAGCTCCTGTGAAAAAAATAAAAGAAATACATTAAATAACAATTTAGGAGTCTAATAAAACAACGTGAAAAAGTAATAAAATACGTGACAACGTCCCAAAGTCTCTACTTACCCGCTGGTCCAGCCTTCGAGGGAACTGCTTCTGAACTCCGGTTTGGACTTTTTATGTTTTACACTGTTTAGTTTCTTTTTTATTTTAACACTTAATCGTTTTGGACTACTTGGCAAAGATATAATAGATTTCGTATTCATATTCTTAGCTTCGTCTAAAACAATTTCTTGTGTTTATTTGCAGAGCTATGGACGGTATTGAAAACCCGGAGTCGAATGGTGAATTTGCTTTTGAGACTGACCACCTTGCGTTACGTGGTAACAAGGATTACAATGATTTATTGAAATATATAGTTCTGCTTGAGTCCCAAAGAGTAGCCGCATTAAAAGACATAGAGGATTTGACTGAAGCACGCAACAAGGCACTTGAGGAACCACTAGAGTTTGTTCAAAAGCTACAGGCTGGTGCAATTGAGTTTCCGCCTCGGCATCATATCAGAGAGTTACCTACAATAGACTGGGATCAATATGGAGTAGACAATGCTCAAGATATTGATGAATTTAGTAGAGACATAAAACCAGAAATTTCTGAAGCTGGATTAAAAGTTCGCGGGCGGAAATACACTGACAGCAAACCGGAGACATTCAATCAGCTTTGGTCCTGTGAGGAACAAAAGAGGCTGGAGGAACTTTTAGAAATATACCCAGAAGAAGCAGTAGAAGCAAGACGATACAAAAAAATAGCCCAAGCACTTAGACTCGTACACCTATTCAAGTAATGAGTAGAGTGCAAAAGTATTTTGCAAAACTAGCCAAAGCTGGCTTGCCTATACCGGGGCGGACACCAAAAGGTGTCGGGCGGGATAAATGTAAGTCAATACTTTACAAGAAATCAAACTTTTTCCCTCAGCTGCATGTTCCTGTTAAAATGGAGGAAATGTATGATGCTGCTGAGATGCCTTACACAGCAATAACAACCACAGTCCAAGAGGCCAAAGTTGGCAACAAGCACATTGTGGAGCTATTACGGGCAGCCAAACAACAGAGGGCGCTTGATGAAACTGCACCAGTGTACCAGAAGAATACCATGTGTGTTGGGTGCCAGGCGAAAGGTTTCCTGGGTGCACGGTGGACAGACAATGCAGGCACTGATTACTGCACTGACTGTGTCGTAAAGCATTTACCAACAGAAAAATTGACCCCGGTTCGGATACCTTTAGATTCCAGTACGGTCCAGTCAACCTCCAGTACGCCAGACAAATCTAGACAGTCCAATAGTAATAAATGGTCTTAAATAATAGGATATTTATGCTAATTTACACTGACTAGCATTATAACATGCTTGAATATTTTGATATATTAAGAGAGAATCTTAAATTGTAATTATCGGTATAGTATTATCAAATCCTTTTAACATCATATGATTAGGACCAACCAACTACTGACTTAACAAAAATAATATGGTCACTACTAAACAATCTGTGGGCCATTTCTCAAAACTGAAAGTTACAAGTTACAAGCGGAAGTCTCTTTCCAACTTGTCATATTAGACATTGACAACCACTTGTAAATTGTAACTTGTAGCTTCGAGTAATGGGCCCTTGGGGCCCGTTTCTCGAAAGGTACAAGCCTTGTATTACAAGTGCGCGAACTGTCAAATCGTATGGGTTGTCATGGAAACACACTTGTAATACAAGGCTTGTACCTTTCGAGAAACGGGCCACTGGTATTTTAGATTGCTACAAAAGATAGTAACTCTGCATGTGTTCCATACATGTTTCATGTTATGAGTAGCAATGTAAGATACAAGATTTTTCTTTTAAATAATATAACAAAATGAAAGTTTTTTTTTCAAATTAATACTCTATTTATTTCATAACATGTAATCCATGCTGTTTTAAGCATTTTTATGCTGTATTATATATTTTACTGTTTTAAAGCTTCTCTTTTTACTTGTTGTTAAGTGTAAGTATACTCTGACACATACATAAGTATAAGTAATAAATACTGGATTGTCATAATCCTTTTATACATTTTAGCCAAAACATGACATAGAAATAGAAACAAAATCAATTGAATTGTTCATTTTAAGGTATGATAATTTTATCTAGTGCACTATAGTTACCTATTTAAAATCAATTTGTGCTTTAATCAATTTACAATAATCATTTTTTGATTTAGTGTTAATAAATTTAGTTGAACTAATCTGTTTTTGTTCTTGTAACATTGCTACGGAGTCCCAAAAGATAGGTAGGTATCTTACTACAAAATAGTGTACATATACTATAGATATATTTCAGTAAAAATTAGCTTAGCAGGCCTTGATCAGAATGAATGTCAGCCAAGTAACATTATCCTGTTCTACATTAAGCTTCTAATTAATCTAAAAACTGAATGGTTTATCATATGATAAAAAGCTTTTTGTAACTAGGATTAGTATGCTTATAGCAAGCTAGGGGACAATCGAATTTCCATACAAATAGTCTCCTTTTTCCTCCCTGAATATAGACATACCTTATAGAAAATATTTTTAAATATTTGGAAAATTTAGGTCACAAGTAGATTCCACCTTTAATTTTATGTAGGCTTTAAGTATAAGAGGTTAGTTATATGAGCCAATACAATTATGTATTATAACCAACAGTTAAGTATATATATATATATATATATATATATATGTATATATACCTAGATATTCTTCTGGCACGAACGTCAAGTTGTAAGTGACAAAATAAAAATATCGACAATCCTTTTCTCGATAAAGTAGCCTACTTACATAAGGTTAATAATTACCCCTAATTAATCTTTAAAATCATGAATAATAATGTAAGAAACTATGTAAACTAATAAAATATGATTCGTTTTATTATTATTGTCCATTTCTTTTCAAACGTGACTATGTGTATATGACATTAATGTTTTATTCAAATTCAAGTCTAATTCCCTAAAATGGGTAGGCAGAGCACATGAAACTACTGAAGATTCAGTGCTACGGCAATAATTAATGACATAATTATAATAATTAATGACATACCAATATCACAAAATAAGTTAGGTATCGATGAACTAAATATTGGAATGAAGTCACTAGTGTCACTTAGTTCGTGCTAGAAAAGTATCTAGGTATAGTTATGTATTATACAAATTCTAAAGAACTTATATTTATGAATACTATAACGTAATAATAACCAAGCGATTTAGCATCGCCATAGCTACCTATATTAACAACCTAAGTGCGTTTTCACATTATCCGATCCGATATCGGATGTCGGACCGATATCCCATACATTACAGGCGCCATCTTGGATTTTTTCTATTGAAATCCTTCCGACATCCGATATCGGATCGGATAATGTGAAAACGGCCTAAGTCTACGTTGTCTGAGTACCACGCCTTCTTGAGCTTACCGTGGAACTCAGTCAATCTGTGTAAGAATATCCTATAATACATAATAATATTTATTTACTTAAATACAATAAAGTGTGTAAATAATACCCTATTCATATTCAAAGAGGAAAACGGGAGTACCTTTCTATGGAAAGGCGTTTTCGGGCGATCCTTCCTTTCAACAGAGATTTATTTCAAAACTATACCACTTCGACGTCACAAAAACAGCACTGTCACTATAAATACTCGGTTACGTAAGCAAGAACATGCGGACCCGGGGCAACGGTACCTATCGCGGTGGGAGCTGAGGACCCACTGGCGTGGAACAGTGAACACGGCCTAGTAACTATTGTACCTAGTTATACGACCACAGGGTTTGCTCGTCACGATGTGTCGGGAACTCGGGAATAATGGGATTAGGAAAGCTTTTTAAAGTATTAAAAAAGTTGTACAACTCATTCTATAACCACAAAATTAAAATTTTGAAAATTTTCCCGATCGCGACATAGTGAGCCGATTTTCATGAAACATGGCTAAGAACACTCCCGACTAGAGATGGGCCGAATATTCGGTAAATATTCGGTATTCGGCAAGTTTTTTAATGTTCGTATTCGGCCGAATAATTCGGTTGCATTGCCGAATACTTACCGAATAAACAAAGTAAATAACTAATGTAGATCTTACGTATTCCACTGGATAGTAAGCTCCTATTTTAGTAGCTTTCTAAGGAACTACTAAAAAGAGATAATTGCCAATGCGTCAAAATACTCAACATATAAATACAAAGTTGAAAAAACCGTAGTTTAGGAATTCAGAAGAGTTCAGAGTTGTTTTAACTAAGTTTTAGTTAAATCCACTAAATCGTAAGACCATAATATGTAGTTCGAGTTAGAAAATCTTCGCTGGTCTCAGGTCTTCGTAGTGGTGGTAGAAATAATAAGCGGACTGTAGTTTGGTGCTGGTTTTAATCCGAATTGTGGAAGACAAAGAAAGTGGTACAGTGAATGTCGTTGGAGGCGGAATAACGAACAGAACAAACCGTAAATTTTTGAAAGCTCTAAAAAGCTGTCAGATTTGAATCTTGAATTGTAAACATTGCCATACATGAAATTTGAATATACAAACTTGAATTACATATGTGATTTTAAACAATACTGATATTTTATTTAAAAAATACAAATTGAATAAATAATGAATTATGAATGCTTAATGAATTAAAAATAATACAAATGATTTATAAAATGCGTAATGTCAACTTGAATGAATACAATATTGAATATTTGAATTAAAAAATATGCAAATTGAACATATGATGTGACAATTATTATGAATTAAATTAAATAATATTAAATGGAAATTAATGAAAATACAGATTTAAAGAAAAAGGATCAAAAATGAATTAATGTTTGAACGTTTCTGAACAGAGTAACATATGTAAGTAATCATTATCAATCATTTAATAGTTTTAATCTTAACATATCCGCTTTCTAAACATGGCGTAACAGAATATTCGGCCGAATGTTCGGTTCGGTAAGAGCTGAACCGAATGTTCGGCCGAATATTCGTATTCGGCAAAGTCCATATTCGGCCCATCTCTACTCCCGACTAACTCAGCTTTCAGACAAAAAAAACTAAACCTAAATCGGTTCATCCGTTCGGGAGCTACGATGCCACAGACAGACACACACACAGACAGACAGTCTGTGGCATCGTAGCTCCCGAACGGATGAACCGATTTAGATTTAGTTTGTTTTTGTTTGAAAGCCTTCTTAGTAGGGAGTGTTCTTAGCCATGTCTCATGAAAATCGGTCCACTATGACGCGGTCGGTGGTTTTTTCAAAATTTTAATTTTGTGGTTATTAAAGTATTAAAAAAAGTTGTAGGTACGACTCATTAGTTAAGTAACCGTTTGGAGGCGCTGTTCACTTTTTCCATACGCACCTATAATGGATGTTATTTTCCGTGCTATCACGAAATCATTAAAATACTTCTGCTAATAGTTCCGAAGGATACAATACGAGTAGGTATGCAAAGGGCGTACACCCATCTTAAATTCCTTCAATGCACCACCAACCCTTTTGGTGTTTCGGGTGTCCATGTGCGACAGTGATCGCTTACCATCAGCTGTACGTATTTAAAATTTGACGACCGGTCTGGCCTAGCGGGTAGTGACCCTGCCTGCTAAGCCGCAGTCCCGGGTTCGAATCCCGGTAAGGGCATTTATTTGTGTGATGAGCACAGATATTTGTTCCTTAGTCATGGATGTTTTCTATGTATACTTAAGTATTTGTATATTATATAAACATATCGTTGTCACCCACAACAGAAGCCTTCTTGAGCTTACCGTGGGACTCAGTCAATCTGTGTAAGAATAATGTCCTATAATATTAAAAAAAAAATGTAGGTACCATCTCTCCATTATTGCCAGGCTATAAATATATTCAGGCAATTAAGATTCAAGGCCTAAACAGATTAGGAATTAGGAAACAGTCTAGCATTAGAAGTCTGTGCTCAAAGGTATTCTCATTATGATGTTATAGGATTATGTTAATGCGATTAAAATTTGAACTTGACCTCGCCAGAGACAGTTAAACGGTACGGACAGTAGATGTCTCTGTACAAAGTTGTATTTAGATGACGTTACGATATAAAAGATACATTAACCCTTAAATGCATAGTGATTTATATATGCATCATGTATTTTTGACTCTATTGACAACATGTCAAAATTAAAATTTGAACAAATCATTGTCAAGGTCATGCATTTAAGTGTGAATTAATAATTACCTATATATGTTTAGGTTTCAAACTGGTTCGCACTAGTGAAAATATGCTTAAAAATTTTATGGAGAAATTATGATTGAATTCATTGATAAATTGCACTTTTGCAGCTCACTGTACAATAAGGACCCTGTTATGAGAATATCTTCTTCTTCTTCCTTGACCTTTTCCCATTTACCTAAGTGGGGTCGGCCTTTCTTGTCCTTTTCCTCCATAATACATATGAGAATATCTGTTGTCGGATATTTAGCACTTTATATTGGGTTGGTAAGAAAGTAATGAGCGATCGATTGAATTCCACATAAAATTTTTGAGAGAGTTCTAGAATCTTCTATGGTCGAAAGTCGAAAGTATATAAAGGGTGAGTCGCACAGTTCCTCGTCAGTCATTCACTAGCTGTCGCCGAGCTAATATAAGGAAGAAAATGGACGAATTAAAAGTGCATGTAAGGCATTGCTTACTATATGAATTTCAGTCTGGCCATTCAGCCGCCGAAGCAGTGCGTAATATATGTCGGCGTGTTGCTCCTGAAGTTGTGTCTGAGGCCACGGCGAAACGATGGTTCCAGCGGTTTCGTAGTGGCGACTTTTCATTATCAGATCAACCTAAGTCTGGTCGACCGGTGAAGATTGATGTAGCCAAATTAAAAACCTTAATTGAAGGAGATCCGAGGCTAACGAGTCGTACTCTTGCTACCGAGTTAGGCTGCTCTCATGTCAC
Source organism: Leguminivora glycinivorella (assembly GCF_023078275.1). Taxonomy (NCBI): domain Eukaryota; kingdom Metazoa; phylum Arthropoda; class Insecta; order Lepidoptera; family Tortricidae; genus Leguminivora; species Leguminivora glycinivorella. The sequence goes on along the minus strand of NC_062998.1, from coordinate 8,696,620 downwards.
CATAGAAACACATTTACACGAGTTGGGAAAAAACTACAAATACAGTGTTTGGATACCGCACGAACTTGATAGAGATCAACTAAACCGCCGTGCCGATATCTGCAGATTCTGCATACAACTTCTGTCTTTTCGCCGCACATTCAACTGGTTGGACCATCTTATCACTGGAGATGAAAAATGGGTCTTATATATAAATCACACACGCAAACGTCAGTGGCTAGCTCCAAACGAAAAAGGAATAGAGGCACCAAAAACAGAGCCTCACCCGAAAAAAGTTATGCTGTCCGTTTGGTGGGATATTCATGGTATTATTCACTGGGAACTCCTACCAAGTGGAATGACTGTTACCGCATCAGTATACTGTAATCAGCTTGAAAATTTAAACCAAAAAATCTGTCAGAATCGTCCAAAGCATGCTAAAGTTTTTTTCTTACACGACAATGCTCGCCCACATATTGCAAAAGTGACTCGGCTAAAGCTATTGGAGCTAGGTTGGAAAGTGATACCTCATCCACCGTACTCTCCAGACTTGGCACCTACGGATTACGCATTGTTCAGATCGCTAAGCAATGCCTTGAATGAAAAAAAGTTCGATGATCAAGCCCATCTACGACAGTACATAGCTGAGTTTTTTGAATCTAAACCTAAGAACTTCTTCGCCGATGCTATTCATTCTTTACCAGAACGATGGAGACAAGTAGTAGATAACGAAGGCCGTTATATTTTTGATAAATGATTAAAATAATAAATTAAATAAAAATTACAATATTGGTTATGATTCGCTCATTATTGGTTATGGTTTTCTTACCAACCCAATATATTATATGCCTTTGGGTAAATCCGCGGCAAGAGTAACATTAAACCACACACGTGACACACGTGAGTCACGATTTTATGACATGTTTCCATTTATTCACGATGCAAGTTCAAGTGATAATCTATATCTAAATAAGTGTTACTTTCCCGATATATGCATAGATCCTTTGATTTGCAGCTGTAGTTCAAATAAACACCCAATGAAGTCGTGACTCACGTTACTTTTACGAGGATTCACCCCTTTAGCAAAATTTACCTAAATTCATAATAAGTATAACCTGCTTAATTCCTTCTTTGGGCCTTAGAAATACTTAAACTCTTTTTGAGTACAGTTGGGTCAAAATAGCGGTACCTAAGTCTTACATTTTATCTGTCACCGTTGACCCAGATTTATGATTTGGAGGTAATGTGCACTCCGTGCACTCGAGTGTAATTAATCCCTTAATTTGACCTTAATATCTTAATGTTTTCAGGGGGGTTACCATGACGTGCTAAAGCCGTTCAGTTTAGGTTGAGAGAGAGGGACGGAGCTATGTAACTGCTATAGCTGTGTGCCTTTCTCTCAACCTAAACTGAACGTCTTTAGTACGTCATGGTAACCCCCCAGAATTTCAAACGGTTTCTATATTTTATAACATTTATTTATTAAAGATATTTTTACCAAAGTGCGTTATTAGCTTGTTCTTAATTTAATTACTGCGCTAACTGTGTGAAAACTGACCTATGAATTCTCTTGTTCGACACCAATGAAATGTACAGAGCTCAGTGGAAAGCTAGGTCGCTTAAAAGGGTTCAAAGTAAATCTTCACTAGCGATTTAAATTCTACTAACAGAATCGGAAACGACTGGTTTTAAAATTACTAGCCGTCCTTTTTCAAAAATAGCATTAAGGTACAGCGGGGCAAATCGTTCCACCCGTGGCAGTAGTTACATTTTTGCGGCGTTTGGCGTGGAAACACTATGGGGCCATGGGGTCCAAGCGCGCATCAGCCATACAAAGAGTTTGCGGCGCGCCTAATTGACGTCACAGGTGACCAGAGGGCTGGCCAATATTTTGCTCAACGCATTAGCTTTGCCATCCAACGTGACAACTTCTGGGCACACTGCCCAGTGGCAGCAACTTGGGTGAGATTTTTATTTATAAGTTTTTAATAGAATTTCATTTACTTTATTTATTCTTATTCATAAGAATATTTATAAAGTGTGGACACGAAAAAGTCTGGTTGGACATGAAATGGTATATTATTTTATACATAAATAGATTATTAAATATAGTTTTCATATAGAATGTAGTTTTATACATATAGATTATTAAAAATATTAAATTGCACGTAAATACACTCGAGAAAAAAATATACCATTTCATGTCCGACCAGATTTTTTCGTGTCCACACTTTAGTTGATATATTCTTTGTTTTTGAATAAAAAAATCCTCATTCTTAAATAATATGTAATCACGCAAAATAATCCACATTCAGCCACATTATTACAACTTCTATGAGGTAATTTTAAGAGAGGAATATTGAGAAGTGTATTTAATGTGTGACGCGTCTACTTTTTAATTATTTAATCTGCGTCCTCGATATAATATGTATAATAAGTTGTCCGTTGACTAGCGCAAGTTCTATTTATGGCACTATTGTTTTGTACCATAAATAGAACAGCAGGTTTATTAGCTTAAACTGAGAGATGTCCGAATTGCTAGCGGTTGCATCTGATATAAATATGTAGTACAGATAAGTACAGTCACAAGAATATGTGACTTGTTTCGTACCTACTCTTCGAAGGCCGCAAAAAATGTGAAACGCTCTTAAGGCTCAACAAATAATTAGTGTCAGATATTATATGACCGTCTAAAATGTACAGTAACTTATAAAAGTAGGTAATTTTTTAGCTTTTATACCCAGGTATATATTAGGCCCAACGAACTAGAATAGATGCATAAGATTTTGGGTAACAAAGCTATATGTAACATTTTTTTTGTTGACTAATGGTCGTGATTATTAAGTGACATTAAAACTGTCGATTATATTGGCGATAAGCTGATAAGAGAGGACAAACCTCTGGAAAACATACGTTTAGCTACATAAAATATCACTCCAAAATTAACTTGTAGAGAAATCCATTCGCATTTTGAGTGTTGATTTCTTCAAAAATAATAAATATTTTGCGCCTTGAAGTCAGTTCATGTGCTCAAAGTGCAATAGCTTATCTTATCATGCAAGCAGTGCTTATTATTGGCACACCTGTTGCTTTAAGGATTGCCTGCTTGACAACGATTTTCATGCCACAGTTTGCGCTAGGTTATTCTAAACGCCTAACTTCTACCAAATTATTAGTCTGCAATGTCTGTCTTTAAATCGTTGTCAAGGTAGCTCGTGCAGACTCTAAAAAAATACTAAAGTATCCTTGCAATAGCTGTTTAGACCAATTGGCATTTCTGCGTGGCAATTAATTACATCAATGATTCTCCCAGATTTTCCTCAATGAGCAATATGCAAAGTATGATATATTTTTCAGGATCAAAAGTGACGTACCAGCTGGAAAGAATTGATTTTTGACAAATAAAATCTACAGATAGTATTTCGACTGATACTTGTTATGAAGTAAGTGCAGGCTGCTACTATGCTATAGCTATACTCCAATTGCTAATTCGAGTCCAAAAAAACTACTACGATGTTGCCACTGCAATAAAATGTTTGTAAAATAGTATAATCCTTTTTTATAAAAACACACGCCAAGATAAATTATTTATTATTTATTTCAATCCTTTGATTTATATATTTAATAGTCTTTTATTATTTACATAAATACTAGGTCGCTCGATTTTTTTTCTTTTTTTCCGTGATTTTTAGTTGTAAAGTTGGTATTGCGCTTGTATCACTTCAGGTATCAATAACATGAAAAGTATTTTGACAGTGACATAAGTGACATTGACAGCTGTGACATTGACGTATCTGTCGTAGTTTTTTTGGACTCGAATTAGCAATTGGAGTATAGTTTGACGTACGCTGCCCTTATTTTAGATTCTCATTATTAGATGCCATTTGCATGACAATTTAATTTCCTTGCTTTGAAGAAAAAAGTATATAAATGTACAGTCGAGTTTATAAATATGTGTACATTTTTTCACCTAATTTCAGCGGGTTAGTGCGTTTTCACATTATCCGATACGATATCGGATATTCCATATATTTGAGCCGCCATCTTTGATATATTTTTTTTGTAAACCTTCCTACATCCGATATCGGATCGGATAATGTGAAAACGCACTTAAGGTGAAAAAATGTACCTACTCATAATTATGAACTCGACTGTGTGTTAGGTTAGTGCACAAAGTGAGGTAAGAGATTTTAATATTACATTTTCCTTCGAAATATTACGTGATCAGCGGGCCGATTTTTGAGTCTCACCATAAATTAAATATAACAAGATCATACCATCCCATACATTAAAATGCGACCGCCTACGAACGCGCTTACACTCCACCACACATAGATGGCGCCACAAAAAATGCCTTGTTGCCACCGATTATTTGTAGATTGGCATTAAGTGTCAATTCCGAGCCGTAAATCTATGTCAAAAGTGACACTTAACGCCATCTACAAGTATAATCGAAAGCTACAAGACATTTTTTTTGTGGCGCCATCTATGTGTGGTGGAGTGTAAGCGCGTTCGTAGGCGGTCGCATTTTAATGTATGGGATGGTATGATCTTGTTATATTTAATTTATGGTCTCACGCGTTCGAATTCAGAAAATTGTCACTGAAAATAATAAGCTAGTCACCGTTTTCAACCGGTATTTTAGTGTCAAAATCCCGTATGCGAGATTCAAAAATCACCCTTCAGGGGGGCGCAAATCGGCCCGCAGAACTAGAAGAATCACCGTTGGGGCCTCAATTCTCCGTTCCGAAAGAAGTTCAAGCACTGGCAAACTAAACTCACCTAGGTCCCTTTTTGTTTTGAAACACTGAAAACAATTACCAATTAATACAAATTTGAAAAAAAAAGACTGCATACAAATATAGTATGTGTCGTAAGCACGTGTCAGTTTTCATATCTAGTATCTAATTTATTCAGAGACCATATTCTCAAATCCGCAACGCAGGCTTCGTCAACTGAATACAAAATCCGTTATTAGCTACAAGCTTCGTCAAAAAGTAAGACAATGGAAAATCCGCAACATGCATCGTCAATATATATAGGCGTAGGCGGTCGCATTTTAATGTATGGGATGGTATGATCTTGTTATATTTAATTTATGGTGAGACTCAAAAATCGGCCCGCTGATCACGTAATATTTCGAAGGAAAATGTAATATTAAAATCTCTTACCTCACTTTGTGCACTAACCTAACACACAGTCGAGTTCATAATTATGAGTAGGTACATTTTTTCACCTTAAGTGCGTTTTCACATTATCCGATCCGATATCGGATGTAGGAAGGTTTACAAAAAAAATATATCAAAGATGGCGGCTCAAATATATGGAATATCCGATATCGGATCGGATAATGTGAAAACGCACTAACCCGCTGAAATTAGGTGAAAAAATGTACACATATTTATAAACTCGACTGTACATTTATATACTTTTTTCTTCAAAGCAAGGAAATTAAATTGTCATGCAAATGGCATCTAATAATGAGAATCTAAAATAAGGGCAGCGTACGTCAAACTAGCTATAGCATAGTAGCAGCCTGCACTTACTTCATAACAAGTATCAGTCGAAATACTATCTGTAGATTTTATTTGTCAAAAATCAATTCTTTCCAGCTGGTACGTCACTTTTGATCCTGAAAAATATATCATACTTTGCATATTGCTCATTGAGGAAAATCTGGGAGAATCATTGATGGAATTAATTGCCACGCAGAAATGCCAATTGGTCTAAACAGCTATTGCAAGGATACTTTAGTATTTTTTTAGAGTCTGCACGAGCTACCTTGACAACGATTTAAAGACAGACATTGCAGACTAATAATTTGGTAGAAGTTAGGCGTTTAGAATAACCTAGCGCAAACTGTGGCATGAAAATCGTTGTCAAGCAGGCAATCCTTAAAGCAACAGGTGTGCCAATAATAAGCACTGCTTGCATGATAAGATAAGCTATTGCACTTTGAGCACATGAACTGACTTCAAGGCGCAAAATATTTATTATTTTTGAAGAAATCAACACTCAAAATGCGAATGGATTTCTCTACAAGTTAATTTTGGAGTGATATTTTATGTAGCTAAACGTATGTTTTCCAGAGGTTTGTCCTCTCTTATCAGCTTATCGCCAATATAATCGACAGTTTTAATGTCACTTAATAATCACGACCATTAGTCAACAAAAAAAATGTTACATATAGCTTTGTTACCCAAAATCTTATGCATCTATTCTAGTTCGTTGGGCCTAATATATACCTGGGTATAAAAGCTAAAAAATTACCTACTTTTATAAGTTACTGTACATTTTAGACGGTCATATAATATCTGACACTAATTATTTGTTGAGCCTTAAGAGCGTTTCACATTTTTTGCGGCCTTCGAAGAGTAGGTACGAAACAAGTCACATATTCTTGTGACTGTACTTATCTGTACTACATATTTATATCAGATGCAACCGCTAGCAATTCGGACATCTCTCAGTTTAATGCTAATGGGAATCGGAATTGATTAGATTCAAACCGACAGCTTACTGACAGGTTTAGTCTAGATAGAAGCTTTAAGCTTACGGTTACCATGAAATTGGCACCAACTTGACATTTCAATATGGGCATTTTCAGAATTTGGAACCGAATTATCGACAGTTGTTAACAAAAATTAACTCGATGTCAGTTTTGTGACGACATGACACGACACGACGCATCGTAGCTCCCGAACGGATGAACCGATTTAGATTTAGTTTGAATGCTGAGTTGAGCATTTCTTTTTTTTGCCAATAATTTTTTTTTATTGTTTTAGGGAATTTTAGGTCAATTGTACTCAGAATCACGAGTACTTTCAATATAGTATGTGTCGTAAGCACGTGTCAGTTTTCATATCTAGTATCTAATTTATTCAGAGACCATATTCTCAAATCCGTGCAACTAGTATCTAATTTATTCAGAGGCAACGCAGGCTTCGTCAACTGAATACAAAATCCGTTATTAGCTACAAGCTTCGTCAAAAAGTAAGACAATGGAAAATCCGCAACATGCATCGTCAATAAACTAAACCTAAAAGTACATACTAAAAAAAAAAAAAACACACACACACACACCTACAACTCAAAAACACCCTGCAAGTCGCCACCAACAGGCAGCGTGCCCAAAAGGCTGGCCGCATTGCCTCGCTGAATGGCGATGCTTATTCTCTGAGCAAAATACTGGCCAGCCCTTTTGTCACCCGTCACATCTACCAAACGAGACGCCAAATCTTTATAGAGGCGCCGAGCCCCGGGCCCCCAAGGTCCCATCGTTTCGACCGCAAACGCCTCAAAAATATACCCACTGCCCAGCGTATCGTACTTGCGACGTTTACGGTCTTCGGCAGTAGACGCCGCATGACCAGCAAGAGCGCTAGTGCCCGGCAAATGGGAAACGGCGAAAGTGTCCACAGTGTGTGTGTGTTTTCATATCTTCACTATCACTCTCATCACTACATGGTATACCTAACCACAATTTTTTTTAAACCCCCGAAATAGTGAACCGATTTTCATGAAACATCGTTAAGAACACTCCCGACTAACTAAGCTGACTACTTTTTTTTTGCCACTTTTATGAAGTGTGATATTTTTGAAAAAAAAAAAATGCTATTTCTACTCAGAATTACTAGCCTTTTCAATCCTAGTAGTTAAAAAAATTGTCCCATACGATTTTTTCTTATTTTGTTACCATTTTCCGTACATGTTGTATGGGGTAACAAAAGAGGAAAGTAACAAAAATGTATGGAAATTCTGGGACACTTTTTGTCTCCCAGTGAGATTGAAAGTACTCGTGATTCTGAGTACAATTGACCTAAAATTCCCTAAAACAATAAAAAAAAAATTATTGGCAAAAAAAAAGAAATGCTCAACTCAGCATTCAAACTAAATCTAAATCGGTTCATCCGTTCGGGAGCTACGATGCATATCGTGTCATGTCGTCACAAAACTGACATCGAGTTAATTTTTGTTAACAACTGTCGATAATTCGGTTCCAAATTCTGAAAATGCCCATATTGAAATGTCAAGTCGGTGCCAATTTCATGGTAACCGTACAGCTTAAAGCTTCTATCTAGACTAAACCTGTCAGGAAGCTGTCGGTTTGAATCTAATCAATTCCGATTCCCATTAGCTTAGGACACATGTACAACACAAATCTGGATTAAACTAGAGTAGGGTAATAATCCATACTTCCATACTAATATTATAAATGGGAAAGTGTGTGTATCTGTTTGTTTGTCCGTCTTTCACAGCAAAACGGAGCAACAAATTGACGTGATTTTTAAGTGGAAATAGTTGAAGGGATGGAGAGTGACATAGGCTACTTTTTGTCTCTTTCTAACGCAAGCGCAGCCGTAGGCAAAAGCTAGTATAATATTATAAATGGGATAATGTGTGTGTCTGTTTGTTTGTCCGTCTTTCACGGCAAAACGGAGCGACGAAATGACGTAATTTTATAAATGGGGTAAGTTGAAGGGATAGAGAGTGACATAGGCTACTTTTTGTCTCTTTCTAACCCCCCACTTTCCTAAAATGGGGGGTGGAAGTTTGTATGGAGAATTCTGCAATTTTAGCGAGCTAAGCTGCTGGAAGAAGCTAGTATTCGATAAATGTTGACTTATTTTAGACAAGTATATTGGCCTCGAGATATTGTTTTTATGAACGCAAATGAGCAGACAGGTCGCCTGATGCCTGGTGATAAGTAAATGATCACCGCCGCCCATGGATACCCTAAACAAAAGTTTGGAGGTGCGATGACGGCGTTGAAGACTAAACTGGCAAAGAAACATATTTATTTTAAGTTGTGTTTTAAAACTTATAATATAAATCGTTTGACAGCGAGCCATCAGGCGACCCTGCTTTGTGGTAATGAACGATTTGAACGATTCGTAGATATAAAAATATGAACTTGTACTTGTCCCTACCGACGCCGTAACCCACTAGAACTGTCCCAGTAGCCGAACGGCATTTCTGCGACGCCAAACGCCACCGAAACGCTGCATAAAGGTAGTCTGGCTCTGTCGCGCCAATACGCAAGAGCGATAGATATATAGATAGCTACGAAAGAGATATTATCGTAAGCGCTAAGGCCGTTTTCAATTATCCGATCCGATATTATTAAAATGTAAGATTTATGCGCTTCCAGGTCTTCATTTATGTATTCAATAAATAGTTATTACTAAAAAACTATATAAAACGCAAAAATTGCGGATTTAATGCCGATGGCACTCTCCTATAACAGTTTTTGTTCGAGTCACCATCGAACTGCCGATATCGGCAGGACGCTTCCGACCATTTTTAGCATGCCGGACCCCCGCCAGTTGTCGGCCGATAATATTTTGTTTGTGTGCGTATATAATGTAGGTATAAGTTTGTAGTAGTGTGCGTGACAAAAATGGCGTCTATTAAACAGTTGTTAATGATCGAAATTCAAATTAGTTGACAGTTTCCATTGAAAAAAAAAAGATTGTAATGCATCGGTCCGAATTGCGGATACTAGTTTTTTCATCTTTTAGTAGATATATTTGAATGTAAAATTATTTATTTTGTCTGACACTCTGAGTATTTTTTTATGCTCGTTATTTTAATTTTACAATATAATATTTGGAATATTACTGCTTATAATTATTAAATATAAAACATTTTTTAATTATTTCTTGATACAAAATCATACTTCATTGATTTGGAACAATGCGTTTTATCGGACCTACATCCGACACTATCGGAAGCATTTATCGGGTGTAGGATGTCGGTCCGACACCCGATATCGGATCGGATAATGTGAAAACGGCCTAAAGCGTTTGTGCATTCGGCTACGCACACTGACTTGCTACGGGCTACGACGTAGCGCTCTACGCGGAAATTATAAAGAAGCTTGTTCGATATAAGTAAAATAATATTCTATGAAAATGTTTATCAGTAGAAGATTTTTTGCTAAAAAAAAATCGTTCTGCCTTGACTAGACCGGTAAAAAGTAAGATGCCATTTATTGTATGATAAAATCTCTCCGAAATTGTTAAGAAATCTCCGGCCGCCGGATACGAGTTTCCAGTCGGAAAATATAAAGTTACCACTTTCAGAGACCGACATCTTGCGAATTCTAATTTGCAAGATGTTATTTGTAGCGAGCGACTTATGAGCTTAGGCCGGCCGCCGCGGCATAACAATGAGCGAAATTATCGAAACGGGATCGTGCTGAAATAATACTATATATCTATATTAAATGAACCCGGTTACCGATTAATATTTATTTATTGATTTTTTTAACCTTAATGCGTAATCCATTATCCGTAAAATATTATACGTTAAAAATTGTACCTATGTCCTAAAATTATTGTCCTTTCAGTGTAGAATGTTTATTGAACAAATACTGTTTTCTCAAACATGCAATGAAATATTGTCTTTACGTTCCTTAAAATGGGCTGGGAAGTATCGCTTTTTGGGCGCAACAACTCGAGAGGACTGTAAAGGGATTTCATATTATTTTTTAGGCCTAGGCCTGCAAAGTAACTTTTTTTTATAAAATATTGTCCTTTAGAGCATTTTTTTTTAATTTCATTGTATGTTTGAGAAAAGCACTATACATGCCTCGGCGTGAAAACGGATTCCCGGCCTCGTATCTATATACCCACTTGGCCGGAAATCCTCATTTTCCCGGCCTCTGATGTAATGTACTATTGTTTGCCCATCTTTCACGGCAAAACGGAGCGACGTATTGATGTGATTTTTTAAGTGGAGATAGTTGAAGGGATGGAGAGTTTCATAGGCTACTTTTTGTCTCTTTCTAACCCCCCCATTCCCTAGAATGGGAGGTGGAAGTTTGTATGGAGCATTCGAATTTAACGCGAGTGAAGCCGCGGGCAAAAGCTAGTAATTTATATATGAATTCCGGTATTGAGCAACATGGCGGTAAGAATATTTAAACAAATAAATATTAATGATAGAAATATTGTAAGTAACTCTATTCGGCTCTCGTTAATGGTAAAATATCGCAAGCGTTTAAAACCTGCGGGCCGATTTTTGAGTCTCACGCGTTCGGCCCCCTGACGGTAGTGTTTACTATACCATTAATTATTTCAACAAATTATTCTTTAACTACAAGTTATTATCGCTAATTACACTTCGACGATTTTCTCAGCTGAGTATGTTTTGGGCTCGACGACATCTAAGGAATTCTTCATCTCTGAGTATCATGATTCTTGATTGGCAAGGCGTTATTATCTATTTGCGCATGTATGTTTAAGATTGGCTCGAGGTCGACCATGCCTGATATCCACTACTTTTTCCCTTTGCCTAGTCCGTCTATCGGAATTCAATCATACCCAGGGATCACCTATAAAGGAATATAAATTGGATCCGACAGTACCTACTATTGACAGGCTCATGTGTCTATGAATGAAATTACATAACAATAATAATGTTTTGCGTCTCCTGTAGCCCTTGTAGTAGGTAGGTATATCAACTTACAATTAATAAGAAGCAAGCTATAAATACATATACTAGGTAATAACTATTTATCATATATATTGTTCCTATTTATAGACGATCAGTCTGGCGTAGAGGACAGTGACCATGCCTGCTATGCCGATGGTCCTGAGTTGGAATCCAGGTAAGGGCATTTATTTGTGTGATGAGCACAAATATTTGTGCCGGAGTCATGGCTGTGTCAGTATTTTTATAATGTAAATATGTACATATCGCTGAGTATCAACAAGCTGAACTTTCCGGGGGTTTGGTCAATATGTGTAAGAATTTCCTATAAGGTACAGCGGGGCCATTTCGACGGGGTCAAATGCAACTGGTCGATTTTTTTCCATGATTTACAATGTTTGCAATATAAGTGTCCACTGGTTATATATGGCCCGCGTGTTCAATGGATACATGTGGAACTCAACTTGATCCTGTGGCACTTAAGAGGATACGGTAGCGAAAATGCTAAAATGGAAAGGAGCCGTTTCAACTTGGGAATTTTAATTAAATATACAAGTGTTATTAACTAGATTTATCGAAAAAAAAATTGTCCATTAAGAACAACACAGTCAAAAGATATTTCAAAAAAATCTTTAAAATCGAGGTTCCGCTCTCGACTCTTTCCTCCTTCAAAACTTAATCAATCAGAACGAAATTTGACAATCTGAATAACAATGAAATAATCTATGTCGGACCGTTTAGCTTTTTGGTTAATTGTTACCAATCTTGAGTATCACACCTTTTTTTGCGCCACAATGAAAAATGCCGTTTTTGGAAATTTTTGATTGGCTCTTCTAGAGTCTTTAAAAAGCAGAATATCAAAAAAAAGTCAAAACGGTCCGACACAGATAAAAATAATAACAATCTGTGTTGAAAAAATCATTGCTTTATCTTCAAAAGCCAGGGAGGAAATAGTCGAGAGCGTTTGTTTGGAGAATTGACCCCTACCGTATCGGGTATCTTAACTTTATAGTGTAATAATGGAAAAAATGTGGATCAGTTACAATTGTCCCCCAGTCGGGATTTGCCCCGCTGTGCCTTCACATATCCATACTAATATGTATTGGGAAGGTGTGTGTCTGTTTGTTTATAAATGGGAAAGTGTGTGTGTCTGTTTGTTTGTCCGTCTGTCACGGCAAAACGGAGCGACGACTTGACGTGATTATTTAAGTGGGGATAGTTGAAGGGACTTCCCTAAAATGGGGGGGGGTTCTGCGAGCGAAGCCGCGGGCAGAAGCTAGTATGTACTTGTACTAATATGTATTCTGTGGTATGTGTATAAAATTATGATGTAAAACAGGCTTCGTCAACTGAATATAAAATCCGTTATTAGCTACAAGCTTCGTCAAAAAGTAAGACAATGGAAAATCTGCAACATGCATCGTCAATAAACTAAACCTAAAAGTACATACTTAAAAAAAAAAACACACACACACACACACACCTACAACTCAAAAACACCCTGCAAGTCGCCACCAACAGGCAGCGTGCCCAAAAGGCTGGCCGCATTGCCTCGCTGAATGGCGATGCTTATTTTCTGAGCAAAATACTGGCCAGCCCTTTTGTCACCCGTCACATCTACCAAACGAGACGCCAAATCTTTATAGAGGCGCCGAGACCCGGGCCCCCAAGGTCCCATCGTTTCGACCGCAAACGCCTCAAAATATACCCACTGCCCAGCGTATCGTACTTGCGACGTTTACGGTCTTCGGCAGTAGACGCCGCATGACCAGAAGACCAGAGACCGACATCTTGCGAATTCTAATTTGCAAGATGTTATTTGTAGCGAGCGACTTATGAGCTTAGGCCGGCCGCCGCAGCATAATAATGAGCGAAATTATCGAAACGGGATCGTGCTGAAATAATACTATATATCTATATTAAATGAACCCGGTTACCGATTAATATTTATTTATTGATTTTTTTAACCTTTATGCGTAATCCATTATCCGTAAAATATTATACGTTAAAAATTGTACCTCTGTCCTAAAATTATTGTTCTTTTAGTGTAGAATGTTTATTGAACAAATACTAAATTTATTTTTAACAAGCAGAAACGTCTGCTAACGATTCTAAACATTTAAGAAAGGCATAAGAAAGGCATGCAAAGAAAGGCATTTAAGAAAGGGATAAGGAAAGGCATGGAAAGATTTGCGACGTCCGGCGCGGCTTCCGTAGCTCAATTGGTTAAGAGCCTTGCACGGATTGCAAATGATGCGGGTTCAAGTCCCGCCGGAAGCGTAAATTTTTCCATTTTTTCCTTTAATATAAAAATGTGAACAAATACTGTTTGTTTGCCCATCTTTCACGGCAAAACGGAGCGACGTATTGATGTGATTTTTTAAGTGGAGATAGTTGAAGGGATGGAGAGTTTCATAGGCTACTTTTTGTCTCTTTCTAACCCCCCAATTCCCTAGAATGGGAGGTGGAAGTTTGTATGGAGCATTCGAATTTAACGCGAGTGAAGCCGCGGTAAAAGCTAGTAATTTATATATGAATTCCGGTATTGAGCAACATGGCGGTAAGAATATTTAAACAAATAAATATTAATGATAGAAATATTGTAAGCAACTCTATTCGGCTCTCGTTAATGGTAAAATATCGCAAGCGTTTAAAACCTGCGGGCCGATTTTTGAGTCTCACGCGTTCGGCCCCTTGACGGTAGTGTTTACTATACCATTAATTATTTCAACAAATTATTCTTTAACTACAAGTTATTATCGCCAATTACACTTCGACGATTTTCTCAGCTGATATGTTTTGGGCTCGACGACATCTAAGGAATTCTTCATCTCTGAGTATCATGATTCTTGATTGGCAAGGCGTTATTTTCTATTTGCGCATGTATATTTAGGATTAGCTCGAGGTCAACCATGCCTGATATCCACTACTTTTTCCCTTTGCCTAGTCCGTCTATCGGAATTCAATCATACCCAGGGATCACCTATAAAGGAATATAAATTGGATCCGATAGTACCTACTATTGACAGGCTCATGTGTCTATGAATGAAATTACATAGCAATAATAATGTTTTGCGTACAATTAATAAGAAGCAAGCTATAAATACTTATACTAGGTAATAACTATTTATCATATATATTGTTCCTATTTATAGACGATCAGTCTGGCGTAGAGGACAGTGACCATGCCTGCTATGCCGATGGTCCTGAGTTGGAATCCAGGTAAGGGCATTTATTTGTGTGATGAGCACAAATATTTGTGCCGGAGTCATGGCTGTGTCAGTATTTTTATAATGTAAATATGTACATATCGCTGAGTATCAACAAGCTGAACTTTCCGGGGTTTGGTCAATATGTGTAAGAATTTCCTATAAGGTACAGCGGGGCCATTTCGACGGGGTCAAATGCAACTGGTCGATTTTTTTCCATGATTTACAATGTTTGCAATATAAGTGTCCACTGGTTATATATGGCCCGCGTGTTCAATGGATACATGTGGAACTCAACTTGATCCTGTGGCACTTAAGAGGATACGGTAGCGAAAATGCTAAAATGGAAAGGAGCCGTTTCAACTTGGGAATTTTAATTAAATATACAAGTGTTATTAACTAGATTTATCGAAAAAAAATTGTCCATTAAGAACAACACAGTCAAAAGATATTTCAAAAAAATCTTTAAAATCGAGGTTCCGCTCTCGACTCTTTCCTCCTTCAAAACTTAATCAATCAGAACGAAATTTGACAATCTGAATAACAATGAAATAATCTATGTCGGACCGTTTAGCTTTTTGGTTAATTGTTACCAATCTTGAGTATCACACCTTTTTTTGCGCCACAATGAAAAAGGCCGTTTTTGGAAATTTTTGATTGGCTCTTCTAGAGTCTTTAAAAAGCAGAATATCAAAAAAAAATCAAAACGGTCCGACACAGATAAAAATAATAACAATCTGTGTTGAAAAAATCATTGCTTTATCTTCAAAAGCCAGGGAGGAAATAGTCGAGAGCGTTTGTTTGGAGAATTGACCCCTACCGTATCGGGTATCTTAACTTTATAGTGTAATAATGGAAAAAATGTGGATCAGTTACAATTGTCCCCCAGTCGGGATTTGCCCCGCTGTGCCTTCACATATCCATACTAATATGTATTGGGAAGGTGTGTGTCTGTTTGTTTATAAATGGGAAAGTGTGTGTGTCTGTTTGTTTGTCCGTCTGTCACGGCAAAACGGAGCGACGACTTGACGTGATTATTTAAGTGGGGATAGTTGAAGGGACTTCCTTAAAATGGGGGGGGGGGGTTCTGCGAGCGAAGCCGCGGGCAGAAGCTAGTATGTACTTGTACTAATATGTATTCTGTGGTATGTGTATAAAATTATGATGTAAAACAGGCCTCGTCAACTGAATACAAAATCCGTTATTAGCTACAAGCTTCGTCAAAAAGTAAGACAATGGAAAATCCGCAACATGCATCGTCAATAAACTAAACCTAAAAGTACATACTTAAAAAAAAAAACACACACACACCTACAACTCAAAAACACCCTGCAAGTCGCCACCAACAAGCAGCGTGCCCAAAAGGCTGGCCGCATTGCCTCGCTGAATGGCGATGCTTATTTTCTGAGCAAAATACTGGCCAGCCCTTTTGTCACCCGTCACATCTACCAAACGAGACGCCAAATCTTTATAGAGGCGCCGAGCCCCGGGCCCCCAAGGTCCCATCGTTTCGACCGCAAACGCCTCAAAATATACCCACTGCCCAGCGTATCGTACTTGCGACGTTTACGGTCTTCGGCAGTAGACGCCGCATGACCAGTAAGAGTGCTAGTGCCCGGCAAATGGGAAACGGCGAAAGTGTCCACGCACGTCGCATCCCAAACCAGAGGCCTCCCCATGGATCACGGCACCAACGTCATGCCGTCGGGCCTCTTGCCATCATCTCTTGCCAGACCACAAGGTTGATGTAAAATGACATCATTACTTCATTTCTTTACTTTAAATCTTGCTTTAAATCATTACAAATATACCTCAATAAAATTAAATTTGAACCACTACTTCAACTTTAAAAGCAAATATTGGAGCAAAGTATAACTTTTCCGGATTGGAGAACCGTTATGGCCATGTAAACATTATCAAAAACTACAGTTAATTTGGTGGGTGTTAATTGACCACTTTAATTATGAATACGAGACCTTAGTATTCAAAATCTGGTACAATATGAGGCCACCGAATCGTTTATGTTACTTACGATACGTTTTCGGATAATACTTATACCTTAATAAGTATAGTATAATAAGTAACTCGTGTTCGCGTTCGTCTGACACTTGTATTTGAGTATATAACTGAATAGATATTTGCCATTAAAGTTTATTCACAGGTGACAAAATGTGAAAGGGACAAAATAATGTCACTATTTTACGCCAAGACACTTCTTCATTTATGGTTTTACTCCCGCCACAGTAATAAGAAACGTAAAAAAGTTATGGCTCATAAAAAGTTTTCGGGTTTAGCTGTGCCGGAGGTGGCACCTGATACCTTATTCATATGTAAGTTTTCTGTATATTTTCACTACCCGTCCCGGCTTAGCACGGAAAGTAAAGCATTAAAAATGGATAAAGTCAGTTTTCCGCATAACTATAACATCTCGGACTTTTTTGTAGACCTATGAAAGAAAGACTTTTAAACCACACACTAAAAGATTTTAGATTTAGATTTATTTATTTCATAATATAAAATCATATGCGATTGCCAAGTCAGTCCATTTTCTTTAAAACATGAAATATTTTTCATATTGATATGATCGCTATGAGTAATATGTTATTAGGTTAGCTATAGGTAAACTACGTAATAACTAGTGGCAGAAGGTCCTTTAAGTAGGGACTGAATAAATTAACCGACTTGGTATTACAGGGATCTCAACTCTTTTTACGCCAGAAGAACTGAGTTGCGAAGACTTGGTGTTTTTACAAGTTTTGTTTTTGATGGGATCTCATTTCTTTTTGTAGACTCTCTGTAGATAGTCCAACTTTTTTCCTTCTTCCCTATTTATAAGCTTAATATACATTATACATTTGAACCTCCTCATACACGCCCTAATAGGTATATGGCTCTGGGGCTGATAGGGGATATCGTGTTCATGTACCTACGACATAACGGAGTCAGAAACCCGACTTTAAATAAGAACGTGAGCGTAGCAAACGCGAAATTTTGACTAAGTATGTAAGTGAAAAATGCATTCTGTTCGCCATTTGCACTTATTTCTTTATGTCCAATAAATAAAAGACATTTGGCGGAACCAGTAAACGCGAGCGAAGCGAGCGCGAATTTTTTTCCTATTATTGACTCAATTTATCAAGACTCAACCCGCAAGTGGAGAGGAAGGGGGAGATATATAAAAGCCCTTGGCTTTCATAGGCCAAATATACTTATAGATCTAGTAACTCTGTCAGCATGCCCATTTCGGTGTTTTTTTTTTCAGTAGGTCACTTCGGTTCCCTAGTGTGCTCATCATCACGCTTACGCTCCTTTGACTCTCTGAGACGTTTTGCGCCTTTGGCGGCTTTAGCTTTATGGAGAACTCCACTTCGACTGTATTTTAACTATTTGGATTACGACGTAACTTTGTAACTACGTAACTTTATTTGATGTAAGGCAACACCACGTAATTGATACAATTTCAATAGAATAGGTATTGTCTTTCAAAGGTTTGTCAATGACTAAAATCCTCCTTTCATGGTACCTTAGCGCGCCTTATGAATGTTGTATACTGCGACATTTTTTTACATCGTTCCACAATCACTTCAATATCTGAATTAATTCCTGACACCTCTCGCTATTTTGGAATATGTACGCGCCCACGCAATCTAAGTAATACTTTTATTTGATTTTTTTTCACATGTAGCTGTACGATTTTGGTGGCCCTCTTAACATTTGGCGCCTAAAGCGGTCGCTCTACTTGCTCTACGCTTAATCAGCTACACATTCTTTCACCTTAACCCATTGCAAATTAGTTGAAAAAAAATGTACACATATTTATGATTTCGACTGTACCTACTATTAACGACTTAACGAAACATACAAGTTTTTTTCACATTTGAACATATTATTTTGGTACGTATTATTTAATTGTATTTTACAACCCACTGATTTATTCACTGTAATTATAATTACTGCACATGTAACTGATTTATTCAACTATATATTGTTTTTTTTTTTTTTTATTAATAAATATAATTACTAGCCAAACAAAGACGTGGCCTACGATAACCAGAAGATGCCTGTTCAATAGTTGCAATCGTATATATTGATATGGGATTACAAAGTTAGTTATGCGGTTGGTGATGTAGGAAAACTGATTGTTTGAAAATTTCGTTTACACAGATATGTATTCCCAAACAGGGTAGGCAGAGCACACGAAACTACACTTTTCAGTGCCACCGTTGGCAAATTATTAAAGGGTTGTCAGCCTATTCGCACACATCACAATGGAATCCATATCCCATAGTTGACTTCTACGACTTCCATGTGAGGAAATGGGGTTGTGAGGAAATCAAGGGGTGGCAAACGGTACGGTTGGCAAAAAACACAAATACTTACATTTAAATATTCACTTTGTTCTTAACTACAAAATAAATACTTACCTTCTTAGGATTACACCTCTACGGTACAAAGCCTTTTCCGATGAACTATATATTTTTAAAACAGTATAGGTACGTAAATGACATTAATTATGTCATAAAAATACATTACGCGAAGTGTAGACATATTATTTTAATCAAAATAATCAAATAGAGTGCATTTGAGTGACTAGATAAGACTATCTAGAATTGTTATTCAAGTACCCAGTTCAAGTCAAAAGTTTTTAACCCATCTTTACCACACCGGGCATCTGTATAAATTTATTATTTTACATAGACAGCTAGGTACACTGATTTAGGTACTCACTGCAAATCAACTGCAAATATAACTAGGTAATCCTATATATTGATATGAGATTACAAAGTTATTTATGCAGTTGATGTATCTAAAAACCTGGAATGAAATTGCAATATTTCTTAATTTTTGTGTGATCTATACACTAAACACTTACTGTATTCTAAATTTGAAGCTTCCAAGTGTACTAGAAGTGTCTTATTATCATTGATGATCGTGTGTCAGTCAGCCAGTGAGTGACAAAACTAAGAAACTTTGGTTAGTAATTATTCCTAAACTATTGGTTCAAATTAATGAAATTTGGAATATACCGTGTCTATACAATGACTATTTGGGTGCTGAAAATTGAGGCTTCTAGTTTTATCCAGAACGGAGTAACAGGGGGTTGAAAATGGTCTGAAATGCTTCGAGAAAAGGATGGTACGGCCGTGCCTCTTTTTGCTCGACTTGGCGGGGGCACTGCCGTGCCCCCAGATATATCAAACGGTATGCAACGTTTTTGATTTCAGCTCATGCCAGCGTGATTTTTCCGAATTTATGAGTAGGTATATCGCGTATTTCTTTACCCAATGCACACTATTTTTTATATTTATTTAGCTAAACCTTCCTTAATAATCCTTCTAGTAGGTGAAAACCACAAGAAAATCCGTTCAGTAGTTATCAAGTTTATCGCACTTTTCGTACGAAAGCGACCCAACGCAAAGGAGACTCAATGATTTGGGTCGGGTTTGCCCTAAAGGTGCGACATACAGACACACAGACGGCGATAGTGTATTTATAGTTATAGTGATAGTTGATTCAAATAGTTATCGACTATAACGCGCTGGAAAGATTCTTATCTTAGTAGCGTTTTCTTGAAATATTAATGTTAAATAATTTTTAGTATACCTAAGTATACCGCCAAGGTAAGTTCAGTTCAAGGACATTCTTATCCGTCAAAGGAGGCAGTTAATTAAGAACGTGAACAGTATGACGAGTGTTTTCCTTTATAATGAGTGAACGTGTCCTTTTTAGGTGAAGTAGGAAAACATATTGAGGTAAGAGTAATCCTGACATGGAATTGGTTTTTTTATTCAAGTTGGAGTAGAGGGTTCTTTTCGTGAAAAAAGTAAATACAAAGTTGATTTTTTTTATGTTTACATACTTTGGCAACGTCATAAAAGCGTTAACAATAAAGTCATTTATTCGTAGGCACATTTTTATTTCGCAAGTAGTAAATACTAGCTTTTGCCCGCGGCTTCGCTCGCGTTAGAAAGAGACACAATGTAGCCTATGTCACTCTCCGTCCCTTCAACTATCTTCACTTAAAAATCACGTCAATTCGTCGCTCCGTTTTGCCGTGAAAGACGGACAAACAGACACACACTTTCCCATTTATAATAGTATGGATTTAACTACCTACTTAACTTATTAATATAGCTTAGCTATCACAAGAGGATCTTGGCCTCCAAAACGTAAGCACGCCACTTATCCCGATCTTGCGCTACTTTTAGGCAATTATCGAGCTGACGGAGATCCGCTGACACACTGTCTCCCCATAGCGTTTTCTGGGCAGACGCACCGGGCGGCCACCAGTTGGTCTTCCCAGATACGCAGTTTTAGCAGCCCAAATACCTACGCTACCCTTGAACATGTACAATGTACATTATTTGCGTATACCGAAGTTTAATAAAAGCGAAATCGATTACCGCGTTCAAGAGCCTTTGTCGGTTCACATTGTAAAACAGTAGGGCTGCCACTTTCAGATTTTACTTTATAATGTTATTAATACAAATGACATTCATTATATGGAGTAAGAGCACCCACAAATGCTATCGAATAAGTTATTCCAAAACTAAAAAAGAGAATAATAAGTATTAGGTTTCGTTTAATATTTGAAATTACAAAATTACTTATTAGTACTTATTTAAATTGAAAAGTCAAATCCAGAATCCAAGAATTTTCTAAATAAAGACCACATTTTATGTCTTTTAAATATTTACATGTCTCATTCTCTGTCTATCTACATATTAAAATAAAGTTATTTGTGATAATAATGCTCCAATGTAAATTAGAATAATAATTAAGGTTCAGTAAACTAAATTATGCTGGCTTAATAATTAATTTTACTCCCGAGGGCATTGTGAGTAAATTAGTTTTGGGTGTAGGTTAATTGATAGTCGACTGTTGAAGTATTTAATAATGGCAACCCTAAAAGTACTTTCTCGTGTATTTATGTATTTTCGATCGTTCAGTGACTCGCCCGCATTCGATTCGCTCGCTCGACTTATTGACTACAAAATTGAATACTTAAGAGTATATGATATCAATGTCAAGGCTTCGTTCTTAGGTATTGTCCGCTCGTAAAATCCGGTATATTGTGAAATGCCTAGGCATTTTATGGAATTAGAAAATTTTGTTCCTTGAATTGATGATGCGGTGAGAAGTATTTTTGGGCAGTTTACGCTTGGGAACTAAAGCAAGCAAGCTGTATTGTACTTTTTATTGAAAGAATACAATCTGTTAGATCGATTGGCGGGTGACGCATACAATACTCGTTCCTCCATCAAATAAATGACGCACGAAAGCGCGCAATATATATACTTACGGTATATATACTTACCTAAGTATTTTGTTTTTTAGAGCAATGCTTAGTCCCCTTAGGGTCCAAAATATTTGTTATAACGTGATTTTCTACGTGCAGTCTCAGATAGACCCAATATCGTATGTCAAGCGAGTTGTGATGACGGCAAACTTGCTAGTAGATACTAGTGTCGCTTTATTGAGTTTGAGCATAGATTAATATGAGAAGATCATACCATCTGATACATTAAAATGAGACCGCCTAAGAACGCGCATACACTACACCACACATAGATGGCGCCACAAAAAAAATGCCTTCTTGCCATCGATTACTTGTAGAAGATTGGCGTTAAGTGTCACTTTCGAGCCATAAATCTATGTCAAAAGTGGCACTTAACGCCATGCGCATCTAGAAGTATAATCCAAAGCTACAAGACATTTTTTTTGTGGCGCCAACTATGTGAGGTGTAGTGTATGCGCGTTCTTAGGCGATCGCATTTTAATGTACGGGATGGACGTATGATCTTCTAATATTTAATCTATGGTTTGAGAGACTGATTCTCGCTCTCGCTGTGAGTTTGTAGTCCTTGGCGTACGTAATTATGCGGGTTGATTTAATAATTACAGACGCTAACTTATATCAAGACGCTTGATGAAACGGTGAAACGGTTTAAGAACCAACCTTAATGAATTAATGATGATTTGATTTTATATTTGAATTTGTAAAATTCGGTAACAAAATTATTCAAATAGAAATATAGCTTCAGTTGATATCGTACGGTACAGAAGAGTACCTACGAAATACATTATTATATAATGAAATGATTACGTTTACTCAATACTCAACTGAAACAAGTGAAGACCATGCTGAAGTGGGGCTAACTAATCTTGATCAACTCTAATCAGCCAAAGAGAAAATACGATTAAAACCTGGACGCTGTCTCTCTGGTTTTGTTAGAAACTTTATTTTTGCACATTACGTATGTAGTTATGTATACTCCAATTGCTAATTCGAGTCCAAAAAAACTACTACGATGTTGCGGGTTGCCACTGCAATAAAATGTTTGTAAAATAGTGTAATCCTTTTTTATAAAAACACACGCCAAGATAAATTATTTATTATTTATTTCAATCCTTTGATTTATATATTTAATAGTCTTTTATTATTTACATAAATAGGTCGCTCGATTTTTTTTTTTTTCTTTTTTTCCGTGATTTTTAGTTGTAAAGTTGGTATTGCGCTTGTATCACTTCAGGTATCAATAACATGAAAAGTAATGAAAAGTATTTTGACAGTGACATAAGTGACATTGACAGCTGTGACATTGACGTATCTGTCGTAGTTTTAGTGGACTCGAATTAGCAATTGGAGTTATAGGTACTATTTTATACGGTGCTTCTGCTAGGATCGTATAAGTCGAAGCGAAACGAGTATAGTCCGTAATCCGCTGGCGACGTGCAGTTTGCCGCAACGGCAGGATTAAAGCACTATGCAATTGCAAACATCATTGGTTATAGTTGCTCAGAAACCTAGATTCAGTACCTATTTTTAGTAACAACATAATTATACCTGCGCGTATTAACCGCGAAGGAAAGTAAACTAACATGAATTAACAGCTGATGTCAAATCAGAAAACAAATGTCAAATATTAGACCAATCCGATGTCATCAGCGCGGAAAGTTTGAGCTCAGCCGTACCACACCTCGGACACTGGCGACCAAATATAGGTATGAAAGAGTCGCGTTCCTAGCACACAGTCTAAGCTCGTGTAGGTTAACGCGTACTACGTATGCTTGTATGACTGAGACATGACAGGTCGAATGTTCGCGTTGTTGACAGGCGGTAACTGTGAGGTAACCGAGAGGGGGTGGGCGGCACTTTCAGCGGGGAGCGGGAGTGGCCATACTGTACGATAGTACTCTTTATTATACTGTGGTACGGACCACGTGGGCTATTTCACCACGGTAATATTGACACTTGACATTGACACTGTCAATTTTGTGCCCGTTTCTAGGTTGATAAGTATTATAAGTAGGTAACATTGTTACTCAGAGTCACAGATGTCATATAAACCATAGATCAAGCAAACGTATCTACTTAGCGTGTCAAATGAACTCAGTGAAATCCACTGAGTTGTCCGTCTTTAATCGCAGCTTGCAGCTTTCGGGCGTCAATTTTTGTAAGTTGAAGTCAACAAAAACATTAAAAATGCCTCGTTACATGATATTTAATTGCAACAACATAAAACTTATCAACACTCAAGGGCCTGAGACATATTTAAAATCACAGGCAAGTAACAACTTCAGTACAAAATCTGACACGCTCGGCCGCCATACAAATAAATGAACTCGTTTCTTCTATTCATCTAAATCTAATTCTGTGCTCAGAGGCTCAGAGTCAATATTTTCTGAACAGGCTAGATGGCGCTACAAAAAATGCCTTGTTGCCATCGATTATTTGTAGATTGGCGTTAAGTGTCACTTTAGAACCATAAATTACTACTATTTAAGTATGTTTATGTAAGTCTATTTATATTCTCTTATATGTGTATGTTTATTCAATTTGTGTGTTGGACATTAGAATAATTATGATTTTTTTATTTCGAAGCACCTACTCTTTTTGATTATGTTTGTTATTTCCGCTACCCAAAGGTTGTCTGGTAGAGATCGCTCTTTAGCGATAAGACCGCCTGTTGTCTGCCTCTATTTATAATCATTTGTTTTGTCTCCACTGTATCTTTTGCTGAGGTGTGCCAATAAAGAGTATTCTATCTATCTATCTATCTATGTATGTCAAAAGTGACACTTAACGCTATCTACAAGTATAATCGAAAGCTACAAGATATTTTTTTTGTGGCGCCATCTATGTGTGGAGTAGTGTATGCGTGTTCTTAGGCGCTAGCATTTTAATGTATGGGATGGTATGATCATCTTGTATTTAATCTATGCTTGTAACTACGCTGTAGAGTATGTGCGGAAAGAGATAAGCGGAATGTATTAGATCCCATACATTTCACGACTGTTCTTTGGCCGAACTGAGCCGAACAGATTCTGCACTAGACCGACACACAACTTAAATGAATGGCTCAATCAGTGTTCGAATGTCCGAGATTGCCGTTCCAGGTTCCGTTCCAATGATAGCTCCTCTTCACAACCGTTTATCTTCTTTAGTAGA
Source organism: Leguminivora glycinivorella (assembly GCF_023078275.1). Taxonomy (NCBI): domain Eukaryota; kingdom Metazoa; phylum Arthropoda; class Insecta; order Lepidoptera; family Tortricidae; genus Leguminivora; species Leguminivora glycinivorella. The sequence goes on along the minus strand of NC_062998.1, from coordinate 8,671,543 downwards.
GTAATTACTGCAGGTTCAACTAATTCTACATTGTCATTGGTTGCGGGATTCAAACTTCCTATTTAGGTATGTTATATCATAGAGGAATAAGTAAGGGAAGAGTTATAACCATACATCAGTCAATGCGGGTTATTTGTAGTGACATCTAGCGACAATCACGCGTCAAATAGCGCATATTATATTGCTACTTAATGGATGTCGCGACGAATGAAGAGTCTAATGCCCACCAATTTTTAGCTAATATTACAATAGTATTAATCAGTATTCTGTTTTCAATTCCTTCTGCTTGTAATATAAGTTGTAAACTGTTCTAATATTAATTTTTTGGCAGACGACTCTGTTGACACCTATTTAGTATTGAGTAGTACTGATAATTTATGCTATTTATCGCGTGATTGACGCGTGATTGTCGCTAGATGTCACTACAAATAATCCGCATTTACTGATTGTATGGAGTTACATATAAAGCCCCGGGGCCAGATGGAATCTACCCCATACTACTACGAGAAGGCGCTAACGTACTTATACCCCACTTGAGTAGACTGTACAAAGCGTGTATTGCCTTCGGACATGTACCACGTACATGGAGGTTAGTAAAGGTAACATACTTGCCCAAACCAGGCAAAGAGGATTACACAGAAGCCAAATCATATAGGCCCATAAGTCTATCATCATTTCTCCTTAAAACTTTGGAGAAACTGGTGGACAGACACATCAGGGATGGTCCGCTCAAGAGACATCCACTACACCGCTTGCAATGTGCATACCAGCCGGGCAAGTCCACGGAGACAGCACTACACCTGGTGACAACTAGAGCGGAGCAGGCCATAGAAAACAAAGAACTATGTCTTGCTGCATTTCTGGATGTCGAAGGTGCCTTTGATCGCACCACATATGGTGCAATCAATAATGCTGCACTCAAACATGGCATAGAACCTACCATCTGCCGCTGGATAGGTAATATGTTGAACAGCCGGCTAATTAAGTCCTCCCTCATGGGGGAAGAATTACTAGCCACAGCAACAAAAGGTTGTCCACAAGGTGGGGTTCTCTCTCCGACTCTATGGAGCCTGGTAGTGAACTCACTTTTGGAAGAACTAAATAGGGGCCCAGTATATACAGTGGGTTATGCAGATGATTTAGTGATACTCATAAACGGGAAATTCCCGGGAACGGTGTCAGAAATCATGAATACAGCACTGAGGCAAGTGGAGAGGTGGTGTAACCACCAACAACTCTCCATCAATCCAGGCAAAACAGTGGTAGTACCGTTTACCAGGAAAAGGGCCCTTACTGGCATGGAGCAACTAAGGCTCTATGGAAGGGTACTTGAACTTTCCAATGAAGTGAAATATCTAGGGGTAACACTAGACAAAGAACTGAACTGGAAAAGACACGTCGAACTGACCACAGCCAAGGCACTTAGAGTGTTTGGAATGTGTAGGTCAGCTTACGGCAAAACATGGGGTTTAAACCCAAAGGTACTAAGGTGGATCTACACCATGATGGTGAGACCCATAATCCTGTACGGAAGCCTGGCCTGGTGGCCAAGGACATTACTGAGCACATGCAAGGATGTCCTCATGAAGGTACAAAGGACAGCATGCATGGCTATAACGGGTGCGTTCAGAACGACGCCAACAGCAGCATTGGAGGTACTATTGGATCTCCGCCGCTACATCTAGTGATACAGTCTGAGGCACTGAAATCGCTACACCGGCTGGCTTTAACAGGCCTCTGGAGCGATAGCATGCCGAAGACTAAACACACAAGCATGGAATACAACAATTCTATGGGAAGGCTGATGAGTATGGGCTGCGACAAAATGCAACCGAAATTCATCTTCCACAAAAACTTCAAAACCAAAGTCCATACTAGAGCCGAATGGAAGGAGGGTCTGGAGACACCCACCCCTGATGACAACACCATCATCTGGTATACAGACGGGTCCAAGATGGCATCTGGTACGGGCGCAGGCATTTATGCAAATGACTACAGTGGTAGTATCAGCATGGGCAATTATGCCACGGTCTTCCAAGCCGAGACATATGCAATAATTGCCTGTGTACATGAGAATATAGTTAGACAAATCCAAGGTAAGACTATCTATATACTCAGCGACAGTCAAGCGGCACTCAAAGCCTTCACATCGCCCAGAGTTACCTCTAGACTGGTATTAAACGGCATCCAAGCTCTTAACAAGCTTGGAAGGCAAAACAAGGTGCAACTGGTATGGATACCGGGGCACGAAGGCTTCATTGGCAATGAAAACGCTGATGAACTTGCCAAGGCCGGATCTGAAGACAACTTCATAGGTCCGGAACCTTATGTGGGCCTTTCACAAGGAACCATCAGAATGGCTATGAAAGACCAAACAAAGGCTAGTCACCAAAAAGAGTGGGATGCCCTGGTTGGTCTGAAGCATTCAAAGCTCTTTATGCAGAGGGTAGACTCTGGATGGAGCAAAAAGCTAGGGAAGCTAGGCAAAAGACAACTCCAAATTATAACGGGGGCGTTCACAGGCCATTACGGGGTCAAAGGAACTTTGGCCAAGATGGGACACGCCGACAACACTGATTGTCGCATGTGTGGCGAAGAGGAAGAGACCGTCAGACATTTAATGTGTGAATGTCACGCCCTCGCCAGACAAAGAATGAAGAACTTTGGAGCAGGCTACCTGGCACCGAAGGACTTCAGAGAGCTACCCATGAGCCTCATCATCCGATACGTGGAGATGGTCGAGAAGCTCCTGAATAGCTGAAGGATCTTAGGATCGTAGGGGGTAATTGCACAAAAGATCCCGATGGGTCGAAGTGTATCCGTAAGGGCCCCCGCAGATTTAAGATAAGATAAGAAGATAAGATTGTATGGAGTTACAACTTACAACTCTTCCTTTACTTATTCCTCTATGGTTGTATTATACTTTCATATACTTATGTTGAAGATAATGTGAGGACGGTGCGAAATGCCAGACACAAATGTTATCACTAAACTTTGTTAGGCACGTGCGTCGTTTTTGTAGGTACTAAAGAAAACACGTAACACTTTTTCGTCAAAGAAGTTCGTTAGTTCGCGAAACAAGTTGGTCCTCAATTCCTTATATAATTTAGTCCCTAATTGGTCCAAATATACCAAAATTTTTCCTATATTAATTTATCTGAATTAGTTAGCTAATATTTTATGATACGGAGGGGTAACAATTTACGTCATACGTATTTGCTTCGGCCACCGACCAACTGTGTAGTGGTGTCAACCGAAAGGAAAAGTACAAAGTCGCAGTAGATCTTTAGTCCTTTGATTCCCTAAGCAAATTCCTTATTCATTAAGTCTATCACTAGTCGCGACATTGCCAAGTAAACCGCCTCAAGGTTCAGTGCAACAAGTTTGCACTAATTTCGGTCCTTTCGTGCGGTTTCGAGAGTTTTGTTTGTTTTGCACTTACGTTTGTTGTTCCTACCGTACTCGGGTAGAGGTCTGTTTTGTCACTTGATGTTTGTGTTCAATTTGCAAAGAGCGGCGACAATTATTGCACACACACACACACACACACACAGACAGTATACAGACACACACTAGGCTATATTTTGTTTTCTTTCAACCCTTAATTGCTAACAGTGGCATTGAAAACAAAACTTGAGCAGTTTTGTGCTTTGTCTGCACATTTTTGTGAGTTTATGTATGTACTTACGCCGTACATCTCACCAAAGACATATGTAACTCCGTATAGACGGATAAAGTCTAAAAAAACGTACCTCAAAGCCCTAGAGAAAAGGTACGGTGGCCTAGATGGCGTTACACCTTTGGGGGATGCTCGGCTAGATGGCGCTAATATTAATATTTGACATTATAACACATATCAAGCTAACATATGGGCCAAATTGTCAAAACTGAGGTTCAAACGTTTTAAGCTTGTGTCGAGTGATGGCAGTCTATGCACTGTGATTACACATTTTACTTTGACAGTAACTCTCTACACCGTGTTTCCGGTATCACTCAAAACCTCAGACACCCCAACTGATTTTTATTTTTTTAAACGTATCTAGAAGGAATGTTCATTTTTTAATCGGATGATTATTATTTTTTTAAATTGAATTTTTAATTTTCTGTGCAGCTCTACTCGGCTTTTAAACTCTACACTCAATAAAATAATTGCTAGCTACCATCACAAACCTTCAAACTGTTTAATTATGTACGTTACTGCAACGACATAAGGTTTACCAATAGACAGCTATGTCACTGTAAAGCACTTTAACCTGTGTCACAGTAAACTTCAAATTGGACAGGTGACGCAGTAAGCAAATTTAAACCTAACATTCAAAATGACAAGGTTGTAATTAGGTACGAGTTCAATTTGTTATGACTTATGATAATCTATAAAATTAAACTGACGCACAACGTCTATCTCAACATTAAATAAATGTCATATACAAAGAAAAAGTGACCAAAGCCTCCAGTGCTCCGAGCTGGAATCGAAATGTCATATACTTAGAAATTTCGACCCTTGCTTTCGTGGACCGATAGCCGAGTGGTTCTGGCATTCGCCCGGTAAGCGGAGTACGCTGGTTCGATTCCAGCTCGGAGCACTGGAGGCTTTGGTCACTTTTTCTTTGTATATGACATTTATTTAATGTTTAGAACATAATAATAGTGTTACTACTTAAAATAACAAGTTAAAATATTTTCTATGAAAGTAATTTAATTTGTTCTTATAACGTCTATCTCGTAGAAGAAAAAATAATCGTCCAAGTAACCAGCCAGTATTAATACCCCTAAATACTGAAAAAGGTATACAACCTCCGACAATATGATATTGCACAATGTTGTATTACGAATTTGTAGAATGGGCACGTAAACAATAAGTAATAATACAAATTAAAACAAAAAATATTACCCCCATCAAGATATAGCTCACTTTACTTTATACATTTCTATCTGATTTATAAAATATAAATTGGAGTTAAAATAACTTCTGTCCCCGTTTTTCTTATAATAATCAAATGCTTTATTTCGTGCGTGGTATAAAATATTTTATTTTAAGTACAGTCTAGTTGCCTATTGGAATGGCAGTAAGGGCAAGCAAATAATGATTAATTGTTAGTCTAAATTTTGTGGATTTGCGTATCTATTAAATTACGGTTACTTATCTTAATTTAAGGGCCTAAATGTAAAAGCCTATATTTACTTATTCTGAGTAGGATTTAGATACCTAACATTAATTAACTTAATCTCAGTCCTTTCTAATATAAAATAATGACATGAAATATTCAGTAACCCGAGTTAAAAGGTCTATAATATTTAGACGATTTATTTATTCAAAACTAAAATGTTACAAAGATGTTACGTATTTACAAATGCCTCAATATATTTATATTAGGTACTTACCTCAATATTTTCAACATAACGTTGCAAGATTATGTAAATATTCCTTCCCTAGCGAGCAAGTTACCTCAAAAAAGTAAACGCTCAGAAGCGAGGATTAACTTACCAATAATATCTGCGGTTTAGAGGGTTCTGTAACTAAGAAGGAAATACAAGGAAAACTATATAGGTACCTATAGGATTATTTTGTTATCCGTCCATCTGTCTGTCTGTCTGTCAAGACCCTTTATTTCGGGCACAAGAGGCCACAGTCCCTTAAAACTGTGAAAATATTAATTACAAATTCCTTAACATGAAAAAGATAGGACCGTTTATTGACAGAAAAGGCCCTCTTTAGGGAATTAAAATTAAACATAAATTTTTGTTGATAGAAAAACTAAAACTATGGACTTTAGCAAATAATATCGTCATAAGGTGACGGACCCAATCATGGACAGTTTAAGAAAAAAATTCACCTGTTTTTGATATTTCACTGATAAATGTAAAAATTCTACCGCCAAGCGTGTTAAATCTTGAATGTCCTATCCTTCTTCTACATTTCAAGCGTATTGCAGAATAGATACTCCTATTGGTTTCTTCATAGTTAACAAATTAAAACTAGGTGTTTTTTCTCCAATTATGGACGGCAGTTCTCCAGTAATGGATCCCCCATTATGGACAGTGAAATAAGTTTAAAATTTTACTTTTAAAGCCAACTGATACGCAATGAGTCAATTTTATACACCATAAATACAATTAGGATTGTTTCTTAACATTCTTCTTCATAGGATTGTTTCTTGTAAATTTTGGTTTTGTAAATTGTTCCTTGTCCATCATAGGAGGTGGGCAGTTTTTCGGGTCCAGTAATGGACACTTGCAAAATAACGTCATTTCTTTATATCTTTGGAGCAACAAACTAGTATGTTTTATACCTTATCTCATGCTTAATGCAGTAAGTAAAACGCATTCAAGATTACACCGTGCGTTATTTTATTATTATTTTATACATGAACTTATCTCTCTTAGCAACATTACTAAGAATTCGTCTTGATATTTTTTTCAGTAAACTGGTGAAATTTATCTTGTCTCCAAATCCTTCAGAAATAACCGAATTAATTGAAACTTCAAAATTAAACAGCTCTACAACTCTAGTTTATGGTACATAGCCGTCAGTTTTTAGAAACTTATTTTAGATACTTATTTTTAAGGATTTGTGTTTTTTTGTCCATAATGGAATCACCGTCCATTATGGGGTATTTTACCTTACTAGGTACTAGGTACACCTATTTACTGGGAAAATTTAAAAACTTTATTTATTTCTAAACAAAAAGTAATTTAAAAGTACTGAACCCTATATATTAGAATGACTTAAGTAGATTGGCTTAAGTGGATTGATGCGAACGAAAATATTACCTTGCAGAGTCTTTATCGAAAAATCTGATTCAACTGAATGAATATATTCGTGTGTGTGTGGATTGAGTGAGCACCTTCCGAAAATAAAAAAAAATATGCTGATCATTTAGTAAAAGTTCTAAAACAATTGTAAAACGAATCTCTGAATTTGTAAAAAGATAAATCAAAAGATACAGCCATTAACATGTGCTCACTCAGTTCTCACAAACTACCAACGAAAACAGTGAATATATTCATTTAACATATAATATTTATATACTAACATTTAGTAAAAAATAGGCCAACCTACCTCTATAAATATTAGATCACCTAGTGACGTATTTAATTTTTTACAAATAGTTTCTTATGCTCACTCAATCCACACACTTTTGAAAAGCCGAATTTTGATGAAAAACATAAGATTTAGACCGCTATTATATATGTATAGTTTAGTAAAAGTGAAATGGGAATTTGTAAAATACAAAACGAACCACTAACGTGTCAGGTTTTTTTATAATAAATTTTTGTAAGTGCTCACTCAGTCCACACGTTTTGAGAAAGTTAAAAATGTAAATATCTTACGATTTGTAGCACCTAAGACACTCGAAAGTACTTCAACATTTAGTAAAAATTTTTACTAAATATCCACCATCTAATATTTTATATTCGTTGTCTGGTTTTAAAGATATTCAGACATAACTTTTCTCATACAAATGTATCAAGTAGGGTGACCACACTATGTCGGCTCCTGATTTTCCCCACCTTCCCATTGTCATATTGAGATTGGGGAGTTTCGTTCAATTTTGATAATAGTTTATATTAAACTAATACCATATTAATTCTCCATCTGCAAACTGTTTTTAGGTTATGTTCTTGGCTTAGTGATGATGTGTATTGTGTAATTTTTATCGACGACAGGATAGTAACCATATCGACATTCTTGCATTAAAAAGGACATGAATGATAATTGGTAAGAAACAAAGAATATAATACTTCACTAGTAAGAAACCAGAACCTGGTAATCTAATCGTGCTAACAGATGAGCGTACCGGATTTGTAAGTGGGAGCGAGAAAATAATAACTATTTCTCGCTCCCATTTACAAGCTAGCAAGCATCCATATGGATGACCTTGGTGCGGTACGGTGCTCGTACGGTCATGTGTTAGCAGCTTTACAGCGTGCGTAGCCGAATGGCATTACTCCGACGCCAAAAGAAAACGAAACGCCGTGCCAGTTAGTCTAGCGCGACAGAGCCACTTACAAATCCGGTACGCTCATCTGTTAGCACGATTAGATTACCAGGTTCTGGTTTCTTACTAGTGAAGTATTATATTCTTTGTTTCTTACCAATTATCATTCATGTCCTTTTTAATGCATGAATGTCGATATGGTTATTATCCTGTCGTCGATAAAAATTACACAATACACATCATCACTAAGCCAAGAACATAACCTAAAAACAGTTTGCAGATGGAGAATTAATATGGTATTAGTTTAATATAAACTATTATCAAAATTGAACGAAACTCCCCAATCTCAATATGACAATGGGAAGGTGGGGAAAATCAGGAGCCGACATAGTGTGGTCACCCTACTTGATACATTTGTATGAGAAAAGTTATGTCTGAATATCTTTAAAACCAGACAACGAATATAAAATATTAGATGGTGGATATTTAGTAAAAATTTTTACTAAATGTTGAAGTACTTTCGAGTGTCTTAGGTGCTACAAATCGTAAGATATTTACATTTTTAACTTTCTCAAAACGTGTGGACTAAGTGAGCACTTACAAAAATTTATTATAAAAAAACCTGACACGTTAGTGGTTTGTTTTGTATTTTACAAATTCCCATTTCACTTTTACTAAACTATACACATATAATAGCGGTCTAAATCTTATGTTTTTCATCAAAATTCGGCTTTTCAAAAGTGTGTGGATTGAGTGAGCATAAGAAACTATTTGTAAAAAATTAAATACGTCACTAGGTGATCTAATATTTATAGAGGTAGGTTGGCCTATTTTTTACTAAATGTTAGTATATAAATATTATATGTTAAATGAATATATTCACTGTTTTCGTTGGTAGTTTGTGAGAACTGAGTGAGCACATGTTAATGGCTGTATCTTTTGATTTATCTTTTTACAAATTCAGAGATTCGTTTTACAATTGTTTTAGAACTTTTACTAAATGATCAGCATATTTTTTTAAATTTTCGGAAGGTGCTCACTCAATCCACACACACACAATATATTCGGCTCTTTCGTTTTTATACATAACATGTATTACCGAAACCTGCAATTATGCTAAGTCAACATAATTGTAGGTGACATTGGAAAACATTGGACGTGAAACTGAATTTAGCATGCGGTTAGAAATCACTCTCAGCTACCTAATTTTATATATCCAGTTATTAAAGCATTATTACTTACTTATTAATTCATGAGTTTCATGACAGATCTGCCCTCGGTAGTGACCCTAAACAACGTCCGAAAACATCTAACCATTATTAAAATGCACAAGAAAATTGCTCAATATTTTCCCACAAACGTATCCAATGTCCTAGAAGCGTCGGCATCTCAGTGTGCGTAGCCGAATGCACAAACGCTCACGATAATATCTCTTTCGTAGGTATCTATCTCTATCGCTCTTGCGTATTGGCGCGACAGAGCCAGACTACCTTTCGCGGCATTTCGTTTTCGTTTCGCGTCGGAGAAATGTCATTTGGCTACGGGGCCAGTAATGACATTCCTAACGTATTCGTACTTGCGAAATGTTTTCCATATCTCATTTGCTACACTCCGTTTTGCCCTTGCTCATTCAGAGACATTTCATTTCATGTTTCTTGACTTTGGATGATATAACTTGGATGTAACTATTTTACAGCGCACAAGATAGTCTTAATACTGACTTGTCTAGTTTTTTTGCAAGATTTTGAAAGATTACACAAACAAACTATCTAAGTACACTCAACTAATTTACTTATAGGTACATAGGCTGCAGAGACCCTATAGAATTATCAGCATAAATATATATAGTAGGTATTAGGCAAAGACAAGTATTATATAGAGTTACTGTCAAAGTAAAATATGTAATCACAGTGCATAGACCGCCATCTCTCGACACAAGCTTAAAACTTTTAAACCTCAGTTTTGACAATTTGGCCCATATTCTTTGATATGTGTAAAAATGTCAAATATTAATATTAGCGCCATCTAGTCGAGCGACCCTCCATGTCTTTGGTAAATAGTATTAGGTAAATGTAGCAATCTCAAAATAGACAAAAGAAAATTAACGAAGCGACAGCGACACTACAGAGATTTCTCCTCTTCGTTTATTTTCCGCGGAACGCAGCGAGTAATGAGTAATCCCGTAAATTGCATCGTTGTCCAAACTCATTGATAATGCCCGTCCACTTTGCCCGCTCATGAGCGGTCCTGAATACTTAATGCCTACTGCTGAACTGTTATCTCCAGTTAGTTGGAAGGTTGGAACTAGAGTTTTATGCTTGTTTGAAAAACGAGAATTTACTTTCTAGGAGCGCAAGTTGAGTAATTTTCGCATTTTCCGAAAGCATATAACTAAAAAATTACACACAAAAATTACGCTACACCGTTGCTGATACGAATAAACGTTATAACGAATCAAAAAAATGTACATAGATGTAGGACGTAGTAGACCACGTTTTTAAAATTAGGTTTTTTTTATGGGATAGGAGGCAAACGAGCAGACAGGTCTCCTGATGGTAAGCGATCACTGCCGCCCATGGACACCCGAAACACCAGAACTGTTGGAGGTGCGTTGCCTGCCTTTAAGATGGGTGTACGGTACGCTCTTTTCTTGAAGGTTTGAAGGTTACAGAAAGGTTAGGTATAGAAAAAGTGTAAATACAGACCAGTCGGCCTAGACAGGTCACAATCGCTATCTCTTCGACAGTATCGTAGTTAATTCTATCTCATTCTATGGTTTTTCTGTATTGCTGCGACAGAACTCCCCAATATAACCATAGAAGTTGTTCAGCGCTTTAACATTTATCAAGACCACACCAAATCTAAATGGTCTAAAATATGTAAGGTGCACCGGGGCAAATCTCGACTGGGGGGCAAATGTAACTGGTCCATTTTTTTCCTGTTTTACAATGTTTGCATTATTAAATAGAGTGTCCATCGCGGTTCTATATGGTAGACGCGTTCAGTGGATACATGTAGAACTCAACATCATAGTGTATAATGGAAAAAATGGATCAGTTACAATTGCCCCCCAGTCGAGAGTTGCCCCGCTGTACCTTAGTAGCGCTTCCAATGTAAAATAACATAACTACCGAGCAAACAACAGGATAACTAAAACATTGAGGCTTCAGCAGCTAAGCAAACAAGGTCAACGAAAACAAATTAGCTTAACCTGGCTCTCTGGGAAATTGGCTGATGTTTCACTAAATAGTTTATTAAATACCTGAACCGCTTCCATTAAATTAAATCGCAAAGCTCAGGTACTAGGAGATGGTAGCTAGTAGATGGAGCGCCTATTGTTCTGTATGACATAAAGTCGTAGACTCTTTGTGCTTTGGGACTTACGAATCGAATTCCGAATCGCAATTAATGTTCAATGATCTTACTGTTCTGTCTGATTACTAGTACCTCTTAAACGCGCTGAGAGTTGTGCTATTGTTCGTTGACAGTTTTTATAGATTAAAACACTTCGGACTTTCGGCTATACGCGGAGCTCGGCCTTTTTCTTAGTTAATATAGTTCTGTATTGAGCATGTCGAACCTTCGGCCTTAAGCAGCCTTTGCAATAGATTTTTACGGCAGCCTTTGCAATAGATTTTTACGCCAAGTCCTTGATTTAGTTTACAGAATCTAACCTTCCTCCTACTTCCTCGAGTCGGTACCCTCATTGCTCATTATTCTAATGGTAAGTATCTCGCCATCTGTTCTGGTTCTTGGCATCGTGTAGTGCGACGTAAAATCGGATGTCGAGGGTGGAACAGAGCAGAGATGTCCATCTTGTTGGAGTCTACCCTATTTCTTTAACAGTGGCTTAACAACATTCTAGTCAAGCGTCGGTAGTAAGGTACAGCGGGGCAAATTTCGACTGGGGAGCAAATGTAACTTTAGGTCCATTTTTTCCATGTTTTACAATGTTTACATTATTAAATAGAGTGTACGTCCACCGGTTATAATTATGTATATAATATGGTAGGCGTGTTCAGTGGATACATGTAGAACTCAACGTGACGACCCGTCTGGCTCAGTCGGTAGTGGCCCTGCCTGCTAAGCCGCGCTCCTGGGTTCGAATCCCGGTAAGGGCATTTACTTGTGTGATGAGCACAGATATTTGTTCCTGAGTCATGGATGTTTTCTATGTATATAAGTATGTATTTATCTATTTAAGTATGTATATCGTCGCTTAGCACCCATAGTACAAGCTTTGCTTAGTTTGGGGCTAAGTTGATCTCTGTAAGGTGTCCCCAATATTTATTATTTATAATTTATTTACATGATAGTGTAATAATGGAAAAAATGGATTACTTACAATTGCGCCCCAGTCGAGATTTGCCCCGCTGTACCTTAAGCAAAACCATGAATGTGTTGTTGCTGACTTATTGCGTAGTCTATCTCAGGCAGTCTGTAAGCTCGCAGTCATCAAATATTTAAGTCGAAGTTGTTTATTTATTTAGCGCCGAGCAACAACCGTGGACCGGAGGGAGAAGAGCCCACGTTTTACGCATTTTTGTTAAAAATAACAAGTTTTATGTTTTAAAAATTTCTTTTTTTTTCTTTACATACAGTGTAAGGGTAATGAAATAGGGTCGTAGGTAATACAAGGAATAGCAGCGCTTTTTAGATCAAAATGGACTGGTCTTTACAAGTATTGACTAGATCAACGTTTTCATAAGTAGGCATACCTTCCTAATTTCCCTTTAGTAATTTTTTTATAAGAATAGCTTTCAGTTGATATACCTATTTATTGTAGGTACGATTAAATATCAAAGAGTTAAAAAAAAAACGAGTACGAGTAAGGATGTGAATATTGTTTATTTTTCATGTAAGTAATTAAGTAAGTAACATAATATGTAACCAACCAAACAATCTGTGCCTACGTTACGGCATACAAGATTTACAACTTCAGAATATTTTTTACCGCCTCCAGTCAGTACCTACCTACTAAACTCAAGACGAGGCGAGCTAAAAACACCAGCGATGTTGTGATTACTTTCTCCGAAGCTCCAAGGCATTCATCATCTTTTATCATTTTTCATTTAACAGTCTGTCGGCCCGCTAATACGAACTGGGGCGGAATTATTAAAAGTTTGTAATATTTTAGTCACGTGCTGAAAATGCGGAATGTTAGGAAGTTGAGAGGTTTGGCGTTTAGCTGGATCATTTAGCAAAACAAATGACTTTCGGATGGGCGCAGCTTAAGGCCTGATTTAGACGGCGTGCGAACTCGCATGCGGTTTTAGTTACATTGCGGGCTGTTGAGGTTACATACAATGTTGCACAATGCACAGCCATCAAATTCCGCAATGTAATAAAACTCGTATGCGAGTTCTCGTACCGTCTAAATGGGGTCTAAGGGTGCCTTGCCAGCAAGATGTGCGAAGGATGTTTTTCCATATTTGGAAAATAAATAGGACCACTGCACGATGGACGAGGTTATTAAAAAAGTGTACCTTTATACCGTATTGGATTACATAAAGATGATTTTTAGACACATATCTTCGGTCAGACTTAGCTTAAGACAAAAGTGGTGGGCCCGCCTTACACCTTTGTTTACAAAACTACTTATTCCTCTTTTATTTTTCTGGATATTAACATGTTTGAAAATATTTTGACAACAATTTCTTGTCCCAGTAGGCACATCAACCATAGCTAGGACCATTGAACGAATATAAAATCGAAATTTTAACGTTTCTTCATACAAAAATGTCACTTTTTCCATGTAGTATGTATCTCACAGTACGAATCGCGTGGTTCAGCATATTTAGTCAGTTACTCGTATGTATCCGTTAAATTAATCGCGTTAAAACATTACCAAAGTTAACTCCAATAAATAACTTATAACAAATATATACCTGTACCTACACACCCGGCGCTCCCTTTATGCAAAGTACTTTATTTGTTTGTCCCGATTCGGCGTAAACAATTCTCAATCAAGCACCACCCAACCCAATCAAGTTCATTCAATGTTCTACATTGAATGAACTTGACTGGGTTACAAGTTCTAGTGTCTGTTGCTTCATGCACTCTTCAAGACTCTAGACGGCGGTGCGAGAACTCGCATAATAGGTACGATTTTAGTTACACCTACATTGCGGATTGTTGAAGTTATATACAATTCAGCACACCAATCAATAGGCGAGACAACTAAAAAAAACGAATTAGTCAGATTATCAAAGAATTTTAGACACGCATTTTTAGGGTTCCGTACCAAAAAGGTACAACAGGAACCCTTATGGTGCGACTCTGTCCGTCTGTCTGTCCGTCTGTCACATTCCTAAATATCTCGAGAACTACTAATGCTATCAACTTGAAATTTGGAATAGTTGTGAACATTGTAAACCTCTACAAATAGAAAGTATAATTTTTTTAAATATATTAATTTTAATTGTAGAAAATGGCCAAAATGAAAGGGGGGCAAACTGTAAATTTCAAGTTACTAGGTCAAGTGGGGTATCGTTGGAAAGAACTCAAATTGAACGTAAATAAGCTATTTTTTATAATTTTTTTTGTTGAGGAAAAAAAAAGAATTTTGAAGGAAAATGTAAAAAAAAAATACCGTTCCCCCCCCCCTTATCTCCGAAGTTTACCAACGAAAAATTATGAAAATTTTAGTAAACATTGGTTTTATGATATATATTACAGGAAAAATATAATCGTGTTTGTATTTTGAATACTTTTTTTTTATTCACAAAAAACTTTTCAGATTTTTACATTCAATTTACCCACCCTTGCGGATGTATATCGTACTTCAAATTAATACGAGATGTTACGTAAACCATCTCCTGTCCAATAAAGTAAAAACTGTTTAAATCGGTTAACATTATAAAGAATTATCCCTGAAAAACCAGGTCGCGCAAATTAGTTAGCAAATTGACCGGGAGATGGCGCTATACACTATAATACTCATTAGTGCCTATACTTTTGTCTTCTAGTCAAGTCATTAGAGTTATATGAAAATATGAGATTATTTTTACTAGGTAGTTTGCAAGAAAGTTTGTACGGAACCCTCGGTGGGCGAGTCCGACTCGCACTTGGCCGGTTTTTTCTTTTTTCTCGTAAACGAAAAATGTCGACGGTACATTGCGTTGAAATTTCGCGTGACGTCACACCTAGGTACAATTTTTACTTAGACGTGACGTCACAAGCCCCCACTCCGGAACTTTGATGCTCTACCGGGTGCCCGGTAATTAATGGACAACCTTTTAACCACCAAGAGGGCACCTTATACTTACTGGTCCAGAAAATCGACTTTAAGGTTTAGTAAAAGTCGCCTGGTTTTCGAGATTTTCACACTTTTTAAAATTTTAGGTAGTATTAAACCTTAATGTCGATTTTCCGGACCAGTATAAGGTGCCCTCTTGGTGGTTAAAAGGCCTGTCGCCTGGTTTTCGAGATTTTCACATTTTTTAAAATTTTAATACTACCTAAAATTTCAAAAAGTGTGAAAATATCGAAAACCAGGCGACTTTTACTAAACCTTAATGTCGATTTTCTGGACCAGTATAAGGTGCCCTCTTGGTGGTTATAAAGTTGTCCATTAATATCCATAGAAATTTTTAAAAGTGTGAAAATCTCGAAAACCAGGCGACTTTTACTAAACCTTAAAGTCGATTTTCTGGACCAGTATAAGGTGCCCTTTTGGTGGATAAAAGGTTGTCCATTAATTACCGGGCACCCTGTACATCTTTGTATTTTTTCATTGATTAGAAAAAGCGAAAAATATGTGTTTAGTATTTTTGAACGATCTAACTGACGGACTAAACAGAATGCCATTTTTTTATGTAGTCGTCATCCCTATTACACCAAAGCAGGTTCAAACGTAATGGAAAAATTGACACTAAGAGCGGTTTCTCAGCGGTTCGGTTTCCTATAAAAAGGCTCTACAGCTACTACAGACCTCGTTTTCACTGGTTCGGATCGGATTTATATCGGACGCCGTGCGACACCGCTCTATCTTATCTTATTCCGGTATTATGGTTCTGAAATCTGAAATTCGAAAGCTCGTGCAATAAATACCGCAATGTACAGTCAACCAATTGGAACCCTAGCCTAGGCCACTCTACAACCATGTCAAAATGACAAGCGGATGACATTGTAGAACTATGTCACAGTGACGTTACAAATCAGATTGTAAGAATCTCTTACTGCTTGTCATTTTGACATGGTTGTAGAGTGGCCTAGGCTAGGGTTCCAATTGGTTGACTGTACAGTCAACCAATTTGAATCCTAGGCCACTGTAGAACCTTTGCACAGTAAACGTCAATGTGACTTCTTATGGCAAATAGAACATGGTTTAAATGAGACAGGGTTCTAGAGTGGCCTAGGATTCAAATTGGTTGACCGTACCTAATGAAATCCGCATTCGGGTTCTCACACCGTGTAAATGGGCTGTTATAGTATTTTTCACGCTGTGGTCCAACATTTAAAAATAGTCAAGCGGAGTCAACGACGCCTAGCACGACGTAGTTCTTGAGTACTCCGGTGACTAAGAGCCCTCGAGTCCATACACAAGGTTGCTGCTTTGTTGCCGGGAATGAATGAAATAAAATCAATGAACTAAATATTTTAAACGTAACAGCTTTGTGGCACTTTTTATATCGTAAAAGGTTGCAAATGTTTTATAAAGGTTGACTAATATTTATTTGTCTACAGCGTGTGGATTCCATACGGGCGAATAATTTATCCAGTTAAAGTATCTGATCATACGAATCGTATAGGATAATCATTTTGTTAAAAAGTGTTATTAATTAAGAGTAATTAATTTTTGAAATCTGGCCCAGCAGCAATGTACACCATCCAATTAATTTGACATGACATAAACGTTATGTCGTAATGACGTTTAGGTAGGTACGCTAATTGATGTGGACATAATACATTGCGTGCTGAATTTTTATGTATGAAAAAAATATCTCGTCCATTCAAAAAAAAAATCATGTAGTTAGGCTCCTCAGGTCCGATACTAACCGTCATTAAGATATTCGCCCGTATGGAATACACACGCTGTATAAGTCTGTAGGTTTAAGACTTTAAGTACCATTCCATTACAACCGTTATTGTGTAATAGTCCATACTAATATTGTAAATGGGAAAGTGTGTGTGTCTGTTTGTTTGTCCGTCTTTCACGGCAAAACGGAGCGACGAATTTACATGATTTTTAAAGTGGAGATAGTTGAAGGGATGGAGAGTGACATAGGCTACTTTTTGTCTCTTTCTAACGCGAGCGAAGCCGCGGGCAAAATCTAGTGATAATAGTTATTTGTTTTACAAGGGGGCAAACTAGTTGTTTAAACGCACGTGCCAATATTGATACCCGAGCAAGCAAAATATTCCAATATTGAACCGCGAGCGTAGCGAGTGGTCAAAAAATGGAATCTCGAGCGTTGCGAGGGTTTCAAGGCACCAAGGTTAAACAAACTTTGCCACCGAGTGAAACACAAAATTTTTCACAACATCAACACGAACAAAATACTAACTATAAAACATCAAATTAAATCAAATCTATCAATTTATTCAATATTTATGATTCAAAATCATCATTCGTAGGTAAATTCTACCAGCCAGCTTAATACATCAAGTTAAAATTTGTATGAAATTACTTTGCACTCTTGTGGATAAAATGTAATTTTGCTATCTGTTTTCGAATAGCAAAGTAAGCTTTTAACAGTTGGTGTGGTGAAAATATAGTATAATCCATTATGCCGGCGTATCATGCTTCAATTTTATCACTTGTCCACGTGGATAAGACTACAGTACTGTCACTCTCACACTGACATACTTACTTGCCAAAGCGTGGATAAGTGATAAAATTGGAATCATAATACGCCGGATGGGCATTTTTACTACATTAACTTACTGGATTCTGCTTATACTTTTAATTATATCGTGTATTATTTATTAGTTATTACTGTACACATACGGAATTATTCCTGGGATAATTTAATACGGTTTACAAAGCACCTAAAAAGATTAATTTCTTTGAAGGACGCAACGTGAAGCAAGAAAACACTTAATACATATATACTTCATTTTAAATCTAAATTAATGTTATTCGTTAGTTCAAAGTGATCAAAATATGTTATTTTTTTATAAAAAGACAAACTCTGTGCTTTGAAGTCGCACATCATACTTATATGTTTAGTAGCTTTTGCCCGCGGCTTCGTCCGCGTTAATTTCAAAAATAGCGGAATGTTCCATACAAACTTCCACCCCCCGATGAAATGAAGAGTTAGAAAGATACTCATGAAATAAAAAAAAAACTAAATCAAAATCGGTTCATCCGTTCGAGAGCTACGATGCCACAGACAGACACACACACAGACAAACAGACAGACAGACAGACAGACAGACAGACAGACAGACACGTCAAACTTATAACACCCCGTCGTTTTTGCGTCGGGGGTTAACTATGGAAACGGATTAAATCGCGTATAATGAATTTAAGATTCATCCCGACGTTTCGAACTCTTTACAGCGTCGAAACGTCAGGATGAATCTTAAATTCATTATACGCGATTTAATCCGTTTCTATAGTTTTATTTCATGAGTTAGAAAGAGACAAAAAGTAGCATATGTCACTCTCCATCCCTGCAACTACCTCCACTTAAATTAAATCACGTCAATTCGTCGCTCCGTTTGGCCGTGAAAGACGGACAAATAAGCAGACACACACACTTTCCCATTTATAACATTAGTATGGATTACTGTTCACATACAGAATTATTCCTGTGTTAATTCTGTGAACAAATGCAGTTTAATTACAGACCACCAAAAAAGTCTAGTAATTTATTTTGTTTGAAGGCTGTACGAAGTAAGAAAATATAGAATATACATTTATAATGTAATTCGTTCGTTCTGATGTATCTTTTTAAATAATCACAAAATTAAAATTTTGAAAAAACCCCCGACCGCGACCTAGTGGACCGATTTTCGTGAAACATGGCTAAGAACACTCCCGACTAACTCAGCTTTCAGACAAAAAAAAAAAACTAAATCAAAATCGGTTCATCCGTTCGAGAGCTACGATGCCACAGACAGACAGACAAACAGACAGACAGACAGACAGACATACACACAGACAGACACGTCAAACTTATAACACCCCTTCGTTTTTGCGTCGGGGGTTAAAAAAGGCAAAATCTGCGCTTTGAAGTCGCACACCATAATTATATTTTTGTTTAACGTGAAGATTGAATTTCGCGTCGGTTTATGTATTTTACTCGTAGAGAGGATTTCATTATGTGGGTACATAATAATATAGGGATTACAGACAGAATTCATAATAACTTCGTTAGGATATTTATTCATATTAGGTACGTTGAGTCTGTGAAGCAAAGAGAACATTCGTGGAATTTACCTATTTACTTAAGGAAAATGGATAAAGACTAGCACGTTTTTTTTACCGAAAATTAAGGCATATTATAAAGAAAGATATATTATAAATATGCAGTACTATAACTGGTTCCTACTGACCGCCATTTGCACACTGAACAGCCCGTACTGTCATTTTGAAGAGTTCTTTAGATATACCACCGCCTAAGATGGCCCATGGCGTTATTTAATTTTTTACCATTTTTAATATATTTGTTTATGGTATTTGGACAAACGAACGTGAAAGGTTGAAAATGGGAAAGCTTAAGAACCGGACCATGTTTGTCGCCAGTACATTTATCAATATTCTATGACGCTTTTTCTTCCGCAGAGACAAATCTAATTGAGGTTATTCTAATTATAATATTTTGTAATGGGTTATATACTATAAATAGTCTATACCTCTACCATCAAGCTGATAAAGTATGTTTGTCCCTTTCTATCACACCAATACGTCGGAAAGGGACAAACGAACTTTATCGGCTTGATAACTTCACTGAAAGTTTATGAATGAGAGGGTAAAAGTATAAATACCTACTTAAGTTGCCAAAATGAGGTAGC
Source organism: Leguminivora glycinivorella (assembly GCF_023078275.1). NCBI lineage: Eukaryota > Metazoa > Arthropoda > Insecta > Lepidoptera > Tortricidae > Leguminivora > Leguminivora glycinivorella. The sequence continues at coordinate 8,651,639 of NC_062998.1, read as the reverse complement.
ATATACAGTGGTCATAAACCTTTAGCGGTACTCTCTTTTAAGGTCTCTTATCTCACGTGTACACGCGCTATCGTAAAGGCAGCATAAACTAAACCTAAATAAATTATGGAAGCTCTGGAGCACTGCGCCCGGCAATAACTATTACGAGGTACCTACCTACTTTATGTACAGTCAACCAATTAGAATCCTAGTCCACTCTAGATCCCTGTCGTATTGGGGCCATTTTTTTTAAAGTTGTCCAACCCACTTTTTTTTAGATTTGGAAATTTTCTCTTTCAATCCTAATAATAGGAGAAAATAAGTGTCCCAAGGTTTTTTTCCCATTCCGTTACCATTTTTTCATACGTTTTGTATGACGGTAACTGAATGGAAGGTTCGAAAAAATGTATGGAAATCTTGGGACATTTTTTTTCTCCTATCAAGGTCGAAAGAGCTCTAGATTCTGAATATGAATCGCGTAAAAAATACCCATGTTACAAAAAAAGTAGGACAACTTTGAAAAAAAAAATGGCCCATTGACACCGTGCTTTATTTGCTATAGAAGTCAGGTTGACTTTTACTGTGAAAGTGTATAGTTGTAATATTTTTTCAATACTTATTCCTCTTTTTTAATGGACCCTTGAGATCTGTTTTCGTCTGATAACAACCCCACTCCTTTAAATGTTATATAGAGCTGGAAGGTGACTAGGTAGGTATAGAAATTGCAAAACGATCACGCTCTGTAGCGAATCTCAAATATCTCTATACCGCTCTTCCAGATCGGCACAGTCACCTACACGAGCTTAGACTGTGTGCTAGGAACCTCACCTCACCTCTTTCATATTTTGATCGCCAGTGTCCGAGGCGAGGTGTGATAACTGATAACGCCAGTTCCATTTCGTTCGCCACAAATCGTCAACGACTGTGACTTTGGCTAGGTCGGCAGAGGCCGCAGAAATGTTGTGTTAGGGAAATATTTTTAGAGCACGCCGCCGCCGCCGGAACGCGAACATTTTCAATTCCAATAAGTAATCAAAACAAAACAGATTGGTATATTTCGTTTTGGGGTGAATTTCCAATGTGGTAACTGGAATATGGGTTATTGGAATTTATTTTTGGGTGAATTAAAAGCAATGAAGGCTGATTCGCTGAAGAGCCGAGTGACTTCAATGTGTAGTCCTGTAAAATAATCATTATCATTATCATGCGCTTGCCTTTATCCCAATAACTTGGGGTCGGCGCAGCATCGGATTTATCGGACGTCATCTCATCAGTCACTTGCATTCGTACCATATCATATCTCACGCAGTCCATCCACCTTTCCTTCGTAATAGTATATTAAGGGAGTTAAGGGAGGTAACGACTTTGTCGACGAGTGTTAATAACTCGCGACAGCCGCAGACTGGAGAGAGTTATAGACACGAGTTTACAAAATCCTTACCTCCTGAGTTACACACAATATTTTTCATCACATTTGAGAGGAAAACACAGAGAAAAAAAATCATAAGGCAAAACCTTCAATGAATGGCGGTGTTGTACTGCCCGTTGCTATGGCAACGCGATCAAGCGCAAATCGAGATGGCCGTCACAATTTCCTGCCAGATTGCAAATTATAACGATTTATCTACGTGAAATTTACAAAATAAATGTAAAATACACTGAAATAATTATAACACATACATAAAATACATTTTTCACACCGTATAATATTTTTTTATAGCTTAATAGTCAAATTTTAGTTGTGCAAAAAAATCCTTGGCTGATTCATCATCAACATCAACATCCTTTGCCTGAAGTATTGTACGGATTGTATTAATTTTTAAAACTAAATCCATTACTCCCTTGGGAATAAAATAGTACATTATTCTTCAGTACACGTGGACGCAATGAGACCTTTAAACAGCAAATGTGAAAGAAAAAAAAATATAAATATGATGAAAAATAATATATATATATATATAACTTATACGTAAATAAATATTATAGGATATTATTTATTACAGACATTGATTCAGTATTTCGTTTACCTGTTAGTATAAGTTTCTTAAATAATAAATGTTTGAGACAGTTAGGAGTTTCCTCAATTCCTCATGAATCCGATTATAAGAAATCGAAGCTTGACAGTATTTGACTTGAAAAGTCAATATGCTTAACAAATATAACTAAATAAATGTTACTATTCTGAACTTAAATGCATGCTGTTCTTAGAAAAATACCAAAGTCACTATAAGTGTGCCGTTCAGATTTGAGGAGTTCGGTTCTGACCATCATGTGCAGTTCCACTGCACCAAATGTCACTATTCTGGACGTAAGTTCATGCTGTTCTTATAAAAATACCAAAGTCACTATAAGCGTGCCGTTCAGATTTGAGGAGTTCCGTTCTGACCATCATCAGGAGTTTCACTGCACCAAATGTCACTGTTCTGAACGTAAGTGCATGCTGTTCTTATAAAAATATCAAAGTCACTATAAGCGTGCCGTTCAGATTTGAGGAGTTCCGTTCTGACCATCATTAGCAGTTCCACTGCACCAAATGTCACTGTTCCGTACGTAAATGCAAGCTGTTCCTTTAAACACACAAAAATCGCCATATGTATGCATTTCAGATTTGAGGAGTTCCCTCGATTTCTCCAGGATCCCATCATTAGAACTGGGTTCTGAGAAAAATGTGACCAATCTGTATGCATATACATTCAATCACAAAAAAAAATTTCAAAATCGGTCCAGTAACGCCGGAGATATCGAGGAACAAACATAAAAAAAAATAAAAAAATACAGACGAATAGAGAACCACCTTCTTTTGAGAGATTTGAGGCGGCGGTTAAAAATTAAAGAGTTCATACAAAAACATCAATACTTAGGTAATTGTAACATTATACGATTTCATACTCAAATAACCTTATCGTATTTTAGCTGTAAGTTCCCTTGATGCTCACTAGTAAAAACTTTCTGTAGAGTATCCAGGAACTAAAACACTATCAAGGGTAACATTCAAGGTTAATGTGACCTATTTCGTACTACTGCCATCCCTTTTCCTCATTAGGGCTGAAAAGAGAACGCAGGTGCCGCTTTTTGCGGCAACAAGTTAAAGTAATCTCTTAAGCTGACTTTAATTACGGGAAACATAGATCACGTACATAACGGATTATTTATTTATTTAACCTTTATTGCACAACATAAAGTACAAATGGCGAACTTAATGCCTTAAGGCATTCTCTACCAGTCAACCATTGGACCAAACAGAAACTTACAATTGGTGCGGAAAATAAAACAGAAATTTAAATAGATATAAGTCACTATCTAAATACTATATGCATCATCAATATACATACATAAATAATTATCATAGTCATGTAATCATGTTTTAGCACTTTTAGCGTTATTAAAAAAAATACTCAACCGTCAGTCAGATAAATCATTATGTTGTTTGGTCCGGCAACTTCCGGACACCGTCTTGGCAACTAACCCCAAGAATTAGCGTAAACACTAACTAATTACGAAAGTGACTGCCATCTGAACTTACTTCTTATTGGGTAAACTTTTCATAGGTTTAGACCGATTTACTAGAGATGTTTTCTTTCACCAAAGTGCGAGAGTGTCAAATTAGATTAGGATAAACGGAGTTTTGTGTGGCTTTATAGTGCTCTTACACTGGGCTGTGAGAGTCTGTTCGGAAAGAGAAGGCTCGTGAAATGTATGGGGTACAATACATAAAAAAAAAGTTTATTTGCCAGAAGTGTACATCTATATTTTTACCTTTGACCACCACACTAGGCTAGGCCTGTCTCGTGGAGTCAGTCCAAACATTGTCCATTTACATGTTACATTTTTCCTACGGTGAAGCTACATTCTAAGACTACATTCACTTACTTAGACTACATTTACTTAGACTTACAGACTATAACTACATTCCACGACTCTTCCCTTTCCGGACAGACTCTACGAGTATATAAATACGGTGTGACAGGGACAGCACGCCATCGCGCACATCACAAAGTTGTCACGATAATCTGAAAGATATGTAGGGATTGTAGCGTTGGTTCAATAGGTAGATGCCTGAATAGCAAATTGTTCCAGCAAAGAAACCAAAAATAACGAAGAAACCATTAAGTAAAGTTAACATTGGGTGACTATACTAGTACAGTCCCTCAGATTCAGAGAGCCTTTCGATTTGTTCAAACAATATTTTTTCAACTGCAGAGTCTAGTAGTAAGTGGTCTATCGCTGAAATAAACGGTAAAAGCTGCACTCTTTAGGATACATTCCAAGGTTAAACAGACAGGTTGAAATGTAGGTTTTATGTTCCATGAAGATTACGGGAGGTAAATAAATAAAGCACCACTCGTGCAAGGGACCTTTTTAACCCCCGACGCAAAAACGACGGGGTGTTATAAGTTTGACGTGTCTGTCTGTGGCATCGTAGCTCCCAAACGGATGAACCGATATAGATTTAGTTTTTTTTTGTCTGAAAGCTGAGTTAGTCGGGAGTGTTCTTAGCCATGTTTCATGAAAATCGGTCTACTATGTCGCGGTCGGGGCTTTTTCAAAATTTTAATTCTGTGGTTAGGTTATTTTGGGTTACACTTATAGGGTCCCTCGTGCGTCCGTCTGTCATATCCTATTTTTGTTTAGTTATTGTTGTAGTCCTAAGGCACCCCAGAGGTGCAAAGGGCCTTCACCAGCTCGCGCCACGTTTCCTATCTTCAGTGACCCTCGTGGCCTCGCTCCAGCTCTAACCAGCCGCTCGTAGCTCATTTTGTGGTTTACAGCCAAAAGCCATTTTTGTTTAGTAGCTGAAATATTCAATTAGGTACTATCTGCTGCAAAAGTGCATGGAGAAATTATGAATGAACTCATTGATAAATTCGCCAGGCACTTTTGCTGATACCTATGTATAATCGGGTTTTGAGACGAACCCGACTGGTCATATAGGACTCCTTATTAAGGGTTACGGAGGCCCAAAGTCTGCCCACTAAACAACCCCCCTGCCACCATTGTGCTGTAGCGGTAAGCTGCAGGAACGCTCGCGACTTTCTTCTACAGCACCATCAGCACTTCCACTTTGCAAAATACCACCTCTGGAGGCATTTAATGGCCTCTTTTTCTGTTGGGTAACCAGGCAGGCAATGATGGTCGCGCGATAAATGATAAAACATCTGGCCGTCCCTATCGCACTTACTAACAGTGCGATAGGGACGGCCTGATATTTTATCGTTTATCGCGCGACCGTGCTACCCGTGCAGTACGAGCGACCTCTCAGGGGGAACTTATAGACCTACTACTTGGCTGGCGATAATCCAAAATGAGTTTTGGCCTCCAACACAAGAGCTCACCACTTTACTCGGTCTTGTGCGGTACGGTCAGCCAAAAAGTTGTTTATCACTTTTCGACTCTATTTGAAACACATAAGGTAAACCACTTTTTTGGCTGACTGGACCTACATTCACCTGCAATGTGACTTGTCGAAGGTCGCCGAAGGATCTTATAGAGCGTAAAGAGTCACATATTTTCCGGCCTCGAAAGAGTAACATATGTTATTGAGTGACTGTGACTAAATATATAACACATAAGAAAATTTAATAGTGTAACCGCTTTGAAAGTATGATACATGAATACACATTTATATAGGGGTATATTAGGTGCAAATATGTATTTCCAAATGAGTTATGCTGCAAAAATCGTCGAAATTCCTTTGTAAGTCTAGTCTGAGGAAAGAGTTCTGATTTTAAATGCATAGATATGTATTTATGTACCAGGTATACAGTACTGGTACATACATATAGGTACCTATACTTTTTCTAGCTTTTACAACAATATAATTACTGTATATCTGTGAGTACCAGAATTTCAAAGACTTGTCAGTAGCTGAAAAATACAATCAGTGCTTTCTAATAGCGAGCCGGGAAAAGTCTTTTACCGTTAAACAACGGTCTACTCACCGGCCTGGAAGCTAGAGATTGCTCTCAATACCCCTTGACCTGGTATTCATTGAAAGTATTTTCCTAGAAACACAATTGAAAAAGTAGGGGAACGGACAAAGAAGCGTTGGAGCGCGTTTGGGTCAGTTGCACAATGCACAGGATAATCCAACGTCAGAATAGATTACGTTTCGTAAGCACAGCTCTAGCTTTGTCTATTGCTCTTTTGTAGTGGCGCGACAGAGCTAGACTGCGTTTCGATCGGCAAGTAGCGTCAACGATTGTTACTTCGGCTATGCCGATAGGTCATCGTAAGGCATCAAAGACATTTTGTAAGTTTCGCTTACGTAAGAACACAGATGTCGCATAGAATATCGCATCGAAGGCACACGAATATATAAAAGATAGCTGATATTCTAAGTATAATTTCTTTATTTACATGAACATATTTACATAATTATATAAGAAACTAAGACTGAACTTAAAAGCTAGCTAATGTCTAAAACAGGCCCTTGAGGCATTGTACCAAGGATACTGGCGACATTTCCTCGCTGTATCGCAATGCTGATACGTTGTGCGAGGAAGTGGCCAGCTCTTCGGTCACCAGTTACCTCAACCAGACGCTTCGCGATATTCTTACGTTAATTTAGTAAATTTGCAGGTATGTTTGAGGCCTAAGGTACGTAAGGGTTTCTGTAAAAAGTTTTACGCTGGCCATCAGTAGTGGAGTCCGGGGCTAGTTGACTATAGGGGTTGACTGACTAACTATTAAAAAATTGAGCCAAAAATCAAACTTGAGCCAAACAAGTGAGGTACGAAAGTCCGTCACCTCCCCTCGCTCAGTCACCGGTGAGCCTCTCGTACCTCATATCGTATCCTGGTTGGCACAAGTTTGATTTTTGCTGATTTTTTTAATAGTTAGTCAACCTATTCCTATAGTCAACTAGCCCCGGTTTCCCCTAGTATATATTTATTAGAATGTATATTTTATATGTTATACGTAAAAAATATTTTATTTGATGATAACTAAAAAAGTAAAACGTATCACATTTATAGGTACAAGTTTGCGTCTCTTTTCAGTTTCACAGTCGAGTACACTGTAAGTCTGAATGTTCAGCTCAGTGATTAAAGTATCCTTTCACGAGAGAGGCGATGAAATGAAATATAAGTTGAATTAATTTTGAAATCGTGAGCATTGACTATTATATTTTTATGGCTATTTCTGTATGACCTTCTCGAGCAATAGGTACATTAGGTACCTGTACCAAATTGTCGCTTTAAGGATAAAGACGCCTTAGAATAATATTATTCTTAAGATTAAGAGCACTTTCTTTGGTTAGAATGACGTACCTTTTACTTGAGATACTAACATTTTTCTGTCTCAAAAGAATCATCATCAATTTATCTTTAATATTGATAAACTTTTTCAACATTAGGAATAACCTAAGCCTATGTAAGCATGTTACAAATAATATGACCATCTTTCTATATACAAAAATGGTCATATTGTTTGCAATATGCTCGTAAAATGCAACAAACGTACGTTTCTGCGACGCGAAACGCCACCGAAACGCCGCAGAAATGTAGTTGTATGTAGTTCTGTCGCGCCAATACGCAAGAGCGGTAGAGTTAGGTAGTTAGCTACGAAAGAGATATTATCGTGAGCGTTTCGTGAGCGTTTGTGCATTCGGCTACGCACACTGAAAACTTTAAATTCGAACTATCCAGAATATCCTAAAACCCTTTTACGCTATCATGTAAACAAAAGTAGGTCAATCATTTAAAATTCTCTCATCAGCCTGTGAGAGAACTTGATTCAATATTTACCGGAAAATTTTAAAGCACTTATTTATAATGTTCTTCCCCTTGGGGACACGATTGTTCCAAGTATTCCGTTTTGACAAGATTGCGAGTCTGCTACATAGATCCTCGACTGTTTTACTCCACTTGATTTGTTTTTCAGGAGGTTCCTTCGTCGGTAGGTACATTTGAAGCACATTTGTGGCATATTATATAGCGATCGATATCATGAGAGCAGACAACACGACCTGGACGTGCCAAGCTGCCGCCTAGCGAAAACTGCTAATAGTTTGCATGTACTAGGTCCCAAGCTATATAATAAAATTCCTGTCAACATCAAAAATGCTAACACATATTTAGGCTTCACTCTAAAACTAAAATCATTTTTGCTGCAGAAGGCCTACTATTCCGTTTCTGAATTTATGACCGAATGAAATAAAATTATATACCTACTATGCAATTAATATCATAAACTATCATAATATAATACGAATAAAATAGAATTATATATCACTTTTTGTAAATAATAATTATAATCTTTAATTCCAATGAGAAAATGTACAATAAATTAAATTATACTTAAACTAGATAAATATTTTTGTAAATTGTATATAAATATGTGAATGTAAAACCTGACAATGTATAATCAATACTGAATAAAGAATATGAATATATATTTTAGGTGAAAATATCTCTAGAGAGGACGTCAAGGTGGTAATTTGACGTTTATTATAAGGTACAGCGGGGCAAATCTCGATTGGGGGGCAAATGTACATGGTCCATTTTTTCCATGTTTTACAATGTTTGCATTATTTAATAGTGTCAACCGGTTATACATGGCAGGTGTTTTCAGTGGATACATACATGTAAGAACTCAACATCATAGTGTGGGAATGGAAAAGATGGGTCAGTTACAATTACCCCCCAGTCGAGATTTGCCCCGCTGTACTATGCTTACTTTAAAGACATGTTATTTCGTCGTAGAAGAAAAATATATGTATACTTAGGTACCTACCTAATTAGGCATACTAATCCTACTACATAGAAACCATCCATGACTCAGGAACAAATATCTAACTCATTACACAAAAAATGCCCTTACCGGGGTTCGAACGCAATAAGAACGAGTGATAGAGAGATGAAAGACGTTTCGTTGTTTCGTCGATAGCAATTGGGTGAATCAACTTTTTCTTGCTTTTTGCAAGAATTGCCCATACTTATTATTAGCTCTACTTTTGTGAGTTTTAACCTGGCCATCGTGAATAAAGATCCTTATTTTTATTTTACATTAAGGGAATAATTAAAAAAAAAACATACACAATTAAATCTATATGTGACCCAGTGGAAGATACACTTTTTTCATACAAAAGTGAGGGACAGCTATGTCCACTGGGTCACTGCTCGAAATAAAGTAATAAAATAGCAAATCCTATAAAAACATGATGTATTGCATAGCTTGTATTATATCTGTTTTTAATATAATAAGTATAAACTAATTACACTAAATACAAATTAAATTTTCTGACCACAAGTAGTCGAAGTATGCGTAATTTTGCTGGCAAAGAAAAGTTGATTCATCCAATTGTGACTTCGGTTAGGCCGGCAGAAATGATAAGCCGTTTACGACACTGCAGGCAATATAAAAACATGATAACGGTAACGTTTAAAATATTCAATGTCTCTCGAGTATTGTCGCTGTTGCTACCTCGAAAAATGAGCGCGCAATTCAAGGGGTTTACCGATATTTTTTTTTTTAATCAAAGAACAAATTGTTGGTACATACTTGTCAAAAAAATTCGAACGATAATTCCTCAGAACGGACTACGTACATGGTTCACCCTGTTGTGGCATAATTTTTTTATGAATAATTCTATTGGGCATATCGATTTAGTCATAATTGGCTTTGTGCATAAACTGCTATGGCATAGTCAAGTTTAGCATAATCTGTTTAGGCAGATTGTGATTTGTCCGAATATTCTTTGTACATAAATTTGGTCCTCCGAATCATTTTTACGCATAAATTTTATGTGCATAAACTTAGTGTTCCGATTTAATGTTTTGCCGAATTTATTTTGGCATAACATCAGTATAGGTCGAATCTTACCATTATACATTATTTTTATACATTTTTACATTACCATTATACATTTTTGTATAATTAAAAAAAATAGTTACTACCAGTATCACAACATTATTTGAGCAATAACGATCTAATTCGTCTTTGCTCAATAATTTAAACGCTTCTTTACCTAAAAAACGGAGGTTAAAATTATAAACGTTATTGTTTTATTTTTGTTTCACTTTTACCTAGCAGTGCGTTTTTGTTGTGGTCGCAGTTGTAACCTAACCTAACCCACTTTTTCCTAGCGGTAATTTTCTGTCGTGGTCGCAGTTCTAACCTAACCTAACCCACTTTTCCCTAGTAGTGATTTTCTGTTGTGGTCGCAGTTCTAACCTAACCTAACCCATTTTTCCCTAACGGTGCGTATTTGTTGTGGTCGCAGTTCTAACCTAACCTAACCCACTTTTCCCTAGCGGTGCTTTTCCGTAATAGTCGCAGCTCTAACCTAACCTAACCCACTTTTCTGGAGCAGTGAGTATCTGTAGAGTTCTCAATTCTAACCTAGTGTAACCATTTTTCCCTAAAAGCGCATTTCTGCTTAACGAAAAATGTATGCGAAATAATAGTTTCGGATAATGGGATGTATGCCAAAAATATTTATGTTCATCCAATTTCTTCCTAATGACACTCGGCCTCAATAATAGTATGCCAATATATTTTCGGACAAAATAATATCCGAAATATCGTGAATTATACCAAACAATGTTTATGCTACATTAATATTCGGCAAAAATCGATTATGCCAAATCTGTTATGACAAAAGCGTTTCGGACAAATAAAGTTATGCCACATAGAGGGAACCCTACGTACATGCCTACCGATATGCGTAAAAACTAGAGTACCTTCCGTTTTTATTATTATTTAAATAGTTGTAATATATATTATGTATAAAAAATAGTACTTATCTGTTACTTCGTCTATTTTAAACATGGAAAATTTGATGAGCTATAGTGAATCAGTTTTAGTACGGGTGCGCCAAAGTTCATATAAAATTGGTATATAGATTATTGGTAGTCCGAAAATGTTTCTCATAAAATTTTACATTATAATGATCATTATTTATAACAATTTTATGTTAATAACCATCGTAACTTCGAATGACTTATGTTCATAATGTCTTTCATCATAAATACATTTTATACTAATGTTAATGTTTATATACTTATTGATCATAACGATTGCGAGTAATATAATTTATCGTTATATTATTGTTAACAGAACAGAAATCACATGACACAGTCCAGTTAGGTGCGACGACGAGCGTAGCGAGGAGGAGCGTGTTAGGTTGACCGTGAGCAAACCAGAAACGACTTTTTAATGTAAATTGTATATGTCACTGTAAAAGCTCCAAGCGCGCTTCTATAAATGGCACAAGTTTTTCATAGAACTTCCCCAAAACTTTTTAAATAATTTTATGATGAATGATTTTCTTAAACACAAAATTATGAATGTTATTAAATATTTGCATAGAATTTATGATTAAAAATTTTCGGCTAAATGATTATTATGAACAGTGATATTAGTACTATTGATAATAATGAAACAAAATTATGATAAGTAAAATTATGAGAAATGATCATTCGGAGCACACATCGGTATAAGCAATAATTTTATAACAAATAATTTTATATGAGCCAATATGGACCCGTTTTAGTACATACTAAGGTCAACCGGGGTATTTGCGTATAGTGGCGTCAATGCTCTCTCTCACTCTATTTATCCCACCAGACGAAAATATCCTGCACGGGTAGCATGGTCGCGCGATAGACGATAAAATATCAGGCCGTCCCTATCGCACTATTTGTAAGTGCGATAGGGACGGCCAGATGTTTTATCATTTATCGCGAGACCATAATTGCCTGCCTGGTTGGGCTCAGTAGTAAAACACTTTATTAGGCGACATAATAAGTGCCTTTATACTTTTTATAGGTATATCATAGACATAAATACAGGCTCGGATCTATCTGTGTAGTTACGCCGTGTCTTGCGCGGGCGACGGTCGCGCGGCCGTCGCGCGACCGTCGCCGTCGCGTCTCATACTTCCATATCGATAAGGTTTGATTTCGTATGCGTCGCATCGCCGTCGCGCGATCATCGCGCGACCGTCGCCCACGCAAGCCACGGCGTTAGGAATGGAACAACTGGGAAAAACCACACAGAAACAGAATATAGAGAAAGTAAACGTACTAAATATTTATATCCACTCGTTAGTCTTGCTCCAATAGTTACCATAGTTCATTACAAAACGCTTATGTTTTATTCAACTCAACAAATATTATATAAAATAAAACTATGGAAACGGATTAAATCGCGTACTTATAATGAATTTAAAATGCGATATCGCGTATTATACGCGATTTAATCCGTTTCCATAGTTTTATTTCATGAGTAACTATCGTGGTAACCGAAGACAATATTAAATATTATATGATAATATAACGATGGCAGGATAATCCTTCAGATGGAGTAAATAAGTAGATTATATCAATGCAATACTATTCTAAGTGGAACATTTTGAGAATTGAAGCAGACCCATCATATTAATAAGTAACGCCGTGTCTTGCGTGGGCGACGGCCACGCGACCGTCGCGCGACCGTCGCCCTCGCGTCTCATACTTCCATATCGATAAGGTTTGATTTCGTATGCGTCGCATCGCCGTCGCGCGACCATCGCGCGACCGTCGCCCACGCAAGCCACGGCGTAAGGAGTCTAAGGGCCATTTATTTATACGTACGAGGGGCGCGAATTCACATACGATTTTACTTACATTGCGGGCTGTAGAAGTTAGATGAAATTCAGCAAACCAATCCAATACCGCAATGTACAGTCGAGTTCATTAATGTATACATTTTTTCAACTTATTGCTACGAGTTAAGGTGAAGAAATGTACAGATATTTATGAACTCAACTGTACTGAAAGTCGTGTGCGAGATCTCACACCGTGTAAATAGCCTCTAATTGTAATAATACAAAGTAGGGACCTATTTTGATTTTAATTTCAACGAATGTTAATATTTCAATACATTTATCAATTATATTTAATCATCAACAGTTATCATTTACCAATTTGAATTAAGTATTTGTATTGAAGCGAAAATTCACGTGATGATGTGTGGACTGTAGATGCAGAATCTGCCATTTAAGAACTGGTTTGTCGGACAGCGATCTTGGAACAGAGCTTTGTCGTACTGCAATAAAATATAATTATGACATTTTAAATTATCAATAGTACGTTTTTTTTTCAGACTTGCAATAAAAATACGGACATGTTTTTTTTTGTAAATAAATGAATTTCATCACAGATTAAATATAAGAAAATCATACCATCCCATTCATTAAAATGCGACCGCCTAAGAACGCGCATACACTACACCACACATACATGGAGCCACAAAAAAAATCCTTCTTGCCATCGATTATTTGTAGATTGGCGTTGTGTCACTTTCGAGCCATAAATCTATGTCAAAAGTGACACTTAACGCCATCTACAAGTATAATCGAAAAATTTGTGGCGCCATCTACGTGTGGTGTAGTGTATGCGCGTTCTTAGGCGGTCGCATTTTAATGTATGGGATGGTATGATCTTCTTATATTTAATCTATGAATTCTATGACTTCATGCAGCCTTAACAGCCTTACATCTATCTAGAGGACTGTACACTTGTACAGTAACTTTCTCTTGTTAAATGAATACACAATATAGTCTTACATATGTAACTTTAAGGAAAACTTACAAGTGTATGGCGACGGAAAATTGGGCATTAAAAAAGTATGATATACGAAACCCTCAGGGAGACTCGCGCTTCATCATTTTCTTGGAACTGATTTGTCAAGTTGGTGAAATGAGATGCTTGATGTGAATTTTAAAAAATCGCTTACCGTCCATAAATTATAAAAAGAGAAGGTTGGAAAATGAAATTGGGGATGTTTTTTCTTAGGCTTCCACTGGTCGTCGAGGTATTCTAATTCCACCGGCTTGTTACTTGGAGCATGCTCATGAGCAGGGTCGTACATTTTGCCTGCCAAGGGATCTCTCAATATCGGTCGGCGATTTCGATACGCCGAATTCAAGATGGCGTTGATCGGATTTCGACCTTTATACATTTTGGAGTTGAACAACGATTTATTAGTATGCTCAAGCTCGTTTCTGTTTTTATTAGGCGGCTTTTCGTGCACTCTGTATTGGGGCTTCAATATTGTTCTTGAATATTTGTCGTACTCAAACGCCGGCGTACTAACAATTCTATTTGCAGAGGAAACTTTTTGGGTTTTTACTAACTGTTCTTCTTCAGTTTGGGCGAGTTCCTGAGCTAGCTGATCTAGATCATTGGAATCTACAATTAATATTACTTTGCATTGAATCAAATGCAAGAAATGAACGAACGAAAAACATATTAATATTGACAACATTGTTCTCAAGCGGGCCACGCTTTCAAACTGCCGTTGTAACTTGTAACCCACATAGAGGTAGAAACACAATCAGTACAGTACTTTTAGCGAAGCGAAACAATTATAAGTCGTTAAGTACACTTTGATCATAAAATCATACTACAATATTCACTTGTTGCCAGGCGTACGTACTAATTTACTCCAAGGACAAAATCATAAAATTACCTAGAATCAAAGAAATCCACAAACAGATTAATACTCGACTGAGTTCTTATCTTTTTGTGACTGTTTACAAAAGAAATGCTAAGTACTAGCATAATATTGACAATACGCCGCTTATTCATGCATGCATATAAATAGAGCCTTTTCCAACCGTCACGGAAAATTACATTTTCCCCTCTCTAGCTCGGAAACACGTGTTTTGTCCTTTAATACCAGCGGGTAAAAACGCATTTTATCCAGTAGTGGGTAAAGTAATTTGACCTTGAATAAAGTCAAATTAACTACTTTAAAATTTATAAAAGTAGGTGAATCTAGTAATAATAATAAAGATGATTTACCACCTATGGAACTACTGGAAGCAGTGATAAACGCATTTTTTGCGTTGTAGTTTCCTCGCTATAGTGAGGGGAAATTATATTTAACTGTATGGAGAAAGTGAACAGTGGTTCGCCAGACGCTGTTGAGTATCACAAACTCATAGTTCAAATTCTGATATTAAAGTTAGCAATACAATCATTAAATAATAAACGCTATGTAGACAATCCTACAACCTTACTTAAAGGACCACAGGACATAAAATACTTACTATCACGAAAGTATCAAAAACATTCATAATGTTACGAAAAAGGCATTCAGAAAAAAAAAATGATGACTTTTTGGCCGGACTATGCCTACCAAACAGTAGGCAAATTATGTTCTTATGGTTGGTGTTTCCCAAATTACCTTAATTTGGGTTCCCATCAAAAATAACACATTTGTTTCAGCTATCAAATAAATATAGCTTATTTCAAAAACGTATACATATACTTACCTTTTATTAGTGGTTAATGCAACTTGCCCTAAGAATGTACATTAGAGATAACTCATGCATACGAGTGCCTGAACTAGGAACAAACCCGTGCTTCAGGAAATAAAAGGATAATAATAGCGATTTTCAATTAGGTATTCGCTTAATTTATTCAATTGAATTCAGGCAGATTTCCTATTGTCTTGTAAACTTTGTCAAGACTCAAGTTGTACACAGCTTGCGGTTGATAATTTGGCTCTAAAACCAACCTGTGTCTTTGTCAATAAATTATGCTTCTCGAGGTATTGAATAAGTCTATTATAATTGATTTACTCCAGAATTTTAGATGTGGCTGGTCGTATGCGAGTTCTCGCACCGTGTAAATATGTAGTCCCTAATGATAATAATATAAGCAAGGGACCTATTTTGATTTCAATTTAAACTAATTCTAATACTTACATTCATGTTTTATTTCATTTAAGTAATTGTATCGAAGGAATATTTATGTATGTACGTGTGGACTGTAGATGCAGACTTTGCCATGTAATACTAGGTTTTTTGGACAGCGGTCTTGTAACACAGCCTTGTCGTACTGAAATAAAATATAAGGATGACATTGTAAATTATCAATGACTTTACACAATATCTTTTCTCAGACTTGCAATAAAATACTGACATGAGTCTCTTGTAAATGAATTTTATGCCTTACACATCTATTAGATGGTATAGGAACCTTTTCTTGTTAAATGAATACACATTCACAATAATAAAAGATTCAGATCCAGGATACAATTCTCCATACAAACGCTCTCCACTGTTTCCTTCCCGGTTTTTGATGACAGAGCAATGATTTTTCAACACAGATTATTATTATTTTTATCTCTGTCGGACCGTTTTGAATTTTTTGTTCTTCTTTTTTTAAAGACGCTAGAGACTATCAAAAATTTCCAAAAACGGCGCTATTGATTATAGCGTAAAAATGGTGTGGTTACCACGGACTGTGGTATTCAAAATTGATGACATGACTAGTTGTCACCAATTTTGAATACCACACCACTAAACGGTCCGACACAGATTATTAAATTTTTATTCAGATTCTCAAATTTCGTTACGATTGATTAAGTTTTGAAGGAGGAAATAGTCGAGAGCGGAACTACGATTTTAAAGATTTTAATACGCGCAATTACGACGCAATATCTTTTAACTGAGTTGTTCTTAATGGACAATTTTTTTTGGTAAATCTAGTTAATAACACTAAGTATATTAAACTAGAATTCCCAAATTGAAAGGGGGGGTCCTTTTTATTTTAGCATTTTCGCTCCAGTAGCGTCTTAAGGAAAATGTAAAAGTTTTTTTTTTATATTATAGGACATAGATTGACTGAGCCCCACGGTAAGCTCAAGAAGGCTTGTATTGTGGGTACTCAGACAACTATATACATAATATACAAATACTTACATACTTATATACATAGAAAACATCCATGACTCAGGAACAAAATAAATATCTACTTGTTTAGAACGAACGCGCTTACCGTCCAATAATTATAGACAGAGAAGTATGGAAAATGATATTGTGATTGTTTTTTCTTAGGTCTTGACGGGTCGTCGAGATATTCCACTTCAACCGGCTTGTTACTTGGAGTATGAGCAGGGTCATAGACTTTGCCATCCAAGGGATCTCTCAATACAGGTCGGCCATTTTTTTTCACTAAGTTCAAGATGGCGCTGATCGGATTCCGGCCTTTATAGATTTTGGGTTGGAACAATAATTTGTAAATATGCTCGAGCTCGTTTCTATTTCTAATAGACCGCTTTTTGTGCACTCTGTATTGAGGCCTAAATATTGCCTTCAAGTATTTGTCGTATTCGAACGCCGGCGTTTTATATTCATGAGGAACAATTCTTTTAACAGCGGAAACTTTTTTCGTTTTTACCAACGGTTTTTCTTCAATAGGAGCTAGTTCCTGAGCTAGCTGATCTAGATCATCAGAATCAACAACTAATATTACTTTGCATTGAATCAATTGTGAGAAATGAATGAACGAAAAACATATTAGTATTGTTTTCAAGCGTGACATGGTTCCAAACTGGCCGGTGTTAACTAGAAACGCAAAAAGTAATCATTGTGTTTCTTATTTTAGTAAATGATTTGCTAAACCAAGCGAAAATTTTACAACTCGTTATATCAGTACACTTGATCGTAAAATCATACGTCAATATTAACACGTTCACTGAGTTACGGGTGCTTTTTGACCCCGTACGTTGTCGTCATTCAGTGCGAGTGATAAAAATCGTGTTCACTCACTTTTTTTACAACTACAAAATTGACAAAAGTACATTAATTAGTAGTAAGTCTTATTAAGTGTAATATTGATAATATACGAGGTCTCAAAAACCCCTTCTTGTGTGATACGGGGCTTGTTGAACCCTGTACCTACTAATTTTACCTGGCCCGTATGGAGCTGTGGCAAAGTATCGCTAATGCAGTCCTTAATGCGCGACTGGTTATTATAAACTAAAAAAGAAGTGCCAACTGCATGCTAGAATTATCATATTCCAAATACAAAGGTTATTAGATAAAGGATTATACACATAGTCCATAAAATTGTGTTTAATTTTTTTTATGGACCACCTCCTAATTTGTTGAGTATTTTTATTTCAACTTCAAGGGAGTGCTCTACCAACTTTAAAGTTGTAATTTCGTAGGAAATCCAAAAACAAACTACTAATTTTCCAATTTTAACTCAGCAATTTATTGTACACCGTTTGTACTTGGGATTTTTTAGTCAGAAAGTATAATAACATATTATATATATATATGTTTTATAAGCAGGGCTCGTAACTTTCAAACCGATGACATCAGTTCAACGTGACGCAGCATAGGTATAGGATGATTCAAATAATTTTATTGTAATAATTAATCATTATTCATCAATCAATTTAATCATGTACAAATGACTTCGAAGATAATGACGTGAAACGAAAAGAAAACAATTTGTTTTGTTTTTCTACTTTATTGAAATATGGTAACAATGAAAACTATTGAAAAAAAGGCATGTATAAAAATAAACAAATAATTTAATTTATTTTTCACGTATGATCAAATTAGTATTGAAGTCATGATTAAAATGATTCATGAATAATGATTAATTATTAAATAAAACTCTTGAAATCATCCTATATGCAGTGTGACGTCCAATTTATGTCATCGGCATGAAAGTTACGGGCCCTTTTATAAGTTCTTAATTTATTTATTTATTTAGGAAACATACAGCACTTAATAATACATTAAGGTAAACAAACATAGTTAACTCATGAGCCAAAACAGTTTCCACTTATAGCTATTACAGAATTCTTTGCTCCGAAAAATAATACAAATAAAATAAAAAGTTGACTTCAACAAGCAGGAATAAATAGTTTTACATGCATGATTAAAGTAAAGTAAAGTATTCAATCACAAATTTAGAATTTGGAAATGAATATGAATATACAAATCTACAATTTAACACAAAACAACTTAACAATTGCAACATAAATTTAACGTTATACAATGGCAACATCAATTTAATTTTAACGTTGAGTAGAAAAGGAAGATATAATTTAACTCAATTTGTTAATATTATTATTTTCTTTCTTTTTTTTTAATTTTGTTTAATGGCACAAACAAATCTATTATAATTATGCTGGAACAAATCAATTTTCGAAAACTTCTTATTGTATGTATTGCAGGCTCTTGATACCTAGATATTTGTTGTTGACATACTTTTTGCGACTGAATGGGACAGATAACAAAGCGGTGGAACGTGTGGGATACGTGGGACATTTAAATGAGACTTTGCTTAATAGTTCTTCTGAGTCAGTTAAATTATTCAATAATTTAAACAAGAAAATTACATCACGTTTTTCTCTTCGCACTTCAAGGGACTCAAAATTCTCGGGTTTAAAAGACTGAAACTTATACTTCATACGTTGAAGAAATTTTTTTTGAATTCTTTCTAATGAATTAATGTGTACTGAAAAATGAGGACTCCAGACTGTAGATGCATAATAAAAAAAATTAAAATGTTTATCAAAGAGAAAAATATTGAACATATTCATAAAAAAATAGCAATAATGATAAGGATATGCCTGAGTGACTCTCCGGGACGGAACGGCGGCGTGCCCGACAAATATCGACCGTACCGTCCTTCAGGATATATTTCAAGTAGTTGTTCGTCATCATAGCTGCGTCCGCAATTGCACAGGCAAAACCCTCGGTTTCTCCGAAGAGGTCCCCGAATCGTAACCAGTTCACCGATGCGAGCAGGTCTACATCGGGTCCAGTGAGGGCCTTGTAGAACCGCCCGTGTAGCGGCTTGCTCTCCAATACCGCCTTGCGATCCGCAGTACTTGGTACCACAGGTTTGCGCCAGTTATCTTTCGCCAAGAAGATTATCATTATTATAACAAAGCTAGAAATACAGCCAAAGTGCCAAAAATATCTGTACAGAACTTTTTTCCTGTACATTAAAGTGTGTATATATATTCTTGGCTCATTGTCTGTATTCACAGCTCGTTTGCTGACTATACAGTGTTTGTTCTTCAAGACTGAGGAGGTTTGGTTGCACCAAACTGTTACTTACCAAATGTAGCGTTAGTTAAAAAAATCGAATGGGCGTATTTCCATAGACTTCTGCTACGTGAGTGCATGACGTTGATTTGTTTGTCTAACTGTGGCTGATGCAACTTGTCCTAAGAATTAATATAAGAGATAACTCATGTATACGAGTGCCTGGACAACCTGTGCTTTAGGAAATAAAAGGTTAATAATAGAGATTTTTTGAATTATACGCTTCAATTTGTTTCAGGAAGATTTCCTATTGTCTTATTAACTTTGTCAAGTTAAGTATACACAGCATCTTGCGGTTGATAACTTGGCTCTAAAACAACCTGTGTCTGCTAAGCATTATTTAATGCTTCTCAAAGTATTTAATAAGTAAGTAATTACAACTGATTTATTCCAGAATTTTAGATTTGGCTGGTAGTATGCGAGTTCTCGCACCGTGTAAATAGTCCCTAATAATAATAATATAGGGTAGGGATCTATTTTGATTTCAATTTAAACTAATGTTAATACTTACATTCATGTTTTATTTCATTTAATTTGAATCGAAGGAATATTTATGTTTGTATGTGTGGACTGGCGATGCAGACTTTGCCATGCAATGCATGGTTTAACGGACAGCGATCTTGGAATAGATCCTTGTCGTACTGAAAAAAATATATAATTATGACATTGTAAATTATCAATGACTCTAACTGCAATGAAATACTGACATGTGTTTTTAACATCAATAAATTTACTTAATTTCGCTTACACAGCTATTGGATTGTATAGGAACCTTTTCTTTTTAAATTAATACACATTCACATATTCACAATAATAAGATTTACTTAAGGAAAATGAAAAAGTTTATGGAGAGAGACAGTCGAACATTTAATAAATGTGATACCTATACGACAAACCTCAGGGCGCTAGTGAGAGTATCCGGATCTGGTGCCGTAGCCGAATGGCATTTCTCCGACTCGAAACGAAAACTAAAGGTAGTCTGGCTCTGTCGCGCCAATACGCACGAGCGATAGAGATGGATATCTACGAGCGTTTCGTTTCGTGAGCGTTTCGTGAGCGTTTGTGCCATTCGGATAGGTGCCCAGATTTACCTGATTTGGGAAGTGAGCATGATGCTTGATGCGAGTATTCAGGTCAGAACAAACTTGTTTAAAAAGAACGCGCTTACCGTCCAATAATTATAAATAGAGAAGTA
Source organism: Leguminivora glycinivorella (assembly GCF_023078275.1). NCBI lineage: Eukaryota > Metazoa > Arthropoda > Insecta > Lepidoptera > Tortricidae > Leguminivora > Leguminivora glycinivorella. Next base: position 8,630,616 of record NC_062998.1, on the reverse strand, counting down.
TGGAAAATTATATTGTGATTCTTTTTTCAGAGGCCTTGACGGGTCCGCGTGATATTCTACTTCCACCGGCTTGTTACTTGGAGCATGAGCAGGGTCATAGACTTTGCCTTCCAGGGGATCTCTCAATATAGGTCGACGGTTTTGTTTCGCTAAGTTCAAGATGGGGTTGATCGGATTCCGGCCTTTATATATTTTGGGTTTGAACAATAATTTGTAAATATGCTGGAGCTTGTTTCTATTTATAATAGGCAGTTTTTTGTGCACTCTGTAATGAGGCTTAAATATTGCCTTCAAGTAGTTGTCGTATTCGAACGCCGGCGTTTTATATTCATGAGGAACAATTCTTTTAACACCGGAAACTTTTTGCGTTTTAACTAACGGTTGAGTTTCTTCAATTGGATCTAGTGCCTGAGCTAGCTGATCTAGATCATCGGAATCTACAACTAATATTACTTTGCACTGAATCAATTTTGAAATATGAATGAACGAAAAACATATTAGTATTGTTTTCAAGCATGACATGGTTCCAAACTGGCCGGTGTAAACTAGAAACGCAAAAAGTAATTATTGCTTTTCTTATTTTAGTACCTAAATGATCTGCTAAACCAAGCGAAAAATTTATAACTCGTTATATAAGAAGGTACTCTTGGTCGTAAAATCATACGTCAATATCAACACGTTCACTGAGTCACGGGGCCTTTTTGACCCCGTATGTTGTCATCATTCAATGCGAGTGATAAAAATCATGTTCACTCCCTTGTATGGAAGCTGTATCTTGTTATTTTTACAAATACGAAAATGACAAAAGTACGTTGGTATTAAGTCTTATTGTGATACGGGGCTTCTTGAACCCTGTACTAATTTTACCTGGCCCGTATGGGGTTGTGGGCACAGTATCACTAATGCAATTAAAGTATTAATGCGAGACTGGTTATTATAAACTAAAAAGAAGTGTTCCAGCTGCATGCTAGAATTGTCATATTCCAAATACAAAGGTTATCAGACAAAGGACAGGTATTTTCTTAAACACATACTTATACGTATAAAGTTAAACTAAAAATATGTTTTTTTCTATTTCATAAAAATATGTAGTTAAGATAAATGAGACGGTGGCCCATTGAAAACAAATAATGATATTTTCCTGTACAAACTTTGGAGAACCCTAGAACACATTTCTCGAAAAAAAAAGTACGAAAGTCCATGTTTTTCATTATTTCCTCCCGTAGTGCACTGTATCGCTGCCCGTCGCTTGCGACAAGTCAGAACGACCATGCTTTACCGTCATAAATAAAACCAGGCCCCGTAGCCGAATGGCATTTCTCCGACGCCAAACGAAAGCGATACGCCGCTGGCTCTGTCGCGCCAATACGCAAGCGCGATAGAGATAGATATCTACTAGCGCTTCGTTTCGTGAGCGTTTCGTGAGCGATTGTGCCATTCGGCTAGCCACCCAGGGTGCGTAGCCGAATGGCACAAACGCTCACGAAACGAAACGCTAGTAGATATCTATCCCTATCGCTCTTGCGTCTTTGGCACGACAGAGCCGGTTTTTGTTTGGCGTCGGAGAAATGCCATTCGGCTACGGGGCCAGGGTACGTAGCCAAATGCACAAACGTTCACGATAACACACGATAATATCTGTTTTGTAGCTATATCTCTATCGCTCTTACGTATTGGCGCGACAGAGCCAGACTGCATTTCTGTCGGTGTCTGGCTAAGAAGGTTTGAAGCACAGTAGGTATAATAAAGAGTACTATCGTACAGTATGGCCGCTCCCGATCCCCGCTGAAAGTGCTGCCCACCCCCTCTCGGTTACCTCACAGTACCGCCTGGCAAAAACGCGAAAAGTCGACCTGTCATATTTCACTCATACAAGCATAGTACGCGATCACCTACATTAGCTTATTTGATCGCCAGTGTCCGAGGTGTGGTTTGAAGGTCCCATTATTCGGTTTTTCGCATCTTGATAACCAGATAGGCATCCTACTATCATGAACATGATGATTGTGAAAAAAGAACAGCTTATCTAGGTAATTTTGCGAAAAATTGGTAGTTGTCACGATTTTCGATAACTTGTATAATTTTCGAAATATCCGCTCCTAAAAAATTATTTGGGGTTTGTCCTGATATCTACATCAGTAAAGCTACTAAGTGTTAGTGCGTTTTCACATTATTCGATCCAATATCGGATGTAGGACCGATGTCACATGCGCCATTTTGGATTTTTTCCATTGAAATCCTTCCGACATCCGATATCGGATCGGATAGTGTGAAAACGGACAGGCGTATTTGGTAACGTTTTTATATAAATGTGGTCTAGCACAACTTGCGCTCTCGCCCACGAGCCCATAGAGGAAGGTTGCGATCATTGGACCGGTGCCTTGAGTGGTCCAACTTAAATATTTCAAAATCTAATCGTGCTAGACGGAATCCAATAAGGTACAAGGTGACCTTGGGCCTCATCTTGGGCCACCCCGTAACCTCAGTCGCGCCTCGCTTCCCGGAAAAGAGTGACGCGTCCAAGTGTGTTTCGAGCGCTGTTGAAGTTAAATTACGCGAAGGAATAAAATCACATGAGTATTTAATTACATTTGCACTTGTATTTGTATGTTGGCGTATAATGCTTAAACATTCATTAATGAACAAAATTATAACAACAGTTTCCAGCCATTCGTTTTCTATATTTCTTAATATTTTTATTTGTGATATGATACCTAGTTGTTGTTGCACCTGCTGTGGGCTCTGTCATCAATCATGGCAACTTTTTTTTAGATTTTTTAATACGCGCAAATAGACAATATGTAAGAAAAAACTAATACATATGAAAAGAATATACATATATTTTTATTGTAAAATTTTAACAAAAAATTATTCATTAGAAATGTATTTTATGTCGATTTCCATAAGTTTCCTTGGTTGGACCAATGGTCTAAATTTCCTAAGTCCATTGATGACGACTTTGTGGTCCAATGAAGGCGATTCTGGTCCAAAGAAGGCACTAGTCTATGAAAAACTTTTCACGATTTTTCTCTAAATTAGTTATTTTATTGTGAATAAAGTAATTCATAAATACATGTCAAGAATTAAAACTTATCAAACTAGTTTTATGCACCCTAATCATAATTATTCACTTAAATTGAACTAAGAAAGTTTCAAATTGTCTTGTTACTCTTGTCTAGTTCCTGAACTAAGTTGTCAGTTAAGTCATGCACAGTATTTGCGGTTGATAGCTTGGCTCTAAAACGTGCGTAATTTGGAAGTGTATGAAGGCCAAACAGGCCCAATTTCACTTTACAGGCACAACCATCCAGAAAGAGCCAATTTTGTAAAGTATTTGATAGAAAGTAGTCATCCTGTATCCGAGAATCATACTTTTGATATTTTACATGTATGTGAGAAAGGACTGCGTTTGGGAGTTCTGGTACAGTTGGAATTTTTCTACTCCCGTACTGTTATTCGTGAGTTACAAGGTCGTGCATAGAACTTAAAAACCCTACATAAAAGATGTCAGGACAAGTCTATCTAGTCTATACCCTGAAAACATTTAGTAGAAGTAGCACGATATAGCTGTTACAGTTCAGTAAATACATTGCTACCAACTTAACAAACCAATTCGCAGAGTCGAGACTCCTTCGTTTTCTGCTGCGTTCATTGGCGACGCGTCGAATCGCATTCAAATGTATGAGAACTCGATTCAACTCGGCTCGATTCGTCTTAGTGGCCAAGCTTCAAAGAACCATACCATAGACAGTTTTATTTTCATGTTTGCACTCAAACTGCATATTCAAAATGGTATATAGGCGGTCCACTAGATAACTAAGATGACTGAAAGTAGGTATTTGTTGATTTATAATTTTCTTTCAAAATAAGTGCTTGGTCGTAGAAAAATTATTTATTTGCGTATTCATTTTTGAGTGGAGGGTAGAAAAAATAATTTCATTTATAAATAAAATATGCAAAAGTATTAGGTTAACACTTGATTGACTAGCATGTTACCTATTCGCGGATTAGCAAAGTACTGTTCCAGATTTTTTTCAAAGATACGGTTTTTTCTTAAGCTTTATTTGTTTTTATGGAGTTATATATGTATTTGGTACACAGAAATATAGGTTTAACTGAAACAATCAATAACGCATACCATCCAATAATTATAAATATAAAATGTGGGGAAATAAAATTGTAATTATTTTTTTCTTTTCCTTGGGAGTCGTCAAATATTTCTTCAACGGGCTTGTCAGTTTTCTGAATACTCGCGGGGTCATAAAGTTTGCCGTCCAAATACATCCTCTCTCTCAATAGAGATGGGCCATTTATTTTCGCTAATTTGAGGATGGTGTTCATTGGACTTCGGCGTTTGTAGATTTTGGATTTGAACAACGGTTTGCTAACGCGCTCTACCTCGTTTCTGTTCCTTGTAGACACTTTGTTTTGAGCTTTAAATATTGTCTTTGAGAATTTGTCGTACTTGTGTTCCGGTGTTTTAGATACCTTAGAAACCATTCCTCTTGCGGTAGAACCTTGTTTTATTTCAACAAACATGTGTTCTTGATCACGTCCCTTAATAATCTGATCTATATCATTGGAATCTAAAATTGATAAATAATTGCAGAGTGTCCAATGTGGATAATGAATTACGAGTAAATTAATACATATTAATATCGTTTTCAACCGTGCCATTTTTCCAACTGCCAGTGTAAACTGGCAAAGCAATCAGTATGCTAAGCCAAGCGAAAAATTAAATATATTAACTCGATCCCACATGTACCTACTTACATAAGAGATAAAATATAGAGGTAGAAATAGTTATTTGTTATACAAGGGGGCAAAGTTGTATTTTAACGCCGAGTGTGGAATTGAAAAACGAGCAAGTGAAAGGATTCTAGAGTTGAACCACGAGCGAAGCGAGTGGTTCAAGAATAGAATCCTGAACTTGCGAGTTTTTTAGCACACGAGAAGTAAAATATATTTGCACCCGAGTGTAACACAAAACTTTTCCCCTCACTGGTAGCGAGGAAACTTCAACGCAAAAAATGCGTTTATCACTGCTTAGAGTAGTTCCACAGGTGGTAAATCATCTTTATTACTAGATTCACCTACTTTTATCAATTTTAAAGCAGCTAATTTGACTTTATTCAAGATCAAATTACTTTACCCACTAGTGGATAAAATACGTTTTTACCCGCTGGTATTAAAGGACAAAACACGTGTTTCCGAGCTAGTGAGGGGAAAAAATAATGACACATTGCCCCAAAGACGGACAGTCAAACAGCACTGAAAACTCACGATAGTACAGCAGTTCTCGAAAAGTTTGTACAAAAATTAAGGAAAAAGTTAAATTTGTTTTTATTAATTCCTATTTTGTTACCAAGATTTTGTTGATGAATTGAGATTTTATTAAGTTTTATTTCGTCATTAAGGTCCTCTAGTATCTATATTTTTTTAATTATAACAATTAACCTGTATATCTTACGAAAGTCGACTTATATTACTAAATATTGGTAACAAAATATGATCAATTAAAATTTGCTGACGTGGCTTTGTACAAAGTTGCCGGGAACTGCTCAGTATAGTTTTTTTTTGTTTAATCGGTTACCTCCTCTCTCGTAAGAGAATGCCGGGAAGAGCTTTAGGTGATAGGAAAACATGGAAATACAGGAGCAGAGATGGAATATATGGGTCCAGAATCAGCTCCACCGATGAAAGAGGATATCACGAAAAGAGTAATTGAGAAGGTAAAGGAAATTGAAGCATAGGGTTGCTGAAATGAAGAAACTGGGCACAAACGCACACGAAACGAAACGCTCGTAGATATCTACCTCTAGCTCTATCGCTCGTGCGTATTGGCGCGACAGAGCCAGACCACCTTTCGCGGCGTTTCGTTTTCGTTTCGCGTCGCAGAAATGCAATTCGGCTACGGCATCTAGATACACAGTCGAGCCGAGTCAGTATTAGGAGAAACAAGAATAAGCAGCCTTGAAACTATGTAAGAGCAGTCTGAAATTACTGACGGGTGTCATAACGGTCATACGTGGGTCATACTATCAATAGACATCTCAAAGTGGCACTTCGATATGATGTATTCGGTATTGATATAACTATAAAGAAAACAATTAAAAGGACGTCAAATATGTTCTTCATGCAGAAAAACGAGGAAATTACAAAACAACGGTACGAGAATGCCGCCGGAATATTGAGCTTATTGAACTTTTCCGTGGGACTTTATCAATAGATATCTGTGTAAGAATGTCCTATGGTATTTATTACATGCATGATGTCTATTTAAATGAGCATTATTAGCCATTCCACACGCAGACATCGCATATGAACCTTTAAAAAAAACTCGCGAAGTAAAGTAACAATAGAAAGTGCGAACCTGCGTTCCGTGAGAATGCGAGCCACCGCTGATTAGGCCGCGAACTCGCGGCCGCCATCATGTACTTGTAGCGCGGCGATAGAATCGCGGAGTGAGCCGCCCCTGTCCTAACGTGCAGCTGCAGCTTTAAATTCGGAGAACCACGGGCTGAATGAACGCGACACGTGATCAACAGCCAGCTTAATTCCGACAAGGCGTCCCTACACTACATACATCTACCCTAAAGACGACTAGAGATATTTTAGTACAATCAAATAAATGAACATACGTGAGGTGCTTCGATAGTTTAGTTGGCTCGTGAGGTGGACGACATACGGAAAATTGCGAGACACAACTGAATGAGACTAGCTCAGGGCCGGGACAAGTGGCGTGGCCTTTACTCAACAGTGGGCTATAAACTTGTAGATTTGTAAGTTTTGATAAACAGGGCACTGATATTATGATGATATGTAATTTTAGCAAACACTTGTGCCCATATCAAACGTGGTAAACGTTTGCACAGTATACAGACCCAGCAGTGTATAACATACACACCGAGTTGAGTAGTATTAAATTGTGGGAGTGATTTTATACTAGTATATTCATACAAAGAAATCTCGTAGGAAATTAATACCATATTTAATCAAAAGCTTCTGTGCATTCCAAATATTTTATTTACAAGTCTACTAATCTTAGGTTTTTTGGAGTAAGTATTGCAGATTCAACAAAAGATCTCAATTTTAATAACTTGTTCCCAAAATTGAAACGCGGTTGTTCATTTCAGCCTCCAATAAAATGACAAAGAGCTAGCGACCTAGAGTCGTGCTTGCGGCAGCAGTGTCGGAAACGTCAATAAAATTCGAAGCAAACCAATATTTGCGGATTTGGCAATTATTCAAATGGCTGGGAGCGGAGAGTGTGACAGTAAGTGTAAGTGCGTTTTCACATTATCCGATCCGATATGGTAGTAGTAGGTAGTAGTAAACTCTTTATTGTACAATTAATAACAAAAAATACAGTAATTACAGTAAAGAACAGTACAAAGGCGAACTTATCCCTTTGAGGGATCTCTTCCAGTTAACCTTCGAGTGAATGAGAGGATAAAAAGAGATGAGGGTGACAAATGCAGCGACATGTACAACAAGGTACCAGAAAGACAAATAATTAAATAAATACACACATAATTTTATAAAAAAAAAGCAATGGAGAAATTACACTAAAAATGGGAAAAGAACAATTGAGAATTTAAAAAATACAGACATTGAGACAGTGAGACAACACAACTCATAACCGATATCGGATGTAGGACCGATATCCCATACATTACAGGCGCCATCTTTGATTTTTTTCTTTGAAATCCTTCCTACATCCGATATCGGATCGGATAATGTGAAAGCGCACTAAGGATCTAGGTCGATGCTGGAAGCGGAGCGTTCAGCGGTGCGTGCAGCGGGGTGGGTTAGCGTGCAGCCACATTATGCAGCGTCCACTCAGGACACATGATATGACCTTCAATTGTACACTTAGTGTAAGGCCTAAGTGGACGCTCATAATAGGGATGACGACTAATAAAAAAATTGCATTCTGTTTAGTCCGTCAGTTAGATCGTCCAAAAATACTGACACGTAATTTTCGCTTTTTCTAATTAATGAAAAAATACAAAGATATAGAGCATCAAAGTGGCATCAAAGCTCCGGAGTGGGGGCTTGTGACGTCACTTCTAAGTAAAAATTGTACCTAGGCGTGACGTCACGCGAAACTTAAACGCACTGTAACGTCGTAATTTTTCGTTTACGAGAAAAAAAACCGGCCAAGAGCGTGTCGGGCCACGCTCAGTGTAGGGTTCCGTAGTTTTTCGTATTTTTCTCAAAAACTACTGAACCTATCAAGTTCAAAACAATTTTCCTAGAAAGTTTTTATAAAGTTCTACTTTTGTGATTTTTTTCATATTTTTTAAACATATGGTTCAAAAGTTAGAGGGGGGGGGCGCACTTTTTTTTCCTTTAGGAGCGATTATTTCCGAAAATATTAATGTTATCAAAAAACGATCTTAGTAAACCCTTATTCATTTTTAAATACCTATCCAACAATATATCACACGTTGGGGTTGGAATGAAAAAAAAATATCAGCCCCCACTTTACATGTAGGGGGGGTACCCTAATAAAACATTTTTTTCCATTTTTTATTTTTGCACTTTGTTGGCGTGATTGATATACATATTGGTACCAAATTTCAGCTTTCTAATGCTTACGGTTACTGAGATTATCCGCGGACGGACGGACGGACGGACAGACAGACATGGCGAAACTATAAGGGTTCCTAGTTGACTACGGAACCCTAAAAACGTGTCTAAAATTCTTTGATAATCTAACTGACGGACTAATTAGTTTTTTTAAGTCGTTTCGCCTATTATGAGGCGTGCAGTGGGGCGGCGCGGCATGCATGTCAAGCAATTGAAGCTCATACAAGTGTCCTAAGTCGACGCTGCTTACGGCCCAGCCACGACATTGGTCTAAGCGCGGCAAGCAGCCATAGTGCGAACGAAAAGTCCCATCGCTGTGTCTCGCTCCGATGTATGGCCGCCGCTCCCCGCTGTCGCGCTTAGACCAATGTCGTGGCTGAGCCGTTAGGGTAGACGCACGCTCTCCCGCCCCGCTGCACGCCCCGCCTAACGCTCCGCTCCAAGCGTCACTCAGGCCACACACATACGATATGTGACAGTAATGGGCGTGTCGTTTATCGAGTTCGACGAAATTTTAATGGCTATCGCCATTCGTACACGTCCAACACGTCTGTCGAATCTGAACCGATCTATCAATCAATTTTTGCGTATTATGTTTATAGCCAGTCAAGGCAACGCCGTGTTGGGTACAGTGTTTTGTGGTTCGGATATACACGGTGTTCGACAAGCTTTTAATGTTTAAAATTGGTACAATTGGAAACCATTTGCTCTTACAAGTAACTTGACATATTTTTGATAGGAGGGGAAAGCCTTTTTGGTCGAATTAGGGCGGCGGCTCAGCGAGAGAGGCCATGACCCTCGTTCCGGGTATATTGTGGTGCAAAGGCTGTCTATCGCAATTCAACGTGGGAACGCATCGAGTGTGATGGGCACCTTTGCATCTGAGAGGGTCCGGAACGAGTTTTGTGAATAGAATTTAGTTTTATAGTAATGTTAGTTTTAATAGAGTAGTATTTTATTTTTGATATGTATGAAAATTCAAGTAGCATCAGTTATGTCTACTTAGGTAAGGTAGCTGGTAGGTAAGGTACTAAAGTAAAAAAATATCGTAGCTGAAAATTAAGAACCTGAAAAAATTCAAAGCGGAAGAACCAAGGGGGATGATGATGATGATGACTTGTAAGCGTTTTTAGATTAGGATAAGTACTCACTGTTGTTGGTCGACGGTAAGGGCGCGGCGGGGTGGCGGCGCTAGCGCCACGGGCCACGCGGCCTGCACGAGAGACTCCCGGACGAATTGCTCCCAGGAGGGCGATGACCCTGTTGAAAACAGCGTTCTAAATTCAACTTGTACTTTTTTAGTCTACGTTAGAATAGGAGTGGCTTTCGTTTATATGTAGCTAAGCAGTGTTCTTGTATACCTATATTTGTAGGTAGGTACCTATTACTTACGTATTTATATTTTTATAGGGTACATTTTTCGAACTATCAAAACGATTTGTCATACGAGGGCGACACTGAAAGTTTTTAGAACTGGCCATTTGTAAAGAATATACTTAATTAACAATTAAGATTACATTTTAAAAAAGGACTCTTTTGCCAATATAATTGTGTGTGCATTTCATTAATTTATCATTTATTTTACGATTTGGCGGCAAAATCGAAATTGCATGTTTCACTTCAGTATGTATTTCACTAGAGAAAATTTTCGTACCATAATTTTGTATGACTTTCGATGTCATTTAATTCAACAAAAGAGTTATAATTTATAATAGATCTCGTTCGTCCTTTCACAATGAAGACCCATCTCGTGGCACTGTTTACAACTGGTTTAATAAAATTAAACGAGGTCGCACTAATTTCACCGATGATCAGCGTGAGGGGCGGCCTTTTACGGCGATGACTGAAGACAACATCAGTGTTGTGAGGCGTATGATAGAGACTGACAAAATAGTGACCTACCAGCATATTCCGACAACCTTAGGCATCAGTATGAGTCAAGTGCACAAAATCCTCCATCGACATTTAGTAGTCAGGAGGGTTTGTGCCCGCTGGACAAGTGGACACCCAGACTCAAAAATCTACTCCTATTAAATACGAGTGGGTAAAGTTCATTTCTCAGTGGTTCCATCGGATGCAGTGATATATTGATGTGAAGGAACACTATTTTAATAATTTTTAAGAAAAAAAAAACCGTCGCCTTTGGGGTTCTGGTGAAAGCTACTTGCGAATTGGATTATGTAGAAATGTGTAGGTATTTTTTTAAACTGCTTTTAATGCTTTAATTATTTGATGGCAACAAAAATCAATATACGTATTTAAGGTTTGAGGAGTTTCCTGAATTCCTCATGAATCCGATTATAAGAAATCGAAGCTTAACAAAATTTGACTAGAAAACTCAATATGCTTAACAAACATAACTAAATAAATGTTACTGTTCTGAACTTAAATGCATGCTGTTCTTAGAAAAATACCAGAGTCACTATAAGTGTGCCGTTCAGATTTGAGGAGTTCCGTTCTGACCATCATCAGGAGTTCCACTGCACCAAATGTCACTGTTCTGGACGTAAGGGCATGCTGCTCTTATAAAAATACCAAAGTCACTATAAGCGTGCCGTTCAGATTTGAGGAGTTCCGTTCTGACCATCATCAGCAGTTCCACTGCACCAAATGTCACTGTTCCGTACGTAAATGCATGCTGTTCTTATAAAAATACCAAAGTCACTATAAGCGTGCCGTTCAGATTTGAGGAGTTCCGTTCTGACCATCATCAGCAGTTCCACTGCACCAAATGTCACTGTTCCGTACGTAAATGCATGCTGTTCCTTTAAAAATACAAAAATCACCATATGTATGCCTTTCAGATTTGAGGAGTTCCCTCGATCATCAGAACTGGGTTCTGAGAAAAATTGGACCAATCTGTATGCATATAATATCAATCAAAAAAAAATTTCAAAATCGGTCCAGTAACAACGGAGATATCGAGGAACAAACATTAAAAAAAATAAAAATAAAAAATACAGACGAATTGAGAACCCCTTCTTTTGAGATTTGAGGCGGCGGTTAAAAATATATAATAAAATGAATAACTTGCTAGTTTGCTTAGTTTTTTTATTTTCTAAGAGCTTTCAGTTTGGCCCTCGTATGAAAAACAATTAATGAAATGAGAAAACGATTCTATTGTCAAGACGATAGGGCGTGTTCAGATTTTTTTGCGCGCCTCTGCCGCTCAGACCTACATCTGATGGCGTCTATACGCGTGTGTACCATAAATGCGGAGTAAATTTTGTCGTTATATTTTTATTTGTTACCCATTTTATTGCCAATATTATACTGAGCTACGCAGGCGACTTCCACAGACACTTATATTTTCATAGATGAGTATTCAGAGTGTAAATTTAATACGGGCGAAAATGTTATCAGGTATATTTCTATAATTTACCTATATGTTACGAGGCGGTACACACTCATTAATAAGGAAGACACTTAAAGGTAATACCTAATTACCTATACTTAATTGTGGCCTAATTATTTTCCGTGCAGTTGACGTGGCATTACGAGATACAAGCTTTTTGTAACAAATATTCAACGTTGAATTCGTGTGCTGCTGAACATTGCGGGTCATATTGTATTGTCCAATAATTTATTCATTGCATCTCGAACCAAAATCATTACCGAAAGTTGGCGAGACTGAGCATTTTCCTTCTAACTTAGCATGCATAAGGCAAGTAAGTCCTTTCACGTCTTATACTAATGCTAACCCCCTGACTACCGTCAAAAGTTTTGCCCGAATTTAATTTACACACTGTATGTTATTACTAGGATGTTATGCCTGTATTAAAGTCTATCCAACGTCTCGCTTCTATAATCGTGTTTGCTAAGAACATAAGGAAAGTTTCTACGCGTTAGTCAAACATGAAAGCAGTATTCATAGTTATTTCTTTTATATAATTTAACCATGTACCGTAGCCGAATGGCATTTTTGCGACGCGAAACGAAAATGAAACGCCGCGAAAGGTAGTCTGGCTCGGTCGCGTCAATGCGCAAGAGCGATAGAGATAGATTTTCATTTCGAGCGTTTCGTTTCGTGAGCGTTTGTCCCATTCGGCTACGTACGAACGGCTACAACTAAAGCACTGGTTTAGTTGAAGTTTAGACTTATGTAATCCCTATAGACAAATAAAGTCTAAGCAAAAATGTACCTACCTCGGAACCATCAAGAGAAATGTACGGTGGCCTAGAACTTAGAAGGCAGTAAGTACCCTTTTGGTTGACTCTCGGCTAGATGGCGCTAAAATTTATACCTACTTGACAATTTTAAATGGTCTAGGTTATCAAATCTGAGGTTCAAAAGTTTTAATCCTGTGTCAAGAGATGGCGTTTTATGCACTATGTCAAAGACCTATATAACTCCATCTAGACGGATAAAGTCTAAGAAAAAAACGTACCTCAGTACCATATAGATAAAGCAGTGGTGACCTAGATGGCGTTACACCTTTGGGGTAGCTAGATGGCGCTAATATTAAAATTTGTCATTTTAAAACATATCAAGCTCAGAATATGGGCCAAATTGTCAAAACTGAGGTTCAAAAGTTATAAGCCTGTGTGGAGAGATGGCAGTCTATGCACTGTGATTACACATTTTGCTTTGACAGTAACGCTCTTTAATACTCGATCCTCTTTGACTATGTATACTCATATTACTTTGACAATAATCTCTAGATATAATCCACTCGAACCACTTTAGTTGAAGTGAGTCTGTGTATCTGGAGGCCACAAGCTTTTTTTAATACTCATAATACCGTTCACCCATAAAGAACTAATTAATGTGCCAGCTTCAAGCTCATTTTCTTCATAATTTTATAAGAAAAGCCGTTTATGATATCAAAGCATTTTTGTGACATGCTAGCAAGCAAGGCTAAGTAAGAGTTAATTCTCTTCTCTTCTTCTTCGTCGAAACCTCATGACTGAGGGTCGTGACCACCATAAGTCGCTGTACGTTGCAGTGCTCTCCACTCAGGCCGATCTCATTAAGAGTTAATTAAATTATGATGAGTTTAATAAAGTCATGCGTAATAAAGCCAGAAGTTTCAACCATGAGATTTACTCTATAGCACAAAAGTCATGAAAAATGTAGGTATGTAATTTTTTTTAGTACTAATTAACCATTTGAGACCGCTGTTCTCTTTCTTAATACAATGATATTCATTTTGTGCCACCTACGCTATCCAGTATCAATGATTATATTGCTCATGAAAATTGTAATGATGATTATACAATGTGTACATAATGGGTGAACTTTACTATAAAATTCGTTTAAATAATTTTCAATTTACCTTTGTATGTAAATCACTGTAAATAGCTTTAAAAGTAAGGTATAATAATTTATGTTTGCTATCTAATGCTGTGTCGTAGAAGTTTTTATTTTTCCCCTCACTAGCTCGAAAACACGTGTTTTGTCCTTCAATACCAGCGGGTAAAAACGCATTTTATTCACTAGTGAGTAAAGTAATTAGACTTTGAATAAAGTCAAATTAACTGCTTTAAAATTGATAAAAGTAGGTGAATCTAGTAATAAAGAGGATTTACCACCTGTGGAACTACTGGAAGCAGTGATAAACGCATTTTTTGCGTTGTAGTTTCCTCGCTATAATGAGGGGAAAAGTTTTGTGTTACACTCGGGTGCAAATGTATTTTACTTCTCGTGTGTTAAAAAAACTCGCAAGTTCAGGATTTTATTCTCGAACCACTCGCTTCGCTCGTGGTTCAACTATAGAATCCTGTCCACAGATGTCATATGTATCATAGATCAAGCAAACGTATCTACTTAGCGTGTCAAATGAACTCAGTGAAATCCACTGAGTTGTCCGTCTTTACTCGCAGCTTGCAGCTTTCGGGCGTCAATTTTTGTAAGTTGAAGTCAACCAAAACATAAAAAATGCCTCGTTACGTGATATTCAATTGCAACAACACAAAAATTATGAACAGGGCCCGTAACTTTATGCCGGTGACATCAATTTGACGTCACGCTACATATAGGATGATTCAAATAGTTTTATTGTAATAATTAATCATTATTCATTAATCAATTTTTATCATGTACAAATTACTTCAAAAGTAAGCTATTCATACGTGGAATAATTAATACCTACTTGATACGTGAAACGAAAAGGAAACAATTTGTTTTGTTTTAATAATTTATTGAAATATGGTAACAAACATATTTAGTAAATTGAATGTAAAAAAATAAACAAATGATTTAATTTACATTTCGCGTATCAAGTAAGTATTAATTATTTTACGCGTGAATGGATTAGTTTTGAAGTCATGATTAAAATGATTGATGAATAATGATTAATTATTAAATAAAACTCTTGAAATTATCCTATATGCAGTGTGACGTCCAATTTATGTCATCGGCATGAAAGTTACGGGCCCTGATTATGAACAATCAAGAGCCTGAGACATATTTAAAATTACAGGCAAGAATCAACTTCAGTACAAAATTTGACACGCTCGGCCCCTATGCAAATATATGAATTTGTTTCTTCTATCTAAATTAAGTTCTATGATCCTGTCACTTGCTCGTTTTTCAATTCCACACTCGGCGTTAAAATATAACTTTGCCCCCTTGTATAACAAATAGCTATTCTGAAGGTACATTTATTTCATGTCAACATATACATTTACATGCTGCTTATAACAGCTGAAGAAGGTGGAACTATTTTATACTAATAAGACGCTATGTACCCTTTTTCTGCAAATAAAATATTTTCAGTACAGATGGTGTTTTTTTTACGCACTAGTGCGAGAAGTGGTTCATTATATGCCAGGTCGAAACTTCGGAGGGTCATCTGTACTGAAAAACGTCGTACGATACACGTGCGAAAAGAAAATTCTCGTGCAAAAAACTCGTGGACGACGCAAAAACGACGGGATGTTATAACTGTTATAAGTTTGACGTGTCTCTCTGTCTTTCTGTTCGTCTGTTTGTCTGTCTGTCTGTATGTGCGTGTGTCTATCGTGGCATCGCAGCTCCCGAATGGATGAACCGATTTATCTTCATACTATACTTAACTGTCACCGCATACATCAGAATAACAGTATTTATCAGCTCTACTAACTTTGAAAATGAGTGCTTCATTTCGCCGTTAAACGTAAGTTTGGCGAAAAAAAATATAAACTGTAAAACTGTAATCGTTGTTTTCAATAAAAAAAAGTGCCCTCTTGACAATAGTCATACATTTTTGATCAGGCTTTATATCTAAAGCTCAGCGTTGCAGAAATATAGGTTGATTAGTTAGAAAATACAGCTCTTATCTAGTTATGACACCAATCCACTTTGATTAAGTACAAAAGTATTGATTAACCTACTTTTGTCAACACAATTGATGCACTTTCAACGAAGGTTTATGTACCTACTTATCAATTCGGCTCGTAAATGGTAAAAGTAACAATATAAAATAACATTTGCAATTGAAAACAAAATTTATGAACCCCAAAAATGTGTCTTCGTATACCCGAACTCCAGAAAAGCATTTCAATGACAATAAAATACCGGAGTAATATTTCTGAAATAAAATAGAGTATCTAAGCCATGGATTACCTCCGACAGGTTCTGCATAATGAAGCGTCGACGACTTGCCGTGACAAATAAGTCGCTTAACTTCAATCTTAGCTATATCCTGCTGTCAGGTTTTGCGATTTCGGAATTAGGCAAAGGTTAAGGGTATACTAACACAGTGTAATAAATTTATTCAAGTCTGCTTTCCAGGCTTTGTTGTACGTGAGCAATTCCCGTTAAGTTTGTACATTTGGATCACGTCTCCGATTTTGATAAAAATTGGTAGGCTGATATTAGAGTCCATGATGCTGAGCATGATCCACTAGGTTTCCCAAAATGTCCTAGGTTAATTGTATGAAACTTTCCTTTTCTAGTGGATCATGCTCAGCATCATGGAACTCTAATATCAGCCTATCAATTTTTATCCAAATCGGAGACGTGATCCAAATGTACAAACTTATTGTTGACATAGATTGTTACCTAAATTACGAATCAAATCGTTCTAAATTATTCTTATTGATAAAATGGAACGATTATATCAGCTTCATTGTTTTGAGAAGTGACCTAAATGTATACTAAAAACTTCAATTTGATGTTTGTAATAATTTACATAAATATGAAATGGTTACAAACAAACCCATCGTAAACCGGTGGCACACTAAACCCTAAAAATACTATTACAATTACTATATTATTAAACTTCGCACGGGTATTAAACATATACACCTTGCTCTTGAATAACGCTGTGTATAAATGAAACTGAATAAAATTATAATAATATATTATTAACTATACATAAGGCTGGTTTTATTGTATCGCGGACCGACCGCGCGGAGCGATCCTCACTGGCCCCGTAGCCGAGTGGCATTTCTGCGACGCGAAACGAAATCGAAACGCCGCAGAAAGGTAGTCTGGCTCTGTCGCGCCAATACGCAAGAGCGATAGAGATAGATAGATACGAAAGAGATATTATCGTGAGCGTTTGTGCATTCGGCTACGCACACTGGACTAATATGTATTCTTCAGGGAGCGACTTAACGGACTGTTTGTTTATGTCAAATGTCAGTCAAATTGAAAATGTCATTTTAAGGAGAAAAATGGACCAAAGTACGAGACCAAAATTTTGGCTTTTGCGGAAATAATAGCTAACGAGGAATCTGCAGCTTTAACAAGACAATTGGGCGTTCATTCACTTTGGCGCACTCGTTCGGAATAAGGGCTACTAATTATATGCAACATTAGTTAAAAATAAAAGTCATTAAGACCTACGACGACAAATTCAGTGATTATTTTCACATGACTCAAGATTATCACGAAATTAATAGTAAAATAAAGAACACCATTTCAGAAACCCATTTCCAGCAAACGCCATCAGGCTCTTTGCTTTAAGGTAATTGCTCAAGGTTTTAACGCATTCACTGCCACCAACGCATATACGCGTTTTCGTTACTTTCACCACTTTGTGACTTTGCCTTTAGTGCCTTCGACGCACAATATGTGAGTCCTGACTTTGTATGTCATGTAAACATTAAATTAGTATCGACTCACATGTGCGTCGGAGCCACTAGTTTATACGAAAGCGACTGCCATCTGACCTTCCAACCCGAAGGGTAACTAAGGCCGTACTGGAATTAGTCCGGTTTTCTCACGATGTTCTCCTTCACCGAAGAGCGACTGGCAAATATCAAATGGCATTTCGCAAATAAATTTCAAAAAAATCATTGTTATGAGCCGGGGTTCGAACCCGCGACATCCGGGTTGAAAGAAGCACGCTCTAACCACTAGACTACCAGTGCTTATACTTACGAGAATATATGGTACATGTAGTAAACCTAATTTTATGTAATTTGTATTTTTTTGTCTAGAAGGGAAAATGGGAAACTAAGATAAACAAAGAGTATCTGTTGTTTTTCCTATTTCTGTTGATAAGATGTCATTCTTTACTATTATTCACACGAGTAAAAACGCATTTACTTATGCTATACAGACAGTTTCTGTGTAAAGCACCAAAATGTATGTAACTAATATAGTTAACAGCATCATAGGGATCTTCCGTATAAACACGAGGAAATATAGTAAGTAGGTAGTATTAACTTATTATTGCAGCTTTTTGAACGCGGAGATTCCTTCGAAACCCTGTCCCTCAATTTTAAGATGGGGCTTTCGACTGTTTACGTTTTATTGAAATACGAACTGATGAATTTGGGGCTGTGGCATTTAACTCAAATACATATCTACATTGTAGCACCTGCTAATAGTGGTTCAGTCCATTTAATAGTGGTTCAGTCTATTTTAATAACAAAAAATATTTTTAATAGCCAAGAGTTTGCTTTGGTTGGCTCACTTCGCTTGTTCACTCCGCGCCATAATGTTTAGATCCCCCCACCATATGTATTACATAGTGGCTAGTGATCCAGTCGTCGTCGGTTCATACATATCATATCCAATCACCAAATATAATGTTTTTTTTTCTATAATTGTGATTTACGATTAATTTTGCTGCTATACCAACTTTAAAAAACATTGATACTTACTTATCTTCTTACTGGCCACATCAATCTGTCAAAATTTCATGTCAAATTCATCGCTTATTCATCAATGTAATCTAATGCGTATAAAATATAAATATTTGTGTAAAATTAATATAGGCAGTAAAGTTGTTAAAAAGGGATACATTTATTACTCAAATAAGTTAGACAGCATGACAGTAAAACCAAACCATAACAGTGAAACAGAAGGTATCTATTTTGTACCAGTTAATCTTCGGGCTAGATCTCGCTCGTGCGAGGAGGCCCTAAAAGACTTGTGAACCCCTTGTGAACGCCCTCGGTGATCCTTAACTGGCGTGAACTGGCGCAGGATAGGGCAGAGTGGCGATCTCTTGTGTCGGATCTCCTGTGATCCTCTTTGGGTCGCTGAGCCAGTGAAGTAAGTAAGCAAGTAATCTCCTGGACAAAAAGAGATGAAATACTACTGGGTTCCTTATAAGTGTCATTGAAAACTACGATACCCACAGATTCTATATGTGAAAATACCAGCATTCTTGCTAAAACGTGTGTTTAGTTTTTCCTACCCTGTACATACCTTGCTGCGCTTTAAAAATTGCGTGAAGCGTGACATGGTTGCCTTTGATATCCCATGGTACCAGTGGCAGCAACTGGCCGAAAACCGGCCCATGTGGCGTCGTGCTGTCCACGACGGTCAATCCAAGCACGACAATGCCTTGTTCTTCTCTTTGAATGATAAACGCATGAGGTGCCACGAGCAGGTCTCCAACCCCCACCCACCTGGGAGGGCATACACTTGCCGCGTTTGTGGACGAGGGATTCTCTCTCGAATTGGGCTACATAGCCACGAAGTGTCGTTCGAAATAATTCGGATGCTGCTTAAATCATCTGTCATCCTATTAGGTACCATAATAAAAACCCTATAATCAAAGACCCATGCTTATTGTTTGTAAACCTGCTTTCAGATTATGAGTATTAGCCACGATATAACTCATGAAGGAGGGAGAACCTAGAGAACGAACCTATGGAACGAGAGACGAAGTTGGTCATAAATAGAACAGGAGCGATGAGATATTGGGTACGTGCAAAAATTTATTTATTTTACTTTGAACATGTAGCTAACCCTTAAACATCTGTTCCAAAGACAGTCTCTTTGTACCCTTCTCCCCTACTTTAGTACCATGTTATACTCGTAGCTCAACTTGACTGTGATAATGACTTTAAGATGAAGTATTTTTCACTTTTCCGTTCGTCTGACATATCGTGAAAGTTTACAGCTCCGAGAGCCACTAGCTTTAAAACTAAATATTGCTTTATTATTGTATTCAGTGATATTCCGTCGTAGTTTGCTATGGAACCCTACAGAAATGAGTATTACATGTAATAACCTGGTAACGATACGAAACTTGACTCAAAGATCCAAATTGTTAGATTACAGCTAGTTCTTGTCTTGTTCTTCAGTTATTTCCTTGGAAAGAAAAAGTCAAAGACAAATTATTTTTGCCACCACGTGCGCGCTCTTATTAACAATGAATAAGTTATGTAAGGGCTTTAATTATCAAATTCTGTTTTTGTAATGCATACAACATCTGTGACTTAGAAAAATGGTTATAGTGTTTAGTATAGTATACAATATATATTATTATAAATAAGTTGCCAGGCCTTAATAGTGTACTTTTTTTTTTTTTTTTTTTAATGGGATAGGAGGCAAACGAGCAGACAGGTCGCCTGATGGTAAGCGATCACCGCCGCCCATGGACATACTTTTTTAAGTCCATTGTAACCATGTATATAAGACCATGGATGCAATAAATATGTAGTGAATATGAAAACTTGATGGTATGTCTATTTTATATTTGTGTTTTTTAGATTTATGTCACACATTTTTTGAGGTAATTGCTTTTGTGTGTAAACTTGGATTTTTGGTAGGAATATTTACAATTAAGGTTGAACATCTTTGGTTTTGTCTGGTATTTGTCAGAATTCATTCCATAGTTCAACTATGAGAGGCTGGAAGTTGCTTATTATTTTGTAGTTATGGCTAGAGAACTGGGATTTCTTAGGAATTTTCCAGCCCTTGTTCATTAGGTACGTCTTCGCACTAATTATGCACCAGCCATATTTCAATCAATCAATCAATCAATCAATTATTTATTCGTGATAACTACAAAATACACAAGTAAGAAAACAGAAACAGCAAATAAAAGAAATTAAACATATAAGTTACCACGAAATTTCCATATTCTTTTTTCCAAATTTCCAAATTTCCATAAATCAATTCTAAATTCAACATTATACATAAAATAATACCTACGTAAAAGACGTCGAACAAGGTAATGTCATTAAATATAACAGTATGTCGAAAGAAACAGTAATGTAGTATACTATATGCAGACCTTAATTTTATCATATAAGAGGCAAGCGATCAGAAACCATGGACGTCCTCAACACCATATGTTTGTGTTGTACCTACAGTTTGGAATGTGTAAAACAAAGTAGGTACGTAGTTTGAACGTATAGTAAGTAGGTAGGTATACACTCGTATATACGACCCTTAATATATGACTAAAATATTTCTTTGTTTATCTAGATAGATGTCATTCCCGTCGTACTCGGTCGTACGTTCTATTACGTGAATTACGTCGTAGTAAAATGTATTCAGTTTGTTGTTAGGTTGTAAAGTTAGATATCTGGGGCAGGGATACGCAAGAAGTCTAGGCTATGACGTTTCATCATCCTCATTGCGTTATCCCGGCATTTTCCACGGCTCATGTGAGCCTAGGGTCCGCTTTGATAACTAATCCCAAGATTTGGCGTAGGCACTAGTTTTTACGAAAGCGACTGCCATCTGACCTTCCAACCCGAAGGGTAACTAAGGCCTTATTGGAATTAGTCCGGTTTCCTCACGATGTTTTCCTTCACCGAAAAGCGACTGGCAAACATCAAATGACATTTCGCACATAAGTTCAGAAAAACTCATTGGTACGAGCCGGGTTCGCACCCGCGACCTCCGGATCGAAAGTCGCACGCTCTTACCGCTAGGCCACCAGCGCTCTAGGCTATGAAGAGTATGAAGTTTATAGGTATTTATTAAGCCGTGGCAAAAGTAAGTGGTGGCGGTAAATGGATCGTGATGTAGCTATAGAGTCGTCTTTTTTTAAATACCACGTCGGTGGCATACGATCCACATGATGGAAAGCGGTCACCGTAACCTATGGACGCCTGGAACTCAAAAAGTGTCATTAGAAACTTGTACACTCCTTTTTTGAAGTACCCCATACCCTCAGAACCAGGAATACCTCGGCAGGACAGGGGCTCATTCCACAGCCATAGCGTCACAATCGCGTTCTTTCAATGCCTTGATTGCCAGGAGTGGTATTGAAACTTAGGCAGTTTCATGTGCTCTACCTGCCCCTTATGAGAATACAGGATTGCATACCTATTTATATGTATAAGTATGTGTATGTATGTATATAGCTGAGCGTTACTGTTCTAGCCTCCTGTTTCTCTCTGCTCTCCTTTCGCTCTTGTGTAGGGGCGCGACAGAGCCAGACTGCGTTTTGTTTGCCATGTAGCGTTAACAATTTGTCACTTCTGCTAGGCTGGCAGGTGAAAATAATAATTGCAGTAATAAATATTAAACATTTGTAGTTAAAGGTTGGCGCTTCCTATTAACTATAATGTACCTGTATCAGGAAGACCCGCTTTGTAGATTTTGTTATTTGCAGAGTAACAATCAAAAGAAAAAGCTTGTTATGCTAGTGCATTTTTTTCTATATGCATTGTGTTCTCGTGTGTGTATTATAGTGACAGGTTTAGAAAGATTTGATCGACCACTGTAGCGATACGACCACTGTGTAGATGTGGCTCAGGGTTCAGCTCGTAGCCCGAGGAACAGGATCAGCAGCAATAACGTAGACCACGCCTTTAGATTTGTATAGTTTTAATGAAGAATAAAGTATGTTCTGTACAAAAATATATAGTAAGTGCGTAGGTAGGTATATAAAATGGGTACGTATGCGTGCATCTAGTAGTGACATCAATAGTAAATTAAATACCTTGAGTGGGGTTCGATCTCTTTGTAGCAACAACTTGGACAATCATAGGCCGCTTAATATCGACGCTGGCTCGCTCCCGATAATGTACGGTCGGAAAAAGGCGGTAGGACCATGTGGCCAGAGGGATGAGGATGACACAATTACACACACTAATAGTCGAGTCTGTACGAAAGTACGGTTCCTAAGATACAATTTGCAGTCCATCTGCATCAGCCGGCAGCCCCTAGGATTCACGATTTCATTTCCTTTCCACCCACTACTAAGTGTGGCTATGAAACTTGAGCAGGTCGATGTGCTCTTTCTATCCATTTTGGGAATACGGGCGTGAGTTGTGTGTGTAATGAGTGAGTTGTGTGAGTAAGGGGTCTAAAAATTGTGATGAGTCATCATGGTTTACAGCACTAGTCCATAAGAGAAAAGCGACACCAAGGTTTTTTATAGGGCTGATTTCAATACAGTTACCTTTTCAGGTCACTTAGGCCTGATATATTTTGACATGTTTCATATCGTATTAGTATAGTAAAATAGCTCATAAGCAAAATAAGAAGTTTCACGAATGTTGCACGCGATAGACAGATAAGACCAATGATAATTTGGGTTCGAATCCCGGTACGGGCATTTGTTTGTGTGATGAGCACAGATATTTGTTCCTGAGTCATGGATGTTTTCTATGTAAGTATGTAAGTATTTAAATAATTTATAAAAGAAGACCTATAATGGCTATAAGGCCAGGCCGGGCAATAGTAACTGCAGGGAAGTAATAACTAATCAGAATATCTTCCATATTTTACATTATTCACTGTATTTCTATATATGTCCAGATAGCGTGTAAGCTGTTTGATAATTTCACCGTGGCGTGGATGGCCTTGATATACCAAATGATCTTTGATCTACACGCTCGTGTAGTTTTCGACGAAATAGGTTGTATGCGCGTGAAAGACGGCCTCTCAAACATTCTATAAAATAGGTGGATTTAGTGTGATTTACATTTTTTTTCTATAGTTAGTTGCATAATTATACATATACACCATTCTATGTTTATTTGTAACTCAATCTTGAGATTTTTATGTTTTGATAGTATTTTAGCGATAGTTTACGAGTAAATTGCTCCGCTCAAATTGCGATGGCAGCGAATGTCGACTATTTGGTAGTATTAATTGCCCCGCCATATTTTATATGAAAATCAACAAAAGTAGTGATGTACTCGGTTCAAGATTTTGCATCGATATTTATACGTGATTTATTTATTTCATTATTTTAGGTTATGGAGATCCAACAGCTAGTATTACAATATAACACACAGCGGTTCTGGCTCTGGAAAGGGATATATTTATATTTTATGGAACGCCATAGTGTATAATCCATTATTTTAAGCATTTAGGCTCCTATTGTACTGATTATGAACAGAGAATAAGCCAGGGGTGCGCGGGTCCGCGGTATATCATCTATGGACACAGTACCGACATATTTCTAATAGGTACAATTCCTATCACTGTTTAGTATAGAGACCAGTTTTAATTACCCCGCTAACATCTTGTAAGTGTTTTTTTTTTTAAACAAACGGAGAGACCTACATACAAAATGGGTGGTTTATTTAGTTTCCTTATGCTTTGACAAACTACATGATAACCGGATTACCAATGTAGGTTCACCGTAACGAAACTTATTACTAATTATCAATAACTATTTCTGCCATCTCATAGAAAAATCGCATTGTAAAGTATACGCAATTTTCATTTTTAGATGAGAGCCAGAAAATAATAAAACATAGATAACTAATCTACAGTGTCAACCAATTGTTAGTAATATTAACGTAGATAGTAAGTAGGTTTAGGCAGTCAAAGTTGTACTTTATATTTTTACCTTAATATTTATTTATAATACTTTCAAAGCCTACTAAGTAATTTCAATCTCACAGGCAGATTCTCCGGTCGCTGCTTGCTCCTCATACCCACCCAGAAACTCTGCCGTGTGTCTGCTGATATCACAGATCAATACAACAAGATGGCCCTTACAGGGCGACTCGCGGTCACCAAGCATACGACAAATCAGGTTTATAAAAGTTTGAACGCGTGCGACACCGATCAGTAGCGCCCAAGTATACGACCCGCTAACAGTGTCCGTGTCCGCTCGGGAAAAAATCTTAAATAATCAATTTTGGTTGCAAACAATGGTCTCTTACAGCATAAAGTGGTGTGGCAAGTCTTCTAACACTTCTACATGTAAAAGATGGAACAACATTCCACAGTTAAGTCAAATTAATTATTTTGTTGAATATTGTTTATTGTCCGCGGAGTTCATTTATACTGGTCAATATGGTTGTGCTGAGCGGCGCCGAGGCGCGTCCATCCCTCTTTACCGAGTTAAAAATGTGATATGCTATCCCTTTCACGTAAACGACTAGCCATGGGGCCATGTTAGTTTATGTCTGTTGCGGGAACTTCGTACTGCCGTTCGTACCATGTGCTACCATTTTATGAAATATAAAAGAAAGCAGATTTGTAATAGTGAATAATTATCTAGAATCTGTAGAGTCTGTAGTGGTATTTAGTTCATTGATTAGTTTAGAATATTTAGTTGGTTATTTAACTTAGCAAACGTAAGTAAAAATGCACAGTTTAGTTATTAGTTACTAGAATGATTTTTATTGAGATGCTATCACAATTATCATCCTCCTTGCGTTATCCCGGCATCGGCATTCGCCACGGCTCATGGGAGCCTGGGGTCCGCTTTGGAAACTACTACCAAGATTTGGCGTAGGCACTAGTTTTATGAAAGCGACTGCCATCTGACCTTCCAACCCGAAGGGTAACTAGGCCTTATTATAATTTAATTATAATATTATAATTTGTTGCAAAACAAATTCACCACAGTACTGGTACCGGTACCATTGTCTATAATAGACATGTCCCATTCCCATCCCTACTGCTAATCATAAAGGCGCGCCATTATTTGAAACGACCAATGGCAGCACCGTGCGCGCCCGCCTCACCCCGCAAGGATTGGTGATTTGCGTCTCGAACAATATCGCTTGCATTTGGCTTCTAGTGGGGTGTTCTGTGGCTGATATTAATGCTCTGCACTACAATGTTAGTAACCTTTGCCCATTATTTTTGTATATCGCAATGAATCGAGAATTTTGACGATACGCACATCATGGATTAATTATTTTATGTTTTGTAAGAAAGAGAAATAAATATATAAGATCATCATAGGTAAGTGTGCCATACTTTTTAACCGCCGCCTCATCGTCGGTTTTTTAGGGTTACGTAGTCAACTAGGAACCCTTATAGTTTCGCCATGGGGTCTCTATTGGTTCCCATTATTTTTTTAGTCCGATTTTTACAATCCATAACGTTGTTAGTCATAATTTTTAATAGTCATATTATCATTAGTCATAAAGTTGAATGTCAGAAATTGGAGGTCAGATTTTTGCAAGTCATCATTATTGTTAGTCATAAACATTGTTTGGCATAATAATCAAATTGCATTTTGTATTATGGACATAATGTTGAAAGCAATAAACATGTTTGTCATAATTGTCGTAAAGTATATTTTCGCAAGTAATAATGATTACTGTCCACATTAACTTTAATCATAACATTCAATGGGATCTATATCATTTTTCATTAAGTTTGAAGTCATAATGTTTGTTCGTGTTCACTATCGTTAGTCATAATTTAGTTTTTCACAGAAGATACTTTTTTGGGGTTCCGTAGTTTTCGTAGTTTTAAATTTTCTCGTTGGGCTCACTGATTTTCCCGCCATTTCGTCTTTTACATGTTATGTGTTTAATTTTTTCATGTCGCTTTTAAGAATATTAGGCCCCGCCAGCGATTCGACGGAGCCCCGCTATAGCGGGGCTCCTATTTCTGCTCTGAATGACACAAGGTAACTAACGAACCTACCCGAGAAATGAAAATTTTCTCGTTGGGCTCACTGATTTTCCCGCCATTTCGTCTTTTACATGTTATGTGTTTAATGTTTTCATGTTGCTTTTAAGAATATTAGGCCCGGCCAGCGATTCGACGGAGCCCTGCTATGCGGGACTCCTATTTCTGCTCTGAATGACACAAGGTAACTAACGAACCTACCCGGGAAATGAAAATTTTCTCGTTGGGCTCACTGATTTTCCCGCCATTTCGTCTTTTACATGTTATGTGTTTTATTTTTTCATGTTGCTTTTAAAAGTATTAGGCCCCGCCAGCGATTCGACGGAGCCTCGCTATGCGGGGCTCCTATTTTTGCTCTGAATGACACAAGGTAACTAGCGAACCTAGCTGAGAAATGAGGATTAAAATAATCAATGAGCTCACTGATTTTCCCGCCATTTCTTCCTTTGCATGCTGATTTTTGTAATATTCGGCTTCGTCAACGAGTAGAAGGGGGGCAGGGGTCCTATTTCCGTTCTAATGGACGCGAGGTAAATGCGGACTACCAATAAAGTCATAAGGTATAATGTATCGATTGTCCACATTTTCGTTAGTCATAATTTGGTTTTTCTCAAAAACGCGTAACTTTTCAGGATTGCCATAAAACAAACCTAACCTAACCTATCTATAGGTGACCCTAATGAAACCGTTTCAGAATGATGACTAATGATAATCTGGCTAACAAAGGGATCCGTTTTAAATGTTATATTCATCAACTTTCTTGATTCTAAGATTATAGTATTCTATAATATGGGTTGTTAACTTTAGAACTATTAAACGTTATTCGTAACAAAGATTATGACTTATGAGGTTTATGCCTTAAAACTGTATGCAGAACAATCAGTAGGGCTTCAAAAAATGTGCCTAGTAATATTTCTGGATAATTATTGTTATGCCTTTCAATTTTATACTCATCAACTTTATGACTTTTAAGGTTATGGCATCCAATATTATGGGTTGTTAATGTTAGTACCATTAAGCATTATTCGTAACAAAAATTATGACTAGTGATGTTTATGACCACAAAATATATGAATAACAACTTATGACTAACGAAATTCTGAACAAAAAGTTTATGGGAAAGAAAGGGGTCCCTTTCGCCATGTCTGTCTGTCCGTCCGTTCGTCCGTCCGCGGATAATCTCAGTAGCCGTTAGTTAGCACTAGAAAGCTGAAATTTGGTACCAATATGTATATCAATCACGCCAACAAAGTGCAAAAATAAAAAATGAAAAAAAAATGTTTTGTCATAAACTAACTATCAAACCTTCTCATACTTATTGCCTAGTTACTGTTGTTGACATTGTTGACATATTTTGCTTGTCACTCAATTGAAAATATATTGTTATGATTGAATAACGTACATGTTTCTATTTTATTATGTAACATGTTTTATTAGGATACCCCCCCTATATGTAAAGTGGGGCTGATATTTTTTTTCATTCCAACCCCAACGTCTGATATATTGTTGGATAGGTATTTAAAAATGAATAAGATCGTTTTTTGATAATATTAATATTTTAGGAAATAATCGCTCCTAAAGGAAAAAAAAGTGCGTCCCCCCCTTCTAACTTTTAAACCATGTGTTTAAAAAAAAAAAAAAATCACAATAGTAGAACTTTATAAATACTTTCTAGGAAAATTGTTTTGAACTTGATAGGTTCAGTAGTTTTTGAGAAAAATACGGAAAGCTACGGAACCCTACACTGAGCGTGGCCCGACACGCTCTTGACCGGTTTTTTTTTTGTAATGTTTGTTCC
The DNA here is from genome assembly GCF_023078275.1 of Leguminivora glycinivorella. Classification (NCBI taxonomy): domain Eukaryota; kingdom Metazoa; phylum Arthropoda; class Insecta; order Lepidoptera; family Tortricidae; genus Leguminivora; species Leguminivora glycinivorella. The sequence continues at coordinate 8,602,261 of NC_062998.1, read as the reverse complement.
ACGATATCTCCGTCGTTACTGGACCGAATTTGAAAAAAAATATTTTGATCGAATATATATGCAATATGAATACAGATTGGTCCCATTTTCCTCAGAACCCAGTTCTGATGATGGAATCCTGGAGAAATCGAGGGAACTCCTCAAATCTGAAAGGCACATATATGGTGATTTTTGTGTTTTTTAAGGAACAGCATGCATTTACGTCCAGAACAGTGACATTTAGTTCAGCGGAACTGCTGCTGATGGTCAGAACCGAACTCCTCAAATCTGAACGGCACACTTTTAGTGACTTTGGTATTTTTATAAGAACAGCATGCACTTACGTCCAGAACAGTGACATTTGGTGCAGTGGAACTGCTGATGAAGGTCAGAACGGAACTCCTTAAATCTAAACGGCACACTTATTACTTTGGTAGTTTTGTAAGAATAGCAACAGTGACATTTATTTAGTTATGTTTGTTAAGAATATTGAAAATTTTGTCAAGCTTCGATTTATTATAATCGGATTCAGAGGAATTGAGGAAACTCCTCAAACCTTAACAGTATACGTATATTCATTTGTGTTGCCATCAAATAATGAAAGTACTAAAAGCCGTTTTTTACAAACACCTACTACATAATCCAACATTCGCAAGTATCTTTCACCAGAACCCCAAAGGCGGCGGTTTTTTTTTTAATTATATTAACCGACTTCTTTACCGAAAAAGTAGGAGGTTGTAGGTATATAACATATTTGGGGCTCACATTTGTCCATGTTTCATAGTATGTTCACCGATTACGTCGAGACCCGTGGTCAGATTACAATAATTCTGTTTTTGTTTGAAATGAGCTACCTCCAAAGTAGTCCCATATTAATCTGGAGCTGTTCTGATGATGGGATCTATGAAGAGTTGAGGGAACTGAAATTTTAAAGGCACATGTATGGTGATTCGGTGTTTTCTTAAGCAACTCGAGCAGTTTCTCTCAAAAACGAGTACTGCCATAAAGTGGACCTGATGCGCCCCCCCCCTCCATCTCCCCACTCACTACTAACTACTAATAGACTTATTTACTACTACTACTATCTTTCTCGATTAGGAGGGCCAAAGTTGAAATAGCACTGCTGCAAGAACCTTATGCATGGAGGAACCGGGTGGCAGGCCTGGGACATCTGGGGGGAGCTCTGTACTATGAGGGAAATGGTGAGCTACCTCCTAGAGCATGCATATATGTGAGTAATAATGTGAGAAATATGGGATGTTTCATGACCATGTGTTGCAGAGACCTTGTCGTGGTGGAGACCTACTTCATCAATGACGAAGGGAAGAGATGCAAGGTGGCGCTGGCGTCCTGCTATCAGCCGGGCGACGTAGAGACACCTACAAAGGAATTGGAAGAGACGGTTCTGAGGTATAGAGGTAGGAATATACCCCTGATAGTTGGTTGCGATGCTAACTCACATCATGAGGTGTGGGGTAGCACCGACACCAACGAAAGGGGGAAGCTCTATTAGAATTCATAATAAGCAATGACCTGGAAATTATAAACACAGGTGATACACCGACGTTTATAACAAGGGCGAGGAGAGAAGTGCTGGACATCACTGTAGCATCGAGAGAGATATCAGGCAAGGTAAAATGTTGGAGGGTGGACGAGGAGGACAGCATGTCTGACCACCGAAGGATACTCTACAGCATTGATTGTCGGGTAGAAAAGATGAAGGTAAGAAATCCACGCAAAACAGACTGGACGAAGTTCGGAGAGGAGCTAAAGAGGACTTCCGTCTCGGGTGGTAGGTACGAAAGTATAGACGACCTGGACAAAGGAGCACTCAGGCTGAAGGAGTTAGTAACAGCAGCATACCACAAGGCATGTCCAGAGAAACTCGTACAGGCAGGTAAAGGACAGCCATGGTGGAGCAGAGAATTACAGAAGGTAAGGAAGAAGGTTCGCAAGGCTATGAGGGTGGCGGTAAAGAAAGGCGACACTCATAGTTGGGACGAGTATAGAGAGGTCAGAAATAAGTATACCAGACTAAGAGAGAGAGCTAGACAGGAGGGCTGGAGAAGATTTACGGAAGACATTGACAGTTACTCAGAAGGTGCGAGGGTGGTAAAGCTATTAGCTGGTGACCGGGCGTGCCAACTGGGGAGCCTAAGAGTAGACGGTGACCTAATCACAGAGCCGGAGAGGGTACTGAGTACAATGCTGAGCACACATTTTCCGGGCTGTGAGGAGGTGACAGAGATAGATGAGCAGGTAAGCCGGGGGGAGGCCGACTGGGGAGGAGCGGCGGAAGTGGTGGGGGAGAGCAGGATGGAGTGGGCGCTCTTCTCCTTTGCACCCTTCAAGTCTGCGGGCCCGGACGGGGTCCTACCGGTACTACTGCAGAAAGGGTATGAGCATATAAAAGATGACCTACTGGAACTGTACAGGGCAAGTATCGCTCTCAGACACATACCAAAGGTGTGGAGAGAGGTAAGGGCGGTTTTCCTACCTAAACCAGGCAAGAAATCATACCAAGAGGTAAAATCATTTAGAAGCATAAGTCTATCGTCTTTTGTCCTAAAAACCCTAGAGAAGGTGATAGACAAGCATATAAGAGAGAAGGTCAACGGCAGTGGTGACCCGCTTCACGGGAATCAGCATGCATATATGGCTGGGAAGTCAACGGAGACGGCTCTTCACAACCTAGCTGTGAGGGTGGAAAGGGCCTTAGAATCAAAACAGTACGCTCTAGGCTGCTTCTTCGACGTGGAGGGGGCCTTTGACAGGGCTACCTTCCAGGCCGTGGAGGAGAGTCTGGTGAGAGAAGGCATCCGACCGACATTAGCGCAGTGGATAGGCAGTATGCTAAGGTGCAGGTCTATAACGGCGGAGTTGGGAGGTATAACAAAGACGATTAGTCCCAGGAGGGGGTTCCCGCAGGGAGGCTGCTTGTCACCCTTGATGTGGTGCCTACTTCTGGACTCTATGGTAAGAGAACTCAACAGGGGAGGCCTGTACATGCAGGCCTACTCTGATGACGGAGTACTACTGGTGAGAGGCATGGTCCTCAGCGTCATGAGGAACATAATGGTAAGAGGTCTCAGACAGGTACTGGGATGGTGCAGAGGGAGAGGACTGGATCTCAATCCGTCAAAAACTAAGCTGGTGTTATTCACTAACAAGAGGAAAAAAGAGCTGGAACCCATAAAAATAGAGGGTGTAGAACTAGAAATGGTAGACGAGTTCAAATATCTGGGCATTACTCTTGACAGTTCGCTTAGATACAGGACTCATATCAGAGAGCAGACGGCTAAGGCCATAAGAACGCTGTACCAATGTAAAAGGGCAGTAGGGAAGAACTGGGGACTGAAGCCGAGTATGATCCACTGGATTTATAAAGCCATTATCCTACCCAGGGTACTATATGGGGCGGTGATCTGGTGGCACAGGACCCATATTGGAGAATATCGGAAGAATCTGACAAAAGTACAAAGATTAGCTTGCCTCATGATGACGGGGGCAATGAGAACCACCCCGACACATGCTATGGAGGTGCTGATAGGCTTAAAGCCCCTCTGGATTGAGGCAGAGAAGAGAGCCATGGAACAGTGGTACAGAATGAAAGCATGCAAGGAATGGAGAGGAAGTTGTGTGGACAAGAGACACGCACTGATACAAAGAGAGGCACTATCAAAACTAGAAATGCTGATGGTCAATAATGACCTCATAAAGAGGGAGGAGATTTTCGATAAGAAGTATAGGGTACATATAGGAGAAAGAGACAACTGGAAGGTAGAGGTCGTGCACCCAACGACTATATTTCACAGATGGCTCTAGGAGAAGCTCTACAAAGCTAGCAGGGGCGGGAATAGTAATCCCGAAACTAGGAGAAAAGGTGTCGATACCACTAGGGAGATACACTAGCGTGTTCCAAGCAGAGGTATGTGCCATAGCGCGCTGTGCACGTATATTAAAAGAAAGCGACAAACAAGATGGAGCCGTGGTAATATACACCGACAGTCAAGCGGCGCTAAAGGCTCTGAAGAGAATATCGGTGACCTCGTCCCTGGTGAGAGAATGCAGGGAAGAGCTAAACTCGATAGGCAAGCATAGAAGTGTAACGGTTGCGTGGGTACCGGGACACCAGGGAGTCACAGGTAATGAGAAAGCGGACGAGTTGGCAAGGGCGGGGGCGGAGACGGAATTCTTGGGTCCGGAACCGGCTCTGCCTATGTCAGCTGACGTCACGAAAGGAGTCATTGAGAGGATAAAAGAGATGGAAGCACAAAGAGCCTGGGAAAGAGAGACCAGTTGTAGACAAACGAAGATGATGATAGAAGGTAGAGACCAAAGGAGAACTAAGTATCTTCTGAAACTAGGTAAGAACAGTCTAAGAATGCTGACCGGTATCATAACGGGACACAACACCCTTAACAGACATATGAAGATAATAGGTATCAGTAGTGACGAATCCTGTCCACACTGTGGTAAGGAGGAGACTAGCTTGCACCTACTAGCAGAATGTGTCATGTATGCGGCACCGCGACATGACACATTCGGTAGAGACAATCTGGGAGAAGATGAACTCAAGGATGTCAAACTTAAAGATGTCCTTCTGTTCTGCAGGAAAACAAGAAGATTTGAGGAGAGAAGTGTGGGAGGGCAGCCGGGACAGTAACCTGCAGCTCCAACTCCAGGGAATTGGGCTGAATGAACGCACCAGCGATCGACAGCCCGCCTGTACCCGGCCAGGCGTCCCTACACTACATCTACATCTACATCTACATCTTTCTCGATGTTCATTCGTTATAATTTGTTTCAGACTAACTGTTAGAAGGAGATCGTCCAATGACGGCGTTCTTGTGCTATCAAATAGGTACCTAATGTGAAGATAATACCTAGATTTCTACTCGTCTAATACCTCGCCTACCTCGAAAAATTCAATAAATCAATCAATCAAAATATTTATCGTTGGCCATGAGTTACAGAGATGTTATTATAATGTATGAACAATAGTCTGCATGTCCTGCCTCATCAGAGAGGCGTACAATATAGTTTATATTCTGGCTTAGTAGTAATATAGAACGAGTTTAAATACTTAGGTAGCATAATCATCAGCCACTCCAGATGTATACCACTGCACGAACAGCGATGGCAAAGGGGTTTAATTAAAAAAAAAACCTTTATAGCAACCCTAACTTCGTAAGGCCCAGACTTACTCTTGAACTAAAAAGGTACACATTATTTAGAGTGATACAAATTCAGTATAAATTGTGTACTAAATCCTCATTTAATGTAAAATTCCAACAAAAGGGGAAGTTGCAGGAGAGCATAATTAGTCACGATTTAAATATTTCTAATAATAATGTGATCCAGTAGGTACCCAATACCCATAGACCCGTAGTGTCCATCAGGATGGCGTGATAGATGACTGAATAGTCAAAACATTTGCACCAAATAACTGTACCTATAGACACACTATAGAGTAGAAAACTGTAACTCAATCAATGAAACATTAAATAGATAGTTACATAGATACGCCGTTCTGATGTCAGCTTGGCGCGCATAGCCGTGTATCGCCCCAACGTGTGGAAACTAAATTTCTGGAACATAATACTCGTATATATCAATAAACTGTACCTCACTAAACTGCCAATTATAACATTTAAATCACACGTGATATTTATTTATTTATTTAAACTTTATTGCACAGTAAAAATATACAGTTACAAAAGGCGAACTTAATGCTACATGGCATTCTCTATCAGTCAACCTTTAGGCCAAACAGAGAAGACCAAAAAAAGGTGCGGGAAAGGGGCGGGTGATATCGGTTAAATCAACAAAAAAAAATTTTATTCAACAACAACATACAATCACGCCTGTGTCCCATAAAGGGGTAGGCAGAGCACATGAAACCACTAAAGCTTCAGGGCCACTCCTGGCAAACAAGGGGTTAAAAGAAAAACGAATTTTATTGCTCTGGTTTATTTAATCCTTGAATGACATGTATCTATGTTTGCCATCAATTTGCAACAGGCGCTTGTTTTCTCGTAACACAATATATAATTACTAGCTTTTGCAAGCGGCTTCGCACGCGCTGAAAAATACTGTTATTTTTATTTAATTATGCATCCTTTTGTAGGGTGAAGTGGTCGACAGTGGCACACCTCGGACACTGGCGATCAAATATATGAAAGAGGCGCTTTCCTAGGTTTGCTCTCTAAGTCTAAGCTCGTGTAGGTGAACGCGTACTATGCTTGTGTGAGTGCAATATGACAGGTAAACTGTTCGCGTTTTTGACAGGCGGTAACTGTGAGGTAACCGAGAGGGGGTGGAAGACACTTTCAGCGGTGAGCGGGAGCGGCCATACTGTACGATAGTACTCTTTATTATACTGTGACAGTGGTTCGCTTTCTTTCCGTAGGCTATATCTCCGGAATTATTACTAATAGGGAGTGACTATTAAGAACAATTGTTAATTAAAAATAAGTCATATCTTTCTTTCCTGTTTATATGTGCATTTATTATATTGTTGAGTATACTCCGAAGACAGCGCATGTGGCAGACAAGGGAAAGGTTGCTCGACACGGTCGACCCTAAGTAGCAAAACTTATCGACTACATCAAAGGGTACGCCTTCCAGCGAGATGGACGGCTGGAAAGTGTAAACCTGCGCTTGCGGTGGCTGGGCCATGTGCAGCGTATGGAATGTGCTCGTTTGCCCAGATGGACCATGCTGAGTCAAATCGCATTAGGCAAGCGTAATGTAGGACGGCCACTACTCCGCTTTAAGGACTGCGTAAAGCGCGAAATGGTAGCGTTTAACATTGACTACACCTCATGCACATCTCGGACACTGGCGATCAATTATATTGAAGGAGGCGCATTCCTAGCACACAGTCTTAGCTCGTGTAGGTGAACGCGTACTATGCTTGTATGAGTGAAATATGACAGGTCGACTGTTCGTGTTTTTGACAGGCGGTAACTGTGAGGTAACCGAGAGGGGTTGGGTGGCACTTTAAGCGGGGAGCGGGAGTGGCCATACTGTACGATAGTACTCTTTATTATACTGTGCCTCATGGGAAGACCTACGTAGCAGCAAACTGCGACGAGCGGAGGTACAGCCTTTTCAGAGGCCGTGAAACCCATGATAGGTTCTGGTTTCAAAACTTAGCCCGAAAACGGGCAGTAAGGCACAATGAGGATCGCTTTCGTGCGAGCTCTCATTTTAGTTTTAATATTGACAGATGTGGTAAATTACGCTGATCACGAATTGGATTATATAGCCACAAGCGGCGCTGTCACTCGATCAGAGATGCTGCTTAAATCATCTATAAAGATGCACAAGGCCTAATGATGATGTATATTGTAATAATTTTATATGTATAACGAGAAAATAAGCGCCTGTTGCAAATTTATGGCAAACATACATGTCATTAAATAAATGAGAGCAGTAAAAAAATTGTTGTTGATTTGACCGATATCTCGTGTGATTATAATGTTATTATTGGTAGTTTAGTGAGTACAGTTTAGGTACAGTTTATTGATATATGTTTCAGAACATAGTTCCCACACGTTGGAGCAATACACGGCTATGCGCGCCAAGCTGACGTCAGAACGGCGTGTCTATGTAATTATCTATTTAATGCTTAATTTCTTGAGGTACAGCTTTCTTCGCTATAGGTACAGTTTAGTACAGTTTCAATACAGTTATTTGGTGCAAAATTTTGTGAATATTCAGATGTCTCTAACGCCATCCTGACGGACACCCTGCGTGCTGGAGCCACCTCGACAGCTGCTCTGACGGCAAGAGGGCAGATGGTTTAACTCTGGTGCCATTGGATCGAGCGGGGTAAGTGCCTTTTGTACCACCCGATGCCACCTGTGTTAGCATGTTTGTCGCCTCACAATACATCTTGATCGTACCGTATGGGCGGCAGCATGAGCTGCTGAGCAGGCGGCAGTCCTACCGTGGAGACATCTGAGTGCTGGTATGCGAAGTCCGTTCTTCGCGCAGAGGTTATCCATCGTGAGAACGCGGCAAGTGTGATAGGTAACTTTTGCGTTGGGAACGATGCGGGGTGGGTTGTTTGACCAATTTAAGTTCTTAGTTACGTGAGTTTGTTTAGCTGTGTGTGTGTGTGTTATTTTATATATGATCAAACGATCTTCGAAAGCGAAGTTCTATCGATATTATATGACTCGCTTCATTGGAAGATATAATTATTAAGTTTACATTTTATTTTTTCGTGCAATATGTTGCCAGTAGATTAAATAAACTATAATAATGTAAACTTAATAGTTATATCGAACAATGAAGCGAGGAAATATAATTAAATATTGTATTTTATAAATTAGGAGAGTTTATGGAATATTGTCGACTAAATGAGTGTAATTGTAGGTACTAAGCGGTTTCCAAATTGTATTTGCCTTGTAAAGGGCTATAAGTAGTTTTATTCATATAGATTATTAAAAATAGAAAATTGCTTTTAAATGTGCACTCAAGAAAATATGTACCTTATAAATCTTATAATGCATGCACGGCATGCACACTTTAGTTTAAGGTACAGCGTGCAGAGGGGCAAATCTCGACTGTGAGGTGAGGCAAATGTAACTGGTCCATTCTTTTCATGTTTTACAATGTTTGCATTATTAGTGTCCACCGGTTATATATGGTAGGCGTTTTCAGTGGAAACCTGTAGTCGCGTTAGAAAGAGACCAAAAGTAGCATATGTCACTCTCTATCTCTTCAACTATCTCCACTTGAAAAATCAGGTCAATTCGTCGCTCCGTTTTGCCGTGAAAGACGGACAAACAAACAGACACACACAACTTCCCATTTATAATATTGGTATGGATTAGTATGGATAGACCCATCCAGGTTAGTAAATGTGACCGATGGTTTACCGACTAAAACCCCTCGACTGCCATCTCAGGGCTAGAAGACGAGGTCACAAGCACGTTTCGGCACTCCTTTGCAACCTCGCCAACCACAAACACATCTTTGGAGGATTACATGCCCTCTGTATTACTACATAGCGGGCTACAGATGCAGCGTGCTGGCCGCCCCAGGGACCTTTATGTAGACGGCAGACGTCCCCGAGTGAAACCTTTAAGGGTGTTCATACGCCAGTCGCCGCCGCCCCACTCTGAGAATGCTCTCCTGTGGCAAGCATATTACAATACGAGGGAAACCAGGGAAAGAGATTAATTCAATAAAATATATAAAGAGATACTGTTGTATTATTTCAGTGGGCAAAGTTGTATTTTAACGCTGTGTGTGGAATTGAAAAACGAGCAAGTGAAAGGATTCTATAGTTGAACCACGAGCGAAGCAAGTGGTTCGAGAATAGAATCCTGAACTTGCGAGTATTTTAACACACGAGAAGTAAAATACATTTGCACCCGTGTATAAAACACAAAACTTTTCCCCTCACTATAGCAAGGAAACTACGTACGTACGTACTACTAAAAATGCGTTTATCACTGCTTCCAGTAGTTCCACAAAAGGAAAATCATCTTTATTACTAGATTCACTTACTTTTATAAATTTTAAAGCAGTTGATTTGATTTTATTTTAAGGTCAAATTACTTTACCCACTAGTTGATAAAATGGTTTTTTACCCGCTCGTATTTTAAGGACAAAACACGTGATTCCGAGCTAGTGAGGGGAAAAAGTAAATATATGTAGTATTAGGTATATTATGTAGGTACTTAACCCTTCGTCTGTGTTTGATAAGGATCCTAACATAAGGCGTTGGAGGCGTTAATTGTTTTATGACAATTTTTTGACAGACACAGCCGAAGGGTTAAGTTCACAAGGCCTGATTCAGAATATTGACAATAAGATGCAACGGAGGTTATCTTTATCAGTCATACAGTAATCTAATATTTTCATCACAGTTGCTCGGTAAGTGTGTCATTGTTCCCAAGGGTAGCGGGAGTAGCAGAAAAGTAATTTTCCCAAGGGAGTTATGAAATTTCGAATGCCACTAGTTTGTTCTTTAGTTTTTACTGCACAAGTGTGATGAAAAACAATGTAACTCGAAGCGTAATAATATCGCAAATTAGTCTTTGAATCACTCCAGTAGGCTGTTGTAATTTCATCATACTGTCGTTTGCAATATTTAGATTACGCCCCGAGTTTCACAATCTACTACTGAAGGCTGAGAAGGCAAATTTACAGGATATGAGTTAGAATTTATAGGTTTACCGAAATGAGGTATTTTATAAAACTTCATTTGAAATTCGTACGAATTGTAAAAAAAAAAAAATAGTTACTCAATATTCATTATAATAAAATTAACCTGTATGGTCTTTCATGGAATGTTTTTACAAGCAGTAACACCGATAGGTTTTTTATTTATTATAATCCGACTAAATTATATTTTAGCAACGTCACCATATTTAACAAAATAAATCAAGACATTTCTCAACCTTTATAATTTTGACGTATAAATCCGGGTCGCCTGTACTGCAATGAAGCATTCATGTGGTAACACCTAACATGGAGCAGTAAATAATAAAGACTGATATATAGGTAGATGATACTGACGGATAGCAGTGTTGTTTGTAGAATCTTTATTAATTATATTAATACTAGCTGTTGCCCGCGTTAGAAAAAGACAAAAAGTAGCCTATGTCACTCTCCATCCCTTCAACTATCTCCACCTAAAACATCACGGTGTCAATTCGTCGCTCCGTTTTGCCGTGAAAGACGGACAAACACACTTTCCCATAATTATATAATTTTAGTATGGATTAGAGTTTAAGAATTACTCGGTACTATAACACTTTAAGTTCTCGCGCTTTGTACACATATTTAAAGTCACACACAGGTCGAACGCGATTAATTAACATTATTTTTACCTTTTATCCCAACGTTTCGGCCAGGTTGCACTGGCCGTGGTCGCGGAAGACTGACGTCCCAGCAAAGTGTCACCGGAGATGTAAACAACACAAAACTACCCGATATTAATTTATATAAATGTTCGGGGTAGACAAATAAATATAATCTACCCGCTTTTAGTTATTGTTTATTTCCCACCGCACGACACACAGCACTCACAACATCCGCGCACTGGTCCGAAGATAGATCTTTTGGTTTGAACATTTGAATCACTGGTCCCCATGTTGGCGATAATCTATACCCGTCTTCCCTGTTAAAGTTTTTAGGATATTTTTTAATTTCGATCGCCTCCCTCACAATCCGGTACTGTCAATAAATTGAATACCATTAACCCTTTAAAAATGTTTAAAACGTTATAGTTAATTAATAAACTGTACACACACACACACACACACACACACACACACACACATATATATATATGTATATATATATATATATATATATATATATATATATATATATATATATATATATATATATATATATATATATATATATATATATATATATATATATATATATATATATATATATATATATATATATAGTATATATATATATATATAGCTTTCTTTATATAAAGAGTGACAGTCTTTATTGATAATTTCTCTTTGCACCAACTAATATAAACCGATCAATTAACGAATCAGCTATACCACCATATTTTGCAAACTAATTTATGACGTTTTGTAACCTTTATAATTTGGCAAATACATTCCGGTATGCATATTGCGAAGAGAAGAACGGAGTGACCGGGGTGATCGTAGGCGCCGTCCGTTCACTCACCCGCCCGAGTCCGGGCTAACCGTGGCCGTCTAGCAAGAAAACGTGACGGGCTATCCGTCACACCTTCGGCACGTTGCCGGCGCGGGCTAAATCGAAGCGCCCGTGATGACGTAGTCTTTCCATACAAAAAGGACACCGTTCCGGTCCGTCCCGTTCCAGTGTGAATCATTCTTAAAGAACGGACGGGTCCGCGCGGACGACAACATCAACTTCATACAAATTGATCGCGCAGATCGCTCCGCGCGGACGGTCCGCGTGACACTAAAACCAGCCTAAACAACATTTGCAATCACCACAATGATACGTCTATTCATGGTGATCTGTAACGTAACGCAACACTCGAAATGTCGGTATTTCACATTAATATCATGTAAAAGGCGCTTTGTGAGGTCAAAGCATTATAATGGCACATTTTCATAAAAACGGAATGTCGGATCTGTCTCGGCATGTTATTTGCTTCGTTGATCCGAGGGTCATTCTTCAACGCGTGTATTTATATTTTCCGTACCCAGAAGGTATACATGACATTAAAATTAATGTACATACTTAGGTGATTTAGTACTTTTTTGTATTTGATAAGGGGACAAATGTACCTATAGTAGATATATTTGTTATCTTTAGACAAGTTTCAGCTAAGTTGCAAAGAAACCTCCCTGGAGTATCTTTTACGCCGTGGCTTGCGTGGGCGACGGTCGCGCGACGGCGATGCGACGCATATGAAATCAAACCTTATCGATATGGAAGTATGAGACGCGACGGCGACGGTCGTGCGACCGTCGCCCACGCAAGACACGGCGTTAGCGTTTGAGACAATAAACAAACTCTGGGGTCACCTTACACAAATCGGCTTGTACTAGGCAACGATATTACGTCACGGTCAACCAATTAGGATCACAGACCACTTGCATTATTGACCATAGAAGTTACTTTTGACCAAAGACATAATTATGTAACTCCGTATAGACGGATAAAGTCTAAGAAAAAAACGTACCTCAATGCCCTAAAGAAAAAGGTACGGTGGCCTAGATGGCGTTATACCTTTGGTTCCCCAAAGGTATAACGCTCGCTTAGCTCGGCTAGATGGCGCTAATATTAATATTTGACATTTTAACACATATCAAGCTAAGAATATGGTCCAAATTGTCTAAACAGAGGTTCAAAAGTTTTAAGCTTGTGTCGAGAGATGGCAGTCTATGCACTGTGGTTACACATTTTATTTTGAAAGTAACTCTCTATAATACTAGATCCTCTTTGTTTTTGACATTGACTGTGAAAAGGTTCTACAGTTGCCTAGGATTCAAATCGGTTGACTGTACCTATCTACCTATATGGAAACCATCCGTGCGTCAGCAACAAATATCATGTCATCTTATATATATATATATATTAAAGTCTACTCAAAATTCGAACTCGAGACTATCGCGTCATAACCAGTAAACCAGTCGTCAAATAGGTGAATAACTATTTTATCAATAATTCTTGCCGCAGAATGTTCCCGAATTTTTCCCAAGATAAAATAAATACTTTTTCAGACGCGTAAGCCTTTTTTATCACTAGCAAGTTGGCAACATCGTCCTTGTATTAGTTTTCCATTCCCACCCTCCGTTAGTAAAGTACTCCCTTAGGGCTTACAAGTATAAAACGTAAGTCGTTGAGAAATTGACATGTAGGATAAAGACGGCCATAACATCATTATTATAATATTCATAATATACCTAATACTTTAGACAGGCAATCATGGTCGCGTGATATAGTATTTTTACCCTCACTAGCTCGGAAACACTTGTTTTTTCGTTCAATACCAACGGGTAAAAACGCATTTTATCCACTAGTGGATAAAGTAATTTGACCTTGAAAATAGTAATTTTTTCTGCTTTAAAATTGATAAAAGTGATTGAATCTAGTGATGACGATGCTTTACCACCTGTGGAACTACTGGAAGCAGTGATGAACGCGCTTTTTACGTTGTAGTTTCCTCGCTGTAGTGAGGGGAAAAGTTTTGTGTTACACTCGGGTGCAAATGTATTTTACTTCTCGTGTGTTAAAAAACAACTTTGCCCCCTTGTAACTATAATAAATAACTATTATGCAACAGGCGTTTAAAGGAGGTCAAAAAAGACGCGTGGCGTGGGTAACAATTTGAGGCGAAACCGAAGATTGTTATTAAGACGCCACGAGTATTTTTTGACTCAGTTAAACACCGTTGCATACATTACTTTTTCTACGACCATGCACTTAGTTTTTAATAGTTTTCTTGAATAGCTTTCGTGAAATTCACACTTTTCCTGTATTTTGACGAAAGGTTTGCACGGTCAGCTCAGCTGCCCAAAGCCTTCCCGCGCACGCGCGCAATATCGTTATAACAATGCGTTGCCGTGGTTACAGAGCCAAACAATGCGTTTTCAGTTTTTCGATACTGCACGCATGCGCGGAAAGCTGGCGGACGCTGGCTTTGGGGAGTAGACTTTTATGTAGGTAGGGTTTTAAAGATCTATGCACGACCCTGTAAATGAAGAATAACAGTTCGGGAGTAGAAGAAATGCTATAACGTCAGGCCGTCCTTTTCGCACTATTTGCGAGTGCATCAGAAACGCACCGATCCGATAAAGTTTAAATATCGAACTAGTGTGCTACGCCCGCACTTAAAAAGTCGCAACCCTCCAAAATCCTTGTACAAAGCAAAAAAATGACTGTATTAACATTGTGGCTAAAATGCGATTAGAATTAAGGAGCGTGGCATTATGGCTATACAAAATAGTATAATAGGGCGTGTGGGCATTCTCTTTTTTTTAATCTTAATGATTCGAACAGAGGTCCAACCAATTTAACTTGAACCTCGAAATCATTATTCACGAAGACGTTTGCTTTGGTTCTTTGAAAGAAAGAAAGAAAGAAACGTTTATTTGGTGTATAAGTAAAAAAGTCATGCTTTTTCAAAATGTAACGTTCAGGTGAACGTTAGGTGAAGTAGGTACTTCCTCTACATTACAGTCAAAACCCATAAAGCAGGAGAATTGCGTTTAGAGTAGTTTTGTAAGATGCATTGAGTCAACGTTTTCCACTATATTTGTGGTTACTAGGACAGTTAAAGTCCATTGCACAGGCGTTACTGATACCCAAATAATTATGTCAGTTAGGCACTGCTGGTATCAGTGTACCCACTCTACGTCTCACTATCACCACAGTATAGTAAAGAGTACTATCGTGCAGTATGGCCACTCCCGCTACCAGCTGAAAGTGCCGCCCACGCCCTCTCGGTTACCTCACAGTTACCGCATGTCAAAAACACAAACAGTCGACCTGTCATATTTCACTCATACAAGCATAGTACGCGTTCACCTACACGAGCTTAGCGTGCAGTATGGCCACTCCCGCTACCCACTGAAAGTGCCGCCCACGCCCTCTCGGTTACCTCACAGTTACCGCATGTCAAAAACACAAACAGTCGAGCTTAGACTGTGTGCTAGGAACGCGCTTCTATCATATATTCGCCAGTGTTCGAGGTGTGCTATCACTCTTCTGTCACACCTCGGACACTGGCGATTAAATATATGAAAGAGGCGCGTTCCTAGCACACAGTCTAAGCTGTAGTGGCGCGACAGAGCCAGACTGCGTTTGCTCGTAGCCACTCGCCACGTAGCGTCAACGATTGCCATTGAAACTTCGGCTACACCGGCAGGAATAAAGGTCGACCACAGAATTACAGTTAAACCAGAATGAGTAGTTAGGTCAAAAAGTGGGTCCACATGAGAGGTCATTGCTTGGGCTGGTGTCCCTCTCGCACTTACTGACAATATCAACATTATTCAGTGACGTCATCACTGTCATACATGGGGATACCAGTCTATTTTCAAAGTTACTACCAAATCTACTAATACCCATTTGAACATATTTTTTAATTATACAAATCTTTGATTTATTGGCATCAAAATAATTACATTATAATTATTTTCCAATTCTTTGAAATATATCGAAACCCTAGTTTGAATATAACACTAAAATAATATAAGAAGTTATAAAGTCAGGTAATATACAGATAAAAATACTACTACTATGGAAACCTCTTTAACACTGGCCACACGTGCGAGAGGGACACCAGCCCAAACAATGCCCTCTCATGTGGACCGTTTTCGCTAGTCTGATACGATCACCTTTCTGTCTCAGAGATAAGGTTCAATTTAGTATCGCAAAAAATGTGATTCCACAATCTAGTTTAATAATTCTAAATCTATGAGGTCGACTATCCGAGCTCTTGCTCTTGCGACTTTGGAATATAAGCGCAGGTTATTTCACTGAACTTTCGCCGTAAATGTGCCCAGTGCTCATTAATCAAAGTCGGACTTATAGGAACGTTCAATTGACTGACCTTGTACCTAATACGGCAGGCGGATTTTATATGTGATTAACTACAAATTGATGCATTATTACACAAACTAAGTAACTGTACAGTATAAGGACGACTCAGTATCAGTGTATTTCCGGCAATAAATAATTTCATTTCATTTCAGTAGTTAATCTCCGGCAGCGGTGACGCGATTGGTATTTGTCTCTCTCGCACGCGCCGCGCGCGGCACGGCAGCGCCATCATCCGGTTTCGCATGTAACTACTCTCTCTCTCTCTCTGTACCTCGCTGCTTTGGGGCTGCGTGCGAGCGCTACTCAAGGACAACCGCGCGGCACAAAATTTGATAGAAGAATTATTACCTACTGGGTAGCAGTGCTACTGTGGTATACTTGCCTATGTTATACTTGTGTAGCTAAATTAATTCGTAAAAGCGTAATTGAATGTGTTAATTAACCCTGAAGCGACAAGTAATATCTGTAACACTGACAGTAATATTCTTAACTTGTTTAACTTAACATTATTCATTTGGAGGCGGCTTAGCATTTCTTGTTCTTCCATAACTTTTTATTGCATCCATACATTTATTATTTAAGTAGTATTATTTTTCTGTTGTATGTAACTTAAATCTTAATGAAACCACAATAATTATGCTTTATGAATAGTCATTCAACACAATAATTACGTCTGCACTACAATCCAGTATGGATTGATTGATGCGTATACTAATATTATAAATGGGAAAGTGTGTGTGTCTGTTTGTTTGTCCGTCTTTCACAGCAAAACAGAGCGACGAATTGACGTGATTTTTAGGTGGAGATAGTTGAAAAAATGGAGAGTGACATAGGATACTTTTTGTCTCTTTCTAACGCGAGCGAAGCCGCGTGCAAAAGCTAGGACTTTTATATCTAGATATACGGCCTAGCCGAAATGACGATTGTTGACGCTAGACGTCGTAATGAAGTCTGGCTCTGTTGCGCCAACACGGAAGAGCGATAGAGATACGAGTAGATGCATTTGTTAACGTATCTTGAGCCCCTTTAGAGCCCTCAATTCTTTCATTTTGTAATCAAGCCTGCAATGCGCCTTCCCATTTACAAAGCTTCACGCATTTCGGCCCTCGCTTGAAATTCCGCTTAATTCCCTTAATGCCTCGATTGCAAACACGATTTAACGCTCGCACAATTCCTTTGTTGTTAGTGCTGAAAACGTTTACCGATGTTTTCTATACACCCACGCAATTACCTATGAATTGTTCCAGTCATACACTTTACAGACGCGTGTTTTTAACCCCTGACGAAAAAACGACGGGGTGTTATAAGTTTGACGTGTCTGTCTGTCTGTGTCATCGTAGCTCCCGAACGGATGAACCGATTTAGATTTAGTTTTTTTTTGTTTGAAAGCTGAGTTAGTCGGGAGTGTTCTTAGCCATGTTTCATTTAAATCGGACCACTACGTCGCGGTCGGAGGTTTTTTCAAAATTTTGATTTTGTGGTAAGGTTATACTTGAGCTAAATTGTTTACTATATTTAAATGACATATTTCATCAAATCTGCGCGGCATGAATTTAATGACACGAATTTTACTGTAGGTGATATGATATAAGGAATCCGAAAGATTTTAACTAGCATACTAGTTGGATAAACTTTATCGTATCGGTGCGTCCCTATCGCACTTACAAATAGTGCAAAAAGGACGGCCTGACATTATGTCTTTTATCACGCGATAGTGCCTTCCTGCCTGTTCATTTTTAACCCCCGACGCAAAAACGACGGGGTGTTATAAGTTTGACGTGTCTGTCTGTGTGTCTGTCTGTCTGTCTGTCTGTCTGTCTGTCTGTTTGTCTGTCTGTCTGTCTGTCTGTCTGTCTGTCTGTGTCTGTCTGTGGCATCGCAGCTCTCGAACGGATAAACCGATTTTGATTTAGTTTTTTTTGTCTGAAAGCTGAGTTAGTCGGGAGTGTTCTTAGCCATGTTTCATGAAAATCGGTCCACTAATGTCGCAGTAGGCTGGTTTTTTCAAAATTTAAATTTTTATGTGGATTGTTTTTGTTTTCTTTCTTATGGAAAATTAATCTACGACGTTACGCCATACGTTTACCATTACATAAAGTAGCAATCTATATAAAATTGTAAGTAAGCACCGCCGGATACCAATTTCCGTGTAGCTACACACTATTTGTATTGCGTACACGCGGGCTCATATCAACATATCCGCATTTATTTGTTCACGTACGTTCCATTTCAGAGCTAAGATTATATGCTGCAGACTCCGAATTATGGAATATTTATGAAGAAACAAAGTGATAATGAGACACCGTTCTAACGTATTTCTCTATATACAGTGTGTAACCCTTTTATGGGCGATAAATTAAAAAAAAAAATCAGCAGCAATGCAACTGTAAACATGGTTGCGATGACAGTTAATAACATGAGGTAAACACGCGATATGAGCTATTAAAAGTAACTGTCAACGAGCGTTTAACCTGAGTGAGTTATCATTACATTTCCGGCCAAAATATTTTACATACATACATACAATCACGCCTGTATCCCATAAAGGGGTAGGCAGAACACATTAATAATAAGTTCCAGTGCAAAAATGGGGTTGAAAGAAATCCAAATTGTGACATTGCAGTGACAGGTTGCCAGCCTCTCGCCTACGCCACAATTTAACCCATATCCCACAGTTACTTCTACGACAGCCACGGGAAGAAAGGGGGTGGTAAAATTCTTAACCCGTCACTAGACGGATCACAACACCTCACAAATTATTTTGTATAAAAAAATTCTAAGTAATAATTATTTATCTAATTACATTTCTTGTGTACTATTTTTACTTCCTAACCAACGTTAAGAGATTCGCTCGTATTAGATTTACACACTGTATTTCGTCATAGTAGGTTGTGTTATATGCGTAGGTACCTAAAATAAAATTAGAAAATCATACAATTTTGTGTGAATTACAGTGAATATATTTATGCTTCTTCTATAGAGTTAGTGGTCTGTGTGATCGGGGTGACACAATCATATATTTTGTGGTGTACCTTTAGTAATATATATGTGTTTGCTTATGCGTCGTTTGTACGTATCGTTTGTGGGTTTTGTTATATTCTCTACTGAGACAAAGACGAGTAGTTCCAAATGTGGTATCCTTTTGTTATATTTATATACACCGTGTTTTTATTGAATTCCGTTAACTATAAGGGAAGGTTATTTAGGTCAAATAAAATTAATTTCTTTAAAAACCGTCCCAACTCTTACAGTTATCGGATTATTAAAAACTAATTGAATCACTGAACACGTGTGTGGCAATTTCTTACCACTTCCTTGTGTTATTTGTTTTGACATTTGCCGTCAGACACTTGACACTGACTTTAATGTTAGGGTTAAGGTTCTCTCACACTAATTAATTCATTTATTGTGTATGGAAAGGAAAAAAATATTTTTGAATTTAACGTAAAGCGATATACAGGATGGTTCCTGATGATGAACCTAATGTCGAATTTAACGGAAAACAAAAAAAAAACACGGTGTATAGAGGAATGTGACATACTCGTATAACAGCGTTTTCTTTATTCGAGACAGACGCTTTAAACACCGAGCTACCCAAGTCAGCGTGACATGTGTCCAATTTCTTGAATACATGCAACCTCTTCAATATCGCACCCTTTTTCCAAAACGGGTCTAATATATTTTTACAAAGTTTTTAAATGCTTTCCTTATATTAAAGCAGTAACACTTCGTAATAGAAACTATTTTCACCATCCACAACACGACATAATGCATTGCGTCTTGAATTCTTACACAGAAGTGTTGACGCCGCCAAGCTTCAGACGCCATGTTAAATAATAAAATCGTTTGTCACTTGTTTGTCACACGGCACGGCAGGAGATAATCCCTTGTTGACATCACGTAGCTTTTCTACAGTCAAGGTATAAATATAGATGCAGACAAAGTGCCAAAATTATGTATACAGGACTTTATTGCTTATACAACCTATTTTTATTGAATTCCGTTAACTTTAAGGGAAGGTCTTTATATCAAATACAATTAATTTCTCTAAGAAACTAGCGTCTTAACTCTTACGGTTATCGAGTTATTAAAAAAATAAAGATAATTACTGAACACGTGTGTGACACCTTTACCAATTCCTAATGTTATTTTTTTTGACTTGTTCCGTCAATCACTTGACACTAACTTGAATGATATTCTTAAGGGTCTCTCACACTAATAAATTCATTTATTATGTATGAAAATGATGAAAAAAATTTTTTTGCGAATTTAACTAAAAGTGATATACCCCTGTGGTTCCTGATAATGAACCTAGCTACGTGTCGAAAATAACGGAAAACAAAAACAACACGGTGTATGCTTCTTCTTCTTATCGTGTCGAGGTTTCTTTCTTATACAGTAGATGCCCAAATTATACATTGCTTATATGCTAAGGTTGTGGATACACGTTTGTGAAACTCCGTCCACATCTATATTTAATACGACTATATGGCATGTAAACATGCGCGGTACATTTTCAACTATTTTGCTATAGGGTAAGGTCGAAATTGGTGTATACCGGTAGCTGTGTAGTGTTGTTTAGGCGCTCTAGAAACGGGAATTACGGGAACTCCTGACGGATAGAAGATGTACCTGTGCGGTTAGATGTTACTTCAATCATTTTAGAGGTCAACGTTATAAAATAGTTATACTCTGTCAAACAAGTCTGTCAGTAAATAAGAACAAAGAAAACTATATGCATCCTTTTCTCTAGGGTGCTACAGAAAAGGATACCTATAGTTTTCTTAGTTGTATGTAAAATTGATTCGTATTTGAAAGCATTTAACGCATTTTCTAATGTATTCAGTGAATACGATGTATTATATAACCACTACCTATTGTTATTATTTTTATTGATATTTGACACAATGAAATGTAATGTAACCACTGACATGTAATTTACTTTTACCAATAAAAAATATGAATATGAATATGAATGTTCTTATTTACTGACAGACTTGTTTGATAGAGTTTAAGTATTATGTATTGTATAAAGCAGTGGTGGCCAAACCTTTTCCTTGCGGGCCAAAATTTTAATGAATTTTAGAGGCGGGCCGGATTTCCACCAAAAATGCATTTTTACTACACTGCTGGTTTCGTAGCTGAATGGCATTTCTGCGACGCGAAACGAAAACGCCGCGAAAGGTAGTCTGGCTCTGTCGCGCCAATACGCAAGAGCGATATCTACGAGCGTTTCGTTTCGTGAGCGTTTCGTGAGTCGTCACAGACGAGTCGAACGCGATCAAATAAGATTTTTACCTTTTTTCCAACGTTTCGGCCAGGTTGCACTAGCCGTGATCGCGGAAGACTGACGAAGAAGAATTAGTCTCACTATCCTCATTAGAGATGGGTAGTGAGTAAATACTCAAGAGTAAATATCGAGTAAATACTCAGTATTTACTCAAAATACCCGTATTTACTCGTTTTTACTCAAATTGGTGGGTATAAACTATTTAGCGTGCTGAAATGGAAATACAAATTAGAAATATTGGTGTATTTTGTTATCGGCTACTAAGTTAAGTAATCAAATTTATATGAATTTTATTTTAAAGACGTGCTCTCTATACATGTAACTATTTTTCACAAAAATAAAATTCAGAAATTACCAGTGTGTTATACATCATCTGACAGGTCTATAAAAATTAATTGAATGTTTCTAAAAAAGTTTTTTAATAATATGAACAGTTTTGGAATAAAACGATAATTAAGGCCGAAATAATGTTTATACCTTTATAACTTTCGAATTCGTTGTTGGAAAAATATCCAGAAACCGTCAAATTATTGCCCATGTAATACAAAATACAAAACTAGTACTTTAAACGTCATCAGCTGAGCCATTTTTGAGTTTTCTACCCTTAATAAAAGGTCGTAAGTGCCACATTAACAATCACTTCCGAACGTCATGCCGTTATCTAAAATATCAATTTAATTTAAGTCTCATACTTTTACTGTAAATACCTGCTTTTTTAAAACAAAACTGCTAACTAAACATTATCACAATTTTTTTCTCACAATGATTACCTCTTTTTCGACAAACTAAGACTCCCATAAGCTTCTAATAATATAAATCTCATTTAAACATGTCCACACAGTTAAAATAAACACGACTAAGTACTTAAATCTCATTTTTTTAATTATTTTTAGGTAACAGTTTCTACTCACCCAAATGAGTAAATACGAGTATTTACTCGGTGCTTTGAGTAAATTACGGGTAAATACTCAGTATTTACTCACCCCTACCCATCTCTAATCCTCATTGATAGATGTCCAAAAGTACGAAATTAAAGGTTTAAAATGTGGTTTTCAGAAAAAAAAACGTCAAAAATAATTTGAAGTGCTAGTTTTATGAATAACATTTACTTTTTATGTAAAAATACATTCGAAAACAGTAAAAAAAAAATTAAAAAAAATTATGTGAATTAAAAAAAATATAATTCCCTTAGCCTCAGAAATGCGTGGTTAAAATCTCTCGCAATGCTCACGAGCACCGTGTATACCTATACTTCCTACATATGTAAGCACATAGATAATAGATATATATACCTAAAGCGGCCTTTAATTATTGTTATACTCAAACTTATTTACTCAGTTCAAAATTTCCCCACCAGAGGGCGCAGCGGCGTAACCAACTTCGCCGCTCGCGCTAACTTTTACAATTTTCATTGAATTAATATGTCTACACAAATTAGTATATGCATGAAACTCTTTACATATGTAGAGTACAAGGGTAGCACTGAAGGTTTATGGAAAGGGACACGTAGAGCTAAAACTAAAACACTATTAGAAGTATATATTTTAAAGTACATACCTACGTAAATATTTTGAAGTAGGTAGATGCCATTTGGACAACTCGTTTGTACAAAGCATGTTATTCTTTAATTATTGATGCTGCAGGCAAGGCAGATAGTTGATATGGTTCATTGTAAGCGAAATGTTGTTTGTCGTGTTTTAATTGTATTCTGTTATGTTATTCTTTTTTTTTTTAGTTTTGTGATTTATGTGTATTCTTACTTTGTTATGTAATAAGGTTTATTTTTTATTTTTCTGTCTCTTTTCGAACTCTTCTCTTTATTGTTGTGTGGGTGTTATCTGTCGTAGCACCACCATGGGCCCTACGGAAGACCAGCGCTGGCTTCCAGCTAGCATTATGCTGAGTTGTGTCCATTTCGTGATGCGCACTTCATATTTTGTTCTCTGTTTTTGTTCTATTTTTGTGTGTACATGTACGTACGTGTGAGCGTCATGAATATTTGTCTTTTATCTTTTTTTAAATTATTGATGGGGACCAAGATACGTACTTATATAGGTACGTTCGTAATTTAACAGCAATGAAAAAAAAATACATCGCAGGAGTGTATAAGACTAACAAAAATGTTGCATGATAGATAATGAGGTCTAATTCGGAGCATAAATATGTACATATACCTAAAAGCTGTGCCAGGGTGAGCAGTTTTCTTCTCAAAAATTTCAGCATGCCCCGCGTATATAAGAATATTTTATGAGTTACGAAATTAATAAACAGAGTGAGAAAAGTAAATTTTATGTTATGCATTTCAGGCCGATTTTGTTAATATAGACCAAACGGTGCAGATATCTACATATTGTACAGTAAACGACGATAAAAAATGCACATCGGTCTTTGGAAAGAGACAGTTAAAGTCACATAAGCAAGAAAGAGACAACGCTCTACGAAGACGAAAAACCGATGTGCATTCATTATCGTCGGGTTCATTCTTTTTATGTGTTTGTTATCCATTTTATAAATGACACTCATTCATGCGGTCTAAAAGCTTATGGTTTGGTTACATTATTTTTGGGGGTTAGTTGTCAAAATTAAGGATAATTCTAGGAAAACCATGATATTGATCCACCTATAATATTTCACTCATGATAAATATGTGGTCTATTCTTGAAATTCGAATGCAGCGTTCACAATTTTCAGCAATCCTTTCGCGGAAAATAAATCTCTGCCGTTTTGCTCGAGAGATAAAAGACAAATGTCGCCTTTTATCTCAATTGATATATGTATGCATCGAACGGAGGTTCTACGTTGCTTCCAATGTACAGTCAGCCATATTCATATTATATACATATACAGATGTAGTGGGAAAATATTTTCCTTCGTATTTTTAAACTTTATGTACCTATTACTTTATTACATATTATAACATATTTAGTCATCATCCTCCTTGCGTTATCCCAGCATTTGCCACGGCTCATGGGAGCCTGGGGTCCGCTTTGACAACTAATCCCAAGATTTGGCGTAGGCACTAGTTTTACGAAAGCGACTGCCATCTGAAGGGTAACTAGACCTTATTGGAATTAGTCCGGTTTCCTCATGATGTTTTCCTTCACCGAAAAGCGACTGGCAAATATCAAATGACATTTCGCATATAAGTTCCGAAAAACTCATTGGTGCGAGCCGGGGTTCGAACCCGCGACCTCCACTGGAACGAAAGTCGCACGCACTTACCGCTAGACTACCAACGCTTCTTATACTTATTTAGTATATAACTGTTAGAATTCAGACTAAAATAACACTGCATCAAATTCGACATCGATGTCGACAAAAATGGAGTATTGTCGGATGCTAGCTGCCGTTGTCACAATTATACCTTGTTCAGTTTACTGATAGTGTATAAGTAATCAGAGATAAGTAATAGGAACGATAACAGTTCATTGAAAGTGAGAACGATTTAGGCTTGTTGGATCACTTTGTTGTTGTTCATCCGTTTGTCGGTCTGTCAATCGGAACACAACGTGGAGGCTTTTAAAAAAATGTTTCTAACGATTTTTTAGGATTAATTATATGAAATTTAGCAAGTATTAATTATCATCTACGAGAATAGAATATTTTTTTACGGAATTCAAATACCTTGTTGCAAATAAAGGCGAATTAGCTATCACTGAACGGAAACGTTATTTTCAAATAGGAAGGAAATACAAATCATTTCTATTTTAACTGTAACTGTACCTTTAGGACATTCAGCACGGGAAGCATGGTCGCGCGATAGACGATAAAATATCAGGCCGTCCCTATCGCACTTACAAATAGAGCGCAGGACCGTGCTCTCACTTTATCTTTTGGTTTAGTCCATTGTAGACTGGTACAGAATTTGTAAATATTGTATGGATCTGAATGAAACCTGTTGTATTGTATGGATCTAAATTCTGGGCGACAAAGGTGGAGGATGAAAGGAGAGTGCATGTATCAGAAATGAGAATGTTGAGATGGATGTGTGGAGTGACCAGAATGGATCGGATCAGGAATGAGTATATTAGGGGAAGTTTGAAAGTTGCGCCTATAACGGGAAAGATTGAGGAGTGGCAGGTTGGCGCGGTACGGGCATGTAATGAGGAGGAATGAATCTCATATAGGCA
Organism: Leguminivora glycinivorella; assembly: GCF_023078275.1. Lineage (NCBI taxonomy): Eukaryota > Metazoa > Arthropoda > Insecta > Lepidoptera > Tortricidae > Leguminivora > Leguminivora glycinivorella. The sequence continues at coordinate 8,576,821 of NC_062998.1, read as the reverse complement.
AAATAATGTTAGAGATGAATGTTGATGGATGGAAAGGGAGGGGTAAACTCAAACAACGATGGATGGTTGTGTGAAAGTAGATATGAAAAAGAAATATGTGAGTGTTGATTTGACGAAAGATAGAAGAGAATGGAAGAGGAAGACATGCAAGTTGTACCGACCCCACATCACGTGGGATAAAGGTAGGAGCAAGAAGAAGAAGAAGACTGGTACAGAATTCTTTTTGGTATTAAACCCGCCATTTGTATTGGGCAATAAAGTTTAAATAAATAAACACAGTAGTGTCCTCGTCCGAATTCCCGATACAGTCGGTATTATTTATTATTCCCGAGGCGCGGCCGGTCGCAGTAGTGCTCGGCATTCGTCCAACTGCCGGCGCGGCGTAGCCGAATGGAGATCGTCGACGCCGACGCCAGACGCCGACAGAAATGCAGTTTAGCTCTGTCGCGCCAATACGCAGGAGCGATAGAGATACTCGTAGCTATGAAACAGATTTTATCGTGAGCGTTTGTGCATTCGGCTAAGCACACAGGGGATACGTTTCATTCGGTTAGCGCGAGTTACCTGTTCGGAAATCCAGTGAAGTACGGTTAACGTAAAACCACTCAACTGTAGTCCGGAAGTTAGTCAAGTGCTGGTTTGTATGTTATATTTGAAGGCCAGCTATCTTGGAGAAATCGAGAGATGGAGTCGGGGCCAGCCTGCGTATGGTTGGGTGGGGCAAACAGGAAATAGCAAGGCGACGAACAGGTCTGGTACCGACTACAAAAATAATTGATTTGTTTATAATTTGGATGTTTAGATTATTGCAATCCGATAAGAAATCTGAATTCGAAGGTTTATTATTTTTGGCTTTTTAGTTTCTCCGTGTTTTGTAACACGCTTTTTTTGAAGGCGGTTTTTTATAAATGGAAAATATGTATTACAGTAACAACTTATGCATAATGGTTTAAGTTTCTCGCACGTGTGCGCAAAGTAGTAGGTACTTCTTGTGCCTATGAGTTGAAACTTCAAAGGGCCATGTGTACCTACTGAAAATAGTGTTTTACCTACTATTTGAACTGAATAGGTAGGTATGTTATAGATTTAAATCTATATTATGCACATTTACATAACTAGCTTTTAAAACAAACTCCCCCCCCCCTTTTTGGAAGTGAGCGGTTAAGAAAGAGACAAAAAGTAGCCTATGTCACTCTCCATCCCTTCAACTATCTCCACTTAAAAAATCACGTCATTTCAAAGTCAAAGATGGACAAACAAACAGACACACACTTTCCCTACGGAAGTATGGATTATTTGTTTAAGAAAACGTCACCTTGACACTAAAAGATATACGAGTACATACATATACGATATCATTATCGCAGTGGCTACTTACTAATGAGGAGGCACACTCAAAGGTTATGACAGATGGCGCCACCCTATTAGTCCATTGCAGAGATAAAGAATTTCATATGTAAGAGCGAGAAGCAGATTATTTTTATCTCTCACACATATGAATGACAGTGACATGCCTGGGCACTGTGCAGTGTCCCTCCCTCCTCATTAGTATGTTAACATCCAAAAAGCATTTTTCGAATACGGCAGTAACTACGTCAAGTTACACATACACTAGTCATTTATTGGGCATCACCAACATTAACCCTAGCGGCGGTCGTTGGAACTAATTAAGTGTCATTAATTTGATACCATAACACTGTAACATGGAAAAGCCGGTAAAATGAGGGCAGCACCAGTCGTGCACGTAGCGAACCTATTCACATGTTACTCATTCATGAATTTCATGCAATTATTCTTAGTAATCGGAAACTCTAACAATTTCAAGAACAAAAAGGCAGGACAATTTCTTGGAGACTTTTTGTTGTTCGTACAAATGTCGACCTTATGTTTAAAAGTTTTAGGTGTGCGTGCGAAGAAAGTGTTACGTGAGACAGGAAGAGGGTCGCTCAAAGCGTAACAACCGGGCTTGAGGCAAATGTTTCCTACGGAGACTACCAACTTTAGATGCCGCTGTTACTCGATATCTCCGAGAACCGTGGACCGATTTTCAAAATTTTTTTTTTGATCGAACGGGTATAACCCCGAGATGGTCCCATTGGCACCAAGTCGGGGTCTGATGATGGGATCTTGGAGAAATCGAGGGAACTCTTCAAATGTTATAGGCACATGTAATGTTTTTAGTGTATTTTTCAAAGGTACACCAGTATTTACGCCTGATGGTAATAATTTTATGTGGCTGAGCTGATGATGGAAGGATCAACTCCTCAATGGTTAGGAGTTAAAGGATAATTCTTTCACTACTGTACATATATTCGGACTGATACATATAATATCACTAGGAACCACTAAAAATCAACAAATAAATTAACTTTTTAACAAAAAATAAAACCGCCTTCAAAAAAAGCCTGTTACAAAACACGGAGAAACTAAAAAGCCAAAAATAATAAACCTTCGAATTCAGATTTCTTATCGGATTGCAATAATCTAAACATCCAAATTATAAACAAATCAATTATTTTTGGAGTCGGGGCCAGCCTGCGTATGGTTGGGTGGGGCAAACAGGAAATAGCAAGGCGACGAACAGGTCTGGTACCGACTACAAAAATAATTGATTTGTTTATAATTTGGATGTTTAGATTATTGCAATCCGATAAGAAATCTGAATTCGAAGGTTTATTATTTTTGGCTTTTTAGTTTCTCCGTGTTTTGTAACAGGCTTTTTTTGAAGGCGGATTTATTTTTATTTTTATTATTATTTTATTATTATTATTATTTTATTATTTATTATTTGGAGAACCAACAGCTTACAATTCAGGATAGATAATATAACCCTAGTAACAAACAGCCAATTATATATATATATTATATATTAATTATATATATATTATTATTATTATTTATTTATTATAATTTTATTTAGGAAGAGTTGTTCGAAATCACGAGGTTATCTCATGTGGTGGTGGCCTAGGGGATATGACAGCGTTGTACTCAATGTACCTACAGCGTTGTGATGGAGTAACCTATACTTACATGTTTGGTTTACCTGTTAGTGTAAGTTGGTTGATAATAAATGAAATGACGCCCAACTCTTAACCCGGAGGTCGCAGGTTAAGTCCTAGCTAGTACTAATGATTTTTTCTACTAAATATCATTAAATATTTATCATTAGCTTGTCGGTGAAGGGTAAATCGTGAGGAAACCTGCATACATCTGCGAAGGAGTTCAGAGGTGTATGTAATCCGCATTGGGCTAGCGTGGGGACTATAACCCGAGTCCTCTCAGGCATAAGAGGAGGCCTGGGCACAGCAGTGGGACGTTTATAGGCTCCATTTTTTTTAACAAATGAACGCCAAATCTTGGGATTAGTTGTCTAAGCAGACCTCAGGCTCCCATGAGCCGTGGCAAAATGCCGGTATAACGCAAGGAGGATGATGATGATGAGCGCATTTTGTTTCGGTTGTCAGCCGCTTGTTTCTGATGTTATTTGAATTTGTTATCAATATCGCAGGGAATGCCTTACGCGAGGCTAAAAATCAAATAATGCTACGTCTACCGAGGAGGCGGTCTGTGGTTTCCTGCAAGCTTTCCACGTAACCCTTTGTCGTGACCAAAAATGTGGGTTTAAAAATTCAAGCTCTCGTGTTTAGGTCAGGCTCAATTTTTAAACGTTTATTTAAAATACGTCAGCATCAGTAGTAATGTGTTAAACGTACTAAAAGCAGCTATGGAATACGTTTCTATGTAAGTTTCAATTTTTGGCTTTTCAAAGAGAAGGGTACTTAAGCTTCATTTGCAATGAGGATCTGATTTATAGTAGATTACGTACCTTGGCCAGTAAAGTAAGAAATATCTCAAATCACATGGAGTGTTAACAAACACATGATCTGGCCCCGTAGCATTTCTGCGATGCGAAACGCCACGAAACGCCGCAGAAATGTAGTCTGGCTTTGTCACGCCAATACGCAAGAGCGACAGAGATAGATAGCTACGAAAGAGATATTATCGTGAGCGTTTCGTGAGCGTTTGTGCATTTGGCTACGTACACTGAGGCTTTCTTATTTAGTACTGGCCAAATTGTGTATACTATTTTTCTGTTCAACGGAAACGGAAAGCGGTAACTTCGAATAGCGCAGCTGGCTGAAATTTGAAGCTTTTTGGCTGATTAATCGAAAAAGACTATCGCATTAGCAGATAAACCGTTATAAATATTTAAAATGTAAACTACATAGGTATTACTTAATATAGCATAAGTATAAATCCCCTTATTCATAAACACATAGCTGGGAACCGTTAATCAAATAGTTAACTTCGATAATCGTTAATCCGTTACTTGAAAAGTTAACTTCGTTAATCGTTAAAGCGATACATTTCGGTAGATTTAACGGAAGTTAAAGTTAATCGATAATCCGTTAACACGTCATATAAATAGGACTTCACTGTAGGTATTATGTATTTCTATTTACTAAGTATCCACCAAAAACCATTAAAACCTGTGACGCCAATCGGTAAAAAACCGAAATGTAATAATTACGGTCTCTTCGGGCTTTTACCGCCGTTGGTTGGCTAAATCCTAGGTTTTACTTCGGATTGGTATTTATTGGGTCATTCATGAGGTCGCGATCGTGGTGCGTCGGTTCTTCAGGTTGAGATTTGAGATGACAACTCGATGCTGTGGGCCACGATAACTTGGTAGAGTAATCTAAGACCCGCGCCGGACTCTAACTCGATACGTCGGTTGCGCGATTTGTCTGTCATGCCTGATGATTGGACTCTATTCCCAGGTTAGTGATCGATCTAGCACGCCTAATAAGATTTAGAAGATCTCGAATAAGTGATCCAAAGTTGCCAATTGGTCTTTAGACTGTTTATAACCGACGGATCTGCTTTTACCGATAAATCCTAGGTTTTGCCGTACTACGGGCTTTTACAGTAGCAGTAAGAACGTGGTTTTCGCGGCGCAGCGAGCCGCTTGGGATGCTGGATTAACGATTAATGGACTCGATGACATTTAATGGAAGTTAACGAAACCGTTAACATTTTTTAAAGTTAACTTAAAAGTTAATCCGTTAATCGAAATGTTAACTTCGTTAATTAACGATTAACGGATTAACGAGTTAATGCCCAGCTATGCATAAACATTCATTAAAGTTATCAAGCTGATAAAGTTCGTTTGTCTCTCTCCGACGTATATGTGTGATTGAAAGGGACAAACGAACTTTATCGGCTTGATTACTTTAGTGAACGTTTATGAATAAGAGGGTAAATCTTTAAAAAAATATATCTCAAAAAAAGGTGTTACCATAATTAAATAAACAATTTGTAACAGCGTCGCAGCCGACTTTGAGAACTCCATTTTTAAAGCCCTTTAAAAAGTAGTTAAATTTAGTGGTTATTTAGTGGTAATTTAATAATTACGAAAGTCCCGGCGGGATTAATCTCCCTATTTGATGCTCCTCCGGAATTGATGGTATCAAATTTGAATTTAAAAGCCTGTGGTAGCTACTAAATAGTGGATAGCCCGGGAGGCCGATTCGAATATGCAACCTGACATCAGGATGATAGTTGTTGTAGTCCTAAGGCACCCCTGAGGTGCAAAGGGCCTTCACAACTCTCACAAGCTCCCGCCACGCCTTCCCATCTTCAGTGACCCTCGTGGTCTCATTTTCGACGACAAAATGATAGTAGTATTTAGTAGTAAAACACTTTATTGTACAAAAAATAACACACTTCATTTGTACAAAGGCGGACTTATACCGCTTAGGGAGTTTTCCAGTTAAATTTATAGCAATTAAGGGAGAATTTAATTGTCAGTTTTGTATTATCCTTTTTACTTGATGGTCTCATAGGAAGATAAGCGCTGGAAGTCACCATCAGCAACTTGCTGGGATGAGACCATCGTGCTGCCATTTCATTCCTTTCTGATTTTGTTATAATGTGTAAATTTTTCTTGCCTGTGTTCACGAATAATATAATAATTCTATATTCTATTCTATTATTCGCCTATGTCAAGTGTTCAAGTTTTGAAATGTTTTTTTACTAGAGGTTTTTCTGTTCGAACCGGCCTCCAAAACTCAATTAGTGTTGAAATTGGTACTCGATGTCACTCCGACGTGTGAATTCAGGGGCTAATAGCTTGCTGACAATATTATGTAGCTGAGCGCACTCCCTTTGACGAGGTTTTAGGTCGCAAAAGACATGCATGATTTTGAAAAAAAAGTTATTTGTTATTCATTCATTCAATATATTTTTTTCGTCTGGCATATCTTGGTACGTTGTTCATTTCATTATCTTGAATCAAAGAGGATCGAGTATTATAGAGAGTTACTGTCAAAGTATAATGTGTAATCACTAATCACAGTGCATAGACTACCATCTCTTACCACGGGCTTAAAACTTTTGAACCTCAGTTTTGACAATTTGGACCATATTCTTAACTTGATATGTTTTAAAATGTCAAAGCATTAATATTAGCGTATCTAGCTGAGCGGAGGTACCCCTAGTGGATAAAATGCCATCTAGGCCGCCGTATTTTGCTGTATGGTACTGAGGTACCTACGTTTTTTTCTTAGACTTTATCTGTCTATACGGAGTTATATATGTCTTTGTCTTGAATTAAGAGTCACCATCATCATCATTTCAGCCTCTAATTATCCACTGCTAAACAGTACTCTTTATTCGTATAAACCTTTTATCCCGCGCCTCAATTATTCAGAATCAATAAACAAAAAAATGCTAACATATAATTGCCGCGATATTATCTCTTCGACATAGACTGCCCGTCCTTATTTAAGTCATTAATACAATAAAAAGTTTAGTTATTCTATGTTGCGGCGAGATACGGTCGCACCTATCATGCCTAGCTCTGTTGGGCTAATCTCATCCAGAGGCTACCAAGAATAATTAATTATTCTTGGTAGCCTCCTGAAACCTGGAAGCATTTGTTTTGTTTTTGAATTTGGAACCTTTTGTTACTAAATAAATGTTCAAAAAATTTGGAATGCGTACTAAAATTTGTAGGCACACGAGGACTGAGGAAGATAGAAGTAAAACCTGCGTGCGTAACCGAATGTACAAACGCTGATGAAACGCTCAAGAAACGAAACGCTCGTAGATATCTATCTCTATCGCTCTTGCGTATTGGCGCGACAGAGCCAGACTACCTTTCGCGGCGTTTCGTTTTTGTTTCGCGTCGCAGAAATGCCATTCGGCTACGGCACCTGATCAGAAATGTATGACTATTGTCAAGAGGGCGCTGTTATTCTGATATATGGTGTGACAGTTCAGTATACTATGAAGAAAATAGTTCTAATAAAATTTCCGCAAGTTATATAGTCAGGCCCCGTTGCCGAATGGCATTTCTACGACGCGAAACGAAAACGAAACGCCGCGAAAGGTAGTTTGGCTCTGTCGCGGCAATACGCAAGATATCTACGAGCGTTTCGTTTCGTGAGCGTTTCGTGAGCGTTTGCGCCATTTGGCTACGCACGCAGGCTTTAGATACACTAGATAGATACAGCAGGACCTCTTTAATCCTAACTCTGATAATTTTACCCCCGTTCGGATTAGTAGAGCGTTCGGATTATAGTATATACAGGTTATTTTGTATGAAAGTAAAGAAATAATATTGTGAAATTTAAATGCGTATTCATCTATAAACGTAATATTTATTAAATTTCGTTTAAAAAAACAATATTTTATTTTGTCGGGTACTTAGTATTTTACGTCAAATAAAAAGTTTGGTCTCGTTTTTTTCCATAAAAGTATTCGAGGGAATACAGGATTCGAGGAAAGAAGTGCATTCGGATTACGGAGAGGTTCGGATTACAGGCTGTTCAGATTTAAGAGTTCCTGCTGTATATCGCCGTGTCTCCGTCGCGTCTCATACTTCCATATCGATAAGGTTTGATCTCGTATGCGTCGCATCGCCGTCGCGCGACCATCGCGCGACCGTCGCCCACGCAAGCCACGGCGTAAGTCACGAAATATACGAGTAGTTTATTTATCTCCAGCTAACTGGTGCACATCGCGCACAGTAGACAAGACTTTATATAAAATGACCCAGTTCGCTTGTTGTTTTTTTGCTTTTTTCCCTTTTTTCCAGTTTTTGCAGAGGTTTGAAGCGAGCACTGTAGAAAGTTAATAAAGGTACATACATACTGCCTGACTTTGATGTTAACTTCGTCTTGTCTAGGAAAGAATAGTTTTAAACTCGTTCGAAACAAAATAGTACATTACGATACAAGTGCGTAAAAAAGGAAGTTCGAAACGAGTGGCGATAAATTAAAACACGACCGAAGGGAGTGTTTTAAATCGAAACGAGTTGTCTGGTCAGTCTAACTAAGAAAAAAACGTACCTCAAATCCATAGAGAAAAAGGTACCGTGGCCTAGATGGCGTTACACCTTTGGGGGACGCTCGGCTAGATGGCGCTAATATTCCTTGGCAATAGGTACAAATGTAAACCGGCTAGTATGTTTATCCCAGTGAATAGATATGTATGTATTTTGTAAGTGACCATTTTCACTTGTCAGGATATTCCCTTGGATTTGATTGGGTCGATTGAATGTTTCTCTTTCTCATGTGTGTTCTTGTTTGGTTATTTTGGGTATTTCTGCGACGCTAAACGAAAACGTGACGCCGCGAAAGGTAGTCTCGCTCTGTCGCGCCAATACGCAAGAACGATAGAGATAGATATCTGAGCATTTTCAGAATTTGGGACAACTGGGGGCAATTAGCGTAAGTTGTTAACAATTACTCGTGAAGTTGTTAACAAAAATTAACTCACTTTCAGTTTTGTGACGATTCTACATTCAGAATATGAAAAAAGTAAATTTTTAGACATAAAACTGACAGCGAGTTAATATTTGTTAACGACTTACGCTAATTGGGGAGACCCAAATTTTTAAAATGCCCATCTACCTCTCGTTTCGTGAGCGTTTGTGCTATTTGGATTAGAGATGGGCGCTGACGGGTAAATACCGGGAAAATACCCATATCTACCCAATCTACCCGGTATTTACCCGTATCTACCCAAATGAGCGGGTATAAAAAATAATCTATGAAATTAAAGATTATTCTTAATTTACATGACTGAAAAATATTTTTCTACTAAAATAAATATATATATTTGACTAACTAATATTAAAATGTTAACAGAGATTCCAAATATTCCATATATCATGTGTAATTTACCACATTCAATTAAAAAGTTGTATTCCCCAGATGTTTTAGGTCCACTAAGTATTCAAATAACTTACTTAAAACACGGTGGACAGACAAATTCAAATTCATTAGCCAATGAGGTCACAGCTTTGCAAAACGCCAGGTAGGTGCATCCGTATTGAAAGGGTGCAATAAGTCACTTGACCGGTCAGTTACTTTTTTTATTTTTATTTATGGGATACTTATACTTTAGTTTGTACTTAGTTAAACAAGCGCCACGTCCATGTGTGATTTTAATTAACACTTGCTTTGAATTCGGACTGTAATAATGCCTTCTATGTGACTTCGGCTAGATACTGGACTTCGGCTAGATAGTAGGCTTTACCAAACAAACAGCAAGTAACATTTTAGTGCTATAATTTTGGTTTTCGACGCTAAAAGCTACTATAGATGTCGTATAAAGGTTTTCGGCGTGACCGCCTGTCGTATAAAAGCCTCCAGTAACACCTTTTAGCTCTATAAGCTTGTACCGCTAAAAGGTGTTATTAGGAAGTGATGTAAACGTTTATATCACCATTTTATAGAGCCGCTATAGGCCTGGTCTATAACAGGATCAAATATGACTACTATAGGTCTATATTATTGTATAATAGTGTTAGGAATCACTGCTATGCAATCAATTTGCGCCATTAAGGTTCCCGACAAGCCGCTATAGTTGTTGCGTTATACAGCTAAAAGACACCTTTAACACTATTAGGAAGTGATGTAAACGTTTATATCACCATTTTATAGAGCCGCTATAGGCCTGGTCTATAACAGGATCAAATATGACTATTATAGAACAATATTACTGTATAATGGTGTTAGAAATCATTGTTATGCAATCAATTTGCGCTATTAAGGTTCCCGACAAGCCGCTATAGTTGTTGTGTTATACAGCTAAAAGGTGTTATTAGGAAGTGATGTAAACTTTTATATCACCATTTTATAGAGCCGCTATAGGCCTGGTCTATAACAGGATCAAATAAGAACAATATTATTGTATAATAGTGTTAGGAATCACTGTTATGCTATCAATTTGCGCTATTAAGGTTACCAACAAGCCGCTTTTAGTATTTTTAGTAGTTGTGTTTTAACAGATTTAAAACCTAACTATACCACTATTTTTGGATATAGTGGCTTTGGAAAACACTGCTATAGTATTTAACACTGTATAGTAGTGATATGAATACCATTATAGAGCTATTTTGCTATATAATAAAGTTTTCAGGATACGTTTATATAGCTTTGAAAAGGTTATAGTCGTTTTCTAATGCCTTTTATATCTCACGCCGTATACGCCACAATGACTCTTTAAATATCACAGACCTGTTGAATAATGGTTTCGGTATCTCTTTTAAAACACAATAGCGATATAGCTGAGTTTACTATATGTTTTATAAACCAAATCAGATATATAAGAGTAGAAAACGATTACTTTTAAATGACAATTTTGACCTTAAAAGGCTGCTTTATGGTGTTTATACATCGTAATTATGAAATCAGGCCAAAGATGCGGTATCTGGTTCCGTACAATGTTTTTCTAGAAATTAACTTTAAAAATACACATAGCGACCAATTGTAGTTTAGATTTGTCATACTAAAAAGAAAACAACATTTATTAATACTGTTTAAAAGATCTTTCTATAGTAAAACATTGAAAACAAGTATTGTTTTCTATATAAAGAACTTATAAGTTAAACTGGATCATAGTTAAATTCTCATGCAACCCTAATTGAATCCACGATGGCGGGCTTATGGCAGTGAATGCGTATGATAAGTGATATAGTCGAACTATAAAAGCGTATGTTTTACTTCTTGGATCCATAGTAGAAACTATGGTGCCAATAATTTTATTGTATTGAATTATATTTATTTATTTTATTCAAAACATGTATAAATCGAGGGCGCATTTAAAATACTCCATTAAACTAATATTCTTTTAACGGTAAAATTTCCATCGCATACCTTTTTGCAGTAATGATGATGATGATGATGATGATGATTCTAATGATGGAAGTATACGAAATCCAAATTATGTTAATTGACACTAAACTTCACAAGTTCACACGCCACTTTTCGTTAAGTTCCTCGTTTAGAACAGTTTTTGTTAAATATTACACACATTAAATTATTTTAGAAATTTCCCATTAAAAGGGACGGCAACTGCTATTATAGAACAAAATAACCTGTATAACGGAATCTCAAATGCTGCTATAGCATAAATTGATACTATAATAGCGTTACTGTGTCCTCTATGTCAACAAATTAGCACAAGTTTAGTCATCATTACATCACCATTATAGACCTTAAACGTCACGGATGATACTGCTATAGGCCTATTATATCACTAAATGGCTGCATAATTGCGCCAAATCGGCTCTACAGTACCAATATAGACTATTTATAGGACCATTTAGTGTGATTTAATTTGGTGTCCTCGACCACTATAGGACCAGAAATTGTTACTTGAGAGGAACTATAATAAGCACACAAAATTTCATCCCCATCGGTTCAGCCGTTTAGGAGGAGGAGGTAACTAACACACAAGCATGTCAATGATATTTAACAAATTCCTTATTCAATACAAATACTTCGATATATGTTTATAGAACTATATTAATAAAATATAAATATATTATACAATACCAAGAAAACATTTTTTCACGATTAAATTCAATTTATGACCCATTTTATTACAATATTTATTTATACCCACCTATTAGGGTAGAAAAGGTAAATATCGGGTAGATTGGGTAAATACCCGGTAAATACCCGATATCTACCCCGGGTATTTTCCCGCCGCCCATCTCTAATTTGGATACGTAGATGTACCCTGATCAAGAATGCAAAACCTCCAGGATTACAAATGCTCGCCTAATCAAGTTAAATATCGTCACTACTTTGAAAAAATCTCGTATCTCACACTGCTCCACAAAGTTAAAACGCAGTAAGTCTATATGCATTCCATACATACTTATATTACTTATTACATTTTTCTTTTGATTGACAGAAGAAGATACAAGTTTTTTTCAAAGTAGTGACGATATGGAGTCTGGTCTCATGGATAATTAACAAACCTTGTACACTATGATGAAAATGAGAAGATGACAGACGGTTTCATACAATTTAACCCCAGGGAGTAATGTTGTTCAATGTTCAGTCCTTCACAAAGGCCTGACCCTCATTTCAATGTAATTAAGGACATTTCCAAGTACTAACTCAATAGAAAGTGTGAAGTTCCACGAGAAAAGGTACCTCATGGCGGTTACGGCGTACAGCGACACATTTGTATTGCCGCGTATTTACAAACAGCGAAAGCGCCAACAGTTAGGTACCTTCTTCAGAGTTACGTCACAAATGCACAGAATTACCGGGATTTCAGGAGATTCGAAATTAAATTCCCCTTTAGTACAGCTGAAAGGACCTTATGAAAGGAAGTGTATCAGGAAAACGTCTTGCTTACTTTTTATGCAATTATAAAACCTAGATTAGATTCTTTCTTAGACGTTGGAACGCAAATTATAAAACTTTTATAAATCTCAAAAGCGAGCAAAAACAAAAATGCTTTAGATACCGTACATATGTAATCCGAAAAGATTTCCATATTTTTCCGGAAACGTTCGTATCTGTCATGTCATGCTAGCTCAGTCAAAGTCAGTACAATTTGTACTGAGACTGACTGAAATAGCATGACCCGTTCGTACGTTTCCGTAACAATACGAAGGCAAATATTTTCGCACTACATCTGTATTTCAGTCACATTTGACACAGATCGTATCTACATGATCATGACCATGTACAAAATAGTTAGGGAAATTGACCCACTATATTTCCTCAAATAATCCTAGTAGCCAAATCGTAGGGTAAACTCGCCTCATTCGGTGACAGGCCTAATTCGGTGATACAAGGAGCTTTGAAGCACTATTTCGAAAGACGATTTTTGGTTGTTTCACCGAATTAGGTGTGTCACCGAATGAGGCGAGTTAACCCTAATTTAAGCTCTGCTTAGACTGTGTTCAATTGACTTCGTGAATGGACTTAGCAATTATCTCCGTGTCAATATAATTATTGATTAATCTAGTATTAAATACAGTGACAGTTTAAATAGTGGCGTCTCTTAGATCAATGAATTATCTCGATTATTCGTGTCGGGCAAACACTATAATAGTGGGATTACCAGTTCGCCAGTTATTTACCAGCCGGGCTATTTGACTACAGTGACATTGGCACTTGACACTGACAATTCTGTGCCTATTTCTGGGCTGATAGTGATAAGTAACATTGTTAATCACCGTCAATACTTCCTTGTAGAACAGGCAATGAACTGCGAAATGTCACTGTTGGGCGCAATTATCATTATTGTGAAATATGCCATACCCACCTGTCAGTTATTTAGCATTGTTAATTCTCATTAAACGGCGCACAAACTTTGACGTTAACTATATCTAATTCAGAAAGAGAGAATTCAGAAACTCCCCTTGAATTCTAGAACTAATAACTGACCGCCCGATATCGATATTGTCTGTCGAAATTGGATAGGTACATACTTACTGGAATGGGAAATCGTGCCAATACGGAGGTAACGATAACAATATTAGCGTAAGTGATTGACACGTTGGTTAGGTACTATCAGCTGCAAAAGTGCATGGAGAAATTATGAATCAATTCATTGATAAATTCGCCAGGCACGTTTGCAGCTGACGAATGGACGTAGTGGGGAAAGATTTTTCTTCGTATTTTTAACCGCCGACGTTATAAGTTTCACGTGTCTGTTTGTCTGTATGTTTGTGTGTGTCTGTCTGTGGCATCGTAACTTCCGGACGGATGAACCGATTTAGATTTTTTTTTGTTTGAAAGCTGCGTTAGTCGGTATTGTTCCTAGCCATGTTTCATGAAAATCGGTCTACTATGTCGCGGTCGGGGGTTTTTCAAAATTTTAATTTTGTGGTTAGGTTAGGTTATTACGGAAATGTTCATATTTGTCATGCTAGTTCAGACAGTGTCATCACGTCTAGTACTGGGACTGACTGAAATAGCATGACACATTCGTACGTTTCCGTAAGAATACCATAGGAAATCTTTTCGCACTTACTGATGTAGTAAGCAGTGAGCCCCTCCCTTCCCCTTCCTTTCCCTTCCAACCCTTTCCTAGGTAGCTTTGGGAGCGTACCGTGAACTTCAGAGTTCAAGGACAACGTTTTTGTCACTGAGAGAGATGCCCGCATCGTTCGCGGTGAATTATACAGTATGTAACTGAACGAAGAGCACACATTAATACCCGTTTATGTTTAGGTCACACTGAGTAAATTTTGCTATGGGACCACGATTGAAATACGGAAAAAAAATTAAAGCTGCCATAGAAAAATTTAGCTCCACAGGACCAAAATGCAAGAAAAGGACAATTTTTTTTTTGAAATTTCGGAGTTGGTCTTATAGTAAAAGTCGTTCAGTATAAGCTAAACGTTAACAGGTTTAAGCATGCTTTAAGTGTTTGCTTTTCGTTCAGATGCATACTGTATAAGGTACAGCGGGACAAATCTCGACTGGGGGGCAAATTTAACTGGTCCATTTTTTCCATTATTAAATGGAACGTCGTCGCTGTACGCCAAATTGAGTTCAAAGCCCTTGACAATGACAACATATTATCCCATGCGGTGAAGTTTTAAAAGTGTAGGAGCTCCAATTCGAAATTCCATTTTTAGTTTATGGTTTAGCGGTGCGCATGAATACTGCGGTATAATTTATTTGGAGTACCATTGACTGCCGTTCCATTTACAGAGCATTGAAAAAGCTGCACAAAGAGCGGAGCTGGAACCGCAAAATACAATGCACATAGTGTATGGTCGGATTACACAAAAATATACACGGTGCAACATGAGGGAACCGAAAGATTTTAACTAGGTACGCATTTCAGAGGGCAAGATAAAGATAAAATGTTATACGACGTCAAGCAAATTTCGCCAAAAAACATTTTTTTTTTATGGAATATTTTTTTAGTTTTTTGGATGTATTTTCACATAAAAAGTAAATAAGGTGCATTAGGGTGATTCCGAAAGTCGTCTAATTACGAAAGTCGCATAAAAATCATAATTATTTCCATCATATCAAGATTCCCGTTTCGGAATTACCAGAGCATTTCTGTCATTCGGAATTACCCTAATGCACCTTATATGTATGATTCGTATAACTGGCACTTAGCATATTTTTTTTTTTTAAATACTTTTTTGCAATGAGTTACAACCTAGTTATCTTTTAACATCTGTCAATGAGGATAGTTACATTATGTCCGATAACGGCATCATCCCCATCAAAATATCGTTTTATTCTGAGAAATAATCAGTATTTTTTTTAATGCTTATGTCTGAAAGTAGGCGAAATCCAGAAAAGTTATAATATGACATTTTAATCTTCTAATGTGATGAGATGTTAAAATTATTCGGTTTCCTCATGTTACACCGTGTATATGTATTGTAGCCGTGATGTTGTGAAAATATAATACGAAGCGGATAAGATAAGTACAACGGATTACATGGCTGAAATATAAATCAGTCAGTGAAAAACCGGTTTTTAATTATAACATCGCGTTGTGTTACTCGATTTAAAATAAAAATTTACACATTACAAATAAAAACTTTTTTTTGCTACAGATGTACTTTACTAGTAGGTACCTACAGTTTGCTCATTATGAATACCGGTATAATATGCACAGTGTAGTGTCCTTATTGGTTAGGTACGTGCTGATGTTAGTAGATTTTCCATACCTGGAACAACAGAAAATTCTCATAAGTAAATACTAGAACGGGTAAATAATTATTAATTATTATCATTGCTTTACAGTTTACACATTTAAGGGTTATTTATTTAGTTAATTACAAAAACAATTTAAAACTAATTACAACAGTATCGTTAAACCAATAAGGTTTGCCTCGATACCTATTCCACTCCGCGGTAGATGTTATACAACAATCGTATTATGTAGGTAGGTTAGTTTTAGAATTCTGTAATCATATATTATAGGTATCTATTTATAATTGATTAGGACTTAAGGAGCCCGCTGAAGTTATGAGGGCTTGTCACGTAACCATCCCGAGCTGTCTCGAGCGTCCTAAACGTGTCACTCGTGTTGACGCGCTGGTACGCCTTCGACCGCATGACAATGCGAATTAAAACTCGCGCCTTCCCGAACGGCACGATACATAAATGCGATAATCTTCGCCAACGTCGAGAGGACGAGGGTCGGTAAGAAGCTCTGTCAACGACAAATTGCCTTAGGTGGCGTGGGGATTCCAAGTTTGAACATGACGTGAGCAAAGTGGTTTAGGGGCACTCAACTGCAGCCAAAATGAAACTTGTTTGGGAGCTGCGCGCCGATATTGTATAGGTATTTGGCTTGCAGCTACCATACAAGTTACAAGTTACAATAGGTTTATTATCTGTAGACATTGTAGCTTTTGCAGCAATTTCGGTGTAGCAGGAATTTCTACATGTGATTTCTAGGTTGATGGTCAATTAAGGCTTATTTCATTGGTATTAATCATATTAATTAACTATTCCAGCTGGCTTCGGATATATATATTCCTTTAACGTGACAATGCTGTACCAAAATTGCTGAACAAGATACGATGTGTGGTTATTGGTTCCAGCCAGTGACGAGGACAAATGATTAGGATGTGACGAGAGAAGGTATATATATAAAAAAAACAGTTGTTCGTTAGTTTCACTTTTATTTCTTCGCGCCTGTACGTAATAACCTACAGTTAATGTAATAATAAGTACATCGAGAGCCAACTCAATGATTTCATAAAAACATTTCTATGTAGTATGTATTACCTACTATTAAAATTCCCAACAAAGTTTCTAAAGATATAACCCAAACAGTAAAACACAAGAACACTTAGCTCTAGTTTCCTAATTGAATAATAATGTTTCTCCAAAGTACGAAATGAAATAACGAAATCACACTTTAATTACGTGACCGCTCCACTCGTTCCTAACATTCCGAGCACGAAGGGCCGCAATCTGATAAACTGCCCAAATCAGAGACTAGTAAAATTAGAACTGGCCGCCTATTACATAATAAAAAGTTTTCCATGTATGTAATAAAAAATAAAGAATACTACTTAGAGCCTCTGTGAGCTGTAGACCTTCGTGATATGCGTAGAAAACCTAATGAAAAACACTTAGTTGTTAATGTCATTGTCACAATCCATTCTAAACGCTTTTGGCGATTAAATCCTTTATGAATTTTTTGGATTATCTAAAATGTTCAAAAACTGCATCGACAAAAATAATCGTATTATCTGGTCACATTTTTCCTGGTTGTCGCTCTCTCCGGTCAACTAGGTAATGCAGTGAGAGTGGTATGGACAGTGTTTTCTGGGCATAATTCGTTGTGTCATAGCCGTCATAGGACACAGCTTAGCGAAATATGTTCAGCTATTTTTAACACCTTGGCAGCTCCAGTATATGTAATGGATACATTTGACACTGTACGGTGACCTTTTCATAACTAGCTTTCGACCAAATAAACTTTGGTTATAAAGTATCTAGTATCTACACGCTCCGAAAGTCCGAACTCTAACGTACAAGTTTCTAAAGCAAACTGTTTGAATCGATACGAGCCAGGGCAAGTGGGCAATCTGACCGGACACACTTCCAGAGTCACGGTCACACAGTCAGCTCAGTTTCAAATTTTGCAATTAATTGCATTCAAATGTTGCAAGCGGTTGCAAGCGCTATATAGTGGGTTTTTGATATTGTTAGCTTTCGACATTGAGTTCATAATTTTCATTGATTTTATATGTATACTGGCCTTTATCAAATTATCGGTAGATATAAACGTGCCTGAATAAGATTGGCCCTTTTAAAAAAATAAAACATTAGGCGGGAACCGCATAAATCTTGACAGATGTCACCGTGAAAAAAAGATATAATCGGCATTATGGAAAAACTAGAAAAAGCAACCGTATAACCAAGCTGTGATAATTTTAGGAATTTGTGTATTGTATTGTTAATATCGACTGTGATTGTAACCCAAACTGTTCAGTATGAGATTGGCATTGTAATAAAACAACGAGCAAGGAGAAGTTCTTTCATTTAAGACCAGAACATAGCCTTCAGTTCAGCAAGAGGGATCAAAGGCTTACTGTCGCCTAAACCACGTCCACAACTTTATGAACGGCAGGTAAACAAGTTAATCTGTATTTTTGAGTATTGGAGACCGAGTTATATGATAAAATGATATTAGTGGTCATATAACTGGTAATATCAACAAGTATGGGAAGTGATCGGGTCATACCGATTGTTTGGAATGGACTTGCTAAGTTATGGATTGAGATACAGACACTTATGAGTGGAAAATGTTGTTTTCGTGTTTATGCAGAATACTTATTCTAATTACTTGTGATAGCAAAGGATTGCATCAAATAGTATTACTCTCTGAATGACCTGTTTTAATTCAGGAATGAATGAGCATCAGTAATCAGTATATTTTATTGCTTTCATAGACTTCAGGTCAAAGAAACAAACATCCATACTTAATATTATAAATGGGAAAGTGTGTGTGTCTGTTTGTTTGTCTGTCTTTCATGGCAAAAAAGGAGCGACAAATTGACATGTTTTTTTAAGTGAAGATGGTTGGAGGGATGGAGGGTGACATAGGCTACTTTTTGTCTCTTTCTAACGCGAGCGAAGCCACAGGAAATAGCTAGTGAAATATAAACTGAACAATGTTTTATAAACACATGGGATAATTTCTTTTTGGAATAAATACTAATGATGTCTAACTTATTCAGTAATGATAATTATTTCAGAACTAGTTTCACTGTCATATTTCAGTTTAGTGTAAATATTTCATTTTGTGCTTTGAAGTCAAGTGACATCATAATCATTTTATTGGCTTTCAATTCTTTTACCGTTTACTTTTGTCTAGTGTGCTCAAATGCCAGTTGCTTGAAAGTCACATGCCTTTTTGGAGCTCATCTATTCAGGATGAAGTTGATGGGGATGAACTTTAATTAACATTAAGTTCAACATTGTTGTTTTTGTGTATCAGACTAGGAATGTATTAATCTTTTGACATTGACAGTTTATTTAGTCATTGGTGTTGGATTTCTGTCTAAGCTACTACATTTAAAGTATGACTACAAGGTATAGCAAGAAATCAATGATGGTAAATTATGAGGATGTTAAGCTAAGGATCAGGGTGTTGTATATAAGAAAAACAAACCATAATAAAGAAAAACAAACCATAATAGTGACAGCTCTGGACTAAGGAGGTGGCCGGTGACATGTGTTGTTTGTCTCAACACTAGTGATCCATTTTTTTTTGTTACATGTACAAAAACATATTGAAAAAGTTTTCCTGTATATTACACATCTAATATACTTGTAATTCTACATAAAATTGTTTTACATAGGTAATGTGGTTAAAGGAGGAAGTGAATATTTAGGTACTATAAATAAGAAGGAGGAAGAGGTAATAAAAGGGGAATTTAAAATAAAGCTTATCTAACATATAATTATAATTTGCAGATTGGATGGTGGTACTGATTGAGGAGGAGGATCAGTACAGCTAGCAATTAATGCTGATGAACTTAGCTGCTGCACTAGGATAAAACAGCAGAGAGGTCCAGGATATGGCCATGAATCAAGGATGAAGAACCCGGCACAAATTAATGCTGATGATGGTCTTAGCTGAGGCTTTAGGCTAAGACATCAGGGAGGTCAAGGATACGGTCATGATTTAAGGAGTGCATTGGGTTCAAGGATGGAGAACCCGGCACAAATTAATGCTGATTGTCTTAGCTGTGGTGTTAGGCTATGGCATCAGGGAGGTCAAGGATACAGTCATGATTTAAGGAGTGTGTTGGGTTCAGGGATGGAGAACCCGGCACAGATTAATGCTGTAGGTCTTAGCTGTGGTGTTAGGCTGAGACATCAGGCAGGTTGAGGACACGGCCATGATTTAAGGACTGCTTTGGGTTCAAGGACGGAGAACACAAATGGTTTCAAGATTTTAGGACGAGTGGTTTCTTGGTTTTGTTTGGAGCAACTCTTATAAGGAAGGTTGGAGAAGTGAGCACTGGAGGTTGAGGGACTATTTTTCAACATCATCTGGGTCTGGTGGCAGTTCATCACCTCAACTTAGGAAATGATGTCGCGGATCAAGTATAGTGTTATATTAAATCAATTCCTTAGTATTCTTGACAAGGTCAAGAGTTCAGACAAACATAAGTTATCCTATAGGGTAGCTAAGACTTGTTATCAAGGATTATCCACCTTTTTATTTACATGGGATGGAGAGAGAAATTTATAGAATCCTTTCCTTGTCGAGAAGACTATGATAAACTTCTTTCATATATGTAATTTTAGTAAGGAAAGTAAAACATCATGTGAAAAGATAGGATATCTTGAAATTTATTGCCATAGAAATAAAAACACTGATTAAAGGAATGAAACTCAAACAACTACTAGTGATAGGACGTATTTGTGAAATTTGTAAGGTGTCAGAATCGGTGCTCGCGGTGATTTCAGTCAAAGGAAATAGTAAGTCCAATGTACTTAGGATATGTTTAGGAAAGTGAACGATAGAGGGCGTGAAGGGCAATTGAACGCAAAACTGACGCGTACAAATATATACCGTGGTGCAAGTTGTTACTAGACGTCACTATTACCATTTACCACTGCAAACTGGTTGGCTGGGTGTAAGTATTTCGCTAGATGTCGCTGTACCATCTGCAAACTAGCGAAAGGCGTTCTACGTATGGTTAGTTGTATTTAATTGGCTGTGATTTCTTGGAGAGATGGGTGTTGATAAATAATAATAAATAAATAAATAAATATTATAGGACATTCTTACACAGATCACACAGTGGTTGAAAAATTGCATTTGATCTTTTAATGTGCTAATGTTCTGGATAGTGTTCGCGCCTGGAGGCTTTTACACATGATGATTGTAATTTGGTTGTATTAGGCTCGGATTCTGTGTGAAAAATAAACCTAATTAAAAGTCCCGTCATAAATATGTGACATTCCATGTCAAAAGGGTGCACATGCTTTGTGTGTTATAAGGAACCTTAATAATAGATGGCGATGCATTCGAATATCTTGATAAGTTGATAACTCTATCATACTATTCAATTTTCATATTTAGATTGTCGCGCTGACAATGTTGTGTTACATTTCAAACAATTCATTAATATCATGGCATGATCAATTAGTCATTTGTAGGGTTCCGTATTTCAATTTATTGTGTGATGCATTTTCATTGGATAAAGCAGTTATTTGTTCGGGGATCCAATTCTAAATTTTTGGGCCAACGGTATAATATGTCCTTTTGGTAGATTTGGTCAGTCTGAAGTTGGATGTTTTTGCCACGCCCCTATTCCTGTTCCTTAAGCGTCTCAAGTTGACGACTCTGTGTGGAAATATGTCAATGTGGGTTCTTACGAGCTTTAAAATGTTAAAATATATTGCGATGGTAATGTCATGGTTCATAATGATATATAAATAGTTGTCGAGCTGGCAAACCGGAGGGCGAGTTGGCTATTATTCTTATAGCTCGCTTCTGCAACACGAGGACACCATGCCGGTCAGCGACGACGCTTCTGAAATTCTAGACTAGTTTGGCACAGAATGGAAAAGGACAAAATAACTACTTCGTACTGCTGCTGCAGAATTATGCTGGACTCCTAGACACCCCTAGAGTATGTAGAGGACCATAGAGGACTACATCTACCTGAGGACACTTTAATTTCATTTAAACAAGACTTAGAAAAAGAAATTGAAAGAAGAGTAAATCGAACATGGAACAAGTATTGGTCATTAAAGGAAATTTCAAAGGTAAAAATGTCTACAAAACAAAAATGAAGACTAAAGCAATGGAAATTTGCCTATTTATTACCCTGCCTTATATATGCATGCCAAACCTGGCCCACTAGGAGAGAAACATTTAGGAGAATAAAAGCATGTCAGGGAGGAGTTCAAGGAGGCTACCTAGGACTGAGACTGGAAGATGGAGTAAAAAAATAAACGTTCGAAAGAGGACCGGGGCAAATGAGCAGTTAAGCAGGTATTACGCTTTAAATGGAGATAGGCCGGACACGCAAGGAACCGAGGACGGACACTGGCCAAATGTGGTAAGCGAGTGGCTAACCCAGGGAAAGAGAAGAAGTGGAAAACCACTCATAAGATGGAGCGACGGCATAAAAAAAAATAGTAGGCTACAGCTGGCCAGAAGTAGCAAAAGGAAGAGAATGCTGGAAAGCATTGGAGGAGGCTTTACCGTTCAGGGTGGTCCTTATGAAGATGATGAAGAAGATAAAAAAAAACATAACTGTAAATATTTATCAAGAAAATAAAAGCTTATATTATATTATTATATGTTTGTGCTTGAGGAAGAACAAGGACAGTATTTTGGGTGCGAAACAGATTCCTGCTAACTTAGTGCGTGCATACTAATTCAATTTGGGTGTCCCATTTTAGCAATTGGTCGAGGGTAACGCTCAAAATTTGGCAGAGGTGACGTGCGGAAGGATTGTGTTGTTCATGGTAACTACTGGCGGTCTCCTTCCTAGGTTAAAGTGGAGAACCTGAGTTATTGATACATTTAAGGACGAGCCCATTAACGAAACCAATGTACTAGGAGTTTATGTACGTCACGGGTGATTGACGTCTTGAAGCTATCGTTGTTCGGAGCAGTTAGTATGTCGTCAGCAAAAACATACATTTGTATTAGAAAGCATAGATTGGGCCATGGACGAGCCCTAGGGGATCCCAATATCTACAGAACCACAGTCAGATTTTACCGAACCACTATTTATTACAACGGATTGCTGTCTTTCCTATAAGAAATCGGCCATGAACTTTAAAACAGAGGCACCTGGACCGTGGTGCTCAAACTTTTTGATTAGGACGTTGTGATCGCAAAGGTCAAAAGCATTCGTCATGTCGCAAACGACAATGGTTACATGTAAATGGTTCTCTTTAATAATTGAGACACATGAGCGATTTCGTCGATAGGCAAATTGTTTTGTGTGTATTAATTGAAACTTTTCTAAAAAGTTATGCGGCCGATTACTCACTCCCGCTTTTAAAACTTTGGACATAGTGGGAATTATACTTATTGGCCTAGGTATAGTTCCTCAACTCATCTTTCTGACTTTTGCCTTTATAAACGGGAACGACTGTTACATTTTTAAGTATGGTGGGTAAATACCTACTTTAATAATAAAAAAATGTTAGTTAACTGAACTATGCCTAGGTAGTCCAACTTTGAGCATTAGCAACATAGTTGAGGTATCATATACATATATACCACAGGTGTTTTTCTTGTAACAATATTTGTCGCTATATGATTTTATACAACTCATCAAAGGTAAACCGAGACCGATAACTTAACGGAAACGGGACTTGAGGTGCACGAATGTGTAAGAGGTACTTCATTAGTCAGTTCCGGGCGAGCGATAGGTGCATTTGCAGCAGATAAAAAAAAAATTGATATCTTAGCTAACCGGTTCCGCGATGTGTATTGTTCGTCCCGGCTATCTTTTAACGAGTCCAGATTGCATTGTCGCTTGCTGGAGACGCGTGTCGTGACGGTGTTTACGATTTGCCAGAGAGTGTTTAGTTGATAACCACTACTTTGTAACGTTTTAGCGTAGTATTCGCGTTGTGCGATGTGCGTGTGATAGAGATTGTTTAAATTATTAATATTTTGATTGTGATATAATTAGTTTCAATATCTCATTACTATGCGGGTGTTTTTGAGCGATTTCAATTAACTGGACGAGAAGTTTTTTTTTATTTTATTATTAAGTCGTTTGTGACCCACGGATAGTTATATTTCTTGTGTGTTTGTACAAGACTGTATGGAAAACAGATACTGGCAACGTTATTTGAAATATAATGGATGTTAAATGTGTGATTTGAGCATTTTGTTAGATTTTTGGCCAATCAACTGAATAAAGATGTTTTTTTTATATACTCTATGACAGTAGTTACGCTATACATGTTAAGTTTATTGGATTAAATTTCTTGTTGTGTTTCGGATTAAATTATTATTCCATACGACTATCGGTTTTGTTATATCTTATGATCTATTTTTGTTTGTTAATGTAAAATTGAATGACAATGTTGGTATGCCTATAGGTGCAAAATTTAATAAGTAGGTACAAATTCATTGTTTTTTTTTATCGCTGATCTCTAAGCATATTATCTAATTGATAGTTGATACTCGTAGTTCCAGTCGTGACACTGAGAAATGCTCAAGGCGAAGGGACTCGCTTAACAACGAGGATGGCCGATGTACTTATTGCACTCTTCCTGTTACTGTTGTATAGTCGTATTATTATTGTCTGAAAAATGGAGCCTTTGATTTTTTTTTATTGTTATTATTGATGTTATTGATAAGTTTGCTATTGTCAAAACTCGTAAATTTTATTGTATAGTTGTGTTATCATTAACAAGCATGTCAACACCTGGAGGATTAGGTATGTTACCATTACCGTTGTATCAGACGAATGATTATTGTCTGAAACATGCAGCTTTTGATTTATTTGTTGTTAATTTATGTTTTTGAATAGTTTTCTATTGTTGAAACTCGTAACTTTTATTGAAGTTATGTTATCATTACAAGCAATGTTCAATGATATGTTATCATTACCACTGTTGATCTCTAAACTAGTAGGCATAGGAAGTAGGTTTGTGTTATGTCAACAACCTAGGGATCGGTTGCACCAATCCGTCTGTTAACGAATTAAACGTTTGTAATATTTTTGTATGGTAATGTCCGTAGACTTCTGCTGCGAGACGTTGATGTGCCTGCTAGCTGTTGTCTGCGGGTGATGCAACTGGTCCTAAGCGAAGGGCCTCGCTTACACAGGAAGGCCGAGCTGTTAGCTTTCGACATTGAGTTCATAATTTTCATTGATTTTATATGTATACTGGCCTTTATCAAATTATCGGTAGATATAAACGTGCCTGAATAAGATTGGCCCTTTTAAAAAAATAAAACATTAGGCGGGAACCGCATAAATCTTGACAGATGTCACCGTGAAAAAAAGATATAATCGGCATTATGGAAAAACTAGAAAAAACAACCGTATAACCAAGCTGTGATAATTTTAGGAATTTGTGTATTGTATTGTTAATATCGACTGTGATTGTAACCCAAACTGTTCAGTATGAGATTGGCATTGTAATAAAACAACGAGCAAGGAGAAGTTCTTTCATTTAAGACCAGAACATAGCCTTCACTAACATAGTGTGAAGTTATGCTGTATTATGTTATGCTGTATTATGACTTTTCCAGAGTGGATATAATAGCTTAGTAGCGGTATAGTATTAGAACCGTAATATATAAGGTCCTAATTTATTAGATGCAGATATTTTTACAGCTGATAGTACTCGGTCTCTGGAGTATATTAAACCGTGAAACATTGTTTGATGATGTTTTTTTTGGAGAAAACGGAAAAACAAATTTGCTACGTAAAAACACCCTGTTTATGTGATTATTAAATGAAAACTCATTGAACAGATTCTAGTACCTCTTTTACGTACCACTTAACTGTAACTGGCCACTTCAATGAAATGTGCAGTTTTCCCGCCGAACCTTTACGACATTTACAACAAACAATTGTTGACATGACAGACAGTGTTATTGTGACATGTGATAATGCACATGATGATTTTTTTTAGACGAAATTATAATTAATTTTTTTGTTAGGAAAATGAAATAAAAAAAGTTACATGAAAAGATTTCTTAATTTATATTTAAAGTTAATTATTTTAATGTAAAGTATCATGTGTTAAAATATCTGCAACTAATAAATTAGGACCTTATATAATTTTGTTTTGACATTAACGGTGTCTCATATCGCTCATATATTTTTAACATCCTAAAATCGAGCTAGCTAAAGAAAAAAGAGATTAAAGTCTAAGCTCATAATTATGCCATGCAATATAAAAGTTATAAGCTGACCAAGAACATGTCGGTCCATGCTTAGTAAGTGTAAGGTTCCGTCATAGTTCGTGTATCAAATTAGACTTTTCGAAAATATCAAAATTAGGTTAATCAACAAAAGTATTTCCGCAGCTTCTTTGCAGATTTTTTCAGTGCTAACAGACAAACGACATGGCGATATAATAAATATAATAAGGGTTCCTTGTTGATTAAGTAACCCTAAAAATATCCCTAAGTAGCCCTAAATATAATATACAATCAACGTTAAATTATAATAAAAATATTCCATGCTTATAGCTCCAACACCGCTCAAGCGCGTGGCAAATTATGGCGTGTCAGTGAACAGTAAAATTACCTACTACTGGAAATAAAAGATTGATTGAGATTTACACATTTATTACTATTTTACTTCCGTTGGGTATTACTAGGAAATAAAAAAGCGATAAAATAGCTTCTAGTGTTATGAATCATTTTGCGGAAATGTTGACTTTTTCATCATTATTTTTACACAGCTTAAGTGTCTGTTCACATTATCCGATTCCTATACATCAAAGGCGCCATAGTGGATCGGATAATGTGAATACCTATGAATATCTCTAGGTACGATTAAGATTAGTGGGTAAAGTGATTGATGCGCAAACTTTAGGACGAAACAGGACTTCAGGACGTTTTTAGATCAGATATTTTCAATTTATTGCAGACTAGATTACTTTGTAAAAAACCGGCCAAGAGCGTGTCGGGCCACGCTCAGTGTAGGGTTCCGTAGTTTTCCGTATTTTTCTCAAAAACTACTGAACCTATCAAGTTCAAAACAATTTTCCTAGAAAGTCTTTATAAAGTTCTACTTTTGTGATTTTTTTCATATTTTTTAAACATACGGTTCAAAAGTTAGAGGGGGGGGGGACGCCCTTTTTTTTCTTTTAGGAGCGATTATTTCCGAAAATATAAATATTATCAAAAAACGATCTTAGCAAACCCTTATTCATTTCTAAATACCTATCCAACAATATATCACACGTTAGGGTTGGAATGAAAAAAAAATTCAGCTCCCACTTTACATGTAGGGGGGTACCCTAATAAAACATTTTTTTCCATTTTTTATTTTTGCACTTTGTCGGCGTGATTCATATACATATTGGTACCAAATTTCAACTTTCTAGTGCTAACGGTTACTGAGATTATCCGCGGACGGACAGACGGACGGACGGACGGACGGACGGACAGACAGACATGGCGAAACTATAAGGGTTCCTAGTTGACTACGGAACCCTAAAAAGTACATGTTAATTTTCAGTCAACTAGTAAGTTATGTTATGAATTTTATGATTAAATGACATAAACGATTTCAAAAATGGTTTTTTCGCTGCCCTGTAAAGTCGCGTTTTAGCTTTTACGCCAATTGAACACAAAGGTATCGATATGTTACACCGATATGTTACAGCCAGAGTCTATCGGCAATAGTCTGTTTGCCAAACATTGGTCCTATTAGACAATAAGCTATTGTACTTACGTACGAACTCTCGCTATCTATTATGTGCAGATAGCAAAAGCCTCAGGTCGTGCCTAAGATCTGACAACAGAGCGAGTGGAACTGACGCTTCCTCGGAATACATGAAAATAGAATATAAACCCAGTACGACTAAAGTTAAAACACTATTTCAGTATAGCGTGCGTAACCGAATGGCATTTCTCCGACGCCAAACGAAAACGAAACGCCGCGCCAGTTAGTCCGGCTCTGTCGCGCCAATACGCACGAGCGATAGAGATAGATATCTACTAGCGTTTCGTTTCGTGAGCATTTCGTGAGCGTTAGTGCCATTCGGCTTCGCACCCTGATGATGCTTTTTTTACGCAATAGTGCGAGAAGTGGTTCTTTTCTTGTCAGGTCAATCTGTGCTGAAAAACGTCGAACGATACACGTGCGAAAAG
The DNA here is from genome assembly GCF_023078275.1 of Leguminivora glycinivorella. Taxonomy (NCBI): domain Eukaryota; kingdom Metazoa; phylum Arthropoda; class Insecta; order Lepidoptera; family Tortricidae; genus Leguminivora; species Leguminivora glycinivorella. The sequence continues at coordinate 8,548,726 of NC_062998.1, read as the reverse complement.
GAACGAAGAGAAAGGAAAGAAAAACTCATGAAAACTCGAAAATTCGCGTTTTCCGGGATCTAAGGCTTACGCTACACTGAGAGAAAATACAACCAGTTTTCATGTTCGTTCAACAAGTTTTTTGGTTAAAATAGCGCCTACGTGCTCTTTGGTTCAAACAACAAGCTACTTCTCATTTGAATCGGCAATATATTTGAATCAACAAGTCGATTTTATAAAAACAACCTGACACATATTGTTTTAAACATACGTTTGGCTGATTCAAACGGATAAACCGCAACAAATCAAACTTGTTAAGAGGGCTTTCGTGTTAAAAATAGTGAAATCGCAACCGAGCGCTTGATCATACCGTGTGTGGTATCAAATTAAAGGGCTTTGCGAGTAGTTTATAAATATATATCACATTATAGGACTTTTTCTACTTGATCTAACAAAATATGAGAAAATGTCCAAAAGTGGTAATAATTGTACCGATGAAGGCTCGTTTTCAAAAAATTGGCAAAAATCAATAATAGCAATTTATAATCACTAAGGCATAACAGCAATTTAAGTAAACGTTGCAAATTAATTTAGTACAAAACTTACTTCGATGTGATGTAGATTTTCAAAGAAATTGTCACTTAATTTTAGGTAAATTCTGAAAAAAAATTGAATTCGCCTTAGGCTAGTTTACTCTTTTTCAAAAACTTAAAATAAAAATCTAGTCTGAAATGATTGTGGTACAGGATATACGAATTATAAATTTACCCGTTTTAATATTCAAAATTGTCCAAATTTTACAAATAAGATCGACTGATTCAGCTCTATACGTGCGTTTTTCTAAACGTGCATTAGAGAAAAATTCATAATTAATTTAGTGAGTTAGTTTTCAAAAATCCAGTCTTATAAAAATCAAGATAATAAGATGCTCTAACTGGAACTTGAATTAAATAAATCTACTGTATAACGGAAAGTGTAGTATTTCACCGACTAAAACTATCAATTTTACATTCTTTTGACGTTTTTTTGAAAGCAGCCTTAAATTTACAATGCAAATTTCTCTCAGTGTAGATCGATTTTTACGGTCCCGGGTTCGAATCCCGGTAAGGGCATTTATTTGTATGATGAGCACAGATATTTGTTCCTGAGTCATGGATGTCTTCTATGTATATAAGTATTTATATATTATATATATCGTTGTCTGAGTACCCATAACACAAGCCTTCTTGAGCTTACCGTGGGCCTTCAGTCAATCTGTGTAAGAATGTCCTTATAATATTTATTTATTTTTATCTTTATTCATTTTAATTCTTAGGTTAAGCTTTTTATAATATGATTATAAAAGTAAAATACAAAAACACATACAAAACAATATAAAAAAAATATATAAACACATTATAAAAAACCTAACCTAGGGTGCCGCCAGCAGCGGGGCAGGGCCCAAGCTCAAGGGCTCATTCCGATGAGCCCTTGAGCTTGGGCCCTGCAAACAAGCCCCCGCAAGGCTCCCGCCTGGAGTCCGCTTTTGATAACTAATCCCACGATTTGGCGTAGGCACGTTTTTATGAAATCGACTGCCATCCGACCTTCGAACCCGAAGGGTAACTAGGCCTTATTGGGATTATTCCGGTTTCCTCACGATGTTTTTCCTTCACCGAAAAGCGACTGGCAAAAATTAAATGATATTTATTTATTTATTTAAACTTATTGTACAGTAAAAAATGTACAAAAGGTGAACTTAATACCAGAAGGCATTCTCTACCAGCTAACCTTTGGGCCAAACAGAGATCAATAAGAGCTAATAGGTGAAAGAAACAATATCTGTGCTCATCACACAAATAAACGCCCTTACCGGGATTCGAACCCGGGACCGCGGCGTAGCAGGCAGGGTCACTACGCACTAGGCCAAACCGGTCGTCAATATGCAGGTAGCATGGATCTTCAATAGGGACTGAGCTCATACTTTTTTGCCATAGTAAATTGAACCTTATCACTGGTGCAGAAAGGCGTTCTTGTCAGACTAGCAAAAGCACAGAGCAAAAGTGTGTACACATGAGAGGGTACAAAGTTGGGGCTGGTGTCCCTCTCGCACGTGTGACGAGTGTTAAAGAGATTACTATAGTAGTAGTATTTTTACCTGTATGATAACTAAGTTTATAAACTTCTTAAATTATTTTTGTATTATATCGAGGCAAGGGTTAATTAATACCTTGTAATGAATTGGTAAGTCATTATTATGAAGCCATAAAACCAAAGATATGCGCAATTAAAAAAAAACCTTTTATTTATTTATGGTACCTATTAGTAGATTTGGTAGTAACTTTGAATATTGACTGGTATCCCCAAATTATGACAGTGACGACGTCGTTCAAATGATTTTGACAGTAGCAATAAGTGCGAGAGGGACACCAGCCCCAACTTTACCCTCTCATGTGGACACACTTTTTGGCCTAACTACTCAATCTAGCTTAATATCTCTAAATCTATGGTAGGTAGGCAAATACTACCTACATGGTAGGTATTCTGAAAAATATTCTATCGGTACTAATTTTGCGATGCTTCTATTTTCATGGCGTTAGCATGCGTGTTCACATAAATTTCTATTCGTCGACAGATCCGTTATTTCTGATGGCAACTGTACATCAAAGAATGCAATTACATTTGCCTCGAACGACGAGAAACAAATCTCCAAACCTAATACTTCCAAATTGGGCTCAGCTCCGTTTACGAATCCCGAATAAGTAGGTAAGATATTTGTTCTTGTCGATCTATTACTGTCACAATTTACAAATGCGAGTTGGAAAATAATATTAGTTGAATAAAACAACGGTGTTGTCCAAATCAATTCAAACACAACACTTCATACATACTATAGACATTGTGAACGGTGTATTACCGTCCACTGGAGTTATTTTGATTCGTGGGGTAATACTGACTGTTGAATTTTGCACTAAAATGAATTCGATTCTAAAGATTTTCATTATCTATTTCTGTTTGAATTGTTTAATTAAATTCAAGTTCAAAACTCATTTTTCTATTCTTTAAAAATCGATGACCAATGTCACCTCACGAATCAAAGTACTTAGCCCCAGTCTGCCGGAATAACTTGGGCAGCTGCTAATGTTAATAAAGTCTCAAAATTAAACAAACTGCATGAAATAATACACACTAAAACGAGAAAAAGTACGTAAGATATATAAAAAAGAAATGAGTGCTATCAAATGGGCTCATCTCAGCAAACTGCTGGCGTTGATCCTTATATATCGCTTAGAACAATATTGCATACATTACGCGTTTCATAAAAATACCCCTTTTAGGCATTAGTCCTACTAAGGGAGCGCGAGCATGAAGCGACTATGTATGAACTCGCCCAAAAACAAACAAAATATACTTACATATAAAGAATCCATGTTAGTATGTATATGAGAGAGATATATTTTAGGCGGTACACTGCCGGCGAGAACTAAGAGATAGTCTAATTGACCGCAGCGATAAAAGCTATCACAGATAAAACTCGATCGGGCCCCATAGCCGAATGGCATTTCTGCGATACGAAACGCCGCAGAAATGTAGTCTGGCTCTGTCGCGCCAATACTCAAGAGCGATAGAGATAGATAGCAACGAAAGAGTATTATTGTGAGCGTTTTGTGAGCGTTTGTGCATTCGGCTACGCACACAGAGGTACTTTCTAAAAGATACGATAGCTTGGCGATCCGAACTTATGCTATGGTACGATCCGAACTTATGCTATGGTACAGTCATCATCAAAAGTAGCGGATCAAATAAACGCTTCAAAAGTAGATGGCGTGCCATTTAGTGCCCGCTAAACAAAAATAAATAAGTATATATTTCACCACAAAATGTACAGATTTATCAATATTTAGAATAGTATTCAGTTCCATTTATAAAACCCATTTAACCTGCAAGTGCCTATGAAAACGAACCCGACCTCATTGCAAATTTGTGAATGCATGCAAAAATTTGTTTACATTGGAAGCTATCAACATCAACATACAATTAAAATGCGGCGAGGGTATCTGGCTGCGAGCCAACTCGTTGCCTGTACGTACTTTTAACTTGTATTCGTTGGAGTGTGGGTTACTATGGGTAGGCGTTGAGTCGAGTGTAAAATAAACCGGAATACCTACCTTCATGGTTATTATGTGAACGTAAGAGCTGCCGGCGTAGCCGAATGGCAATCGTCGATGTCAGACGCCGACAGAAATGTATGCTGGATTTGTCGCGCCAAGACGCAAGAGCGAGATATTATCGTGAGCGTTTGTGCGTTCGGCTACGTACTGGCCGGATAACGTAAAGAAATCGGTTGTGGCAATCGCACCCTAAAAGAAGAAACCTGTTTTATACAATGGCCTAGTGCTAACAGATCATTGTTATTGACGCAAGCGATCCAGGCGGGCAAGTACGGTTAGCCTTTGATATAGCATATAGCCTGTCGCGTCGGTGCGCCCTTTTCGCACTTACATAACGTGCGAAAATGACGCAGCGACGCGATAAGCCATATCACGCTACCGTGATGGTCCGCCCGTTTATGCATTCTCTAGCTAAAAGTTCACAACTTATGGCACGACTATCTATCTAACTTCAATCATACTTGTTATGATGTTAAGCACAGTTACACTATATGATTGGTCGCCGTTCGACTCCCCTGGGTTTAGTAGAAAGAGGAATAGTCCGGGCTTGTTTGCAGAGCTGCTTGCAACTTTGACTTTCCCAATGAAACTTCTAAGTGAAACCCGCTCGAAAGATGTTGATGTCGCTAAAAGTACGAATTTTAGGGTATATGTGGAGCGTTCTTAGTGCAACTGGAAGCATAAGGACGTCACATAAATATATTATCTGGTTGAAAGCACAAGAAATATAGTTGCTGAACAAGAAAAAATATTCTGAAGGATCGGATTTTAGAAACAAAAGATAGACAACCACCTATCCTAAGAAAAGCAGAAACAAATTTTTGATGCCAAGATTTATGTGGGGAGGACTCTTTTCATTTTGATACTTACATAGCTACCTATCTATCTACATACTTATATCACATTTTAAAGACACATCGAACGCGATGAAATGTAATTTTTTACCTGTTATCCAACGTTTCCTTTCGGCCAGGTTTCACTTATAGCCGTGGTCGCGGAAGACTGAAGTCCCAGCGAAAAGTTGTGGCCGAAACGTTGGATAAAAGGTAGACAATATTGTGTCTTTAAAAATATGTACAAAACGCGAGAACTTAAAGTGTTATACTCGTATTATATATTTGTATCATGTAGCGAACGAAACGAAAATCTCTGTTGCACTACTTTGAAACACTGATACTAAGGGAGAAATTCTAGATTTTGAATATTAGCCATTAAATATTGGCATTTTCGTTAGTCACTTCTCAGATTAAACTTGCTGCATTCATCTATGCAATAGGCTACTTGACCCTTTTTCAAAGTATGTCTTATATTATTAATTACTGTCTAATTAAACGAAAAAAAATAGTACCATATTTTATTACGACTTAAAAACCCGCAAAAAAATTATTTAAAGTTTACTTTTACGTGATCAGGCAAAAACAACATCAGCCATATTAATCTATAGAATATCTATGACATGACGTCAGTATATTTAGAAAAAATATTTCACATTGTCACACCCGTCAACGACTATGAATTTTAATACAATAGAGGTTGCTTCTATGGAGATCAGATTACTACCTCTAATTTCCATAGTTGATCTGAATTATGTGACGTCACTCCATTGGCCAACACCGTTTTCGGAGTCCATAATTAAAAAAAACATACACACATCTTTAATTAAAAATACGCAGTCATCACGCACTTTTAATGCCCGCAAGCTATAAATATTGATTTCTTAAGTCAAATACTACAGAAAACAATAACTTGATGTGCTAAATTCGATACGAGTCTAGTAGCCTATTATTAGAGTTGGCACAACTTTGAGTGCACTACCATAACCTTAAGTAGGTAGCTGAAAGGGGAAGCCTTAGAACCTGAATTGCGTTCAAACTTCGATTTTGTAAAGATTCTTTATAATCACATCATCACTTGGCCTTTGCGTCTATTGCAGACGATTTACGGGCGGGCCGTATACTTGTTTGCCACCGACGTAGTATAAAAAAAAAAAAAAAAAAAAATTACACATTGCTGCTTGACAACGGGTTTGGTGACTGTGGAGGCCGATTCGCTAGCGGCACGACCTGCCACATTTTTGGCAGAGAAAACTGATACCACCTGAGGTTCCAGTCTCGGTTTGCTTTCTGCGACACCTTTTAATATCTAAAGCATTAAACCAGGCTTCGTCGCATAGCATTCTCCCCTCCACAACACGCTTTCACCATATAGATTCTTTATAGCCTACCTACAATTATTTATTCTGTGACGCACCTACTTATTCCATAACATTGCAATGTCATCGACACGGGCCAGCGCCCGAGGTAAAATAAATATTGGTGTAGGTGCGTTCATGAATGATTAAACGAAATAAATAATTTATCAAGTCAGAGTGGAATACGCTGTATATACGCAGACCTCTCGTCGCCGGGTACTAATGCTCCTATTTAGATGTATTGGGTTTGAAGTTCGATGGTTCTAGTTTGTTTAGGTGCACTGAGGTAATATGAAGAACGTACTCGTATCATTAATAAAATAAAACAAAAAAGTGAAATAGTTTATCACAACACCCAGGAGACTAAGGCCAGTTCCATCAATCACAATTAACAGACACATCAACAGCATGCAGAAGTCTATGCAAATTCCCATAGGTACAAACAATTTTGCAAATTCTAAATTCTGTAAGGCCCACTTGCACCAGCCACTTAACTCAGGGTTAGTGGGCTGTCAACTGTCAAATTCCATATAAAATGGTGGGTTAACCATCGGGTAAACCCACCATTTTCGTTGGTGCAAGTGGCCCTTACAGACGCTTTGATACAACCGACCCTAGACAACCTAATACCTTGCTCGTAAGTCTCGTAACGTCACAATTGCTTACGCGTCTTAAGCGTTTCATAGCTACGAGTATCTATCCCTGTGGCTCTTTTTAACCGACTTCAAAAAAGGAGGAGGTTCTCAATTCGACTGTTTTTTTTGTATGTATGTTACTCGATATCTCCAATAATCGTGAACCGATTTTCAAATTTTTTTATCGTACGGGTATGACCCCGAGATGATCCTGTTAGCACCAAGTCGGGGTCTGATGATGGGATCTGCGTTTGGATCTCCTCGTAGCGTCAACTACAGTCTGACCAAAAAGAGCAGTAATTAAAAAGTGGCAACATTGTAGTGTCATTCCTTTCAAATCAATATGTGTGAGAAAACGGGACGATACCGGGTTGCCACTTATTAATTTTTATTCTTTTTGGTCGGACTGTATTGTCATTCCAGATATGCCGGAGGCAGAGAAAGGTGATCCCTCCTGAAGTTTGTATTCGAATTATGTAGCTGACTGTACTTGGTTTTATTATTACAGCTAAGTACAGTCAGCCAAAAAAGTTGTTTACCACTTTTCGAATTTATGTGTTTGAAATAGAGTCGAAAAGTGGTAAACCACTTTCTTGGCTGATTGTGCCTACGACTTAAAAGGCTACAACTTCTACGGGCCGCAGCGTAGGCGGCGTAGCGCTACAAAAGATGTTTTTAAAACTTGTGGAAACTTTTGGAAAACCAGTGAAGCCATAAAACTGTCACGCTAATTTGAACATAAATAAATATTTGCGGACACCTGTTATGCAAAGCCTGTAGCTACCTAATATGGGTGCTGGATAACGATATAATATACCATTGTCTCAATAAATTCATACTCATACATAGAAAACATCCGTGACCCATTAACAAATATCTGTATTTATCACAAAAATGAATTCCCCGGTTGAGATTCAGAATCAGGATAGTCGGTTTAGCCATAGATTAAATATAAGAAGATCATATATAGCTTTCGATTATACTTGTAGATGGCGTTCAGTGTCACATTTGAGATAGATTTATGGCTCGAAAGTGACACTTAACACCAATCTAGGTACAAATAATCGATGGGAACAATGCGCGAACAGTGGCGCCATCTATTTGTGGTGTAGTGCATGCGCGTTCTTAGGCGGTCGCATTTTAATGTATGGGATGGTATGATCTTCTTATATTAAATTTAATCTTTGGTTATCAGATAAGGTCACAACCACTACCGATTGGGACAGACCGTGAAATGCGTTGACGTTTAACTGATATTAGGATGATATCAATGTCAGTTTGACTCCAATGCAAGTTGGAACTGTCCTGTGGGTAATATTTAAAACGCTATTCACATTCATGTAATTTCGTGTTCACTGTTCATGAAACTTGTTGCTACAAAGTCGTAAATTATCTCCAGTATATCAATGTGGTCCAGAGGATTTTTTTTTTTACACAAGCGCGCTTTTTATACTTACCTTTAGGCGTTTCCACTGTCAGAATCTTTGTCGGATTTCAGCCAAGCCAAGCAGATGACCCCTGCAGACTAGTTTAGTCCATACGAAGTTTTGAAATGAGAGAATTCAACAGTTTTAAATGTGTGAATGAGAATGTTGTTGACGCGTGATTGTCGCTAGATGTCACTATAACTATGCCTATACAAATAACTCGCATTTACTGATGTATGGAGTTACAATACTCTTCCCTTACTTATTCCTCTATGGTGTCAGTCGTGTTACAAATCGTCACTACTTTTAAAAAATCTCGTATCTCACGCTGTTCCTCAAAGTTAAAACGCAGTAAGTCTATATGCATTCCATACATACTTACTACAATTTTCTTTTCATTGACAGACGAAGATACAAGTTTTTTAAAAGTAGTGACGAAATGCGGGTGTCCAACGAGGGACGCGGAAGGTTGATTTATGGGTGAGGTGTGTTCTTTTTTTGGAACAATTCTATAATAATATTACAGGGAGAATGACACGTGTAGGTTGTTCATGCCTGGCCCCGTAGCCGAATGGCATTTCTCCGACGCGAAACGAAAACGAAACGCCGCGAAAGGCAGTCTGGCTCTGTCGCGCCAAGACGCAAGAGCGATAGAGATAGATATCTACGAGCGTTTCGTTTCGTGAGCGTTTGTGCCCTTCGGCTACGCACCCAGGGGAGTCACTTATGCGTTGCCGACGTTTGAGAACCCAAAATACCTGCTTCTTGAAGAACCCCATGTCATATATAGCGCAAGGGGAACACCTCAGAAGGTAGCTTAAGTAGTATTAAGTAGCATTCGTTTCGATGTTTTCTATGTATATAAGTATGTATTTATCTATTTAAGTATGTATATCGTCGCTTAGCACCCATAGTACAAGCTTTGCTTAGTTTGGGGCTAAGTTGATCTGTGTAAGGTGTCCCCAATATTTATTATTATTTATTATTTATTAGATACAGATGTAGTGCGAAGAGGGTTTCCTTCGGAAACGTTCATATTTGTCATGCGAGTTCGGTCAATGTCAGTACATCTTGTATTGATACTTATATACCTACATAGAAAACATCCATGACAGGAATAAATATCTGTGTTCATCACACAAATAATTGCCCTTACCAGGATTCGAACCCAGGACCGCGGCTTAGCAGGCAGGGTCACTACCGACTGAGCCAGACCGGTCGTCAATATACCTTTCTCTCATTACTAAGTTAGGTCTGAGAAAACAATTACTAGTAAATGTACCATCAAAGACTTTATACAAGCCTAACAAGTGTTCACAAATTGTCTCAGATTATATTTAGTTTCGAATAAATGATATTGTTACAACAGATATTGTTATCTGAGGGAAGCCATCTTCTATCACGAAACAATAATCTAAAAGCTATACTAAATTAACTAAGTTAATTATTTTATGAACAAAAGCCTACATAAAAGAGTTGTAAGTTGAGATCAAAGAGGATCGAGTATTATAGAGTGTTACTGTCGAAGTAACATGTGTAATCACAGTGCATAGACTGCCATCTCTTGACACAGGCTTAAAACTTTTGAACCTCAGTTTTGACAATTTGGCCCATATTCTTAGCTTGATATGTGTTAAAATGGCAAATATTAGTACCTATTAGCGCTATCTAGCTGAGCGTACCCCAAAGGTGTAATGCCATCTAGGCCATCGTACCTTTTTCTGTATGGTACTGAGGTACGTTTTTTTCTTAGTTATATATATGTCTTTGGTTAAGACTAAGCAAATTATGATCTCAATGCCACTCTGCGCTTATGGCAGGAGAAGAAAATAGTTATTTACAAGGGGGCAATGTTGTTGTTTAACCGCACACCAAAATTGATACCCGAGCGAAATATTCCAATATTGAACCGCGAGCGTAGCGTGTGGTTCAGAATGTGGAATTTTGAGCGTTACGAGGGCTTCAAGGCACGTAGGTGAAACAAAATTTGTCACCGAGTGAAACACAAAATGTTTCACCACGCCAACACTATGAAAATATTAACTGTAAAACATCAAATCAAATCAAATCCATCAATTTATTTAACATTTATAATTCAAAATCATCATTTATACGTGAATTCCTACAGCCAGCTTTGGACATCAAGTTGAAATTTGTATGAAATTACTTTGCACTGTTGTGGATAAAATGCAATTTTGCTATACGTTTTCGAATAGCAAAGAGTGTCTTTACCAGTTGGTGTGGTGAAAAAATATTGACACAATCCGTGACATGCTCGTATGCTCTAAAATTGTGCACTTACCTACTTGCTTTTTACAACGGGTGTCATTTCAGATTAAAGTAGGATAATCGTAAGCGAAATTATAGGGCTGTGCTTCAAATTTAGATCAGCCGGCGTATCATGCTTTCAATTTTATCACTTATCCACGTGGATAAAGCATCCGTCACGCTTTAGCAAGTATGTCAGTGTGAGAGTGACAGATGTCTTATCCACGTGGATAAGTGATAAAATTGGCAGCATGATACGCCGGCAGGCCCCGTCGCCGAAAGCAGCAGAAATGCAGTCTGGCTGTGTCGCGCAGAGCACATGAAACTATAAACTGAAATAGATACCATACACTAAAGAAAAAGCGATCACACTGGTGGCGAAGCCGGGAATCGAACCCGGGTCTCCAGCTAACGCGGCTGACGTGATAAACCGCTACACCATCCCCGACCGCCGAGGTACCCGTCGAAATTTCTCTAGTGTATGTTATCTCTGAAGGCTATAGGCGCCTTTGAGCAACTCTAAGGGCGAGCAACTTGTGCTCGCACCTCCTACAATATTAAATTAAATAATTTGGTTTGTTCCCTCTATCCACATGAAAATACTCAAGTTTCAGAGCCACCCCTTGCAAATAAGGGCTGTGACATTGCATTAGTAGGTTGCCAGCCTCTCGCCTACGCCACAATTTAACCCATAATCCCACAGTCGGCTTTTACGACACCCACGGGAAGAAAGGGGGTGCTGAATTTATTAACCCGTCACCACTCGGGAGTCTTGAGACTATTGTTTTCTTTAACGCAGCAAGAACGATCTTAATACTGGGTGGCTAGCCGAATGGCACAATCGCTCACGAAACGCTCACGAAACGAAGCGCTAGTAGATATCTATCTCTATCGCGCTTGCGTATTGGCGCGACAGAGCCAGCGGCGTATCGCTTTCGTTTGGCGTCGGAGAAATGCCATTCGGCTACGGGGCCTGGACTGACAAAAAAGCGTACCCCTGAAATGTATGAGCCTTTTAGGCCTAAATGGCTTTGTTTCGCAGCCTGAAAGTAGCCAAAATAATATTTTTCCCAAATATTTTTGTGCGTTCATATTTTTTGTAAGAACAAATGACATATTTCTTTATTTTAAAATCACGATATCACGTCAATACACGTTTTGAAAAATAAAATGTAGGCATCATCAGTGTAGTTATGATAGTATTTAATAGGTGGCGCTAAAAAATCGAGGTACGATTGTTAGTGTGAAGTAGAGATGGGCCGAATACGGACTTTGCCGAATACGAATATTCGGCCGAACATTCGGTTAATCTGTTACCGAACCGAATATTCGGCCGAATATCCAGTTGCGCCATATTTTAAATCCTGGCTTAAAGTTAATAACTTTTCGATGATTGGTAATAGGCACATTTATCTTACTAAGGCTCTAAATGCTCTTGCATAAGAAAATTTTTGATTTGTTTTCTTAAGCTACGTTATTTTTACTTTTTTACAAAATTATTGTATTTATATTTTAATGCATTTTTAACTCCATTTGGTAGTTCCTAAGAATGCTGAAATAGGATGTCACTATCCGATGAATTACGAAACAACTTACGCTATTTATTTACTTTGTTTATTCGGTAAATATTCGGCAATATAACCGAACTATTCGGCCGAATACGAACATTGAAAAATTTGCCGAATATGCCGAATACCGAATATTTACCGAATATTCGGCCCACCTCTAGTGTGAAGTATGTAAATCAATACTTTAATACTAATGTTATAAATGGGAAAGTGTGTGTGTCTGTTTGTTTGTCCGTCTTTCACGGCAAAACGGAGAGTCGAATTGACGTGATTTTTTAAGTGGAGATAGTAGAAGGGATGGAGAGTGACATAGGCAACTTTTTGTCTCTTTCTAACGCGAGCGAAGCTGCGGGCAAAAGCTAGTGCTATATAAATAATCCTTGAACGCAGTGTAAAATTTCATGAAATGAATGCACGTTACATGGGATTTATTCTTCTGTGTATACTCTAGAGACTAAGGTTGCGTTGTATTATTTTGCATCGTCATGTTTCCACAAAAGCGTCTCGGTCTCGCGTTGGACACGTTAACATTAAAACAAAGACGCCCTGCACGTGCCGAGTGCCGAGTATCACGGCATTCGCAGAGTGGATGTATTCTGCGGTAGTTCATCTTTATCTTTGTTTTACAGGTTGCCCTTCGGGCAGTGTGCTCAAGAGCTACACGAGCTTATTCCACCGTCCCATTCTACCATCGGACTCTTAGACGCACGGCCGGTTTCCATCCTTTCTTGGTAGATATTCCGCGAATTCGCACGAAACGCTTTGCTTCTTCTTTTCTTATGCGCACTGCCAAGGAGTGGAATTCCTTGCCGGCAGCTATATTTGGGCTGCTCATCTTCTGGGCGAGCTCACTCCATCGTAGGATTTGTAGGCCTTTGGCTAGTCTGTGGTCAAGAGTAAGCCCAATCACAATAAAAAAAAAGAAGGTCTACGCGCTGCCGGCCTTAGCTGAAGTGACAATCGTTGACGCTTTCTGCTCTAGCTCTGTCGCGTCTATCCAGAAGAGCGATAGCTAGCAGCTGTACCCTCCACAGTTTTGAAATGATGCGACTTGACATTTGTAAAACGGTTCGAATACGGCCCCTGTACGATATCCAGATTGGCCCCATAATATAGTTGGTTGAGGATTTTGATTGCTTGTCATTGATAGATTTTCTCTGAAATGAAAATAGAATATTACTGAGGCATGCAGCTGAAATGTCATGCCATTTCAGCGATATTTCATATCATCATCATCATCATTTCAGCCATCAATCGCCCACTGCTGAGCATAGGCCTCCCTTTGTGTACGCCACTTATCCGGTCCGATATTTCATAATAACTCCCCTTCCTGTCAATTATTACCTATATTAATAAAGTATTGACAATTACTTATTTTTAATAGTAATGTTTTCTAGTACATATTTAATGATGGCATAATTATGAATTTTATGTAAAATTTCTTATTCATCTGTCAGTGTATTATACATTACGCTTTAATACAACCAATAGCGCATAATTTGCTCACCATCAGATCGGATTCATAACCGTATTACAGCCACTCGCGTAATTATATGAACGGCACCCAAAATCGAGTTACCATTAAATAATTAAACTAAGCAACGATAACACATTAACGTCAAATGATAATTCCTAATGTTTAAGAGAATATCTGGGCGACCGAGCTTCGCTCGGTTCTGTTTCGTATCCTCGACCTGTGTCGCCATCTAGTTCAAAAATAAATAGTACCTACATCGAGCGAAAGAATTCTCAGTCTTAACAACACAACTACTACACACGAGATGGCGCGCGTTTCGCCACAAAAGCTCAAATGGTGTATTTTCCTATTCGTGTTAGCCTTGACCTGTGTCGCCATCTAGTCTTTGCAATAAATAGTACTTACATCGACCGAAAGAATTCTGCCTTAATAGTACAACTACTGCACACGAGATGGCGCTCAAAGAAAACGCATGAAAACTCGAAAATTCGCGTTTTCCGGGACCTAAGGATAAGTTAGATCGATTTTTCACCCCCGAAAACCCCCACATAACAAATTTCAGCGAAATCGTTAGAGCTATTTCCGAGATCGCCGGTATATATAAATAAATAAATAAATAAATATACAAGAATTGCTCCTTTAAAAGTATAAGATAAACTACGCTTTCAATCCTTATACTCTGAAATGTACGTCATAGCGAGTCCAGATGTATTTTACATCGTAAAGGAGTGTTACGGCTTTCACGCTGTTGGTTTAGGTACGACTGTAAATCTACATCCAATGTGATTCTCGAAGGACTAAACATATTTGCAACTGAAAGCAAATATAAGCAGAACACAGATTGTACATTTACAGATAATATACATTCATATTACATACATTCTATATCTCGGAAAGTCAGAGTCACAAAGATAATTTATAAAAATCAAGGATGATTATATAGGATTTACAATGTTCATACTAAGAATCGTGCCTCAATTATTTAGCGCCACCTATTAAATACTATCTACAATTTTTTTTAATGTGTATTAACGTGATATCATGATATTTAAATAAAGAATCATGTCATTTGTTCTTATAAAAAATAAAAACACGCAAAATATTTGGGGGAAGTATGATTTTGGCCACTTCCAGGCTGCGAAACAGCCTAAGCCTAAAAGACCCAATACATTTAAGGAGTACGCTTTTTTGTATGGGCTTTGTCTGTCCCGGTATTATTTCAAGTCACGGAAAATGTATTTATGTATTGTTTGGCTAGTTTCTACTACTTATGTAACCACTAGCTTAAGCTCGCGGCTTCGCTCGCGCTAGAAAGAGACAAAAAGTAGCCTATGTCACATTCCATCCCTTCAACTATCTCCACTTAAAAAATCACGTCAATTCGTCGCTCCGTTTTGCCGTGAAAGACGGACAAACAAACAGACACACACCCTTTCACATTTATAATATTAGTATGGATTTGGGAGAGCTGTTCATTTTCTCCATATAATGAACGTCGTTTTCCGTGAGAGTAACCTAGATATTTAAAACGTCAAAAACTGGAGGTGGAAGCCCTAGACTAGAGTCAATGTTAACACACAAAACAAAAGGAGGAGAAGGAGTTTGTATGGGAATTGGGTCGGCGGCTTAGAGGACCTAATGTACCCCTGGGTTGCGATCCTCGTTCCGGATAGTACCTGGTCCAACAAATTTCCCTGGCTGTTCAACGGGGTAACGCGGCCAGTGTTATGGGAACTTTTGGGGCAGCTGCGGTCCGGGGTGGCACCATACCCTAGGTTATTTAGTGTTTAAGTTTGACAAAGCCTGTCGCAGATTATTTCGTTTGTATATAGTTGACGAAGCCTGCGCTGCCGATCACGATCTATTTTGTTTTTATTGTATGGGTTTCGGGTTTAGTTTTAATTTAGGTTTTTTTTATTGTATTTATTTTGAAGTTTGCAAAACAAAATAGATTAGGTACCTACTATTTAGATGCGTCTTACTTCAAAACTAACTACAGATTCTTGTCACAAAAAGAAAATGTAATTTTAATTTTATGAAATATCATTTTGTTATGTCGCCTGTGTAATGTTCTGTTCTGAAATGTTATAATATAAACTCTTACGGTAATTTTACCTATAGCCAAGCAAATGAAAGTTATCTAATTTTCCGATACCTAGTTACATAGAACTTTTTTAATAGGCTACTTGACTCTTTTGTAAAGTCTGTCTTATATGATTAAGCACTGTCTAATTAACCGTAATAAGATAGGTATGTATTACCATATTTCATTATGACTTAAAAACAGCAAAAAATATTTTTAAAGTAGGTATACTTTTACGTACTCAGGCGAAAACAACACAGTCATGTTAATCTATATACTTATTGTCTGTGTATCAGGTCATTCTATTCGAAAACAACATTTTCTGACTTTTTAAGTATGAAGGCATAAAATTCAATATGTCAGTGATTGTTTTGACATGCAGTAAGGTTCGAATTCGATGACGTCACTTCATCGCTGACAGCATTTTCGGAGGCCAACATACATAAAAAATTACACCCATTTTTAATCGAAAATACGTAGTCAAAATACACTTTTTATACCCAAAATCTATAAATATTGTTTTTTTTATGTCAAATACTACAAAGGACAATCATTTACTGTGCCAAATTCGATATGTCTGAAGCCTATTAATATATCTTTGAAACGCGTTCATGTAAACACTGGTCTTGTTTCCCTAAGGCTTGTCAAAAGCTTCCCAAAATTCCGTATCCTATCCCATTACTTATGCAAATATCAATTCCATTACTCAAATACTGTCATTATCCGATCCACAATAAATCAATGCGAGCTCAAATCGAATGCGCCAATTTTCCAGAAGAGCTTCAAACAGCTAATTTACGGTTAATGCACTTTATATGCAAATCAGTGTGTGTACCCGAATGCACAAACGCTCACGAAACGCTCATGATAATATCTCTTTCGTAGCTATCTCTATCGCTCTTGCGTATTGGCGCGACAGAGACAGACTACATTTCTGCGGCGTTTCGGTGGCGTTTCGCGTCGCAGAAATGCCATATATTCGGCTACGTAGCCAAAAGCACAAACGTTTATCATTATCGTAGCTAGCTATTATCGCTCTTCCGTATTGGCACACCTCGGACACTGGCGATCAAATATATGAACTAACTAGCACACTATAAGCTCGTGCAGGTGAACGCGTACCATGCTTGTATGAGTGAGATATGACAGGTCGACTGTTCGCGTTTTTGACAGGCGGTAACTGTGAGAGTTTAGTCTATGCTGTGAGGTAACCGAGAGGGGGTGGGCGGCACTTTTAGCGGGGAGAGGGAGTGGCCATACTGTACGATAGTACTCTTTATTATACTGTGGTATTGGCGCGACAGAGCCACACTGCGTTTCGGTCGGCGCCTAGTGTCAACGGTTGTCATTTCGGCTTTCGGCAATGGGGGATATTTGACATAAATTCCATTTGCAAAATGGAGTAGCAATTACTTAGTGCATGAAATGGATATTGATATATTTGATAGGTATTGTTTCACATGTGCTCAGTCGCAAGCTCGTTTCTTCATTCAAACGTGCGGGCAATCTCATTTAAAAACGATCAGTGTTATATAACGTAAATAGTTGATACGTTTCCGTTTAAATAGTACGGATACAAATAAGTGCAGTAAATAAATAAATATTAAAGGACATTTTTACACAGATTGACTGAGGGCCACGGTAAGCTCAAGAAGGCTTGTGTTGTGGGTACTTAGACAACTATATATAAATACTTAAGTATATACATAGAAAACATCCATGACTCAGGAACATATCTGTGCTCATCACACAAATAAATGCCCTTACCGGGATGCAGTAGGTACATCTAGGCGTTTATTAGTTTGTTAGCTTCAGATTTTATTTATCTTCTAATATAAGATAAGTAGGTATAATTAAAGCATTTCAATATTCCTATATTATCCCTAATAACGATACAAATTGCGAAGCTACTGTTGAACCCTAAATTACTTCCCACTCTTCCACGTTCCCAATAAAGAGATTCCAGCGTAGTCCTTGAAAGTTATCCCAGCTATTGACGGCGTGTGTTGCAGTACTTGGTTTTTAGGGCCAATTTACAGGACGAGCACACTCGCAGGTTACTCGCAGGCTACCTACCTAGAACGTACAGTCAACAACACAGCTGTGAATACAGACAAAGTGCCAAAAGTATGTATAAAGAACTTTATTGCCTGTACATAAAGGTGTGTAATGTGTGTATACATATTTTTGGAACTTTGTCTGTATTCACAAATGTGTTGTTGACTGTACATTATAAAATTCCACTCCAATCAAATACCGCAAAGTTATCAAACTCACCTACGTGTAAATACCTACAGTGCCGGCAAATAATATACTTTTCATAACACTCGCTCGTAATAATATATTGTGCAACAAAGGAGGTAAAGGGGATTTTGTCAACATGTGTCAATAACTCGCGACAGCCGCAGGCTGGAGAGAGTTAAAGACACGAGTTTACAAAATCCTTACCTCCTGAGTTACACACAATATTTTTCATCACATTTAAGACGAAAACACAGAGAAAAAAAAATCATAAGGCAAAACCTTCAATGAATGGCGGTGTTGTACTGTCCGTTGCTATGACAACGCGGTCAAGCGCAAATCCCTCACAATTTCCTGCCAGATTGCAAATTATAACGATTTTGTCGTAAATAGCCCCAAAATTTTCAATGTCCCTAACGATCGAAAACCAGGTTTATCGAGATATACGATTTAAGATAAGATCACATAAAGAAATATTAATTTATATTTTTTTCCGTATTTTTATTCCTCAAAAATCTTAAAAATACTTCACTATACGACTGAACTTTAACTAGCTGATTTAAAGCTGCCACTAAAACCAAACATGGTTCAGTTGGTATATACTTGAGTTTACACCAAAAAACATGGCAATTATATACTCTTCGTAGTAAGATATTAAAAATCTAATGGCTTAGAATATATAATGTAGATACGTATTAGAATGTAAAAGAAGATTATTGATGTTTATCTCATAAGAATTATATTTGAAAAATAAAGAATTGCTGTTACACGATAGACACACATAACACCAATACATACTTGACGAATGGTACACGAGTCTCGCGTTTTCTTGGGGAAAACAACATATGTGACGTCCCGACGCTGTTGCTTCACGTTTGTAACACGCCGACGGCGAAGTAGTAATAAGAACGCGATTTTCTCATACACACCACCGCAGCAAATTGAAAAATAAGAACTAGTATTGAGTTTTTTCAAATCGTAATAAAACGTTGTACTCGCCTCTGAAATCTACAGTATAACGATTTATCTACGTGAAATTTACAAAATAAGTAAAACACACTGAAATAATTGTAAAACATAAATAAAATGCATTTTTCATATCGTAAATTATTTGTTTAAGCTTAAGGTAAACGTCCCAATGGATGACACTGACCCAATGTATGACTATTTCACAGTTTATTTAAAAAAATAAGAAATCGGTTAACAGTATGAACAAGATAGAGGACTTAATCGATCGTCAGCGTTATCTATGAATTTTGTTTAGAATTTGTGAATGATAAGTTTAGTAATTTTTATTCTGTGGGGTAGTTTTTGCAAGGAGGTGCATCTAGCTTGTTGTGCGTCGTAATTTTTACTAAATCTGTTAAGAAACTGCTTTTGAAAAGTGGAAATAAATACCAGGATTTTGAACTTACTGGTAAAACATCATTATAAACTGTTAGATGATACATTAAACAATTGATTTAGTAAATTGAAAGTAGCTTATTTTCCTTACTTTAGTATTTTAAAGACATGTTATTCACTGGAACAAATTTTTAGATTTTACTAGTGTATGACACCCGCGTCATTCATTGGCACAAAATGTAATTTCACAAGTTTTTATTTTGACAATAAATTAAGGAAGTATAACATACGTATAATATACCCTGTAAAAATAAATGTTCTATCTATCACGTGAGTAGTGTCTGACATGGGTGTCATACACTGTTTTACTATGGATATAGAGTGAATGACAGGTACGTATTTACATGTCATTCATTAGGTCTAAAGTATAGTGTCATACACTGGTTACAGATATAGATAAATAAAAGTAAAAATGCCTCCAAACTCTAAAAATATAGTTTAGATGACGTATTAAAGGCATTAGACGAAGTATCGAGAGGGATAGCTGTTGCTACAGCAGCTAATAATTACGGAATTACCGTATCACACTGTCATACATTAGGACAGCCAATTTTTTTTTCCATAAGGTAACGGCGGCTATCAACGCGGGTATCGAAATCGACGTCCATTACCGCCGCATTTGCAAATACGCATTTTATAGGCAAACCGACCAATTTCTTAAAAAAAGTTACTCACACAAAGGAAGCCTGTTTAGTTGACTAACGCACATATAGACGATAGAGAGTGTGAATGAAAGAAGACGCTCGCTATTTGACAGTTTTTGCCACGGGGCCGCGAGAAGAGGTTGTGTCATATTGACGTGTGACGCTAAACCTAAGTGAACTCCAATCTCATTTAGTAGTTTACGTAATAATTATGGCAAACAGGTGAAAGTTATGCATTTCAAATTATTGTTTATAGTTTTCTACATGACTTCTGAGTACTTTTTACGTATTGTTTAGCCTGGAAATGTGTTTAAAGTGGAAATTAAAAGACAGCGGTGAAAGGCGCCATTTCGTGAGTAGATTCTATTACTGTGGTATACCACAGTAATAGTTAAAGTAGTGATATTAGTTCTTTTTGCTTTATTTTAAGTATATGTGATCAGTTATATAATGTCTTACAGTTGTTTCAATCTTGATCTATTCACGCTATCAAAGAACTATTTACGCGGTATGAAAATTATTCAACAAAACCTTAATTTTTAGCAAAAACTTCATGACTGATTTCGTAGTTTCTATGAAAACCGTTAATTTGTAATTTTTTTATACATTGACATAAAGTCTGATGCTTACTTACCAGTTATGTAAACTTGGTTTTAATATAAGGTTGCAATATTTTATTTTGATTTGTAATGAAAATACATCTGTATGACTTTGTTTTTATGGGTCGGAATTAGATTTTATAATACTCCAATTTATGCCTATTACCGATGGTACGATCAGATAACCCTCGGTAATAGAATATATAAGAATCTATTACCGATCCATGCAATATTTGTTTGGGTCGGTAATGGGTTCCTATAGAAGTATCTATTACTGAGCGACATATTAGTCTTGTATCAAAATATGACATTTAGTGTACCGTAAGTACAGATTTCTTAGGTGAAACTGAGTTTTCTGTGGGTATTCATAAAGGAGGATAGTATTGGTATATGTATTTGTCATAATTTGTATATTCAACCGTCGGTATTAAGCTCCGAATTTTGAGATGGGTTTCTATTTACCGATGGCAGAAAAACACTGTCATTCATACCCTCGGTAATGAAATCTCAATTCGCGTTAATAGAACTGCAGCCTGTTCATTACCACGGTAATAGAAAATTTAGGTATGTTGGCTTCAATAATCATTTTATGACATATAATAAACTAAAATGATCCTAAAACTCTTCAAAACTAACTTAATAATCAAATTTTAGTTGTGCAAAAAAATCCTTGGCTGATTGAAACATCCTTTGCCTGAAGTATTGTACGTTCCCTTGGGAATAAAATAGTACATTACTCTTCAGTACACGTAGACGCAATGAGACCTTTAAACAGCAAATGTGATGACAAAGTTATTACATGCCTGCATACTGATACGTAATGAGCTATTTTACCGCCCTAGGGCGGTAAAGTGAATACCTAGGTGGGGCCTTCAACGACCTGTCAAAAATTACAAGATGGCATATTTTTAAAATTTGGTTATTACTTCGCGAGTGTGTCATGATTGACGCGTGATTGTCGCTAGATGTCACTTAACTATGCCTATACAAATAACCCGCATTTACTGATGTATGGAGTTATAACTCTTCCCTTACTTATTCCTCTATGCTAGTGATGTAAAAATTGGTTTCAAGTTGGCTTCAAGTAATGGATATAAAATATAGATTTTTGGTGAGGGCTTAAATTGTTGTTGAAAAAAAAGTATGTTTAAATTACAGCTTTTTTTTTTTTTTATTTGGGAAGCCTTACATAAATCAACTTAGCCCCAAACTAAGCAAAGCTTGTACGGTCACGGACTTTAATTGTTGGTCCACAGTAGTTAGTTTTTTAGTGTCCTCGTACGTCAGAACAACTGTGGGTGGCGGTGGGGTGCCGTTAGCGAATTCTCAGGCTATTTGCAAAACTTCTCTTTTTTACATGATGTGTCTTTGTTTGGAAACTTGCGTGAACACTACACCTACAGGCGGTCTAGCACGCTAGTGTGCGTCCTTGTCGCACTTAAAGTCTATTTAAAGTTAACGATCCCTGGCCCCGTAGCCGAATGGCATTTCTCCGACGCCAAACGAAAGCGATACGCCGCTGGCTCTGTCGCGCCAATACGCAAGCGCGATAGACCTACTAGCGCTTCGTTTCGTGAGCGTTTCGTGAGCGATTGTGCCATTCGGCTAGCCACCCTGCTATCAATGCCGGCGGCCGATGGCTTTTAAAACTTCTCACCACTGTCAATGTTTAATTTATAGTAAAAATGATATTTTATTGAGACTTTATAAAGTGTTCAAATGATTATAGTATTTTATGCAACAGTCGTTTAATGGAGGGCAAAGAAGATGAGTGGCGTGAGTAACAATTTGAGGCGAAGCCGAAAATTGTTATTAAGACGCCACGAGTATTTTTTGAATCAGTTAAACACCGTTGCATACAATACTATTTCTACGACCATGCACTTACTTTTTAATAGTTTTCTTGAAAAGCTTTCGTGAAATTCACACTTTTCCTGTATTTTGACGCAAAGGTTTGTACTGTCAGCTCAGCTACCCAAAGCCTTCCCGCGCACGCGCGCAGTATCGTTATAACAATGCGTTGCCATGGTTACAGAGCCAAACAATGCGTTTTCAGTTTTTTCGATACTGCGCGCATGCGCGGAAAGCCGGCGGACGCTGGCTTTGGGAAGTAGACTTTTATGAAGGGTTTTAAAGATCTGTGCACGACCGTGTAAATGAAGAATAACAGTTCGTGAGTAGATTTTTTTTACGTTTGATGGAAAATTATTCGACATAAAAGCGTTTCCTTTTATTCCCCAACGATTGCCGATGAATTGTGGGGCTATTAATGGATTGAAAACGAGACGGACTCGTTTTATATTCTTACTAGCATTTGCCCGCGGCTTCGCTCGCGTTAGAAAGAGACAAAAAGTAGCCTATGTCACTCTCCATCCCTTCAACTATCTCCACTTAAAAAATCACGTAAATTCGTCGCTCCGTTTTGCCGTGAAAGACGGACAAACAAACAGACACACACACTTTCACATTTATAATATTAGTATGGATAGGTTATATAATGGGTATGCGAATGAACGTTCCTTTTGAATTCTCAGTAATTAGGCAAAAAAGTATTATAAGGAATTTTCTAATGTATGACTCATGACGCTAACTTTCTGAACAATTTATTTTAATGAGGTGCCATTTCTGAAGATCATTGCCACGAAATATTAATGCATGAAATAATTTCACCATTCTAACTGTGAAAAATTTCAAATTGTGTAAATAACTCTTAGTGCAAACAAGGATTATTTATATCTGGGGGCACGGTAGTGCCCCCGCCAAGTCGAGCAAAGAGAGGCACGGCCGTTAATATTTACAGTCTCCATACTAAGAATCGTTCCTCATTTTTTTTAGCGCCACCTATATACTATCATGACTACACGTCTGATATAATGCCTACTTAATTTTTTTCTAAATGTGTATGAACGTGGTATTATGATATTAAAATAAACAAGCATGTGTAAATTAAATATACGCCTCGACTCTGCGTAATTACCGTTTTTCTACGCAAACTTTTTATATTTTAGAAAACATGTATAACTATACCTCGATATAAAAATACAAAAGAAATACCTACAGCTTTTGTTCGGGCTAGAGGAAAACAATGCCCTTGCCCGCGGCTGAACATGACGTTTGAATAGTACTCGGCTAATCAAATAATTGCTTGTTATTATTGTTCTCTGACTTAGAAAACTTTTTTATTGTAATGGTTAGGTAGTTGACCAAAAATTGCTAATAAGGTCAAAAGGTCAGGGCTTTATGTTGTAAACCAACGTTTCAATTGGCATACTTATGATTACTCACAATACCTAGGCTAGTTTCCTACTAGTCAAATCAGCTTCTTTTTAAGAACTGTCAAAACGATTTGCTAATATGGAATTACTATGAAATACTGAGCATCGAGTGATATCACGGTCAATTCATTTACTTAATATCTTTCTCTTTGACTTATTAAATAGAAATTATGTTTAAACATAACCACTGTCCATATTTTTCTTCTAATTATATGGTGTTTTATTTTGTGCACTGCATAAATTATTTTAATTTAAGTACAGGAAACTAGCCTAATATTGCTATCTACACGAAATTAAGGGCAATTCTTGAAAATTGGTAGGAAAACAATATAATTTGCTTGTGACTTTACTCTTCTTGAACTTTTAACTAGTTCAATTTTCTTACTTTTACGCCAATCGAATTGGAAATTGTGAACAAAATAAATTATTAACTGCGCGTTATTTTCCACTAGCTGGCGCTATAGGTAAATGACGGAACTATTATATCCTATCCTTTAAAATCGACTTCCAAAACTGGAAGAAGCTTGCGGAGAAGCGGACGGAGTGGCGAAAGTGCGTTGGAGACGGTCGCAAGTTCGTCGATGAGACCAGGCAGACATGCATGGTCGCGCTGTAATGATAAAACATCTGGCCGTCCCTATCGCACTTACAATTAGAGCGACAGGGACAGCCAGATGTTTTATCATTTATCGCACGACCATACTTGCCTGCCGTTTGCGGCACTTGCTGACAAAAGGGAAAGAAGACACCATAGCGAAACGTCGCAATCGGTTGCAAGCTTCCCTTGTCAGCTGTGTAGCAAAATATCTCGCACACACATCATAGGTCTCTTTAGTCATCAAAAGCGATATCTCTCGAACATTGCACCATAAATCGTCTGAAATAGGCTCTAAGGCCAGTATGTATATCCTGTGCAGTTATTTTCACCTACCTCCATTTCTCCTGCTCGTAAAGTTCATCTTTATGGATCAGCGTAGGCTGCATCTAATAGATTTTTAATGTTCTAGTGCATAAAAGTAAAGGTTAACTTTACGACCCCATTGCCTGAGCACTCTACCAAAACGGTCGCGTCACCCACGCCATTACAGTTATCTGCGCTGCTAACCGCGCAGGCCGAGCTAAGATGACAACCCGCTAGTACAGTCAACAACACAGCTGTGAATAGAGACAAAGTGCCTTAAATGTATTGTCTGTACAAGGTGTGTATACATACTTTTGCCACTATGTCTGTATTGACGACCGGTCTGGCCTAGCGCGTAGTGACCCTGCCTGCTAAGCCGTGGTCCTGGGTTCGAATCTCGGTGAGGGCATTTATTTGTGTGATGAGCACAGATATTGTGCCTGAGTCATGGATGTTTTCTTCAATTTTTCAAAATCAGCGGTGTTCCAAATCGTTACAAAATTTGAAGAGCATCATAAGCTTGAGGATTTACCGAAATCTAGGCGTAGAAGCGGTCCGGCAAATCCTCAAGTCGAGGATAAAGTTAGGCGGTTGTTAAAATCGTAAAATTATCTATCGGTTCACCAAATTGTAAAAAAGTAGGCATTCGCGTAGGTACTGTTCAAAGTATAAAAAAATAAATTATATAAAGACATATAAGAAGCAGAAAATGCAGAAGAGAAGTGCAGATAACAAATTGCGATCCAAAAAATGGTGCGGAAAATTGTATAAAATGTTGCTAAAGAATAAATCTCGTTGCATTTTAATTAACGACAAAATGTACGTCAAATTTGACTGTAGTACATTACCGGGACCCCAGTCCCACAATGACGTCGTAGGAGAGTATGTGCCAGATGAGGAGAAAACCATAAAAATGGATATATTCGGGAAAAAAGTACTTGTTTGGCAGGCAATCTGTTCCTGTTGCTTTAAGAGTGTATCTTATTTTGCTACTGGTACTATTGGAGGCGAAATTTACAGAAAATAATGCATTCAAATACGATTTTTGTCATCTATCCGATACATTATATCTCTCCTTTGTTTGGGCCTGATTTAGCAAGTGCTCACTATGATGCTGGTCAGACAGTTGAGCTACTAAAACCAAAAAACATGGAATTTGTTCAAAAAGAAGCCTATCACCAAATTGTCCAGATCTCTGACCTATCGAGCGGTACTGGACCATTGTTGAGACATACTTACGAAAGAATGTCTGAGAATATATAGGTATATTTCTTGATGAATTCAAACGAATGTGGTCTGCAACTTGCCGAAAAGTAGCAAGAAGTGATGTCGTCGCTGCGCGTGCAAATTTCGCTATGTGTTTTTAACCTACTTTACAGGAGACACAAAAAACTGTTTATTTCGGCAATTATTGAACATAAATAATTCAATATTTTTATGGCATAAGTATTTTCACTTTTGCATATATTAAGAAATAACTTGAAATTATATTTAAGTTAATATAATGTTAAAAAAATATTTTTTCATAAATATGTTACATAGCGATTATAATTTGAGTCTTAAATAACCGGTATGTGTCTTACAATCACTTAACTAGATTTTATTCTTAAGAAACAAAAAACAATTTGTGCACTTTATCGTCACATGGTTATTTAATCATATGATTTGAATTAACTGTGTTGTTGTTTATTTGTAATGTATCAATTCATTTTCGAATAAATTATTTTAGAAAAACCACGATTTAATACTATACGCCTAATACACAATACCATAATAAAAAACTCGATTAAATTAATATATTACTATCAATATATTACAACTATAATAATATATTTACTCCATTAATTTTTATGAATGGAGGTTATTTCAGTTACAAAGTTGCTCAATGTGGTAAACATTTATGTATTGAATAAGTTTTCATTATGCATGTTTAACTTGAAAAAACCGGATAGTGCTAGTCTGGCTCGAACACCGAAGGTAACGTGTATATTTTACAATTTTTTTTCTCACAACTATATTAATAACCATGTACTGATGTATGGTGTAATACGATTTATTTTCCAAATTTCATAGTTTAGGTCAACCGGAAGTACCCTATTAATTTTGACTTCCTTGAGAGTGTAGATTTGTTTCAACTCAATTAACCTATGTTGTATTTACTTAGAAATAAGGTTATAGTTAAAATAGAAATAAGGTTTTTTTACAGCTTCAAGGAACGGTACAGTACACTTGAGTATAGGGTTTTCCGAAAGAATATTGACAAATAGATAAACGGATTGACAAGAAAGTACATAATTGTATAAGGGTTCCATTTTTCCCTTTTGATCCGAAAAAGATAAAAAATCTTTGTCATTCAAAACTTTGTGATTTCTCAAATCAGATTTTTTTTTCATTTATTAAATATTTCATTTTCATTAATTTATTTTAAAATGTTTCCAGAAAGGATAGATAGATCTTATCACCCAAAATTTCATACAAAACGATGTCTTACCACTTTAAGGCAATTTTAAATCACTTGCTATTTTTTTGAGTTACTTAGCATAACTTTATCTTATTTAGATAATTTGTAATATACGTTTACACGCACTGAACCCTACACGAAATTTGTCAGTATACTAAACACTAATAAATTTCTGACAGTTAATCTGAAAAATCAATTTGAAATGATTTATTTTTAACAAAAATATTAAAAAATAACTAGAGGTTATACTGGACTACAAACCCACCTAGCATACACCATATAAACAAGTTTTAAGAGAGTAGGCTAGATTTTTATAAGAAAAGCCTGCTATGTGCACACGATTTGGAAACATTCACGATTTTTACAAATAGTACAAAATTATCGTTATGTATGAGATTGTACAAATCGGGCACAAACATCTAACACATCTTTTTATACAATATTTCCGAAAATGTAGCTATGTGTCATAATTCACATAGCAGGCGCAATTCCAAAACTGCTGCTTTAAGAAGATAATGTAGTTATGTGATTTATTGCAGTTAGCGATTATAGGAAGAACATTCAATGTATGGGCATCACATACCTACTTTTGATAAAACCTGTAATACTGAAATGAGCTCGACGCTGTTTTTGGAGCATATGTATTTAGAAATAAGGTTTAAAATGGCATTGAAAACGAAAAATCGTTAAAAATCACATAGCGAATTTTGCACGCGCAGCGACGATGTGCAGGCACTCATTGCGTCGTATCCGTATAAAAGTCCGAAATTTTTACCGATGTACTTAATTAAGTTTTTTTATATTAAATATTGTCTATTACGTTTTTTGTCGTTTTAATAACATTCAGCTAAATAAGATGTTATACTATGCAGAAAAAAAATGCTTTTTTTAAGTGTCCGCTTAGTAAATTGAACAGTCCTTATTACGTTGTCTCAACATAAGGCTTCTTGAGCTTACTGTGGGACTTAGTCAATCTGTGTAAAAAAAAATCTCCTATAATATTAAAATTTTATATTTATTTATATTTATTCACAGCTGTATTGGTGACTGTACTTTCCTTTTGGTCAAAACACCTTCTTTTTAAGAACTGTCAAAACGAATTTGAAAGATTCACTAATCATCTTCCTCCTTGCGTTATCCCGGCATTTGCCGCGGCTCATGGGAGCCTGGGGTCCGCTTTGTGACAGAAATTGGGTTTAAAATGAACCACTGTCCTTTTCTTATAATAGTTATAATTATCTATGGTAAATATGGTTTGTCTTTAAATGCTCAAGTCCTGTAGCCAAGATTAAATTATTAACGCTCCGTGGCGAAATTTTTACGCAAGTGCAACTGGCTCTGTTGCACCATACGGAAGAGCGTTAGAGAGAGATAACTATGATTCGCTTTGCAGCTTGACTTATAGTACCTGGCCCCGTAGCCGAATGGCATGGCAATGGCGAATGGCGAATGGGAATGGCGAATGGCAATGGCGATGGCGACGCGAAACGCCACCGAAACGCCGCAAAAATTCAGTCTGGCTCTGTCGCGCTAATACGCAAGAGCGATAGAGATAGATAGCTACGAAACAGACATTATCGTGGGTGTTTGTGCATTTGGCTACATACCCTGTGCAGGAGCCTCCGGCCGACAACATTTTTTTAACCGCAACAATACGGTCACTACATTGAATAATGCATATTTCCTTCGAGACTAGACGCAACAACAGATATCTGAACAAAGGATTCTCCGGTGAGAAAATGAAGAATAAATTCTTGAGTACACTGAGAGAAAATACAACCAGTTTTCATGTTCGTTCAACAAGTTTTTTGGTTAAAATAGCGCCTACGTGCTCTTTGGTTCAAACAACAAGCTACTTGTCATTTGAATCGGCAATATATTTGAATCAACAAGTCGATTTTATAAAAACAACCTGACACATATTGTTTTAAACATACGTTTGGCTGATTCAAACGGATAAACCGCAACAAGTCGAACTTGTTAAATTCACAATGCAAATTTCTCTCAGTGTAGTTAAAACTTAACTCGCAAATATTTATAGTGCATTAAGGCAGAAAACTGAACTTTATTTATACACTAGCTTTTGCACGCCGCTTTGCTCGCTTTGAATTCGAAAATTGCGCAATGCTCCATACAAACTTCCACTCCCTGATTTAGGGAAGTGGATGTTTAGAAAGAGACAAAAAGTAGCCTATGTCACTCTCCATCCCTTCAACTATCTCCACTTAAAAAATCACAGCAATTCCTCGCTCCGTTTTGCCGTGAAAGACGGACAAACACACACAGACTTTCCCATTTATAATATTAGTATTTTAATTAGAATAGATTAGGCCTAAGAAAAGATGGATGGAATGTGTGAACAATGATATGAGAGTGAAAGGTGTTAGTATGGAAATGACGGCTGATAGAGAGGAATGGAGGAGGAAAATCTGCTGCGCCGACCACAAATAATGGGAACAGGGCAAAAGAATGATGATGAGATAAATTTAATTAAGGCATTTCTCAATTTCTCATTCATAGGAGTCCCGGGTTTTTTACTTTCTTTTGATTTAAAAATATCGTGAACAAGCATCTAAAATGTATGCTCCTGATGTCTTGTGCACAAAAGGTAGGTACATTATGAAAACTGCTTTTAATAACAAAAAATAAAACCGCCTTCAAAAAAAGCGTGTTACAAAACACGGAGAAACTAAAAAGCCAAAAATAATAAACCTTCGAATTCAGATTTCTTATCGGATTGCAATAATCTAAACATCCAAATTATAAACTGTTATTTTAATTGGACCATATGTTGTCTGAAATAAACGGATTTATTATTATTATTATTCATCTTTATTTCTTTCAAATCTTAGGCTAGGTTATTTATAATACGAATATAAAAGTAAAATACAAAACCACTTACAAAACAATAAAAAAATATAAACATATTATAAAAAACCTAACCTAGGGTGCCGCCATTATATTATAAATTATATTATTATTATTATTATAAACAAATCAATTATTTTTGTAGTCGGTACCAGACCTGTTCGTCGCCTTGCTATTACCTGTTTGCCCCACCCAACCATACGCAGGCTGGCCCCGACTCCAAAAATAATTGATTTGTTTATAATTTGGATGTTTAGATTATTGCAATCCGATAAGAAATCTGAATTCGAAGGTTTATTATTTTTGGCTTTTTAGTTTCTCCGTGTTTTGTAACACGCTTTTTTTGAAGGCGGTTTTATTTTTTGTTAAAAAGTTAATTTATTTGTTGATTTTTAGTGGATCCTAGTGATATTATATGTATCAGTCCGAATATATGTACAGTAGTGAAAGAATTATCCTTTAACTCCTAACCATTGAGGAGTTGACCTTCCATCATCAGCTCAGCCACATAAAATTATTACCATCAGGCGTAAATACTGGTGTACCTTTGAAAAATACACTAAAAACATTACATGAGCCTATAACATTTGAAGAGTTCCCTCGATTTCTCCAAGATCCCATCATCAGACCCCGACTTGGTTCCAATGGGACTATCTCGGGGTTATACCCGTTCGATCAAAAAAAAAAAAATTTGAAAATCGGTCCACGATTCTCGGAGATATCGAGTAACATACATACAAAAAAAAAAATCAGTCGAATTGAGAACCTCCTCCTTATTTGAAATCGGTTAATAAAATAAAATTAACTGGTGACCGAAGAGCTGGTGACTTCCTCGCACAATGTATCGGCATTGCGATACAGCAAGGAAATGTCTCCAGTATCCTTGGTACAATGCCTCAAGGGCCTATTTTATTTAGACATTAGCTAGCTTTTAAGTTTAGTCCTAGTTTCTTTTATAATTATTTAAACCAGTAGGAAAGTTAATTAAAGTTTCCATTATATTATGATGTCAAAAAAATAGTAGTTCTCTATATTCATATGTTCTACTTACATATAAGTATTCTTAAGTATATAAATATTTAAACGTACAAAAAATATACGTCATCTCCGTCAGTGAACGCGAACTTACTTAACCGTTCAAGTGGCGAAATCCGGGAGCCGGCCGCACGTAAAGTGGCAGGTAACCGGGAGCCGGACTTGAAATAAAAAGCTGTTGAGTGGCAAGGATACCGCTAAAATGACAGAAAAAGTTTACCCTTGAGTGGCGGGGCCCTCACGGGTGGTCATCGCGAATGTTACTTATGTTACAAAAATTATAATTACTCAAAAAATGTAGGGATGTTGTGCATAAACCATATATCACTGGATTCATTATGAAACGGCTAAAATCATTCCATAGAAAAAAAAAATACATTCCATTTATGTGAATTTTGCTAGACTCGATCAAATATCAGATGGCTACATTTTCCACTTCCATTTATTAAAGTAACTTTATCTAGGCAAAAAAACAGTAAATTGGAGAAAAAAGTAATTCAGGGACTTAAATATACATTTATTTACACTTATATCTCTTTTTAGGGTTCCGTAGTCAACTAGGAACCCTTATAGTTTCGCCATGTCTGTCTGTCCGTCCGTCCGTCCGTCCATCCGTCCGTCCGTCCGTCCGTCCGTCCGTCCGTCCGCGGATAATCTCAGTAACCGTTAGCACTAGAAAGCTGAAATTTGGTACCAATATGTATATCAATCACGCCAACAAAGTGCAAAAATAAAAAGTGGAAAAAAATGTTTCGTTAGGGCACCCCCCCTACATGTAAAGTGGGGGCTGATATTTTTTTTCATTCCAACCCCAACGTGTGATATATCGTTGGATAGGTATTAAAAAATGAATAAGGGTCTACTAATATCGTTTTTTGATAATATTAATAGTTTCGGAAATAATCGCTCCTAAAGGAAAAAAAAGTGCGTCCCCCCCCTCTAACTTTTGAACCATATGTTTAAAAAATATGAAAAAAATCACAAAAGTAGAACTTTATGAATACTTTCCAGGAAAATTGTTTTGAACGGGATAGGTTCAGTAGTTTTTGAGAAAAATACGGAAAACTACGGAACCCTACACTGAGCGTGGCCCGACACGCTCTTGGCCGGTTTTTTTAATATATTACAGTACAATTTTTGCGAAAAAGACGGTTTTTAAACACGTGTCTCAAATATGGCAGGCGGATGGTCCAATCAAATTGGGTCATATTTCAAGTTGTTTTGAAGTTGAAGGTGTTGAACCTTTACTGAATGCCGTCCTTGTTTAGTGACGAATGGTTCGTGCAAGTATGAGGAAGCTAGATATAGTTTTAAACGGTTTTATTTATATATTTAGGTATATCGTCGCACGGGGTCCGGGAGCCGGTCCCTGCCACTTAACAGCTTGTTTTTCCCAGAGTCCGGCTCCCGGCGCCTGCCACTTAACGGAATGTTTTATAAAATGACCGCGCCACTTCTCCCCTATGCAACTTGTAGCTCTGCCACCTGAGGGGTTAAGAGGATTTTATTGTAATGTAAATGAAAATAAAACAATTTTATATTAGAGGCTTAGTTACGTAGCAAAAAAGCCCGAAACTTTATTAATCAAAACTGAACAAATCCACAGTTATTTGGAAAATCAATAGCTTCGAAATTGAAATTGGCTGAAGTTTATTGTCATGGAGGACTCGTCGCGCAAATCCCCAATCTAAAAATTCGTAACAGATTAGGTTCCACGTGCGTCCTAAGTCACAACACAATCTTACAATGACAACCAGTACAGTCAACGACACATCTGTGAATACAAAGTGTCACAAATATCTATACACACTTTAATGTACAGGCAATAAAGTTTTGTACTCATATTTTTGGCACTTTGTTTGTATTCACAGCTGTGTTGTTGACTGTACTTTGACTGTAACTTTTTATTTTTAGGGTTCCGTAGTCAACTAGGAACCCTTATAATTTCGCCATGTATGTCTGTCTGTCCGTCCGTCCGTCCGTCCGTCCGTCCGCGGATAATCTCAGTAACCGTTAGCACTAGAAAGCTGAAATTTGGTACCAATATGTATATCAATCACGCCAACAAAGTGCAAAAATAAAATATGGAAAAAAATGTTTTATTAGGGTACCCCCCCTACATGTAAAGTGGGGGCTGATATTTGTAGTAATACGAAGTATAACCGCTATAATGACGGCACCACAATCCCAGGTCACCCGGAACAACAGTCATTTTTTTGATTATGATACTTATTCAGTTCAAAACAATTTGCCGTACTTTTTAATTTGTGGAAGAATAAGTCCATGTACTGCGCACGCTATCCTTATTGTTTAGCAGTTTCAAAATGTCTTTAAGTACCTATAGCCAAACATTATTTATACAGGATTTACATACTTCAAACTAAGAATCGTACCTCGATTTTTTAGCGCCACCTATTAAATACTATCATAATTACACTGATGATAGTGATGATGCCTACAAATTTATTTTTTTCAAATGTGTATTGACGTGATAATAAGAAATATGTCATTTGTTCTTATAAAAAATAAAAACACACAAAAATATTTGGGGAAAATATGATTTTGGCCACTTCCAGGTTGCGAACAGCACCTTCTAGTTTTAAGCCTAAAAAGCCCATACATTTCAGTCTTGTTCTCTCTGGGCTTTGTTAGTCCAGTATTATATTCGTTCTTGCTGTAGCTAAGCAAAAACTCGTCTCCGCTGACAGAAACTCAGTAAAATGGAAATAGATATTCACATTACGCGATGGCCTTGCATCTTTATGATACTAAAACGCTATTCGGAGTAAGAGGATAACACCTTTAGGACTATGACTTCACAGAAAACTTGATGTCTTTGCAAAGGGAAAATGAGCTTTTAAATTGGATATGCCTTTACGAGAACGAACGCGAGATTGACGGACCTAGTCTGCTGGCTAAAAGTGGTAATTCGAATATTCAATAAAGTCATAGATTGAATGATCATACCATCCCATACATTAAAATGCGACCACCTAAGAACGCGCAAACACTACAACACACATAGATGGCGCCACAAAAAAAATGTCTTGCAGCTTTCGATTATACTTGTAGATGGCGTTACTCGTAAGTGTCACTTTTGAGATAGTTACGGCTCGAAAGTGACACTTAAACGCCAATCTACAAATAATCGATGGCATCAAGGCATTTTTTGTGGCGCCATCTATGCGTGGTGTAGTGTATGCGCGTTCTTAGGCGGTCGCATTTTAATGTATGGGATGGTATGATCTCCTTATATTTAATTTATGATAAAGTGAACATTTACGAATTAGAAAAAACGATTTGATTTGAATTTTTGTAAAATAATAAGTACCTACTATTACAATCTTTCAAGACTGCCATCTTATTCGTCGAGATTCCCCAATGCCAAATGGTGTAAAGGGTTCTGCTATCATATTAAATACAGAACAGCTGAACAAGTTCGAACACGCGGTTATGGCTAGATAGGCAGTATTGTTCGCGCCCACTGTACCCGCGCAATTAGCAGGAAACACGGAGATTGTTCGCAACCAATGCGGTAGAAACCTATGGGGAGTAGGCGAGTGAACTAGCTAGCGATGGAATATTGTGGAAGAAAAATGTAAGAGGTATTCAATTCAATATTGTAAAACAAGCGATGGAATATTGTAGAAAAAAAACGTCAGTTTTGAATAGGAAAAGGTTGGTTGACAGTTTCTTAGGGCCACTTGCACCAACGAAAATGGAGGGTTAACGCACCATAGGAAAAGGTTGGTTGACAGTATCTTAGGGCCACTTGCAACAATGAAAATGGAGGGTTAACCCGAGGGTTAACCCACCATTTTATATGGAATTTGACAGATGACAGCTCACTAACCCTGAGTTTGTGGTTGGTGCAAGTGCGGAGTTACATTGAGACGATTGAGACACAAATCGACTGCCTATATAAATTCATTTCAACTAACAAGATTTCAATTTTTTTTAATTAAAATTATTTACCTACCTATTCATGCATTCATGGCCGGTCCTCAAACAGGTACGCGATTATTTAGTTCTACTAAAAATATAAATACTGTTTTAGAGCAATTAATAATATTTTGGTGTCAATTTTTTAATTACTACTTAATCTTAGATTTAGTTTCTTAGAATAGTAAGAAATTGAATATCCATACTAATATTATTATAAATGGGAAAGTGTGTGTCTAAGTTTGTTTGTCCGTCTTTCATGGCAAAACGGAGCGACGAATTGACGTGATTTTTTAGGTGCAGATAGTTGAAGGGATGGAGAGTGGCATAGGCTACTTTTTGTCTCTTTCTAACGCGAGGCAAAAGCTAGTATATTTATAAAAGTAAACTATCTCGCAATTCCTACTCCCGCCCATATTAAAGTATATCATGATCATGACATTCATGACAGACATATACGTATAGTCTATCTTACACCATTTGGTTGTAGCCAGTATAACCTTAGTTTATTCTACTCATTTTATCCTTATATTGTTTATATCCAGCTTCAGTGAACGTAAATCTACCTGGTTATAGTCGGGAGCAACCTTCATTAAAGCGAACCATCGAGAAGGAAATGCAGCACAGTAGAATAATAATATTAGCAAGTTTCTCTGCAGTTTAGAGTTATATGTCCGTGGAAACTGCATTTGAGTGTGTATGAAATATACAGAGTGGGGCCTGTAACAAAGGCTAAGAAATGAACTCTAGGCTATTCTCCTTATACTGATCAACATTTGTTCGGCGACTTTTAAAAATAACTTGTATTTTGATTTTTATCACCCTTGAAAGTTTTTTCTAAGAGGTAATGTATTGCGAATTCTGTTAAGTCTAAAGTGTGACAGACAACGTCAATGACAACAATAATGGCGTACATTAATGCTAATATTTATTTTGTATGAAAAACTAAAAATTTAAAGACTTATTTTTAAAAGTCACTGAACAAATGTTGATCGTACAGTTAATTCTTCGCCTTTGTTACAGGCCCCACTCTCTATGTTTTTAACGCTATTTTGACGTTTAATGAAGTTATTTCAATATGAGTATTATGGAGGCCACGCTGGACCGCGAAGAATGGAAATCTCTTCTGAGAGATTATGATAATATATATATCTTGTTATCCCTCATCAGGGACATAGCCCTGATGAGGGATAACAGGATATCATCATCATCATCATCATCATCATCAAGTATTACAGT
Source organism: Leguminivora glycinivorella (assembly GCF_023078275.1). Lineage (NCBI taxonomy): Eukaryota > Metazoa > Arthropoda > Insecta > Lepidoptera > Tortricidae > Leguminivora > Leguminivora glycinivorella. Next base: position 8,512,338 of record NC_062998.1, on the reverse strand, counting down.
TTCATTATCAATCTTGAAAAAGGAAAGATCTTTCAGGATTTAAATACCTTGAGGTCAAAATATACACCTGCTATTCTGTTAATAGGGATTGTATTTATTGATTTACTTTTATTCATTTATTATTTTAGTAGTAGTAGTGTAAAATTCTGAAGAGGTAGGATTTCGTTACAATTATTCATAAATTATTACATTAAGTCCAGTGCCTAAATCTTTTGACACAAGAAATTATGTACTGGCCCCGTAGCCTAATTTCATTTCTACGACGCGAAACGAAAACGAAACGCCGCGAAAGGTAGTCTGGCTCTGTCGCGCCGATACGCAAGAGCGATAGAGATAGATCTACGAGCGTTTCGTTTCGTGAGCGTTTGTGCATTCGGCTACGCACGCTGAACTGATAACAGGGTACGTAGCCAAATACAGAAATGCTCACGATAATATCTGTTTCGTAGCTATCTGAACTAGTCAACCATAGCCACAACACCAGGACGATATCCGCGGGCAAATATGTAGTACCCAGAGTGTCAAATTATTATGGCGACAGAACGCTTCAAAAACGAATACCTTATCTCTTGAACTCTTTGCCCGGGGATATAGTACTGGAATCCAAAAAAAGTACTTTTAAAAGGTTCTTAAAAAAACATCTCTTTGATACTCTATAATAAGCGATTCTGCCTACTTCAAACTAAGTACATAACACATTTAGAAGTTATATATATTAATTTGTATAATTAACTATATTTAATAAGAAAACTGTATAAAAGAGACTGAAACGACTCCACAGTCAAACTAATTGTAGTTTTGTGGAGCATTGTATTTAAGTTATGTTTTGTAATTCTGAGTATAATAAATAAATAAATAATAATAATAATCTATCTCTATCGCTCTCGCGTATTGGCGCGACAGAGCCAGATTGCATTTCTGTCGGCGTATTGCGTCGACGAATGCCATTCGGCTACGCCGGCTGGTTTTACTGTCGCCGATCAACAAAATACAATGATAAATGCTCCACGCCTGGCCCCGTAGCCGAATGGCATTTCTCCGACGCCAAACGAAAACGAAACGTAGTCCGGCTCTGTCGCGCCAATACGCAAGAGCGATAGGGATAGATATCTACTAGCGTTTCGTTTCGTGAGCGTTTGTGCCATTCGGCTACGCACCCTGATATTGCAACCGGACCTCTTTTCCGATGACATTTTCTTTGAGATGAGATAATGTGAATATATGAACTGTTTTTCTATAAAACTAGCTTCAGTTCTTAACTAGCCATTTTTTTACTCTATTAGTAAAAAACACCAAATAATACCAAAACATACTGTAGTTATCTATCTACTTTATTCCTAGTCATAATATTATAATGAAGTACCAAAGCGGCTATCATGAACGTAAGAAAGTGATTCGCAATAAACCTATTTTACCTCCATAAAACTGCCGTAGACGCAACAAGTATATGCCTCGTGCAAGACAGAAACAATAACATGTTATGAGCAAAATGAAGAATGTTAGGCGGGGTACACACTACCCACGCCGTCCTCTACCAAGCACTTCATAACTGTCCTAAGCAAAGACCAATAAAAAATCAGGACAGTTTGGGTTAAAAAATACTGATAGAAACGCCAACCTCTCGTGGGAGTTCAATAACCTGAGGTTACGCATCCGTTCCTAGATCGAATTAGACCTTTTTGGATCTACTTATCCCTTCTGGTCATTTTATAAGTGCAGACAACCGAATAAAATATAATGTAGACAAGTTAAGTATGGAACAGACTGGTTCTAAATTAAATACCTACCTAAGCAAAGAATATTATAATCAAAGTTTCTTTATGTACTGTTCCGTTATGTATGTGTGTACATAAGGAAAGGCATGGAAAGATTTGCGATGTCCGGCGTGGCTTCCGTAGCTCAATTGGTTAAGAGCATTGCACGGATTGCAAAAAGGATGCGGGTTCAAGTTCCGCCGGAAGCGTAAATTTTTCCAATTTTTCCTTTAATATAAAAATGTTTAGAATCGTTAGCAGACGTTTCTGCTTGTTAAAAATTAAAAAAGTTATGATAGTATTTATATTATTTATATCATTATAGTATTTAATAGGTGGCGCTAAAAAATCAAGGTGTGATTCTTAGTATGAAGTATGTAAATCCTATATAAATAATCCTTGATAAATCTGTCTAGTATTAATTTTATACCTCATCAAAAAACTCCGATCGTGAGTACTCACCCTTATATTCTAACAGGAGCGAAATAACGAAGCCTTTATTAGTTTTCTGCTCGTTGTATAAAATTTCTCTTTTGAGAAATACTCCGAGACAACCCGCAAATAAATTTCTGTACAGAACAGTCTTCATTTGTTTCGTAAAATTAATTCCTTTACAAATTAACAGTCGCTTCTCGTTTAAAATGTCCAAGACGTAATTTACAATTTGTTATCTAAATTAATTGGTCGTAAATTAAGATGTTTAGTGCTTTTTATTACCTGCAGATGCTAGCATATTAATCAAGTATTATTTAAATAGGATTCACATACTTCATATTAAGAATCGTACCTCGATTTTTAGCGCTACCTATTAAATATTAGGAACTCTCTAAATATCTAGTCACTCTTTGGGGCTTTTATACCGTGGTTGTAGCTCTCACGTAGATTAAACACACTAGTACCATTTGCAAATCTAGAATTTCTACTGTAAACATTGTCTAAGTTATCAAAGAATCTGTTTACTACACGCTTCTGGATGTCGCAAGGATAAGGTAGGATCGATTATCCACTGTGTACACTCTATCCATTGTCACCACAACTACACTACATATATTGTGTGGAGTTTATGCGGTTATCTACGACGAACAACAGCGGCCACAAACAATACAATCACCGCATATTGTTTCATGTCACATCTGGACCGAAACAACAGCTATCGGATATATTCTCAACCAAAACGATACACATCTTTCCTCTACAACGCATATAGTTCGTTATGCGTCTTTTGACCAAATATTTAGAGCTAACTCCCTCTTCAATTTACTTTCGTCTGTTCATTTTACTTGTGTTAAAATATGTACGATGACCGGTCTGGCTCAGTCGGTAATGACCCTACCTGCTAAGCCGCGGTTCTGGATTCGAATCCCGGTAAGGGCATTTATTTGTGTGATGAGCACAGATATTTGTTCTTGAGTCATGGATGTTTTCTATGTATATAAGTATGTATTTATATATTTAAGTATGCATATCGTCGCTTAGCACCCATAGTACAAGCTTTGGGGCTATTTAAGTTGATCTGTGTAAGGTGTCCTCAATATTTAATTTAATTTTTTAATAAAATGTTTTATTACATTTTATGATTTCTTTATTTTCTAATGTAATAAGTAGGTAAAGATAATTTATTTATTTATTTATGTGACAATGTTTGGTAGGTATTTTCTTTAATTAAAGTCTAACCCCCTTATTCATAAACGTTCACTAAAGTTATCAGGCCTATAAAGTTCGTCTGTCCCTTTCTATCACACCAATACGTCAGAAAGGGACAAACGAACTTTATCGGCTTGATAACTTTAGTGAACGTTTATAAATAAGGGGGTAAATATACGTACAAGTAAGCACGATGGCAGGGCTACTACAAACATTGTAAATAACACTATTAAGATAAAGTGGTTGCGAGACGACGATATTTTTATTTTTATTATTGACCAGAAATATATGACTATTGTCAAGAGGGCGCTGTTATTCTGATATATGCGGTGACAGTTCAGTTTAGTATGAAGAAAATAGTCCTAATGAAAGTCCGCAACATGGCGCGTGGTCATATATTTCTGGCCCCGTAGCCGAATGGCAGTTCTGCGACGCGAAACGCCACCGAAACGCCGCAGAAAGGTAGTCTGTCTCTGTCGCGCCAATACGCAAGAGCGATAGAGCTACGAAATACATACATGTTATCGTGAGCGTTTCGTGAGCGTTTATGCATTCGGATACGCACACAAGATTTAGCTTGAATGCTCCGTCTATTAGTTGAAAGGGCTACGCCGAAGCTCGTAGCTCGTAGCCCGTAGCCGTTCTTACTAAGTACTCGTAGCGCGATATTCCGTAGAGGATTGCTGTGATTACGCAGATAATAGTTCCTTGAACGGCTTGAACTACGCATTTATTTGTGTTGTGAACAATCTCACCTCAAATCTGGATGCCTCTGGTGACCAAAGAGCTGGCAGCTACTTCAGCCACAGTTTAAGTAGTAATGCTGCCAGCCTTCTGGACACCATAACACAGTGACGACTTGGTTAATTTTAAGGTAAGATTTATTGTATATGTTCCTTATTAGTCCGTTTTCACATTAACCGATCCGATATCGGATGTCGGAAGGATTTCAATGGAAAAAATCCAAGCTATATAATGTAGGTGTGAAATATCGGTTCGACATCCAATATCGGATGGGATAATGTGAAAACGCACTTACGGTTAGTATTTTATAATTTTATGTAATAGAAATAATGTTTTTTAGTTATTTGTTTAAATAAATAATATTATCTCAATATATGTATGTAGATTGTAATTTTTTTACAAACTATTTATTTATATAGTGTTATTACGGTACAGTGCACAAAGTTAACATTTAGTTTAAAAATATTGCCCCACAAAACTCTGGAATGAGTTTGACTGTACTGTATACTTGTATAGTGAGTTCTATTAATATGTACCTATTATTTAAAGAAGGATAATATATGAAAATTTAGAATAGAAATACTATACAATTTGTTCTTATTCTTATTATACAATTAGTATAAGGACCACCTGCACCAACGAAAATGCAGGGTTAACCCGAGGGTTAGACATAGACATTAGACATCATTTATTGGTAATAACGTATTACAGGTCACAATTGTTACTTATTTCTACATATCTTAGAGGTATATCTACTATATAATAGGCTACTTGACCCTTTTTTAAACTTTGTTTTATATTAATACTTACTGTCCAATTAACCGAAAAAAAAAATTACTATATTTTATTATGACTTATAAACCGCAAAAAAAATTTTTAAAGAACACTTTTACTTAATCAGGCAAAAACAACATCAGCCGTGTCATCTATAGATTTTCTGTGAATGAAGTTATTTAGTGCGAAAACAACACTTTCTGGCACTTTAAGTACGAAGCATAAAGGGCATTATGTCTGTGATTGATTTGACATGAATTCTATGACGTCACTACACGGCCGACAGCGTTTTCGGTGGTCAAAATTGAAAAAAAAATTACTCGCATTTTTGAATTAAAAATACGTAGCCATCGTACACATTTAATATCCAAAATCATTAAATATTGGTTTCTTATGTCAAATATTACAGAAGACAATCATTTATCGTGCCAAATTAGATATTAGTAGCCTATATCTTATCTAAAATAAACGGTACTAATGGTGATGTTAAAAAATAAAGCCTAAATATCTTTAGAATATCATGTGATATATTACCATAATTTATCAATCTCCATCAAATTCGTAGAGATTACGAAATGTTACAGAAGCCATAAAAAATACACTGTTTTAAAAATGTTAGGAAAACAAAATGGATCCCCAAGTGAATGGCATAATTACCATCGCCATTACTCTTATCTTTGTAGGATCAGAGTTGTTGTTTTCATAGCTTAGCGAGCTCACATTACTATATGCAGGCAGATGTTATAAGGCGCCGTCTGAATGTCAGTTTGCCGACAAATATCGGTCTGAGAAAAAGATATAAAATGCTACTTTCTGTCCTACGACCGGAAAGCGTCAAATGAAAACGCTGCGCTAAACGGAGTTACCGCTTCCAGGCTACGTCGAACAGAAAACTAGTATACACATCTTGGCCAGTAAATAAGAAACCCTCAGATCACATGTTTGTAGACCTCGGAGCCGCCTCAGCCGACAATTACATGTGATCTGAGTCATTTGAGTGACGACCGGTCTGGCTCAGTCGGTAGTGACCCTGCCTGCTAAGCCGCGGTCCTGGGTTCCAATCCCGGTAAGGGCATTTATTTGTATGATGAGGACAGATATTTTTGTTCCTGAGTCATGGATGTTTTCTCTGTATATAAGTATGTATTTATCTATTTAAGTATGTATATCGTCGCTTAGCACCCATAGTACAAGCTTTGCTTGGTTTGGGACTAAGTCGATATGTGTAAGGTGTCCCCAATTTTTTTTTTACTGGCCTAGGCAGGTAATCTACTATTTCACCACTAGTAGTGCCTTGATATTAAAAACAAATGGCTACATTCTATCCACAAGAGTGCAAAGTACACAGTTCAAACGAAGTAGGTACATCGTGCAAACAGTGATATTTTCTATCGAGTTCTCGTATTGAGTCAAATGTCAACTCATGGTAACCATGTTTTGAAAATGTCTGAGCTAGAGATGCGCAAAACGCTTCACAGAGATGAAAAGATTGATTCATATCTTTCGCTCGCGGTGATATATATCACTCATTTCGCTCACTGAATCTGTCAGACTATTTTGAGCAAGATGGTGAATCGTGAGATACGATACCGCCATATTGCCAAACCGCGAATCCTTCCGAATCGCTCCGAAGCTGTCATTCGAAACATTTGCATCGTTTCGCTCTTTTGGTTCGGCCATTCGAATCATGAGTGGGAAAGAGCGCGCAAGTAACTCTGTGATAGGTGAGTTACTGAGCTAAATGAGCGAATTGAATCGCTACTGAGTTGAAGAGTGAACGAGTTCAGTCAAAAGATATAGTTCTTTTAAATCACTCACTCGCGAACGACACATCTCTAGTCTGAGCCAAACGCTCGCCAGAACATTTGAGCATTGGGAGTAGTCAGGGTCCCATTTATCATAACTTCAATTTTCAGAGCCATTTCAATGAAGAGGTATTATTTAATTGATGATGATGGTGGCGAAGTTAAAGTATGTGTATGTATGTTTAGCTCGTCTCGATCATCCATACTACTACGAAAGTGAGTGTGTCTGTTTGTTTGTCCGTATTTTACGGCAAAACGGCGCGACAAATTGACGTGTTTTTTTTTAAGTGGAGATAGTTGAAGGGATGGAGAGTAACATAGGCTACTTTTTGTCTCTTTCTAACGGAGAAAAGCTAGTTAAAATATAATAATTCTTTAAAAATATTTTAAAACCATAACAAAAATTTGTTACTTTACACGCCTGTTTCGGTTCCTTTTACGCAAAATTTTACCCTGTACAGAGATATTGACATTATAAAATATATTAGTCTATATAATAGCGTACCTACACATCATAGGAAACAAAATTCGAGTTTCCAACGCAAGTAAGGTCATACAGAAAATCGTGACGTAAAAGAAAAAAAAATAGGACACATTTTTTATCGTCAGGATCGAATCAGCTCGTGATTATGAGAAGAATGAGCACAGACACGTCCACCTCCTCACGCGTTCAGAAAATTGTCACTGAAAATAATAAGCGTCACCGTTTTCAACCGGTATTTTAGTGACAAAATCCCGTAAGCGAGATTCAAAAATCACCCTCCTGGTGAAATTAGATTTTCGGGGTTTATTTTGGAAAACGCCCTCTACATTTAATGTAAGGCCTGAGTGCACGCTTATATTGGGCGAGCAGCGGTTGAGCGTTCGGCGTGCATGTCAAACAATTGAAGCTCATACAAGTGCACGGTCTCCCGCCCCGCTGAACGTCCCACCGAACGCTCCGCTCCGAGCGTCCACTCTGACCTTTCACTTAACTGAACTGTTTACACAAAGATGTATGTAACTCCGTATAGACAGAAAGTCAAAGAAAAAAATGTACCTCAATATACAGAAAAAGGTACGGTGACCTAGATGGCGATACACCTTTGGGGGACGCCCGGCTAGATGGCGCTAATATTACAATACAATACAATACAAATACTCTTTATTGCACACGAAACAACATAGCAAGTATAAACAACAACTTAAGAGGTAAAACAAGAGGCGGTCTTATCGCTAAAGAGCGATCTCTTCCAGACAACCTAGGTAGTGGAGAATAATAAATTTAACCTTGTAAGTAGGTTTACTAAATGTAGACTTAGAGGAAATCTAGCACAAACGCAAAACAATATACTACACACATAAAAATAAAATACAAATTACATGCCAACAATAGAGGACATAAGTCTATCAAGGTATCATTGATCAATGATCAGATAAAAAGTGAAGCTTGAGAAGTATCTTAAAAGAAGTAGGAGATTGAGCGCGTCTAATATTTATTACATAATATTTGACATTTTAATACATATCAAGCTAAGAATATGGGCTAAATTGTCAAAACTGAGGTTCAAAAGTTTTAAGCTTGTGTCGAGAGATGGCTGTCTATGCACTGTGATTACACATTTTACTTTGACAGTAACTCTCAATAATACTCGATCCTCTTTGGTTTAGATAAACTCAAACGTTTGTTATAATTATTTTTAAGCAGCGATAAAATAATATTAACACACTACTTAGTCTCTTATCTACAATTCTCAGCTAATACACTTACTACGTTGATGTATTTTAATAATCCCTTTATCCGAGAAACACAAAGTCGTTTTAAGTTTATTTTCAGTCCATTGGGGCGTGATATAACGGACGTGGGGGTCAAAGCAAACATTGAGTGTTCAACAAGGTCTCCCAAATCGCCCCACTTTAAATGCAAATCGCTAGGTGGCTGATCCAATTACTTGCAGAGCTGAGAGATCTTAGATGGGCCAGTCTCGAGGCTAAATTCCATTGTGTACTTAAACTTTGCGATAATAAACAGTGTAATAGTTATTTGTTATACAAGGGGGCAAAGTTGTATTTTAACGCCGAGTGTGGAATTGAAAAACGAGCAAGTGAAAGGATTCTATAGTTGAACCACGAGCGAAGCGAGTGGTTCGAGAATAGAATCCTGAACTTGCGAGTTTTTTAACACACGAGAAGTAAAATACATTTGCATCCGAGTGTAAAACAAAACTTTTGCCCTCACTACAGCGAGGAAACCACAACGCAAAAAATGCGTTTATCGCTGCTTCCAGTAGTTCCACAGGTGGTAAATCATCTTTATTACTAGATTCACCTAATTTTATCAATTTTAAAGCAGTTAATTGGACTTTATTCAAGGTCAATTTACTTTACCCACTAGTGGATAAAATGCGTTTTTATCCGCTGGTATTAAAGGACAAAACACGTGTTTCCGAGCTAGTGAGGGGAAAAATAGTTTTTACCTGCGTTTAGCTTGAGACACCGAGTTATGTGCGAAGTATTATATGGCGAGTTTTTGTGTCCATATTAAATATATCTATTAGCTAACTGAGTAAATATCGTTCAGCCACTACATAATATAGCAAATAACATAAAAAATACACAAGTTGTATTCCTATCCATAGTAATACTTATATTTAACTATAACAGCCAGAGTTTGAGTAAACAATAAACATTACATAAACTAAAACATCACATTAGCAGTTTTTCTTGTAGATATATGTATTACTGTCCAGAACTTCCGTAGATATAACCCAACTCTCATAAACATAAAATACAGGCCCATTCAGATATCACAAAGAGAAAAATATTACAAATAGGAACACATAAAAACGAGAAGGTGCCACGAAATGGTTTGCTGGCGACTTCCAGCGCTGATCTTCCGGTTAAACCATTCGGTGAAAAACAATCACGACAGGTAACATGAACAAAATTATGGAAAACAACGCAAAAAAGACAAAGTTATTACATGTTTTTTTTTTTTTAACTATAACTACTACTGAACGAATAATTTACAATGTTTGGTTGTCTGGGTATATAAGTCAACAGTATCGTACCGTTTTAAAGGGTCGGACCGGACACCGCTTGGCCGTGCATTAAGCTTGCCAACCAACGCCATCTTGCGGTCTGCGGTAGCGTACTTGTATTATGTAACACGTCCGGAGTGGCCGGTGTCCATAGGCACCTAACCATCCCATACGGTAACTGCTAAAACGCATGGACGATGGTCGCGCGACGTTGATGCGACGCGACGCGGCGCGGCGAAATCAAACTTTCGATCTCTGTGGAAGTGTCACGTGAGAGACGTGACGTGATGCGATGCAACGCGACGGCGACGGTCGCGCGACTGTCGTCCACGCAAGCAACGGCCTTAACTTAATAAAGCTAGGAACATATTACGCGGACGTCCGCCGTCGCGCGACCGCGGACGCGGATCTAGACAATGTATATACACTTAACCGTGCAAACTATCGGTCGTCGGTCGTGGACGTGGCCTTGAGCGCACGGACGTCCGATCGAAATCTGGCTCGCTGGATGTTTTGGTCAGCCGAAGCCACGTCCCGAAGACCGTGCACACTGATCGGTCGCGGTCGCGGTCGCGCGTACAGCGGGCCAAATCTCGACTGGGCGGCAAATGTAACTGGTCCATTTTTTCCATGTTTTACAATGTTTGCATTATTAAATAGAGTGGCCACCGGTTATATATGGTAGGCGCGTTCAGTGGATACATGTAGAACTCAAAATCATAGTGTAATAATGGAAAAAATGCATTAGTTATAATGGCCCCCCAGTCGAGATTTGCCCCGCTGTACCTTAACTAATAACCTAATAATACGTAATAAAAAAAACAAATATTTCAAGCCAATTATATTGCTCATAAGCCAATTATATTGCTCATACAGTTTGATTACATGTTTATAAAATAAATATTAATATTAAAATCAAAATTATAATGAAATTACATTAAATTAACATTTAACCATAAAAATAATTAATACCGGTCTCACCTTTGAAACTGAGAGATTAGGGTATTTATGGCGCGATAGAGAGAGCTAGCTCGATACACGAAAGAAACATCACCGAGTCGTTGGCTAGGTACTGTAAGAGGTTTCATATACGGAATGAAACCTTTTACAGCATTTTTATGTTCGCTAACTGGCAGTCCCCGATTTGAATTTGGAATAATAGATAAACGTCAAGGAGAACGAACACCTGACGGGGCACTCAGATAGAAGCAGCGATTGAGAGTGGTTGTTGGTTATTTAACTCCCGTAAAAATAAAAAGATATTCAGAAGAAGAGCGTTTCAAATATATCGATGCCCTTCACCAATAGGCCGTCTCTCTTACAGTACCCTGATCCATAACTAATTCAGCAGAGTGCAGCACGGGAAGCATGGTCGCGCGATAGACGATAAAATATCAGGCCGTCCCTACCGCACTTACAAATAGTGCGATAGGGACGGCCTGATATTTTATCGTCAATCGCGCGACCATGCTTCCCTAATTCAGCAGAGTGCAGGGCTATATGCTTGCAATTTTTATCACTTATCAGCGTGGGTAAGAAATTTTACACTCTCACACTGACATACTTGCCTGACGGATGCTTTATCTATATGGATAAATGATAAAATTGAAAGCATAGTCCTGCATCTAATTCAGAACCCATTACTAAAATCGGAATACGCCTCATAGCTCCCGGTCCACTGTTCTAACTGAACAACCCTTGGAAAAATACCGGATCATTTTGTTATCGCTAGTTTCCTTGTCCAAGTTTATCAAAGTGGTATGAAAAATGAAGCATAAGCTAGTTAAGTGCTGCTTATGTTCGTGAGATAGTTTCAAACCAAAGTAATACTTAGGTATTTTTATTTACGTTACAAGCACGGAAAGGACATTAGAAAATTAAGATCATAAATTATAATACTGCCAAATTCAGTAATCTTAAGTGTGGCAGCCTACGCTTTCGCTTACGCTAAAAGACTGCTGAAGTGTGCATAAGAGAAGCTGTCACGTATATGATCATCCTATAAGTGGAAAAGAGGCAGACTACAAATGAAAAACGTGACCATTTTTGATGACAGGCAGCGGCCGCTAGCGGCCTACTCAATTTAAGTTAACGGATTAATCGGACCTTTCAGTACAAATAGTTGTATTTAGAGGATACAGTGGGTGATTTCCGTTTCGATTAAACAGTTCTGTTAGAAAAGCAAATTATTCATACATAATTTCTGAATTTAATACTCCCAATGACACTTGACATTGGTCCAGTTTTGGTCTCACTTTTGATATTCGACACCTCTTCTTTGTCATCCTACTTCTATGGTGGCAGCGCTTTACAAGAAGTGTCGAACGTATCTGTTGCAATTTTCATAATATTTAGCATACCTCGTCTGTGAATTTATCAGTGGTTCTGATAAGATTGTCATGTTGCCTAAAGATAAAAATATTTATTTGCAAACATATAGTACCAGCTTTTGCCCGCGGTGACAAAAAGTAGCCTATGTCACTCTCCATCCCTTCAACTATCTCCACTTAAAAAATCACGTCAAATCGTCGCTCCGTTTTGCCCTGAAAGATAGACTAATAAACAGACACACACACTTTCCCATTTATAATATTAAGTATGGATTAATAACAGATATTATTTAATGTACATGTGGAGCTTTACTTGAATAAATATGCAACATTCCCCACACACCCCGAAACGAAAATAGCTAATAGACAGTTATTGGCCGTGACTTTGCACCTATTTCCATTCTCCCACATCCATTACTATTAGGACTATTAGTCGCCATTCTCTATTTATCAGAGCCGGCCTAGCTGAGGCGACAATCGTTGACACTAGATGCAAATCGAAACACAGTCTGGCTCTGTCGCGCCCATACCACATCTCGGACACTGGCGAGTGGCAATCAAATACAATACTACCTATACCTACTTATATGAAAGAGGCGCGTTCCTAACATCATAGATTAAATATAAGAAGATCATACTATCCCATACATTAAAATGCGACCGCCTAAGAACGCGCATACTCTACACCTCACATAGGTGGCGCCACAAAAACAATGTCTTGTAACATTCGATTATACTTGTAGATGGCGTTAAGTGTCACTTTTGACATATTCTAAGCTCGTGTAGGTGAACGCGTACCATGCTTGTACGAGTGAAATATGACAGGTCGACTGTTCGCGTTTTTGACAGGCAGTAACTGAGAGGTAACCGAGAGCGGGTGGGCGACACTTTCAGCGGGGAGCGGGAGTGGCCATGGTCATACTGTATCATAGTACTCTTTATTAGGCTGCGAACAGCGCCATCTAGTTTTAAGCCTAAAGAGTACGCTTTTTTGTCTGAGCTTTGTCAGTCCAGTATTAAATCGTTCTTGCCGGGAACTGAAAGGTATGCACGAGTACACCGATTTAATCAAAGTTAGGTAATCCTGGCGGTCAATTTCACTATTCCCGGTCGACTCGCATATTGCATCGTTGGTGCGCTTGAATAAATATGGCCTCTCTCTATTAAAAGTTATCGCCGTCAGTTATTACTTATGTGACTCTTGTATAATGAGAGGCATTAAATTACGAGTGTTGTTATTAAACTAGCCGAAAGGCGAGGGTTTTCAAGATCAATTCACGACCCTTTAAGACGACAGAGGGGTCAATTCTCCATACAAACGGTCTCGACTATTTCCTTTCTGGTTTTTGAAGATAGAGCAATTATTTTTTCAACACAGATTATTATTATTTTTATCCGTGTTGGACCGTTTTGATTTTTTTGATATTTTTATTTTTAAAGACGCTAGAGTCAATCAAAAATTTCCAAAAACGGCCTTTTTCATTATGGCGCAAAAAAAAGTGTGATACTTACTCAAGATTGGTAACAATAAGCCAAAAAAACTGAACGGTCTGACACAGATTATTTTATTGTTGTTCAGAATCTCAAATTTCGTTACGATTGATTAAGTTTTGAAGGAGGAACAGTCGAGAGCGGACGGAGAGTTGTTCTGAATGGACAGTTTTTTTTGGATAATTCTAGTTAATAACACTTATATATTTAATTAAAATTCCAAAATTAAAAGGAGGGGCTCCTTTTCATTTTAGCATTTTTGCTCCTGTAGCGTCTTAAATTACGAATAGATAACAGTACGGGAGTAGAAAAAGGTTGTTTATTTATTCACTTGCACAGAGTAATTTTAAAGTTTTACATTTACTCCTTATTAAAATTTTGTTAGCCTAATTCTGGAGGAATAATTGTTGGATCTCTTACTTTCAAGTTCATATAAATACACTTTTAATTTCGTCCCCTTACTGCAAATACCGACTACGTGCAAAAAAGTGATTTTGAGATAATGCGATTTTAATGTTTGAAGGTACGATTTCTTATGAAAACATGAAAAAATTTACTATTTGTATACAGCATTCTACAGCCCGTATTGTCTTGTTTAATACTTAATCGTAAAAATTATCCAGGCTGTGTTTGATTGCCGATAAAACTACGATTTAAAAAAAAAAGTAGCAAACTTAGTTGGTTTTTCCTGTAGAAATAAAAATGTGTATATTTCTTTTATTAATACATATAAAGCAGTGTTTCCCTTTGATTAAGCTTTGCTTTTCATACACTTTACTAATGATTTGCAAAAAAAGAAAAAATATACAAAAGTTTTGAACTTATTTCAAAATATATTAAATATTCTCAATGACATAGGCGGTTTTAGCTGCAGGAAGTATAGCTGCTCTAATTTTATGTTACAAAACTTCACTTATCATTGGTAATTAAAGTTGTACATTTGTAATAAAAAGTTTTTTAACATTACTAATCATTAATAATACTTTATTTGAGGTTTTGAAGGATTATTATCAAAAAAAAATTTTTGAAAAAAATCCTCTTCAACCGGTTTTAGGAGATTTTTCACAAAATACTTTAACCTATTTCAGTAAAATTTAACAAGAAGTAACGCAATAGCATTCTCTTGAAATCACAAAAAGAATTTTACAAATCGGTTAATGCGTTTTTGGGTAATTAGCATAATATGCATAGGTACTTACTACATACTAGTTCACTGTCTCAGCAATCCGAAGTCCGCCATAATTTATGTTCAAAATTTCACTATCTAGACTGTTACATTTAATATAGGTAAATAGTTTTTGTACGCACAATAACCTGAAGTAATAGTTTATTTAAAGTTTTCTAGTAATCATTTACGCCAAAGTCACTAAAATGTAGGCGTAGATGAAGTAATAAGTAAGAAAAAGTAATGTGTAACGGTAATTACATAGGTTTCTGGGGCGATTTAAAGCAATCATGTTTGCAATATTCTTACGCCCCCAGTTACACGCAGTGTTTTTCATCACACTTGCAATAAAAAGATAAAAAAGTATTTATGGTAGTCCAAAATACAAATTTAAACACTCCTTTGGGAAAAAGTTTTTTCTTTTACTCCTGATACGCCTGCGTGCGATTGCACACTTACTGCGCAAGAGTGATAAAAAGTTATTAAACAACATCTTCATCGCTGGTGGAATTCGATACAAACACATCCGTAACACGGCTGACAATGCTAGACTAACTAGGTATTAAGTGATTGGAAGCACTCATGGTACTATTTAGTTATGATACCTTTGTCAAAACGTCTGCGTAAGTCCATTTTCTTGAACGCAGAGATAGCTAGTTGTTTATCGAGCTTTAGACCGAGATAGAAATATGGTATGATACGTTACGAGGTTTGAGGTGGTTCTACTGAACTGGAGTTCAATTTGTGGCATTGATTTCCTTGCCTTGTGCTACATCCAGATCTCGACATGAACTTAACCGCCTTCTGAATTTCTTATAAAACTACGTCCATTAGCGACGCGTCGAATCGGATTCACCGTTCATTGTAAATGTATGCAGAGCTCGATTCGACGCTCACCTGGTAAGGCGTTAAAAATAGATGCTAGATGTCGCTGTATGGGAATCAACAGCGATGAAGATGACGTTTAATAACTTTATCACTATTTTATTAATAATAAGAATATCATCTACCTACGTCTACAATACAGTGACTTTGGCGCAGTGAATTTAGTTTCGTAGGCCAATTCCACTTCGAGTTGTTAAAACAACGATACATGTTATGCGATTACTCACAGACGTCTGAACCGATTTGTATTATCTATCGTAATTCAAAGGTTAATTTAAGGTTATTTGCCAACCAGCTTAGGTTACCAAATTAAAATTACTATGAAATAACCTTGCACTAATGCAAACCACAAGATTTTGTCGATAAAATGCAACTCCCTCGCCCGTTTTCGAAGAACTAAGAGAGCATTTACCAGTCGGTGAAGTGGCAAAAAAGATTTGATTTAAATGTAACACTGTAATTTAGTAACGGTCATCGAAGTTATGAAACATAAAATTATACTAAATTCGATTCCTTCAGCTTAAACCGTTTGTGTTAGTGTATTTTTAACCGATTTAAAAAAACGGAGGAGGTTCTCAACGCACTTTTTGCTAATCACGAAAACATCATATGAAAAACGAAGCTTAATTTAAGACAAACAATGTATAAAGAAGAGAAATATGCAAACATTTATTTCTACAGGAAAAACCAACTAAGTAGGTATTCGACTGTTTCATTAAATCGTATTTGATCGTCAACTAAATACATTCTGAATATATATACGACAAAGTAATAAACAAAAAAATTTAGGTTTTAAAATGCCATACACATAACGTACATTTCTTCATGTTTTCATATAAAACGTGCCTTCAAACTTTAAAACCGCATTATCTCAAAATCGCCTATTTACACATAGTCGGTATTTGCAGTAATAAACCGTTATCCTTTCCTTCGTCACATGACATGCAAAACCAATTATAGTCCCTATACAACTTTTTGGTAGTATGACATTGCTGATGTTTGTAAACAAACATCTTCTGGAAAAACATCTTAAAGACATTTGGTGTATTTAGCCTGGCTTAAAATAAATAATTTTGTTGATAGTTTTATTTGCAAAAATCAAATATGTACACATTAAACTTTTTTGTAGAACATAAGATGGCTACTTTAACAAAATGTTTAAATGCAAAAAAACACTATACACCATTAAAATGTTCTACTTGGCGGATAAAGCATAAAAGTTTATATTAAATATTCATATCACATTCTGGCAGTTTAAAATGCAAAAAATTGACCATTAAGTAACTTTATGCGACAGCTATCTTTTGAATGCAGCGTCGTATCAATACATGGGTTTTAACATATTGTAGCCCTTGAAAACCTTATTCTATAGGTGCTAAAAACTCGATTTCGTCAAAAAGTCACTTAGTCGGTATTTGCATTAATGGGACGATTTGTATCGTTGCGAAAATCCTCCCATGCGATCAAGCGCATCATGTGAGCTCTTTCAAAGAGATTATGCTTCAATACTCAATAATTTATTGCACACAAGGGTATTTAATTTTAATAAATATTAAACCTTTTTTATGTGTGTTATGTTTTACTGCCAATACTTTAAAAGGCCATATTATCATTTTCAACTCATAAACTGTCTCTTCGGTCGAGATTTAGTCTCTTTTAACCCACTACGCAAAAACGACGGGTTGTTACAAGTTTGACGTGTCTGTCTGTCTGTGGCATCGTAGCTCTAGAACTGATGAATCTATTTAGATTTAGTTCTTTTTTGTTTGAAAGCTGAATTAGTCGGGAGTGTTGATAGCCATTTTTCATGAAAATCGGTCCACTATGTCGGGGATTTTTTCAAAATTATAATTTTTTGTTATTAACAATCGTATCATAACATAACATTTTATATCATAACATAACATTTTATAATCACCTAATATGTCTCTATTTTTCCCTTAATTACTTAATTAAAACACGAAACTCCCATGGGGCTGGAACATAATCATTTATATAGAATAATGGATGAAGACATGTACCTACTTACCTTTTATTGAAATTAATATAGGTTACTCGTAGTCACAGTCACGATATTAAATATAGATGCGAACACAGTGCCAAAAATAACTATACACGAATTTATTGCGTATACAGTCAACCAATTGGAACCCTCGGCCACTCTAGATCTACAACCATGTCAAAATGACAAGCATCAGTCAGAGATTTCTTACAATCTGATTTATAACGCCACTAACCCACTTTGACATAGTTCTATAGTGGCAAAAAAGGTTCCTATTAGTTGACTGTACGTTTCAATTATATATATATATATTTTTGGCAGTTTGTCCGCATCTATATTTTATACTTTAACTGTATCCAGGAGAGTAACCCGCTTTAAATTACGATTTTTTATATTCATTTGTTTTTTTTTTATATATATAAATGGGCTTACTCGTGGCCACAGACTAGCCAAAGACGTGGCCTACGATGGAGTGAGCACGCCCAGAAGATGCCTGTTCACTCTTGATTTGAAGGTTGCCGGGTTATATGAGCTCGGAAATATAGCCGCCGGCAAGGAATTCCACTCCTTGGCAGTGCGCATAAGAAAAGAAAAAGCAAAGCGATTCGTGCGAATTCGCGGAATATCTACCAAGTAATTAAGGTAGAATGGGGACGGTGGAATAAGCTCGTGTAGGTCTTGAGCACACTCCCCGAAGTAAATCACCGATTGTCTCTACAAACAGTTAATACATAGTCGTTGCTTAAATCAATGCTCGAATGTTTATTCAACGTTCGCTCTTGTTTCAATAATCTATTGACCTAATTAAATCGTTCTCTATTTTTTCAAGTGAAGATAAATGGCCTCTGGCGACGGGAATAAAGTGCGCCAAATAAATGGTTTTGTACAACGAAGGTCTTTTGTCAGACAGGGCTTGGAAGTTTATGGAGAACAAGTTTGTAGCCGAGAGATAAATATAAACTTCTTAATTCAATAGGCCCCTCACGCAGCAGGGCAGTATATTATACACCGTGTTTTTTTTGTTTTCCGTTACACGTCGTTAGGTTCGTTATCAGGAACCATCCTGTATATCACTTTTAGTTAAAATCGCCAAAAAATTTTTTCATCGTTTTCATACATAATAAATGAATTAATTAGTGTGAGAGACCATTAAGAATAATATTCAAGTTAGTGTCAAGTGATTGACGGCGCATGTCAAAACAAAAAACATTAGGAAGTGGTAAAGGCTGTCACACACGTGTTCAGTAATTATTTTTATTTTTTTAATAACTTTTTAATAATATTTTTTTTAATAAATAACCGCAATAGTTCAGACGCTGGTTCCTTAGATAAATTAATTGTATTTGATCTAAAGAACCTTCCCTTAAAGTTAACGGAATTCAATAAAAACAGGGTGTATGATTCGAGTAAGTTTTAAGCCTTGAGTGGACGCTTGGAGCGGAGCGGTCGGCGGAGCGGGCGGAGAGCTCTACGGTCATACATGTATGATATTATTTATGCAAGAGCAATTAGCCATACCGGCGGGCATGAGTGAAACCCAGACCTCCTTGCGTTATCCCGGCATTTGCCACGGCTCATGCGAGCCTGGGGCCGCTTTGACAACTAATCCCAAGATTTGGCCACCTTCCAACCCGAAGAGTAACTATGCCTTATTGGGATTAGCCCGGTTTTATCACGATGTTTCCCTTCACCGAAAAGTGACTGGCAAATATCAAATGACATAAGTTCCGAAAAACTCATGAGTACGAGCCGGGGCTCGAACCCGCGACCCGCGACCTCCGGATTGAAAGTCGTACGCTCTTACCGCTAGGCTACCAGCGCTTAAACCCAGACATATGTATAGGTAACTGTCTATATTTTCTATGTAGACTAAAGGCATGATCATATTAAATGCAAGTTACTAGAATACAGCGTGTGGATTCCATACGGGCGAATAATGTATCCAGTTATAGTATCTGATCATACGAATCGTGTAGGATAATCATTTTGTTAAAAAGTGTTATTAATTAAGAGTAATTATTTTTTTAATATGTCCAAGCGGCAATGTACGCCGTCCAACTTAATTTGACATGACCTCATGTAATGACGATTAGGTAAGTACGCTAATTGCTGTGGACATAATACATTGCGTGCTGAATTATTATGTATGAAAAAAATATCTGATCAGGCTCCTTAGGTCCAATACTAATCGTTATTAAGATACTAGCTTTTTCACGCGCTAGAAAGAGACAAAAACTAGCCTATGTCATTCTCCATCCCTTCAACTATCTCCACTTAAAAATCACGTCAATTCGACCTCCGTTTTGCCGTAAAAGACGGACAACCAAACAGACACACACACTTTCCCATTTATAATATTAGTATGGATTCGCCCGTATCGAATACACACGCTGTATACCCGTCTACATTTACATTCAAACAGTTGCCACCAAGTAAAGTTAGGTACTCAGTTGTTTGAACTAGATTAAACCAGTTCAGTGGACTCATTATGTTAAGTTTCTAGAGTAAAATTAAATTTCAGCATAGAGGAATATGTAAGGGAAGAGTTGTAATACATCAGTAAATGTGGGTTATTTGTATAGGCATAGTTAAGTGACACCTAGCGACAATCACGCGTCAACTAGCGTAAATTATCAGTACTGCTACTTGTCAATAGATGTCGCGACGAACGAAAAGTCTAATGCTCACTAACTTTTAGCTAATACTACAATAGTATTAATCAGCATTCTGTCTCAAATTCCTTCTGCTTGTAATATAAGTTGTAAACTGTTCTAATATTAAAATTTTGGCAGACGAGACACAGTTGCCTCCTAGTATGGTAGTCCGAGTAGTGGTACTGATAATTTACGCTATTTGACGCGTGATTGACGCGTGATTGTCGCTAGATGTCACTTAACTATGCCTATACAAATAACCCGCATTTACTGATGTATGGAGGTACAACTCTTCCCTTGCTTATTCATCTATAATTTCAGTAAGTAAATGAATTGTGTTAAACAGCACGGGAATTATGGTCGCGCGATAGACGATAAAATATCAGGCCGTCCCTATCGCACTATTTATGCTTTCCGTGCAGCTCATATGTTCTAATTACATATTTGTCTTGCAATTAATTTCTCGTATTCAGTTTTGTATGATATGATATTTACTGAACCCAACAACTGTATTGGTATACAGGAGTATTATATTCTTTGGTATACAGTCTCGCTAACGCCGTGGCTTGCGTGAGCGACGGTCGCGCGATGGTCGCGCGACGGCGATGCGACGCATACGAAATCAAACCTTATCGATATGGAAGTATGAGACGCGACGGCGACGGTCGCGCACGCAAGACACGGCGTTCTTACGCCATGTCTTTCATGGGCAACGAATTCTACTCTCTTGAGTAGAAATTATAAAAAGTGGCAACATCGTAGTGGCCCCCCCCCCCTCCCCCCCTGTGCACGAAGCTGGATCCGCGCTTGGTATTAGCTCACTATAATGTTAACGTATCGACAATCATGTTAACGTATCGACAAATAACGTAAATAAATAAATGTACCATGAAAATATATCTATCAAAAACATCTCAAGACCCAAAGAATGTAGTCAAAATCGTGTTATTTGTTTTTGTATACAATCGGACCGCCCTTGTGGCTATTAGGAACGTAATAAAGATAATGCGATCAATTCCTGCGGCGTACCATCTAGTGTTGTAAGGAACATGAGTCCGATATCGGTTAAGAAACCTATTCGATTTTTAGATTTAATGTAACATACGAGTTCTTATAGCATAATTGGTCGTAGTTGTACCATAGATTATAGTATTTTATGCAACAGGCGTTTAAAGGGGGTCAAAAAAGACGAGTGGCGTGGGTAACAATTTGAGGCGAAGCCGAAAATTGTTATTAAGACGCCACGAGTATTTTTTGACTCAGTTAAACACCGTTGCATACAATACTTTTTCTACAACTATGCACTTAGTTTTTAATAGTTTTCTTGAATAACTTTCGTGAAATTCATACTGTTTCCTTTATTTTGACGCAAAGGTTTGCACTGTCAGCTCAGCACGCGCGCAGTATCGTTATAACAATGCGTTGCCATGGTTACAAAACCAAACAATGCGTTTTCAGTTTTTTCGATACTGCGCGCATGCGCTGAAAGCCGGCGGACGTTGGCTTTAGGAACAGACTTTTATGTAGGGTTTTAAAGATCTATGCACGACCCTGTAAATGACGAATAACAGTTCGGGAGTAGAAAAAATATAAGAAGATCATACCATCCCATACATTAAAATGCGACCGCCTAAGAACACGCATACACTACAACACATATAGATGGCGCCACAAAGAAAATGTCTTGTAGCTTTATACTTGTAGATGACGTTACTTGTGTCACTTTTGACATAGATTTATGGCTCGAAAGTGACACTTAATCAACGCCAATCAACAAATAATCGAAGGCAACAAGGCATTTTTTGTGGCCCCATCTATGCGTGGTGTAGTGTATACGCGTTCTTAGTGAGTTTTCACATTATCCGATCCGATATCGGATGTCGGAAGGATTTCGATGGATAAAATCCAAGATGGAGCCCATAATGTATGGGATATCGGTCCGACATCCGATATCGGATCGGATAATGTGAAAACGCACTTAGGCGGTCCCATTTTAATATAATTATGGGATGGTATGATCTTATATTTAATCTATGGTTATACGCAGTAAAGAAACATTCCAATCCATCTGAAATTGTCATTGAAATGAGACTTTGGTCTTTCATACAAGGTCTAAAACTTAACGTTTCTGCATAACTGCGTCCAATTGTATCAATTTATCCATTTTTTTTTAATAATGACTAATTAATTTTAAGAGCATTGGAATTGGAAATGAATATTAATTCGCAAAGACACCTTCTGAAAAAGTTCGTTTTATCATAGGCATCTGCATCTTTGGATATTTAAATAAATGTTAACAACATCTGCCACATTTTTACTCCGTACATAGTAAAATACAAAAATGTGTCTTATTATTTGCACTGAAATGGGACATATTTGGGTCAAACAGATTTAGTAAAAACGTCACGTCCGTAGAAAATATTATAAAAGTTAATGACTCTGGTAAATTCCTATTCCAATTTTCTTATTTTGATTCAATAACTGAAAGTATGTATTTCACCTTAAAAAGGTAGCGTGATTATTACAGATTTCCATAACTTTTGTCATATCCACAGAAGAGATATTAACGCAGAAGAGGGGTGAGTAGTCAAACACGATCAATCGAAATTATCCATCATTGAAATTAGAACGTTGAGGAAAATACACATAATTCGAATTTCAAAAACTCTCAACCCAATAACCACTCACTCCAATAGTTAAATGTAAATACCAAGGATTATTTAAATATTTACCCCCTTATTCATAAACGTTCACTAAAGTTATCAAGCCGATAAAGTTCTTTTGTCCCTTTCTGACGTATTGGTGTGATAGAAAGGGACAACCGAACTTTATCGGCTTGATAACTTTAGTGAACGTTTATGAATAAGGGGGATAGGATTTACAATCTTCATATTCATACTAAGAATCGTACCTCGAATTTTTAGCGCCACACCTATTATATACCCTGTTTTTATTGAATTCCGTTAACTTTAAGGGAAGATTCATTACATTAAATACAATTAATTTCTCTAAGAAACTAGCGTCTTAACTCTTGCGGTTATCGAGTTATTAAAAAATTTAACTAAAAGTGATATACAGGGTGGTTCCTGATAATGAACCTAGCGACGTGTCGAGTTTAACGGAAAACAAAAAAAAACACGGTGTATGCTATCATAACTACACTGATAATGTCTACAATTTTTTTTTTTTCAAAATGTATAAGTATGTGGTACTCGACTTCGTCCCACACTATCCCTACGTGCCTTGGGTGTCACGTACGCCTGACGTTACACATTGTTACGTCCATTATGTGACTTCCCGACAACTAGGGGCTTATTTGACTGTATGTGACTGAAGTTGAATAGGGTGACGTATATTGCTATGTAAATGTACGACAACTTACAATAGGCTACTTGGCCCTTTCTTTAAGTTTGTCTTATATTATATTATTACTTACTGTCCAATTAACCGAAAAAAAATTACTATATTTTATTAAGACTTATAAACCGAAAGAAATATTTTTATTTATTTATTTATACAAGGAATTCCAACAGCTATGAATGATACAATATACATTTAGAATAGCAATACAGAGCCAATTATAGGAACTCACAAATAGAGACTGGATGGATAGTTTTTACACAGTAATTTAAATTATGATACACAATACACATGCACATGTGATCGAGATACCCAGTACATTGGATAACCTAAGTGGTATTAAGTAACTTGAAGTAAGAAACAAGATAATTATAATGAATGAATACCTATATGATACTAAGGTACATTAAGTATACATTATGTTGACTTAATTGGGTAGAACATATAAATAAGACAATTATCAGTTGAATTGAACAACGTGGACCAGACACAAAGTATTACAAATTACAGATTAGACTCCAAGGCATCAATAACAGACTGACACATCACTACCTGCAGCATGCTGTTTAGAAGCAACGATTGACTAGATTGCGCCTTACACTAGGGATTGAGCAATTGAAAACGTCAATATCTAGATCCTTCGACAAGCCATTCGAAACTGCGCGCCGCGCGACACAAGAAACTGTTTTGCCTATATTTTGATAAAGTGCGTTTGACTGAAAGGGGGGGATAAAACCTTTTTGACCGAGTGGGCGTATTAAACGAGACTTTAGAAAGAAGTTCAGGACAATCAATATCTCCTGTGGTAATTTTAAGTATATAAGTTATATCTGCCAATTCACGACGTTTATGTAATGGTAACAGATGATGTTTTTTGCAAATGTTTAGATAATCATTAGAACGATACGGACTTCTGAGCTTAAAACTTAAGTATTTCATGAACTTTTTTTGGATGCGTTCAATCCTATCAATGTAAGTCATATAACATGGATTCCAAATTTGGGAAGCATATTCAAGTTTACTCCTAACTAAAGCACAATATAAGACCTTAAGAGTCTTAGCCTGGGTAAAGTGACCGGAGTTACGCATTAAAAATCCTAAGGCCTTCGAAGCGCCGCTCACAATGCCATCTATATGATTATCAAACAAAAGTTTAGAGTCATGAACCACGCCCAAGTCTTTCACGTGATTAGCTGCGCTCAGGGGTTGACCTTTGAGTGAATAAGTGAATGGGATGATATGGCGTTGTCGCGAGAAGGTAATTGAGAGACACTTCGAAGGGTTAAGGTCTAATTTATTAGCATCGCAATAAAGATCTAGACGCGAGAGGTCTGATTGAATAAGTGATGAATCGTGAGCCGACCTAACCTTCCTGAAAATCTTCATATCGTCTGCGAAACAAAGAAGTTCGGAGTGAACGAAGCATTTACTGATGTCATTAACAAATACATTAAATAGCAAAGGCCCAAGCAGCGAGCCCTGAGGGACGCCACTGGGGACCATAATCCACCCAGACATATAATTGTTAACGACAACAGCCTGACTCCTATTCTCTATGTAGGATGAAAACCACCTGAGCAAGTCTCCGTGAATACCTATTTGATATAATTTGGATAGCAACGTCGCATGATTAATTCTGTCAAAACATTTGCTATAGTCTGTGTATATGACGTCTATTTGGTAACCGTTATATTCTATGACGTCACTACACGGCCGACATCGTTTTCGGTGGCCATAATTAAAAAAAAATACTCACATTTTTGAATTAAAAATACGTAGTCATCGTACACATTTAATACCCAAAATCATTAAATATTGGTTTCTTATGTCAAATATTACAGAAGACAATCATTTATTGTGTCACATTAGATATGAGTCTAGTAGCCTATACTGACACAATATTTTTTTCCATGGGACGAATGGTCTTTAGAACTTTAGTGGCCAAAGGTAATGCAATTACTAAGTTGTATGAAAAAGTTATAATATAACAAAACATAAGGGAATCACATATCTAGTTATATGAAGCAAGTGATAATCACTCGATATTTAAAAAAGTTATATTGATTATTTGATTATATTATTATTAATAATTAGTGAGTGTGTGTTTAACTTTAGACTAAACTTTATACAAAAAAAAATATTTTGAGCTTATTTTGATATTCGAAAAGTCATATCTAGAGATTTTTGAGTGTCTCGAGCATCAATCATTGAATCTAAATTATGTATATGTCAATAAAATGGCAGTGGTAAAATGAACGTCTTTATTCTACCTACAAATTAACGTCATTGTTAAATATTGACAACTAAAAGAACTTACTAATCGTAATCTCAATGTAACATGATCAAAATAAGACTGAAAGTCGCAAGTAGAGCCCAGTTCAATATTTTTATGCAATCCGTGGCCCAAATAGCAACAGTTGTGTCTGACGTTTGAGTTGTTCCGAGCTCCGTGCTATTATCGCAGGGTTGCCAACTTTCTGCTTCTTATTGATTTATTAAGCGCGCCATTGTTTTATGCGAATAATTCTACGTGGAATGCCTGCGAATAACGGATTACGTTTGTCGCATTTGGCGGCCTAGCCGAAGTGATCGTAGACGCGATGTGGCAACCGAAAAGCAGTCTGTCTCTGTCACGCCACTACAGAAGAGCAATATGGAGAGTTAGCTACGATACGCTTAAGAAGCGTAAGTGATTGTGACCTTGGCTAGGTACTCTGCAAGGTGCGTTTAACGTCGCATACCCATTCGTATTACGTTATATTATTAATCGGAAGAGTGAACTAAGTAAAATCAGTTATATTAGTTTTACAAGAGGAGAAAAGTGACAGAAAAATATGAAATTCATTTCAAACCATTACGCCGTGTCTTGCGTGGGCGACGGTCGCGCGACCGCCGCCGTCGCGTCTCATACTTCCATATCGATAAGGTTTGATTTCGTATGCGTCGCATCGCCGTCGCGCGACCGTCGCCCACGCAAGCCACGGCGTTAGGGATAAACAGCTAACTAAATAACTCACATTTCTTGCTACGAAAGAAAAACACTACAACAGTGCGAAAAACTTAAACTATAAAACATTACTAATCTAATACAAAAACGCTTAATGCTTATATGTTACATATCATTCGAATTCTACCACCAAACATGAGTAAATAGCTCAAATTTGCATAAAACGTATGCAGTTATTCATTACTTATTTGATTTGGCAACCCTACTAAAGTAGACCGAGAAACTCTGTGAAAACACTTGTCTTAAGAAGCAGTTTAGTATTGATAAATTATCCTCTAGTGTCATAGGAGTGATTCCGTTCCACGCGTATTACATTCTAATAGTGATTCCTAGGGATTCCGCAAATTCTAAACACTTGTAGGTATCAATCAACCTCCTTATATTTTTAACCGACTTCAAAAAAAGGAGGAGGTTCTCAATTCGACTGAATGTTTTTTTTTGTATGTATGTTACTCGATATCTCCGAGAATCATGGACCGATTTTCAAAATATTTCTTTTTAATCGGTCAGGTATAACCCCGAGATGGTGCCATTGGCACCAAGTCGGGGTCTGATGATAGGATCTTGGAGAAATCGAGGGAATGGTTGGGTGGGGCAAACAGAAAATAGCAAGGCGACGAACAGGTCTGGTACCGACTACAAAAATAATTGATTTGTTTATAATTTGGATGTTTAGATTATTGCAATCCAATAAGAAATCTGAATTCAAAGGTTTATTATTTTTTGCTTTTTAGTTTCTCCGTGTTTTGTAACGCGCTTATTAACCGACTTCAAAAAAGGAGGAGGTTCTCAATTCGACTGAATGTTTTTTTTTTTGAAGGCGGTTTTATTTTGTAATTGAGAGTCGATCAGGCCTGTTTGACCACAGGGAGGCACACTGACATTTTATCCCGCCAGGCGGCGCCTGTGCAAGTGTCTAGGGCATGTCACTGTCATTCATATGTGTGAGAGAGAGAAAAAACATATCATCTTCTCGCTCTCACGTATGAAATTCTTTATCTGTGCAATGCAAATGCAATGGACTAATAGGGTGGCGCCATCTCTCATAACCTTTGACCCTCCTCATTGTTGCCCGACAGTGACACTTCGCTGTTCAAAGCCTGTTGAACAAAGTACCTATTCACGCTCAGTAACAATGTCAAGTGTCAGTGTCAGTGTCAAGTGTCAATGTCACTGTGGTGATACAGGCCAGAGCTTTCTAACATGAGTTGCATTGCAGTAATGTTGCAGTCTATCTGTATCGGCTTTAATGTGGCTATCAAAACCAAAGTTTATCTTGAAGATTCGATCACAGGCAACACTGTACAATCTCAATCACAATTATCATTCATCTCTAATTATGTATTTATTATTTAATTTACATTAAGTCTCGCTGTATTTAAATAAAGTTACAATGTAATCATAAGTCTGGAAGCCTTTACATACTCAACACGCTACCGAAAGTAGCCTTGAGTATGTTAGCCCAAGTGTATACAAATAAATAGGTCACACTATACAATTTGAAATGAATAATTTGACGCATCTGTTGAGGTAATAAATATTATTAAAGCTTTAAAATTTAAGTCAGAGTCTATTTACATACATACTTACATACAATCACTCATGTATCCCAAGGTGTAGACAGAGCACATGAAACTACTCAAGTTCCAGTGCCACTCTTGGCAAATAAGGGGTTGAATGAAAGCGACATGACATTGCAGTGACAGGTTGCCAGCCTCTAGCCTACGCCACAATTTAACCCATATCCCCTTTGATTAAAGTAAAATCATATCCCACAGTCCACTTTTACGACACCGAGTCGATTTAATTTAGGTAAAATTCGATTTGATTTATATACTCTTAGATCTTAAACAACAAATTCTCCCGCCGTGTCTTTATGGCTGTTTGATGGAAATATACTTACTTCCTCAAAAAAATATCATACGGTTTTCAGTTTGGTTTCCAGCAATTAATGGAGTACTCCAAGAAGGTTTAAGTATAACATTTATAAAGATTTCGTATAAATCTGTTGACGATAGTTTGGTAACTAAGCTGGGCAAGAAGTAGGAACTTAGATATAAAAACAATGGTGAGCAATAAAATAGTCTCTCTTTTCTGTGATATAAAAAATAAGTAATGGTATATATCGATCTTTTGAGAATAACTTAATTACTATACCTACCAATCATAATAATTCCTCCCCGTGCGAAGACAAAACGGGTCGCTAATTAGTATTTAATTAACAAATACATATCAATCACATAACTACGAAAAGTAATTAAGTAACTACTAAGTAATTATTCCCAGAATAATTAAGTTTTATTATATGTTAGCGACGCCAATAACATATCACACACAATTCTTGTCACAAAACGAGAATAAAAGCATTATAAGTAGATATAGTCTGCTAAACCAATCCTGATAAGAACAGTAGAACAAATAAACTCTCTGGTCTAGTGACCCTGCCTGCTATTCCTATAGACCTGGGTCAAATACTGGTAGGATATTCGTTATTGTTGTTATAAATATTTGTTCCTCAGTCACAGTTGTTTTCGAAGTATAAATAATCACAACATTCACAAGCCTTCTTGAGCTGAGTCTCACGGACAGTCAGTACTTATGTGTAGAAATTACCTAAATTATTTATTCTATCTCTCTTCTACCCTTCTATATTTTACTAGTAAATGAGGATTATAAATAAATACATTGCTTTTATAAAATAAAATGAAAGCCATTTAATTTAAAACGCCAACGCCGTACCGTACACCTGACCAAATATAAGAAAATCTGTTCCAATTTTTGTCACGAAGTTTCATTGATACAGCCTAGGGGCTAAAAGCCTTCGCTTGTTTTTCTCCTGGTAAGTGGGACAGACGGGCGTGACTGGTACGGACAATCTAAGTCTATAGAACGGATTTGTGCCTATTGTTACCTATGGCGTGGATTGTTTTAACTAGAGGAAATTGTGTTATTTATTTGTATGATAGATTGACATGTGTGTTTTGGCAGTCGCGAATGAAACATCTTAAGTTACCTATGTTTACCCTTAACTTTCTTTTCTGCCTTAGCTGCTATTATATTAAACAAGTTTACCACATACATCCATACTAATATTATAAATGGGAAAGTGTGTGTGTCTGTTTGTTTGTCCGTCTTTCACGGCAAAACGGAGCGACGAATTGACGTGATTTTTTAAGTGGAGATAGTTGAAGGGATGGAGAGTGACATAAGCTACTTTTTGTCTCTTTCTAACGCGAGCGAAGCCGCGGGCAAAAGCTAGTACTAAATATTTGCGTCAAGACTCTTGGTTCTTTTGGTATCCGAACATGCTTCCACTTATAAAAGAAACACCTGCGATTGCAGAACTTTCCCGCTCAACAAAATTTCTTTACAGCGAGGAAATGCTACCAGCATCTACGGCACCGCTTTCACAAAAAAAGACTGTTAAGTATATTTATTATTTTTGCATTCTATTCATCTTTCTCACACTCGTTGTTAAACATAAGCTTGTCTCTTTCTCTTTAGGTAAACTCGTTAGCATATGCACATTTCTCGCTGCTCGCTTTCCCGGGTGCGAATAAAGGCAACTTTTACAATTTGTCACGAGGTTAAGCTTCAATTTTGGAACGCCAAGATACCTAGCCAAATGCACAAACGCTCACGATAATATCTCTTTCGTAGCTATCTATCTCTATCGCTCTTGCGTATTGGCGTGACAGAGCCATACTACCCATCTGTGGCGTTTCGATTTCGTTTCGCGTCGCAGAAATGTCATTCGGCTACGGGGCCTGAGATATCCATACCAATATTATAAATAGGAAAGTGTGTGTGTGTCTGTTTGTTTGTCCGTCTTTCACGGCAAAACGGAGCGACGAATCGACGTGATTTTTCAAGTGGAGATAGTTGAAGGGATGGAGAGTGACATAGGCTACTTTTTGTCTCTTTCTGACGCGAGCGAAGCCGCGGGCAAAAGCTAGTAGATAATAAATCATTGAGCGGAGGGTAGTTTTTAGTTATTTACAAACGTATATACCTAGTTACTTATTTCTTTCGAGATTAGTTTTGATGGATAGGTATTTTTACCCGACTACGGCAACGCAAAAGGAGGGTTATGATTTTGACCGGTATGTATGTGGGTATGTATGTATGTATGTATGTATGTTCATCTGTTCCCTCATAACTTCTAAAGTACTCGTTAGAATTTGACAAACGATATGTCATTCGAATCGTCTTAATCGTCCGCTGGTTATAGGCTATATAACGTCACCGCAAACGAAACATGGCGCCCTCTAGAGGTCATAAAGTAACGAAGCAAAAAAATAAAATGAAGTTAGGATGACATGTTGTATATCATTTGAAAGGGCTTAATTAGCACATTTCAAATATGTACATACCTATTGTTAGCTTTTACTTCCAGCATTACTTGATTACACCGGATAATTCATTAATTTCTCGGAAAAATTGACTATTTGCAAATCCGCAAGCGCTCTGCCATAGTTCCATGCATTATCACACAAGAAGGCTTTTGCCAAAGGAACTAATTTGGCTGCTTTATATAATTATTTTATTAAAGACTTGCAATATTTTTCGACCTAAAGTTCAATTTCGTACAGCAAATTGTCATAATAACAACTAAACGTAGTTTGACACTGTTTTGACATTCTGACGTGTACGAGTATCATAGATTGTAGGACACCCTAGATGAAGGGTATGTTACGTCATCATGGCATAATGAGTTTCCACTACGACGATATATTATTGAAAGCCAGTTAATCATCTAAAATTAATATAATTTTCATAAAGAGAGAGAAATGCGGTATCACGATACTGATTGTCAGCTATGCCTGTCTCTTTCAGTATACGGTATGCTTCATGAGAGTGTATATACATTCTAGTAGACGCGGTTCTAAACGTACTTAAAGAATCACGCGGTCCTAAGCCGGGCGCCGAAGGCGCCCTCTAACTTAAAGTGTCGGGCGAATCCCGACGCACGCGGTTCTAAGCCTGGCGCCTTCGGCGCCCTCTAACTTAAAGTGTCGGGCGGGCCTTTTGGCATTAAGTCCGCCATTTGTACATGTTTCGTTAGTTGTGCAATAAAGTTTAAATAAAACTAAATAAATAAATAATAAGCCCGACGCATGCGGTTCTAAGCCGGGCGCCCTCTAACTTAAAGTGTCGACGCACGCGGTCCTAAGCCGGGCGCCTTCGGCGCCCTCTAACTTAAAGTGTCGGGTGAAGCCCGACGCACGCGGTCCTAAGCCGGGCGCCTTCGGCGCCCTCTAACTTAAAGTGTCGGGCGAAGCCCGACGCACGCGGTTCTAGGCCGGGCGCCTTCGGCGCCCTCTAACTTAAAGTGTCGGGCGAAGCCCGACGCACGCGGTCCTAAGCCGGGCGCCGAAGGCGCCCTCTAACTCAAAGTGTCGGGCGAAGCCCGACGCACGCGGTTCTAGACTTAAAGTATTGACGCACGCGGTCCTAAGCTGGGCGCCGAAGGCGCCCTCAAACTTAAAGTGTCGGGCGAAGCCCGACGCACGCGGTCATAAGCCGGGCGCCGAAGGCGCCCTCAAACTTTAAATGTCGGGCGAAGCCCGACGCACGCGGGTCTAAGCCAGGTGCCCTCTAACATAAACTGTTGACGCACGCGGTACTAAGCCGGGCGCCTTCGGCGCCCTCAAACTTAAAGGGTCGGGCGAAGCCCGACGCACGTGGTCTTAAGCCGGGCGCCGAAGGCGCCCTCAAATTTAAAGTGTCGGGCGAAGCCCGAAGCACTGAGCCGGATGCCTGTTTGCCACCGTATGCCTGTTTGCCACCGACGTGGTATAAAAAAATCACCTATTAAATTAGGTACATTTATTTTGGTCCGACCGAGATTCTCGGCTGCGAATAAATTGTATGAAGACTATCGGCCGAGACTTCATACAATTTATTCGCGGCGGGTTATTCTGTTACACTCATATACTGAATAACCAGGTCACGCTGAACAACTTTACAGTCATTCATTACCTGCACCACCCATCTGAATTAATTTTGTACAAAGTCGTCGTAGCAATTAAAACCTCTGACTTGATTTCTGTGATAAGTACTAGAGTTTTTTTTCAGAGGTGGGGTTAATCTTCAATGGATACTGCCGACCTGGTATTCGACAGCATGCCCGACTCGGCTACGCTGGAGATCTCGTCCTAACCGCCTACGAACGTTACTAGAAGTTGAAGCATAAAATACGAAACATAAATATCCTTAGTCATTCACAAAGGACGTGCTGACTACCAAACGTAGAAATCTGTGGGGCAAATTCTCTTCACAGGTAGGGACTTCCTATATATCGATAAATTATCCACTAATGAGTCATTTAAACACCGTTGCAAACAATGCTCTTTCTACGACCATGCATGCCACTTAGTTTTTAATAGTTTTCTAGAATACTATCGTGAAATTCACGCTGTAACGTTAATAACAACGCGTTGCCATGGTTACAGAGCCAAACAATGCGTTTTCAATTTTTTCCTTACTACGCGCGTGCTTGGGAAGCCGGCGGGGGTTAACTTTGGGGAGTCGACTTTTATGTTGGGTTTTAAAGATCTATGCACGAAATTGTAAATGACGAATAACAATTCGGGAGTAGAAAAAATAATAATACAATTATCTTTTCTATTTTTTAAATTTTAAAATTATGATTCGAATTTTATCACTTATCAACGTAGATAAGACATCTATCACACTCACACTGACATATTTGCCAAAGCGTGACGAATACTTTATCCACATAGATAAGTGATAAAATTGCAAGCATCATAGGCCCACAGTAGGAACATATTCACCAAAATGTAGTCAACAAAAATACTTAGAATATAAATCACGGCTCGTTCCCTACATCAAATTTAATTTACATAAATATTCGCCCCAGGTGATGACGAAATATTTCGGTGTAAAGCGTAGACTAGCTACCTGACGAGTTGTGCTTGTGTACCTACATTAATGGAAACAGTTATTGGAAAACCAATTTTAGAGAACGTTTAATTAATTTTAGATAGTTACCATATTTTGAAATACCTACAAATTAATATGCTTATAAAATGTGTAGTGGTAGAGGTCAAATTTTTTTTTTAATTTAAATAATGAAATATCATATACACGTATATGAGCTTATAGATCAAGAGCCCAGGCCCGCCAGACCTTCCTCAAATTCTCAAGGATGAAACTTTGGGACAATGTAGAGTTCACATCGGCATTTAATGTGTGCATATTTTCTAGTTCGGCCCATCGGCCAATTTTTTGCTATCAAGTGATGAAGGTGAAAAAACATGCATTACTTTCCTTAAATTCTCAAGCTGATTTTTATATATGTGTTAGAGCACGTTGTTAGAAATTGGTTATCATCAATGCCAGACCGTTTCCGCCGGCCATGATTTTTACCAGACGCGACAAAGTTGGCAAAAAACGACTCTAACTTACTTCATTTTCTCAAGCCTGATTTTGATATATGATACGCAGGGACCTGTAACTAGACCGTTTGTAAGCAGCCAGACCAATCGGATGGACCCAACCATCCGCCAAACCGACTTAAAGTTTCGATATGAGCATTAGTAGAATTGAAATATTCCGGGTCTATAAAAGCTAAAAAACTTGAATTTTCTACATTAAGCTACGTGTATATTGTATACTTGACGTAATAAGCGACTTTCAAAAATTTTACTTCTAAGGAAATAAAAAAATGAAAGTTTATATGTGGTGCAAGATTAATTTTAAGCTATGAATTTTATTTACACTGCGTAAGTACATGTGTATTTTATTATAAATATAACTTTTACCAGACGCGACAAAGTTGGCAAAAAACGACTGTTGTGTGAGCGGCAGCCATACGTGCGAATGAAAAGTCCCATCGCTCCAATGTATGGCCGCCGCTTACCGCTGCTGCGCTTAGACCAATGTCGTGGCTGAGCCGTAAGGGCGAGCAATGTGTGCTTACAGCCGAGATGGTGCTAGTAAAAAAAAAAACAAGCTGGCGACCTCCTCGCACAACGTATATGCGATACAGCGAGGAAATGTTGCCAGTGTTCTTGTTACAATGCCTCAAGCTATTTTAGACATTATCTAATAGCTTTCAAGTTTAGTCTTAGTTTCTTATTATAATTATGTACGTAAAGATTTTAGCAGTTAGTTTTTCACTAACCGTGTTCATGTGAAGAAGACCGGTGCTTCTCGTCTCCTTTTCTCTCCATTTCACTGTTCACTGTTCATGTCCATCACTGGAGTAAATCGGTGACCGCCGCTTCCAGGACGTGTTTTGAAAGTCTTTCGGTTGAAGATTACTTTCAGAGACGCGTAACTGCAAAAAAAAAAAGGTAAGTTAAGTACTAACTGTATACTATACCTTCTTCTTCTATACCTTCAAATCAAGAGTGAACAGGCATCTTCTGGGCGAGCTCACTCCATCGTAGGCCGGATTATGCGACGTTCTTGCCAATGTCACTTCTTCCTGTTCGCAATTCTGGACAATCTGAATTCTACGCAATTAGTATTTCACCTCATTCGCTATTGTGCACAGTTATTACTTGTGGACAGTGGCGATTCTTCCTGTTCGCAATTCTGCACATTCTGCATTGCATACAGTAGTTTTTGACCTCATGCGCTATTATGTGCAGTCATTATTTGTGTACAATAGCAATTCTTCCTGTTCGCAATTCTGCACAATCTAAGTTCCACACAATAGGTATTTCGCCTCATTCGCTACTGTGCACAGCCATTATTTGTGTACAGAATAGTTTCTTCCTATTCTCAATTCTACGCAATCCGAATTCGACGCAATAGGTATTTCACCTCATTCGTTATTGTGCACAGTCATTATTTGTATACAGTATAGTTTCTTCCTATTCGCAATTCTACACAATTCGAATTCCACACAATAGGTATTTCGCCTCATGTGATATTGTGCACAGTCATTATTTGTGTACAGTATACTTTCTTCCTATTCGCAATTCTACGCAATCTGAATTCAACCCAATAGTATTTCAACTCACTCGATTTTATGCACAGTCATTACTTGTGTACAATCTTGTTTTGCATAATCTCAGCTTCCTCAATCCCCGCAAATACGCACACATAGAAACGCAGAAAGTGCCTTCCGCGGCGCACTAGAGTAGGCAAAGCTCCAAATAGCATTATTAATATTAACTACCGTTATACACATTCAGCAAAAATAACATTTAGGTGTCAGATGGCGTTGTTACAGGCACTGTTTTCAATTTTGACACCTAATTTCAATATAAATTAAATCTAACCAGTCACCATATCAATATCTTGTAAGCAAAATGTTAAAATCGAACCTTTGCTGACTATAGGTTTAGGCCAATATTTACTAAATAATTACTACTACTATTTACTAAGTATTTTTCGGGAAACGTTCGTATTTGTCATGCTATAATAGTTCACATTGTGACATTTGATGAAGTAGAACTGCTGATAATAGATCATAACGAAATTCCTCAGTGACGTATAGCTCATGTAATGAGATTTCTGCGTTTCTATGTGTACATGTGTTTGCGGGGATTGACGAAGCTGAGATTGTGCAGAACGAGATTGTACACAAGTAATGACTGTGCATAAAATCGAATGAGGTGAAATACTATTGAGTCGAATTCAGATTGTGTAGAATTGCGAATAGAAAGAAAGTATACTGTACAAAAATAATGACTGTGCACAATAGCGCATGAGGCGAAATACCTATTGTGTGGAATTCGAATTGTGTAGAATTGCGAATAGGAAGAAACTATACTGTATACAAATAATGACTGTACACAATAACGAATGAGGTGAAATACCTATTGCGTCGAATTCGGATTGCGTAGAATTGAGAATAGGAAGAAACTATTCTGTACACAAATAACAGTGGCGAATGAGGCGAAATACCTATTGTGTGGAACTTAGATTGTGCAGAATTGCGAACAGGAAGAATCGCTATTGTACACAAATAATGCCTGCACAGAATAGTGCATGAGGTCAAAAACTACTGTGTGCAATTCAGAATGTGCAGAATTGCGAACAGGAAGAATCGCCACTGTCCACAAGTAATAACTGTGCACAATAGCGAATGAGGTGAAATACTAATTGCGTAGAATTCAGATTGTCCAGAATTGCGAACAGGAAAAAGTGACATTGGCAAGAACGTCGCATAATCCATTAAATGGATTAAATAAGAGTAATTATTTTTTTAATGCGTCCAAGCGGCAATGTACCTACGCCGTCCAAATTAATTTGCATGACGCCATGTAATGACGATTATGTACGTACGCTAATTGATGTGGACGTAATACATTGCGTGCTGAATTATTATGTACTAGCTATTGCCCGCGGCTTCACTCGCGTTAGAAAGAGACAAAACGTAGCCTATGTCACTCTCCATCCCTTCAACTATCTCCAACTAAAAATCACGTCAATTCGTCGCTTCGTTTTGCCGTGAAAGACGGACAAACAAACAGACACAAACACTTTCCCATTTATAATATTCGTCTGGATGAAAAAAAATCTCGTATATTAAAAAAAACATGTAGTTAATAGGCCGATATATTTAGAATAAAAACATGTAAGTAATAAATTTAATGTCCGTCTATACTTCTAGGTATAAGTACCTATTTATTTAAATTTCGACAAGAAGACGAAAAGAGTCAATGGCCTAGATATCTGGATGTCTTGTACAAATCTTCGAATATTACGAACTGCACTGTATCGCAAAGTACATTGAATCTCAATACTTAATTTAATATCAATTCTCTCCTAGCATAAAAGACAGAAAACTAGGTCGAACATTTCCTCTATTCGCATCTAATTTCCTTTGAATCTAACGTTATTCAGTCATACACTCGTATGTATATAGTTATATACTATACATGTGTTGGTACAGTCATCAACACAGCCGTGCCACACACAAAGTGCCAGAAATAGATATACAGAACTTTATTGCCTGTACATTAAGAGGATACGGTAGCGAAAATGCTAAAATGGAAAGGAGCCCCCCTTTTACGCTCTCGCCTCTTTCCTCCTTCAAAACTTCATCAATCGGAACGAAATTTGGGAATCTGAATAACAATGAAATAGTCTATGTCGGACCGTTTAGCTTTTTTGGTTAATTGTTACCAATCTTGAGTATCACACCTTTTTTTGCGCCACAGTGGAAAAGGCCGTTTTGGAAATTTTTGATTGGCTCTAAAGTCTGTAAAAAGCAGAATATCAAAAAAATCAAAACGTCCGACACAGATAAAAATAATAACAATCTGTGTTGAAATAGTACATTACGATACAAGTGCGTAAAAAAGGAAGTTCGAAACGAGTGGCAATAAATAGTGTTTTAAATACAGTTTATTTCCTTTTCGACGAGTATGTACGACGTTTTTCAGTACAGATGGCCATCCGAAGTTTCGACCTGACATATAATGAACCACTTCTCGCACTAGTGCGTAAAAAAAACACCATCTGTACTGAAAAAATCATTGCTCTATCTTCAAAAACCAGGGAGGAAATAGTCGAGAGCGTTTGTATGGAGAATTGACCCCTACCGTATCGTCTTAAGGTCTGCATACATATTTTTGGCACTTTGTATTCACAGCTGTGTTGTTGACTGTACCCAACTGCTAAAGTGTAAGATGAACTTTACCCCTGTAATTTGAAGTTGACTGTGTAAGACTGCTTATAATTTAGAAGCCACATTGGAACTATAAGGCCGTGGTATTGAAGCAGCGGGATAGCGGGTGGCATGGTGTCGCTTCCGCTGTCGCCCAAAATAGATTAATTCAAGTTTATATGTTTTTTTCGTGAGGTATGGCATAGATTAAATATAAGAAGATCATACCATCCCATACATTAAATAGCGACCGCCTAAGAACGCGCATACACTACACCACACAAAGAATAGATGGCGCCACAAAAGATGCCTTGTTGTCATCGATTATTTGTAGATTGGCGGTAAGTGTGACTTTCGAGACATAAATCTTTGTCAAAAGTGTAACGTCATCCTTTTCCCAGACAACGTCACATATATTTATACCATTTCGCTTCTTAATTGTAATTATCCATATCCATACTAATATTATAAATGGGAAAGTGTGTGTGTCTGTTTGTTTGTCCGTCTTTCACGGCAAAACGGAGCGACGAATTGACGTGATTTTTTAGGTGGAGAAAGTTGAAGGGATGGAGAGTGACATAGGCTATTTTTTGTCTCTTTCTAAAGCGAGCGAAACCGCGGGCAAAAGCTAGTTTCTTATGAAGATGACCGTTGCTTTTATTGTCCTTCAGATCGCAAACATTTAAATTGTACCTACTTGTTTAAAAACCGGCCAAGAGCGTGTCGGGCCACGCTCAGTGTAGGGTTCCGTAGTTTTTCGTATTTTTCTCAAAACCTGAACCTGAACCTGAACTGAACCTATCAAGTTCAAAACAATTTTCCTAGAAAGTCTTTATAAAGTTCTACTTTTGTGATTTTTTTTCATATTTTTTAAACATATGGTTCAAAAGTTAGAGGGGGGACGCACTTTTTTTCCTTTAGGAGCGATTATTTCCGAAACTATTAATATTATCAAAAAACGATCTTAGTAAACCCTTATTCATTTTTAAATACCTATCCAACAATATATCACACGTTGAGGTTGGAATGAAAAAAATATCAGCCCCCACTTTACATGTAGGGGGGTACCTAATAAAACATTTTTTTCCATTTTTTATTTTTGCACTTTGTTGGCGTGATTGATATACATATTGGTACCAAATTTCAGCTTTCTAGTGCTAACGGTTTCTGAGATTATCGGCGGACGGACGGACGGACGGACGGACGGACGGACAGACAGACATGGCGAAACTATAAGGGTTCCTAGTTGACTACGGAACCCTAAAAAGCAGCCTATGACAAATAAAAGGGTTTTAAAATTCTCGCAAAAATGAAATCGTGCCGCTTTTGAAATGTTCGTATGAATAAAATACTGCTGCTTTTGCATACTTAGTTTATTTAAAACGTAAACAAAAACCCCAATTTCACCGTAGCTTTTAAATACGTTATTATAAATGTAAATTAACGAATAAATTAAAGTGTTCCCTTGCTTCAGTTAAATCATTGGTAATTTGAGACTGGAAATAAATTACCTATTATTAATTAATTAATTAATGTTAGTAAGTTTAACCTTCATGGTAGGTCTAAACTAAATAATAACAAAGACATATGTAACTCCGTATAGACAGATAGTCTAAGAAAAAAACGTACCTCAAAACCATACAGAAAAAGTTACAGTGACGCTCGGCTAGATGGTACTAATATTAATATTTGACATTTTAACACATATCAAGCTAAGAATATGGGCCAAATTGTCAAAACTGAGATTCAAAAGTTTTAAGCTTCTGTCGAGGGATGCATGCACTGTGATTACACATTTTACTTTGACAGTAACTCTCTAGAATACTCGATCCTGTTTGATAATAATAACTCCACGCCCGAATTCGGCCACGGCGACTGCTGTCAGCTCCGGTGCTGTCGCTGATGTGCTCGCAAGTGGCTGACGAAGCCAATCTTGGCGGTAAATGTTCGCGAACATTGCGGGCATGTGAGCATACCATTAACATAATTGTATGGTGTTGCCGCTGGTGATCTGGCTTTAATTGTGTCACGCTTGGCATCAAGCTCTAAGCGCCGACGAGATTCAAAGTCGGTTATTTTGGAATTTATCGCAAATCGCCATCGTCTTTTTTTTTAATAAAATGGGCTTACTCTTGTCCACAGACTAGCCAAAGGCAAAGACGTGGCCTACGATGTAGTGAGCTCGCCCAGAAGATGCCTGTTCACTCTTGATTTTAAGGTTGCCGGGTTATATGAGCTCGGAAATATAGCCGCCGGCAAGGAATTCCATAGTGCGCATAAGAAAAGAAGAAGCAAAGCGCTTCGTGCGGATTCGTGGAATATCTACCAAGTATTTAATGTTCAATACTCTGAGGCTCGGAGGAAATATAGACTGGAGTAGCCTTTCAGTTACTTACCCCTCTGCCAAAAAACTTGAACAAATGTTCATAAAGTCACGTAAATACAATTTCACAATCGATTCATGCTCATTCACAGAATCGCCACGACACATATCACTGGTAATTAAAAATGCCCGCTTGTGCTGTGAACACTTGTAATAAGCGCTCAAATACCTCAAGTTTGCAAAAAAATGGCATAATATTCCATTTGTAAGTAGTTTTAATATATTACTGTTTTTATTATCTAAATGATAATATTTTTGTCATACGTCATCGAATATCGATTTATGTGATCGAATGCAATCGATTTGAAATTTGTTGGTGGGTAGAAATTACGTCACGAACACTCCCCACGAGACTTCGATTTTTTGCTGTTTAAGAAGTTACCTAATGTGGTTTACAATAGGGTCGATATTTATATATCAATTTATTCATAAAAAGACGCACTCCCCACGAGACTTCATTTATATATTTTGTAAGAATTAACCTAATTTCAATTAGAATAGAGCATATATTATAATAATATTGACAAGGATAATAAAATTGAAAATTAGAAAAATCATTTGACCGAGACTTCGTCGTAGAGATGTGGGCATGGTCGATGAAATACCAACTATCGATAAAAAAGTATGATTTGCAAACCTTGATCACACAATTCATTTGAAATATATTTGCAATTTTCCGAAAGAGAATGATTTGAGTTTTATTACATGTACTTAATAAACTTTACACTTTGAACCAGTATTGAAAACAGTTAATGAAGACTAAACCATTTCTAGTTTATTTATTTAACCAAGTTTGTCTATAATGATTTAGTACCACCAACCGCAGTAAACGTTGTTGATTAGTTAGTCTAGAAAAATAAATTAATGTTTTGTCAAAATGTCAAATATTTCTTTACCTACTAATCCTATTATCCATCGCTGGTCCACCCGCGTGATACCTACTACCCAGGATTGTCATTAGTGAATTTTAATATGATTATAATAGTGCCAAACATTAAACAGATCTAGAAAAAACAACGACATCATTAAAATTATAATTTGCTTCATTAATTATTATCGACTTCAGTTATCGATGCCTGCCTCATCCCTATAGTTTGAGACACACACGTGCGCATTTAGTGTCCGTATACACTGTGTTTCTACGAAGTATTTCCATGTGTGATATGTCTGTGTGCATCATAATGAGCATGTGTTATTTTTTTATCATAATGTGCGTGTGTATTGACAATAATATTTTTTGCATTTGTGAGTAAGGTAAAATACCCCATAATGGACGGTGATGCCATTATGGACAAAAAAACACAAATCCTTAAAAATAAGTATCTAAAATAAGTTTCTAAAAACTGACCGCTATGTACCATAAACTAGAGTTGTAGAACTGTTTAATTTTGAAGTTTCAATTAATTCGGTTATTTCTGAAGGATTTGGAGACAAGATAAAATTCACCAGTTTACTGAAAAAAATATCAAGACGAATTCTTAGTAATGATGCTAAGAGAGATGAGTTCATGTATAAAATAATAAAAAAATAACGCACGGTGTAATCTTGAATGCGTTTTACTTACTGCATTAAGCATGAGATAAGGTATAAAACATACTAGTTTGTTGCTCCAAAAATATAAAGAAATGACGTTATTTTGCGAGTGTCCATTACTGGACCCGAAAAACTGCCTACCTCCTATGATGGACAAGGAACAATTTACAAAACCAAAATTTACAAGAAACAATCCTATGTTAAAATAACCCAAACTAATTGTATTTATGGTGTATAAAATTGACTCATTGCGTATCAGTTGGCTTTAAAAGTAAAATTTTAAACTTATTTCACTGTCCATAATGGGGGATCCATTACTGGAGAACTGCCGTCCATAATTGGAGAAAAAACACCTAGTTTTAATTTGTTAACTATGAAGAAACCAATAGGAGTATCTATTCTGCAATACGCTTGAAATGTAGAAGAAGGATAGGACATTCAAGATTTAACACGCTTGGCGGTAGAATTTTTACATTTATCAGTGAAATATCAAAAACAGGCGAATTTTTTTCTTAAACTGTCCATGATTGGGTCCGTCACCTTACTCCTTTACATGTGTTATTTCCTCACCTCCCGCGAATCTTGGTAGAATTATTTGTACGTAGACGGAACATGAAGGCTACTCCAGTCTATATTTCCTCCGAGTCCTGAGGATTTGCGAAACAGTTATAACTACTCTCGATTATTTTCAATAGCAGTGCGATGCAGAGAGAACTTAGTGTTTCTTCGAACAATAAGCACCTTGACTAGGCACCCCGCCGGCCTAACCAAGATTACTTATTTTACTACTAATGAAACGCTTGGTGTATCTCTAACTCTTTCCTATTATATTGCGACCGTAACAGTTCTGTTACACTTGATCAGTGAAGTGAAAATAAGCTCCAATATTGCTAAAGAAATGTGTGAAAAACAACTTTGAAGGACATTCAGAAGAAATGTTTATTTCATAAAATTTCCTTTCACTGTCAACAAGTAAAAAAGTTATTTTACTAACACCCCCATTCATCGATATCGACAAATATCCGTTGAGCAAAGTTTTTGGGTAAATGCCTATTCTAAAAAACCGGCCAAGAGCGTGTCGGGCCACGCTCAGTGTAGGGTTCCGTAGTTTTTCGTATTTTTCTCAAAACCTGAACCTGAACCTGAACTGAACCTATCAAGTTCAAAACAATTTTCCTAGAAAGTCTTTATAAAGTTCTACTTTTGTGATTTTTTTCATATTTTTTATACATATGGTTCAAAAGTTAGAGGGGGGGGACGCACTTTTTTTTCCTTTAGGAGCGATTATTTCCGAAACTATTAATATTATCAAAAAACGATCTTAGTAAACCCTTACTCATTTTTAAATACCTATCCAACAATATATCACACGTTGGGGTTGGAATGAAAAAAAATACCAGCCCCCACTTTACATGTAGGGGGGGTACCCTAATAAAACATTTTTTTCAATTTTTTATTTTTGCACTTTGTTGGCGTGATTGATATACATATTGGTACAAAATATCAGCTTTCTAGTGCTTACGGTTACTGAGATTATCCGCGGACGGACGGACGGACGGACGGACGGACGGACAGACAGACATGGCGAAACTATAAGGGTTCCTAGTTGACTACGGAACCCTAAAAAAGAGATGGTAAACTTTTTTACGTCTACATTTAAGTAGGTTTTTGTTGTCATTTTATGTAGTATTTGATCATAAAATCAACGGCGTTCGACATATTTTCTGTTTGTAGTAGCAAAGTGAGAATTGCTATGGTGGTCGGCAAAGAGCACAGCGCTACGAAAATTTTAGAATTCACTACGCGTGAGCTACGTGCAGCTACGTGCTACGAGCCCAATAGCATATTCGTAGAGCGCCTACGAACAGAGATTTTTTTTGTAATTTTATGGCCTGGTACTCGTAACTCAGCAGTTCTCGAAAAGTTTGTACAAAAATTAAGGGAAAAGTTAAATTTGTTTTTATTAATTCCTATTTTGTTACCAAGATTTTGTTAAGGTGGCTCGCTTTCCATACAAAAAACATCTATCATTTATTTAGTCACCGCATACTACAACTCAATAAAAATATGCGCATACATCTACTATACATTATCCGTCGTCGCGGTAGTGAATGAAATACATTGGTTCATACAGAAATCATGGACAAATCCATGTGAATTTTTTATTAATTTTACGTAAATGTGCGTGCCAAATTTTGTGTACAGACACAGAGCCGTCATATTTCGCGCATTTTTAATTGACATTGTCATCAGTGACACTTGGCTCTTGACAAGTAATTATTAAAGATATTGGTTTAGTTAACTCAAGCAGACTCAGAAATAATGACGCATTTTGTCAATAAAGATACATATCGTATATTTCGGCACTGCTAATGTAAATCGAAATGGCGTCTTGGTCAAATGCACCGATTATGAAGCAGAAGATCTTGAGTTCCAACCCGCAGTTTTTTTTAATCATTTGATCTTTTTTT
Organism: Leguminivora glycinivorella; assembly: GCF_023078275.1. Taxonomy (NCBI): domain Eukaryota; kingdom Metazoa; phylum Arthropoda; class Insecta; order Lepidoptera; family Tortricidae; genus Leguminivora; species Leguminivora glycinivorella. Next base: position 8,467,723 of record NC_062998.1, on the reverse strand, counting down.
GCATTTTTTTTTATATTTTTTAAATGGAATATTTGGCTATTACTATATTGCTTTCCTATTTTTTATTTTCATACAAAAATACAATACAATCTTTTATTATGCCTTTGTTGATAAAATAAAATATTACACGTCTGGTATAATACATTATACATAGGTCATAGTGTGGGCATAGTATTAGTAAAGTATTGCATTTACTGAGCTGGTTGACCTATGTTATTGTTGTGTGAATGTTTTTCTTCAACAACTAAATGGTTATATACAAGAATATGGGTAGCTTTTGCACATTGCAATTTTTCCTCAGTCACTCGTTGACCACGAACGCTGTAAAGTGTTTGAAACATCGGGAATTCGGGATGAATTTTAAAATCATTATACGCGATTTAATCCGTTTTCATAGTTTTTATTTCATGAGTAACTATCGCGGTAACTGAAGACAATATTAACTAAATGGTTACAAATAATAATTATCATCAATATAATCTGGTCCAGGCAGGCAATTATGGTCGCGCGATAAATGATAAAACATCTGGCCGACCCTATAATCGCACTTACTAATAGTGCGACAGGGACGGCCTGATATTTTATCGTCTATCGCGCGACAATGCTACCCGTGCTGTACTAGCTTTTGCCCGCGGCTTCGCTTGCGTTAGAAAGAGACAAAAGTAGCATATGTCACTCTCCATCCCTTCAACTATCTCCACTTAAAAAACATGTCAATCCGTCGCTCCGTTTGGCCGTGAAAGACGGACAAACAAACAAACACACATTATCTTTGGTGAAACAACGAATTCTTCCACTTCAGATTATAGAGTAACCAGCTTTTCCCATTTATAATAAACTAGCTTTTGACCGCGGCTTCGCTCGCGTAAGAAAGAGACAAAAAGTAGCCTATGTCACTCTCCATCCCTTCAACTAAATCCCCTTAAATAATCACGTCAATTCGTCGCTCCGGTTTTGCCGTGAAAGACGGACAAACAAACAGACACACACCCTTTCCCATTTGTAATATTAGTATGGTTTTGACATTATTATTTATATTTAATTAATTATATATGTATAGCCCAATTTCGTCGGGAACAGCGTGTTATGTAATGGCCTCGTTGGTGTACAGTCGTCTGTCACGCCGTGAAGGTGCGTTCGATTCCCAGGATTCTATTAACTTTTTGTATTTTTTTGGATAATAATTTCGTATTTTTTATTGACCGAGCAAGAATGGAGAGCCGAAGGTATCAATTTTATCTTAGAGAACCTATTGATATTTTTATTGTCATTTTGATTTTCTATTTATTAAGTTGAGATATAAAACACAACTTTTAATACCCTCGCTAAATATAATATTTTATCGAAATTACTCCTTAGATAAAAAAAGTCCACTTGAGTTTTTAAAGCATTACGTTACTCAGTTAACTATTGCATTTTCATTTACTAATTTAAGATTTCAAAAGCGATTTGAATACCCTTGCTCCATCGAAAATAAACAATTAGAAAAAAAAAACATTCGAATCGTAGTTTAGAAACTAAAATTTATCTATACTTTTTTGGAATTTTTTAAAATATCAGATTAGGATAATTATGTTAGAAATTCTGAGTTCGACGAACCCAAAAATTATTACCATGTAAGAGAATAGGTTTTTAATCTTTTTTGTGGAAAACGCTCAGTAACTACTGTACGAGTTCATATACATTTATGTATAATAATAAAACAAAAAATAGTGTCTCATAGTGTTGTGTTCCTGCCGGTGAGTAAGGCTGCCAGAGCTCAACGAGGGTGTGGGGTGCTGACGACGGGAGGACTTACGGAACTAATTTGTTCCGTCTATTGTCCTTTGAGTCGTCGGCAACCCAAACCCTCCTTTGAACTTGTACACTCCTTTTTGCTGTGCACACGCAGCAAAGGGGAGTGTACAAGTTTCTAATGGGGCGGCAACGCGCATGCGACACTCTTTGAGTTGCAGGCGTCCATAGGTTACGGTGACCGCTTTCCATCAGGCGGACCGTATGCTTGTTTGCCACCGACGTAGTATTAAAAAAAAGAAAGAGAAAAAGTCCTGGATTCGAACCCAGTACTTCCATGCAAATCATGCGATGGCACGTATTTACCGCAAGGCTATTTAAGAGGATACGATACCGAAGCACGAATTCAAATTTGAGATTTTTAGGTCTTTATCGCCGTCGCGCTGACGGGGGCGGCACCCACAGAGAGGCCCTGTGTGCGTGCGCGTGGCGCACGCACACACCCGCGTCCGCTGCCGGCGCAAGTACTTACTCGCGCTCAAGCGCTCTCTATATTTGTCTAGTTTCGGACTTTTGATGCATAATGTTTTGGACTCCGTGAAGATATTAAGTGTACTGATTTGACTAAAATGCAAATTTGTAATGTTTTAAGGAATGGTAGAAACAATTCCTTATCTTATACATAATGTGATTATCTTAAAAGATGATTTCTTTTAAGATAGTCACATTGTTAGCGAAATAAAGTTATTCGGTATGTAAGAAGCTAAAACCTTTTCGATTTCAAAGAGAAGCCATATTATAGGAGTAGGTACGTACAATCAACCAATTAATCTGAATCCTAGACCATAGGCCAATCTAGACCCTTTCACAGTAAAAGTAGAACTGACTTCTGTAGCAAATAAAGGACGGTGTCAATACGACAGGGTTCTAGAGTGGCCTAGGATTCTACATAATTGGTTGACAGTATCTACCTACCAAAAATGTATGTGAATCTTATTCTTTTTTTTTGCACATGTTTGACAGAAGTGACAGCGTAGGAAAATTTAACTAGGTAACAATTTGGTACCTATTATACTTACCAGACACCGGATTATGTTCTAAGGTAATTAGAACTTTTTAGCAGAATTCTAACAAAAAATCTGCCAAACAAAATCTTATTGCATATGAAGCATAAGGACCTTTTTCAGATGGAAAGCTACATATGAATCTTATATTTCTAATTTTCTAGGGTTGTGTATACATATTACCTACCTAGCATTAGAAATACAAGGCTTAGCACAGAACAAGACCAACCATAAAAATGCTTAACTAATTTGCCATCTAAATTTAAACCTAGGTATCGGTACTTAAACGTTATAGATACTTTTGATATTTTTATTATTTAAAACTTATTTATACTTACATATCAGCATTTCTGTTATCATAGAATTAAAACGTATATAACACTCATTTCATCTACCAACTAAGGGCATCTGTAATCTACATACTAATAAGGCCCGGTTAAAAGTCTCGAAATGTTATGTACATTTTATAATTAGATAAGTGTAAATGGGTCAAAAAATTGGGTCCATGTGCAATTGTGCATTAAGTAGGTGCACTTTTCCCAAATTGCTGCATGTATGAAATAAGGCCCATCAGTAACTTAACAAAAAATAAGGTATTTCTTACATACCGAATTAAGCGTAATTGTGTCGCTTAACTTCAAACCTGGATAAATCCATTCTGCTACAAGGCTGCTATATTTTTTATATATTCAATCTTAAAGCAAAATGGATTTATGTACCCAAGTTTGAAACTAAGCGACACAATTAATTGATAGTATGTATCTAGGAGATTTTTTTCTTTACAAAATCGTATTATTCAAGAGCGCTATGATAAACGCACGTCGAAATAAAGTAAAATTGACAATATTTACCGATGAGATTGTGCTCTGTGTGTAATGGTAAATATTAATAATATGAAAAGTAATTGTTTCAGTCAGAGCATCTTCACTCGTCAATTTCGTCTTACTCTTTAGTTGTGAAACATGGGTGACAAAAGACGGTCGCCGGAAGGAAAAGAATAAAAATATATGGATACCTATATATATTATAATATTTATCCCGTAGGACAGCAGGTTACTTCAAAGTACTTTAATTAACTACCTAATTTTAATGTTGTCTTCGGTTCCCGTCGTCGTTCGTCGTTCGTCGAATCCCGGTAAGGGTATTTATTTGTGTGATGAGCACAGATATTTGTTCCTGAGTCATGGATGTTTTCTATGTATATAAGTATGTATTTATCTATTTAAGTATGGTTTTGTATTTATCTATGGGATATGGGTTAAATTGTGGCGTAGGCGAGAGGCTGGCAACCTGTCACTGCAATGTCACAGTTTCGTTTTCTTTCAACCCCTTATTTGCCAAGAGTGGCACTGAAGCTTTAGTAGTTTCATGTGTTCTGCCTACCCCTTTATGGGATACAGGCGTGATTGTATGTATGTATGTTATCTATTTAAGTATGTATTATTTATTTATTAGTAAAAACATGTTTACATGACATTACAGTAAAACCAATGCGTCACGAAACTTAGATAACAAAAAATAAAAAAAAACAGTAAGTAAGAACATGAAAAAAAAACAAACAATAAAGTTTAAAACTAAACAATTTATTTGGGCGATGACGTAACAGCGTGGCTCCTTTGCGTCGTTTGCCCCGGTGTAGGATTCGGCAAGTTGCCCCGAAATCGCCGAAAAACCACATCTTTCGGCCAGAAGTCTGCGCTCGCGATGGTGTCCTGCGCTATATCTTTCCTAGCACCCATAGTACAAGCTTTGCTTAGTTTGGGGCTAAGTTGATCTGTGTAAGTTGTCCCCAATATTTATTTAATTATTTAATTACTTATATAATCATAATGTAATAAAATGTGCATTTTTTCGTGGTTACCAACATGCATACCAACCATAAAAATGCTTAACTAATTTGCCAGCTAAATTTAAACCTAGGCTATTTAAACGTATAGATACTTTATATACTTTCATTATTTAGATCTTATTTATACTTTTCGGCAAAGCATTTTTGTTACCGCAGAATTAAAACGTTGGTAATACTCATTTCATCTACCTACTAAGGGCATATGTAATGTCAATGCAAACAAGGCCCGGCTATTAAGTTTCGAAATGTTATGTACATTTTATAACTTGATAAGTGTAAATGGTTCAAAAATTTCGTGCAGTAAGTAAAAAAGTAAAAAGTAAGTATTATTAAACAGAAAAACTATGGGTCTTATTTGATGCAGGTATGAAATAAGGCCCATGCCGCCCATGTGTCCACATGTTCACAACCTTCGATACCCAAGAAGTAGCGCTGCGGAAATAGAGATGGATCGGATATAATCTTCAAAGATGAGCTATCAACAGCGCCAGTATTTGAGTGGTGGCCAAAGAGTGGAAGGCGACCCCGCAAACGCCCAGTACTTATGATACACAATACACATAAACACAATACATTAAAATATTTATTGCCCCGTAGGACAGCAGGCTAACCCACACTACTTTAATTAAATACCTAATTTTGTCCCTTTAAACTTAATATGAAATAAAGTCTGCCTATCTTGACCACATTGACCTTGACGCACTGCTTGTTAAGACTTGAACCCCTCTAATTTAGAGTACCATATCCTAAATGCATAGTCCTGAATAAATGTGTTTTAGACGACAGACCGTAGTATAAATACTTATCACAAAAATTGATGATTGAATTCATGAACACAATGTTTATACAAAGTTATAAAACTTAAGAAGCGAGCGATGGGCCTTATTTAGAGAAGTAACTATTTAGGGCATTTTTTGATTCTATGTCTGCGAAGAAAATATACAAAACGGCATGATTGATAAAACTTAGAAGAAATATAAGCACTGGGCCTTATTAAGGGCAGGTACTGGTACCAACCTGAACAAACTATGTATTACTAAATAAGGCCCATCGTTTTTTTAAATATTTTAAAACATGACTTGAATTATTAATATTATGTCTGTTTTTATTGTGTGTAAAGAAGTACATATAATATGACTAATATAACTACTTACCTAATTGGTGTTCGGCAGAATAGTAATAAATAAACAATGATGACCGAATACCAAATTTTCGGCAAAATGGCTGAAAAGACCGAATACCAAATAGTTGCCTAATATTCGTGGAATCTATCGTAAAATACAGCATAACTTTATAATTGTTACTAGTAAATCAATGACGAGAAAAGTTATGCATGTATAAAATAAACCTATACCTGTATGCAATTTTTACGTACCTATACTTAAAAAAATATGAACTTAGTATTTCTACAGAATATATAATACAGATTCAAACTTTCACGATTTTTACACATTTAAAATTGCAAACGGGATTTAATCGCGTATTTACTATGTTTTAAACACTAACCTCCGACGTTTCCAGGACGGCATTATCCCCGTGGTCTCGGAGCAGACTGGTCTTTTTTGGACCACCAATTTTAAATATGAACATATAATAGTACGTATTTCTAACTAAAAAGTTCGTCAAACACGCTATGTCGATATTTCGACGTAGTATATCGATAACTTTTCACATCACTAGATTATCGACATTAGATGTCGAGTATTTCCCATCACTTTATTTCAGTGTACGTATATAAAAACTTAGCCCCGCCCCTAAATTTGGTGCGATAGGGACAACTGCAGCTCAGGCGCGAAATCCCGCATAAAAACTGCAAAAATCGAGGTTCCGCTCTCGACTGTTTCCTCCTCCAAAACTTAACCAATCGTTACGAAATTTGGAAATCAGAATGACAAGGAAATTATCTGTGTCGGACCGTTTCGTTTTTTTGGATAATTAATCTCAGTTTTGAATACCACGCCTTTCTTTCTGGAAAATTCAATTAAGCCGTTTTGGCCAACTTTGAGAGGCTCTAATTCCTTTTAAAACAAAAATATCAAAAAAAGCAAAACGGTCCGACACAGATATTGATAATAAAAGTCTGTGTTGAAAAAACCATTGATCTAGCTTCAAAAACCAGAGAGGAAACAGGCGAGAGCGTTTGTATGGAGAAATGAGGGGTATCGTAGCGTCTTAAACAAGCTGTCGCCGCGTGAAATTATTAAGCCTACGAAGCCTGAGTAACCTAAGAACTTACGAACAGAGAACTTCCCTACCGGCTTGATTCGAACTATTATATATACCCACGTCAAAGATATGAATTGGATATATCACTTTCTCAAGAACGTCACTTTTTACCCTGACATTTCCGACCCATATCGTATTTAGAGCAAATTACGGACGTGTATTCAAATTTGAATCAGGCAGTTGCCAACCATAAAATACCATAAAATGCAACCTATTATAATGAAATTGGATACAAAAATATATAAACCTATTACGCACGTCAGCGTAAGTACTGTTCTAGATCTATGAGAAACCAATTTTCATGTGTGACCGTGACCGTGAGTAGGTACCTAATATATTATTTCGTGCGGCGCCTACGCGGAATGTCAAGGTTAACCCGTTATTTGTGGTCAATCTAGATTGATTTGATTATATTCCCAAGATTTTCATCAACCAGGGAATCGATTTATGAATCCCGTATGCACGACTTCGCTATTCGGAAATCTGTAGAAAACAATGAAAAGCTGTATTTGAAATTATTTTATTTTGGAATCTAATGGCAATGACCACTCACATAATCGAATAATCTTCAAAAATCGGCCCCAGTAGTACCTAATTCTAACCCCCAACTCAAGGGTGTTATAATATAAGTACCTACCTATGATGCTATCATCATTCGTACAGCTAGGCCATTTTCTTTTTCAAAATTGTTCACCCCACTTTTTTTGTAACATATATTTTGCGCGATTCATACTCAGAATCGCGAGCTCTTTCGATCCTGATAGGAGAAAAAATGTCCCAAGATTTCCATACATTTTACAAACCTTCTATTCCGTTACCGCGCCATACAAAATGTATGAAAAAATGGTAACTATAGGCAAAAAAAAGTAGAAATGGTCAAAATAGTTGCCACATGCCAATAGTTTCTACTGTTTTTGCCACACTGTAGCTTTTAAGCGGATGGGATAAAAGCGGTTTTTAACGTAAAAGTGGTAACAGCAAAGTTTTCTGGCGTTGGTTCATTGCTCTGCTAGATTAAAATGCAGCAGTTAAAAGAGTAGTTATTTAGTAAATATTATTTACCAGAAGTGCGAGGAATTTTTAACTTGCAGTTATGTATAAACTAGTTTTTTCCCGTGGCTTCACTCGCGTTAAATTCGAAAATTGCGGAATGCTAAATACAAACGTCTACCCCCCATTTAGGGAACTGAGGGGTTATGAAGACACAAAAAGTGACCTATGTCACTTTCCATCCCTTCAACCGTCTCCACTTAAAAAAACTTCGTCGCTCCGTTTTGAAAGACAGACAAACAAACAGGCACACTTTCCCATTTATAATATTAGTATGGATTCTTATAAAATATATTATAATATATCTACCTGACACATAATTTTACCTATACACCAAGTAGAACATGCAAATGAAGGTAACGTTATCAACCGGAAAACCCATGTTGTACATTATATGACGTAGCGTTCCGAAGGGATGGTAACAGATTGTTTGCTTTGTTTGTTTGTATAACTCAAATGCTCCTTCATCTTCAAAATTCAGATTCAGATTCAGATTGTTTATTTGCATAAAGTACATGTACATGCAAATACAGGTATAGGGTATTTACAATTATTTACATTATTTACATCATGAATTTCAAATTTATAAATATAATTACACTGGCATAAAAAAGAAAATCATTATACAAAATCAATGTCAGGTACTAGAATTAAAATTATATAAAAATAAATAAAGATAGCCAATACAATAAAATGTTAATAAGTCCATTACAATCAAATCAATCCAGTGCATTAGCAAAGTATTCATCAATAGTGTAAAATGGTCTATTAAATCTTTTACTTTTATGTCAAAGGATCTTAAATCACTGCATTGTTTTATGTCAGTGCTTAATTTATTAAAAACTTTAATTGCAATAATGTTCAGGCTATTATTAAAATGTATAAAGTTAGATTTAGGTTGGATCAATTTTGATTTATTTCTTAGATTGAAATTATGAATTTCTTCTGCTTTTTTGTGATCATTTTGATTTATATAAATATACACACATACTCGATATAAATACAATGCCGTAACTGTAAAGATTTTATGGTCTATAAACATATTGCGATGAGTTACTGGTATTCGTTTAGACCCAGTGATAATTCGTAATGCCTTTAAAATGGAGTGATCGATGGCGATTTTCGGCAAAAAGTTAATACAAAGTCCGAGGGGTTCAATTTTCCAGAAGACGAGATGTTATACTGTTTTGAAATATCACAAAAACTTACATAATTATTTTTACATTAAATAAAATCAAGATAAACGTTTTTATATCAATCAATTTTCCAACAAAAGTAAACAATAATAATATATCTTTATTGTACATAAAAGGGCAAGTTACATAATAACTATACTAAGGATTTGTACAAAGATGTCGGCTTGTAGTGGTCAAACTTTGATAAAAATAGATAAAAATCTGTCCTTAATTCTAAATTTTCTGAATAAAATCTTTATTTTTTTTTTATTGAAGAGGCAGGTACCCTGTATTTCTATAAATAAAAATATACGTAATATTATAACCGCAGCAAGTTTCAAACGAATTTTATATAAGCTTTTCGTCTGCCTCGAACTTAAAATATGTAATGCTAAATTTTTCCGACAGCTGTGCTAAAAATGTTGATTATTAAATCAGCAATTCCCGTCAACTTTGTACAAAAATTAAGGGAAAAGTTAGTTTTCCGACAGCTGTGCTAAAAATGTTGATTATTAAATCAGCAATTCCCGTCAACTTTGTACAAAAATTAAGGGAAAAGTTAAATTTGTTTTTATTAATTCCTATTTTGTTACCAAGATTTTGTTGATTAATTGAGATTTTATTAAGTTTTATTTCGTCATTAAGGTTCTCTAGAATCTATATTTTCTTAATTATAACAATTATCCTGTATATATCTTACGAAAGTCGAATTATATTACTAAATGTTGGTAACAAAATAGGATTGATCAATTAAAATTTGCTGACGTGGCATTGTACAAAGTTGACGGGAATTGCTGAAATACTAAATATTAAAAATAGGTAAACATTAATCTAAGAACTTTTGGTAATTACCTACCTAAAGCCACAAACTTTCCATCTCTAAATATGTCTCATTTTCAGTTCGTACACTTTTCAAACAAATAAATAAAGTAACAAACCAATATCAACAAATAAATAAAACAAAATCCAAATCATCCCATATATATTAACAGAATACCGAAACAATTGAACCGCCCGATTCTAAATTCAAATAAAATGAAAACGGTACGAGGTTAAGTTAGCACGAATGAGCCAATCGCGAGGCGTCTCGGCGAGTGCGGTCGCTCGCTTCGAGGCGCGATACTCGACTGAGCCGAACTGAGCCAAGACTCCAGTGGCTATCTGCTTATGTAACATAGTATCGACTCACCACAACTTTGAGCAATAATTTATACCGAAATTATGAGACCGGTTGATTAGATTTCAGATTTGATTAGGGCTTGTCTTTTGGAATGAGTTCGCAAATTAAATTTAGGTCTGTAGTGGTGTCGGTACACAGAAGTTTAAAAATAATAAATGTATCTAATTTCTTTTTAAAAGTATTTTTAATGTTACAGTTAAAATTTCAATAATTTTACGTTTTAAAGTTCAGCTTCTCATCTAAGTAGTGAGAATTAAAATCCGCTGGGATGTTGTTGATATCTAGGCGGGGTGATATTGCTTGGCCTGCCTGCTTTAAGTAATTTCGGCAGACTTCTTTTAGTGGGGTTACTTAAAGAGAAAAATGTATGTATTCCAATAAACCGGTAATCACAGTAAAATTAAAAATTAAAAAAGAATTTCCGCGAATAAATCCAATCAGTATCTCTGCAACTTTGTCAACAACGAGTAACGACAGTCTTTCAAAAGGCCATGCCAGGATAAGCTAAGTGAATCTATCCCCAGCGAGTTTTGGCTTGATTTTTTTTGTTATTGATTCGTCTTTGTATTAGTATCGAGTATGCCAAATTTCAGCTCCCAAAACTTTATAGTTTAGTAATTAAAAAAAAAACGAAATTTGAACTTTCTTCGATATTTTTTTTTTGGGCAGCCGATTTTGACGCGCGTCACGTATATTGTGCATGTAGGTCGGACAATTATATGATATTAATTTTGTGTTATATTGCCATACAAAAACTTAAAAAAAAAATTTTTTTTTAATTATTATCATGCAAGCGACACCTCCAGATTTTTCATCAAAGTAAGCTCTTTAATAAGCTACCAAATGAATATAAATACTTAATTTTATCTGTGGTAGAGCAAGGTGTTTTTTTTTTAATTGAATACATCACAATACATTTTACTTCCATACACTCGTTAAAACGAATCGCTGACAAACTCCAGAGAAACGTGCACGTTCGTCATAAACACTGGCCACTAATAAAAATTAAAAAATACATATATGAATATGTTTTAATCCGCCATGGCTGACGAGGTGGTGGACTACGTTCGTCGGAAGACTGGCTACACGCTGAGGGTGCAGTCGCGTCTTTACGTGCACTTCAGCTCGTTCGTTGTGCGCGTGCCGCGGCCGCTGCAGGACACCATCGCGAGCGCAGACTTCTGGCCGAAAGGTGTGGTTTTTCGGCGGTTCCGCGGGGCAACCTGCCAAATCCTACACCGGGGCAAACGACGCAACGGAGCCACGCTGTGACGTCATCGCCCAAATCAATTGTTTAATTTTATTTTTAATTTTGTTCTTTTTATTTTCTCTCTTTTTTGTTATCTAAGTTTCGTGACGCATTGGTTTTACTGTAATGTCATGTAAACATGTTTTTACTAATAAATAAATAAATAAATAAAAAAAGTCACAAATTGCGAAAAAAATGTCTTATTGGCTGGTAGAATTTACCTATAAATGATGATTTTGAATCATCATTTTGAGGCGCTGGTGACCTAGCGGCAAGTACGTGCGACTTTCGATCCGGAGGTCGCGGGTTCGAACCCCGGCTCCCACCAATGAGTTTTTTGGAGGGTTTATGTGCGAAATATATATTTTGATATTTACCAGCTTAATTTAGCTATGCGGTGAAGGAAAACATCGTGAGGAAACCGGACTAATTCCAATAAAGTCTAGTTTACCCTTCGGTTTGGAAGGTCAGATGGAAGTCGCTTTCGTAAAAACTAGTGCCTATGCCAAATCTTGGGATTAGTTGTCAAAGCGGACCCCAGGCTCCCATGAGCCGTGGCAAATGCCGGGATAACGCAAGGAGGATGATGATGATGATGATTTTGAATCATAAATATTGAAAAGATTGATGGATTTGATTTAGTTTGATGTTTTATAGGTATTTTTTGTTCGTATTGGTAGGGTGAAAAATTTTGTGTTTCACTCGGCGGCAAAGTTTGTTTAACCTTCGTGCCTTGAAACCCTCGCAACGCTCAAGATTCCACTTTTTGAACCACTCGCTGCGCTCGCGGTTCAATATATTCCTAACTCTGCCACGCCATGGTTCTTCCCAGTTCTTTCTTTTTCCTAACAGAGCCTGATAAGGTTATTTAGATTCTACTTACTTTAAAAACCTACCGTCAATATTTTATTCTATGTCTATGCCAAGTCAATGCTCAACATAAAATGCAAACTTTGGTGTAATATCAGGGGTGGCTCACTCCGCGATTCTATCGCCTCGCTACAAGTACAAGCTGTCGGCCGCGAGTTCGCGGCCTAATCAGGGGTGACGCGCGTTCTCACGGAACGCACGTTCGGACTTTTTATTGTTACTTTACGTCGCAAATATTTTTAAGGTTCATATGCGACGTTCGCGTGTGGATTTGTGGAATGGCTAATAATGCTTAGTTTAATAAACATCATGAATAATAAAATAGGACAATCTTACACAGATCTACTATTGATTAAGTCCCACGGAAAAGCTCAATAAAGCTAGGAACATACTACGCGGACGTCCGTCGTAAATCGACCGCGACCGCGACCGATCAGTGTGCACGGTCACAAAACATCCAGCAATGTATATTTTTTTTGTAGCAAGATTTATCCGGCCCTGATCGGACGTCCAGGTAAGTACATAAACAAACCATTTATTTGCAATCAGTAGGTACGGTTAGCCAAGAAGGCAAGAATGTATGAATATATGACTTTCATAGCCAAAAAGCCACATAATAATGCAAATGAAATGTTTATATTAATATTGTATGTTTTCGTACTTTTATATATTTAACGTTTATATTATGTTTAAGGTGAGAACGACCGATAGTTTAACACAAAACCAGGGCACGGTTACGTGAATTTTTATTATATGTATATTCATTGTCCAGATCCCCGTCCGCGGTCGATTTACGACGGACGTCCGCGTAGTATGTTCCTTAAGGCCTGTCTTAAGGCTTGTGCTGTTGGGACTTAAACAAAAATATATAAATACTGTATATATATAAAGTACTACCTATAAAGTACCCAAGACTTGAATATATATTAATAGTATGACATTTTATTTGAGTATTAATTCGTTTTAATCCATAGGCAACCCTATCGTCCGACGCTGCGCCCATGCGGCTCGTTTCTTTGTTAGACTTTTGTAGGCAAAGGCGGCATTTCGTGTATATCAAAACAGTGGGCCTTCTGTACTTGTACTATTATATATTCTGTGGAAATATTGTGGGTAATATCCCAAAATATCCCCTATTCATCGATTATTGAATCGATTCGATTAGACCACCTAGCATCTTTTCATTATCTGTGCATGTTAACTGTCACTAACGTCAGTTAAGTAGAACACTGTCAAATGTCATTACAGTTTGTACAGTGGGTCTGCTGCCGAAGAAACACCTATTTTTAATAAATATAAACGATTTCTGTTTAAACAACGTCCTATAAAAATGGCAGAAGAAGCAAAGAAGCGGAAAATTTCCGATGCTGAGCCCGGTAAGTAGTCTAGTAGACATAACCTACATTTCTATTTGTTTACGACGCTGGATGGTCCTAACTAAGTTTACCTGACTTCCAGAGACTTCGGCGCCATCGGTGAAGATGCCTCACATCCAGTGCCCGTACCTGGACACTATAAACCGGCACGTATTGGACTTCGACTTTGAGAAGTTGTGTTCGGTGTCGTTGACTCGGATCAACGTGTACGCTTGCCTCATTTGCGGGAAATATTTCCAGGTTAGTGAACAGTGGGAAATCCTGGTGACTTATTTTATATGGCTAATGTTTGTGACTACCATAAGCTACTCTGTAAGAGTAGATGCCATGTTTAATACACAACATGGAATACATTTTGTATTGAATATTTGGTGATTGGTGCTAAAAGTCTTGAAACTCAATGGAATTTTGTTGACAAACATAATTTAGGGGGAACTTATAAGTGATTCTGTGTACAATATCAATTTTATATGAAGGAAAGCATTGTGAGCAAATATAAGACGAACTAGGTAAACCCTCTCTTATGCACTTCATCAGTTTTAAATACTTAACAAGACATTACAGACAGACATTACTGGCTGACTAATACAGGCTGTTTGTGATCTTTACCAGACAGTATGACAATCTTACCCAGCAGTGCCAATTAATTATTGACATTCTTACAGGGCAGAGGCACCAATACTCATGCGTACACCCATTCCGTGGCCGATGGGCACCATGTGTTCCTCAACCTGCACACACTCAAGTTCTACTGCTTGCCGGACAACTATGAGGTTATTGGTAAGTCTGAACACTGCACAATAAGAATAAAATAAATAAATAGCCCAGTTCATTTTAGATTCCATTAACTCTCCAATAGTCTTTACACCCTGGCGGGTGTTGCCTCTGCGTGAGTCCCATGATACAATATGGGCAACATCAACTCGGTGTACCCCTTACATTTCATTAAAGTGCACGCCTCCCAAAGGTCCGGAACAACATTGTTCCGTGATGAGAAAGAAGCCTACAAATTTAAAAAAAAAAACCTTTTATTTCTGGTAAAAAATAACTTATTTCTAATCCAACATTTCTGTTATTTTACACCAGAACCCCCAATTGAGATATAGGCCTCTTCCAGCTGGGTTCATTTGATGCGGTCTTGGGCTACCCATATCCAGTAGATCCCTGCTACCTTAACCAAGCCGCCTTTCCAACGCGCTAATGCACTGCACAATCCTGCTCATAAATGTCATCAAGGTTTTTAGAAACTACTGGTAGCAGAACTCTGGTAGTTAAATAACTAGTTATTTATTTACTAGCTTTTTCCCGCGGCTTCGCTCGCGTTAGAAAGTAGCCTATGTCACTCTCCGTCCCTTCAAGTATCTCCACTTAAATATCACGACAATTAGTCGCTCCGTTTTGCCGTGAAAGACGGACAAACAAACAGACACACACACTTTCCCATTTATAATATTAGGATATGGATTAGGAGTATGACCTTGCTATCCCAATACCTAGATTTTATCTAGAATTTGTTTTTTGGTTTAAATAGTGTGAAAAAGTAACTTGCGGACTTTTTAGACTTCTTGTAGAATTAACATTCTGGCAGCAAGTTAAAATTATATGAAGTATGAATGGCACATACCTAATATTTAACCTTTTGAACTCTTTGCTTCTGCACTCCAATACCTCTACTAGTAAATAACGAAAATAAACCTTATCTAAAAACAGGACAATTTGCTTCATTGACAGCGTCAACCATAGCAACTTTAGGCGTTGCTGGCGTCATGGGCCCGACAGCACACGACGCCTTTAGGTGTTCTTGGCGGTCAAAGGGTTAACGAAGATTGAAACATACATCACATTTTTCAGATTCCTCGCTAAATGACATCAAGTATGTGCTGAACCCGGTGTTCACTCCAGAGCAGATCGCCCAGATGGACTCTAACACGAAGCAGTCTCGGGCCATTGACGGCACAATGTATATGCCGGGCATTGTGGGACTCAACAACATCAAGGCTAACGACTACTGCAATGTCATACTACAGGTACAGATTACACACACAAGGTAACAAGACAGATTGAATCATCGCTGATTGGCATGAAGTGTTGAACCCGGTGTTCACCCTGGGGCAGATCGCCCAGATGGACTCCAATATCAAGCAGTCTCGGGCCAAAAATCTGTAAACGCCAATCTTCATCAATTTGAAATAGATGGAAGGTCTTCCCTCTTGCTCAGGCCTGCCCTCACTGACCCGCTATCAAAATACACCCTGTATACATATGTACATTTTTGAAACTGTTATAAGATATGGAGAAACCTTATATTATTATTTCTAAATAATACATCATTTCATCTTGTCAATGACAATGACGTGTCTCCCATGTAAAACACAAGTATTGACATAGTTTTTGGCATTGAATGTGTGGTTCACATAAGGCATCAAAAGGGTTAAATAATTTTGAAAATTTTAATGTAACATTTGTAGAAGTGCACATGAAGATGTAACAACTATCCTGTCCGCGTATTTGCTAGTGTCCAATAAACTGACTTGTTCCGTCTATTGTCCGTCGTCCGTCGGCAACCCGAACTTAGAATTGTCCTTTTTACTGTGTATTTAACACAGCTAACTAAATAATCAATTATTTACATCAGTGCCTTTCGACCAAGTCAGCGGACTAAATAAACAAATATTTCCAGTGCCTCTCCCAAGTGCGGCCCCTGCGCAACTACTTCCTACGCGAAGCGAACTACGCCAACGTGAAGCGGCCGCCGGGCGACTCGCTGTTCCTGCTCGTGCAACGGTTCGGCGAACTGATACGCAAGCTGTGGAACCCGCGCGCGTTCAAAGCCCATGTGTCACCTCATGAGATGCTGCAAGCTGTCGTGCTGTGGTCTAAGAAACGGTTCCAGTTTATTAAACAAAGTGAGTATTGTAGCTCATGTTATGGTTCGGAGAACTGATACGCAAGCTCTGGAACCCGCGCGCGTTGAAAGCCTATGTGTCACCTCATGAGATGCTGCAAGCTGTCGTGCTGTGGTCTGAGAAGCGGTTCCAGTTTATTAAACAAAGTGAGTATTGTTGCCTGTGTTATGGTTCGGCGAACTGATACGCAAGCTCTGGAACCCGCGCGCGTTCAAGGCTCACGTGTCACCTCATGAGATGCTGCAAGCTGTCGTGCTGTGGTCTAAGAAGCGGTTCCAGTTTATTAAACAAAGTAACTATTGTAGCGGTTCGGTGTTTTGTTTTTGTTTGTGTAACTATTCGGAGAACTGATACCTACGCAAACTCTGGAACCCGCGCGCGTTCAAAGCCCATGTGTCACCTCATGAGATGCTGCAAGCTGTCGTGCTGTGGTCTAAGAAGATGCAGTGATCAAATTTAATAAAATGAAACATTGAGAATTGATATGTTTTAAAAGTGACATTACCTTCCGAATGAATTCTTCTTTCTTACATTTTAAAAATAGCCTTTATATATATTTTACTATCCCTTCCTGTGTTGCATGCTAGACACTTACATTTAAACTGTATAAAAAGTATAAAACACAGTTAAAATATATATATATATCTTTCATTTCACTTTATTTTGGGATCCCCTTCTGGGTAGGTCTCCTCCAGTTTTTGCCATGCCTTCTGACATTTTAGGAATAATATTTATTTCCATTATGTGCCTTGCGAAATTATGTGTATATGCCCCTTTATCATTTATTTTTTGATCTGCTGTTGCTGCCCTAGCTGTCCTTATCTGACTTGCCTAAACATATGCCACGCTAATTATAATAGCAATTCATTAAGCAATGCTATCAATCGTTTGTATGGACCATTCTGCAATTTTCGAATTTAACGAAGCCGCGGGCAAAAGCTAGTTAACTATAGTTGCAAATGGACTGGCCCTAAATAAGGGGCTATTAAGACAGACGTTTAAACCTTTGTTGATATTTTCAGGTGATCCAGTGGACTTCCTCTCCTGGTTCCTAAACTCCCTGCACATGGCGCTCAACGGCACGAAGAAGGCCGACAGCTCCATCATATACAAGTCGTTCCTCGGACACATGAGGATATACACGAGGTAATCTGGCTCGCAAGCATAGAATAAGTGAGGGAAGAGTTGTAACTCTTCTAAATGCGAGTTATTTGTATAGGCATAGTTAAGTGACATCTAGCGACAATCACGCGTCAACTAGCGTGAATTGAAACGAAATGAAATATTTATTTTCCAAGTAGGCATATTACAATGCGCTTATGAACGTCAAATAAAACTACGCCGGCTCTAACCCTACGCCTCAGCCTCGAGAAGATTTCAGTCCCCCCTCAGTTGGAGGGGGGTATCCACTATGGGACCGGCAAGAAACTCGGCGGGCAACTTCTTTTCAAAACATTACATCTTATAATTAACATGCATTAAATAACAAGATACAATTTAACATGCAAAAGTATTCATCAAAGAATATGAACAGACTAGGTGCTCTATGGAAATTAATTTCAATAAATTATATTATTGCTTAATCATACGTCGTTCTTCTTCAGAGAAAACATATCAAATCACTTGTCAAATAGCGTGAATTATCAGTACCACTACTCGATACTAGGTGTCAACAGAGTCGTCTGCCAAAAATGTATATCAGAACAGTTTACAACTTGTGTTACAAGCAGAAGGAATTGAAAACAGAATACTGATTAATACTATTGTAATATTAGCTAAAAATTGGTGAGCATTAGACTTTTCGTTCGTCGCGACATCTATTGACAAGTAGCAGTACTGATAATTTTCGCTAGTTGACACGTGGTTGACGCGTGATTGTCGCTAGATGTCACCAAAGACATATCGTCACTACTTTGAAATAATCTCGTATCTCACGCTGCTCCTCAAAGTTAAAACGCAGTAAGTCTATATGCATTCCATACTACTTTTACAGATGAAGATACAACTATGTATAATGTATTTCTTTATTTTCAGTAATATGACATGGGATCTCTTCCATGAGGAAAAGATACAAGTATTTAAGATAAAAAGTACCTCAGCTAATAATATGGGCTATTTGACATTTTAAAACATAATATGTCAAATTGTCAAAACTGAGGTCCAATAGTTTTAAGACTGTGTCGAGAGATGGCAGTCTATGCACTGTGATTCTGATTACACATTTTACTTTGACAGTAACATGATCCTCTTTGATGTCACTTAACTATGCCTTTACAAATAACTCTCATTTCGTGTTGTATGGAGTCACAACTCTTCCCTTACTTTTATTCCTCTATGCTCGCAAGAAAATTGATGCGAAAATCTAAACAGCTCTATCTTTTAAGAAAGCCTCTGTCACAGTATAAGATCGACCCAGTAGTGAATCTCCCGCAATCGGTGTTTGGGTCTCTCGCACGCGGCGCGGCGCGTACCGGCGCGACCGCGATCGTCCGTTGCCACATGTGCTCTCTGCACCTCGCTCGCGCAGAGCGCTACTCAAGGGGCAATTCCACGTAACTGTAATGTAAGTGACCACTTCATTGCATGTTTTTTTTATTTATGATGCAAATTGAAATCTTAATTTGTCTCTAGATAAGCCTACTTTTAATCCTTAGATATATTGATATTATTTGTGCCGTTTGTATATCCGAGGTCTTTATAGAGAGAGTACGTCGTAGACGTCGCATCGGACCGATAGATGGCGCCATCGTTCGTTGTAAGTCGCTCCGGCGTCACACCGCCGCGATGTTGGTAGTCCCGTTTTTCCCCACCTGCAACACAAGGCCCCCCCGCGCCCCGACCCGCCACCAGCCACCCTCATTGTTTCGTCGAACGCCGAAGTGACCGGTTGTCGCGTATTCCGTTCGAACATTTTTACAGCATGGTGTCTCGAAATTAATCTTTTAGTTTCTATTTCCTTGTTATTTCTGGTCAAACCAGAGTTATTCGTGTTTTTATTTAAAAAGTGGCTTATAACGTTTCGGAATTATGAAATTTTTCAATTTCATCCGTCAATTCTTTCTTCCCTTTTAATTTACGCTCGTTCGTCTTGATTAATGAGATATATTATGCCTCGCTAGCGATCATTGTTCGTCTTTCGGGGTTCTCACTATAGAAATGAACGAGCGGTGCTTTATGATTCTACCCACTTTTTTTGTAAGAAAGTTCCATGCTGCAAAAATCGTTACCATTAATCAGTTTTCTTTTTAAACTATTCGCATTTCCGAGACTAAAGTAGGAAGTGTTATCCGCGTATTAAAAGTTTCGCGCGAGAATATAAGCGGTAACGTAGGTAAGTTGCTCCGCCGGGGCCACGTGCTCCGGGGACCAAGTGCTTCGCGACCGCGGGCTGCGCGACCTGCGGGCTGCGGCGGCGGCGGCGGCGGCGGGCGCGGTGGAGGAATACCGCGCTCCAGTTGCCTCCTCGTTAACGATGGCCATCTCTGCGGTGCCGCCGAACAACGTTGTGGCCGCCGCATAGGCGTCGCATGCGACGCTGTAAGTATGTCTGCTGCTGCCCCGACGCGAGCGCCGTGCCGTTAGTGATCAGTCGTCAATACGCAGGCTACCAGCGCGGCCACCTTCTGCCCCCGCCACAACGCCGCGAGCCTGCTGAAGCTGTCCACCAGTATCGCTGGCCGCCACGCTTATGCTGGCGCCTCGATGGTGATACAGAGCGTTCGTCTGCCGTGACAACGCCGCGATCCTGCTGACTGTCCACCTGCTGTAGCTGTCCACCAGTATCGCTGGCCGCCACGCTTATGCTGGCGCCTCGATGGTGATGCAGCGAGCTCATCTGCCGTGACTACGCCGCGATCCTGCTGAAGCTGTCCACCAGTATCGCTGGCCGCCACGCTTATGCTGGCGCCTCGATGGTGATGCAGCGAGCTCATCTGCCGTGACTACGCCGCGATCCTGCTGAAGCTGTCCACCAGTATTGCTGGCCGCCACGCTTATGCTGGCGCCTCGATGGTGATGTAGAGCGTTCATAGGCCGTGACAACGACGCGACCCTGCCGAAGCTGTCCACCAGTATTGCTGGCCGCCACGCTTATGCTGGCGCCTCAGTGGTGATGCGGAGCGTAATACTGTTAACCGCTGCACAGGCGTCGCAATCCTTCTGCTGCGTCTGCCGTGACAACGCCGCAAGCTACTTGAAGTTTTCCACCGGTGTCGTCGGCCGACACGCTGATGCTGGCGCCTTGATGTCGCCTCGATCGCACGAGGTAAGATTGCAGACGCGGCGACCTTCATCGCGCCACCGAGCGCAATACTGCGGCTGCCGCGAAGGCGTTGCTAATTTTCCTGCCGCGTTTGCCGTGACGACGCCGCGAACTCTGTCGATGCTGTTCACCGATGTAGCTGACTGCCACGCTGGCGCCGGTGCCTCCCGCGCTGACGGCGGCGACCTCGAGAAGGCCACCGAGCACGATACTGCGTGACGCGACAGGGCATCGAGATGCCTTTCGAGCTGACGACGGCCGTCTCAATCTCACCGCCGAACGACCACGAACCACTGTTGCGTCTGCTGCAGTGACAAGCTGGTAAGATTGCTGATGTGGGCCCTTGGTGCTGCTAGCCGCCACGCTGATAACGCCCGTCGCGCCTAAGATGTCACGCTCACCGCGAACACTGTCTTCCGCTACAATGGTGCCACGACCACGACTATCCAGGCCCCGTCTGCTACGGTATCGTTGCAGACTCTGTTGCTGACCAGGCTGATACTTCCCTCCAATGTGACGCCGGGCGCCGCTATCAGCTGACATCCCGTACACTATGGTATCCACTCTTCTCTTTCCAGTTCCCGTGAAGTACGACAGTATTTACACTCTATTTTGACCAAGGACTCCTCCGTCGCCGAAGTGAGAACAGATAAATTCTAAAGATGCTACGTCCTAACGTGGTTTGGACACCCATAGTTGAACGAGGTAAGACGTCAATAACCGGACGAGGAGCCGCACTGCTGCGAGGGTGTCCTGACGATGTTCGCGAGCTATCTAATCGGAGAGGCGCCTCGCGAGACGACCCTGTGATTCCTGTACATCGCTCATTGTGTAGGTCAAAGACATCTTAAAGGTTTGCGCAGTTTTCAGAATGTTCAGATCTGAATTCGAGCCAGCGTCCTGCATCCTGAGCGTGCGTCCGTTTACCGGGTGGACACCAAAACCGATCGGTAATCTGGCCGCGGGGGTTCCAAGTACACGACGATTTCCCGGAGGCTTGTGGCGCCCCCTGTCCATTCGAGAGATTAACTTATTCGCCGAGCCTCTAATAAACAAATTGGGAAAAATAAACCCGCTTCGCCTTAGTGAACTTGAGATTCCAGCTCAAAGCGAAAGGGGCCAGGAACTCAGGAGGACTTCAGTAGTTATCATCTGGCTCGACTATACTGAATTAATATAGTGCTTGATTCGATCGTAGAACCTGATTTCATCAATTTCACAACTTTCGTGGTCTACAGAGGAAGGTTGCACCGCTGCAGTTTCCAGCATTACCTCGTACAGCTGCCGATAGCTGTAGGCCAATCGCCCCTGTTTTGCTTGCATCTGCAGCCCGATAAGACCTTCAATAATCGGAACATTGTACGAAGTAGCTCTTCCGATGGAAAATAACCTTCAACAGGTGGTGGCGCTGGCGACTGTAGTGACATGCAGCCGGATTAAGGTTCGCATAGCACTATATGCTATGCACAGTTCGGTTGTATGTTATGTTATGCTGTACGATGGCAGGACACTACATCTCTTCTGTTACGAGTAACTACGACAGTAACTGCTGACTCCAACAGACTGTCGTACGAGGTCAGTATGCACCCCCTGGGAGCCAAGTAAGTGACCTTCGGTGACCTCGCCTTCTTCTGCTTCGCCCGTCATCGTACCTCTTCGTCTGCGAGAGCCCTGCATTACGCCGTACAACGGTACGTATTAAGCCTCCGCCACACATAAAGCGCATTCCGCTTCGCTAACGCTACGCTATCAGCGCGCTGAATGCGCGTGCATTCCGCACGCGTCCCGCGCGCGTTGCGCTTGCAATCAGCGCTCGTTAGTTCCCGCTAGCGCCCACTGGGCGCAACGCCAGCGTTTGTGCGGTGCACCGCCATTATTACGCTCCGCCTACGCTCTTAAAGCGCGCATGTGTGGCGGTGTTTTAATTCACCCCTTGACCTGCTACCACGACGTGTTCAGCAACCACCAGCGATGCGACACGGACGTCTCCACCTCTCAGTCTACTCTGTCGACCTTCATTGCACGAAGTAGAAATCCGTCGCATCGGGTTTTGGATTAGGTAATGGATTACCCTAAGAGTCAATGACTGACTTGAAGAAATCGACTGATACCTCCGTCCAGTGTAGTAGCAATCGACAGCGCTCGTACTTTTCATCTTCTAGGCTAGTTTTACCGAGCGATCGGTATCCTCAAATGCCCTCACTAAAAAGAGTTCAGAGTTCAGGAGTCTCGCTTGCAACCGCGCTCGCTTGACGCGAAATAGTCTGATCGAAAATACCAGTATTGTAACAAATAGCCCTTGGGCGCCTGAGTGATGACCTTTTTCTGTGTTTGATATGGACGTAAGACGTTGGACTTTAAATAGTCATATCAAAGCTAATATTGATTTAGATATGTTTTACGAAGGGTTGACAAAAGCAGTATCAATTACGTTACCCTGCTACAGTACAAATAGTTACACTACTTTTACAGTTAATTTCCACACTTTGTATCTGAAATTGGTTTTATAACCTGATAAAATAACGTGTCTGTTAATAATAATAGTGTATCTAAGGTTTTTGTATCTTGTTCAAGTCAGCCTCGCCTACATCTTTTTTGGTTTTGATCTGCGATGTATAATAATGTCATTTCTCTAACTATTCGCTGACTAAAGCTAAACGTCATCACGAAAATCTCTTTAGGCGTTTCTGGCACCGAGATATTCGCGGATCGAAGGCTATTTCGACTGATACATCTGTCAAATCGGTTCAACAACTGATTCACTTATTCTTCTATGCTATGCCAATAGGGCTACCAAAGGCTTGCGCGCCAGCTGACTCGCCACCAGGAGATAATAAACAGGTCTCTATAAAGACCTCGGATATACAAACGGCACAAATAATATAAAAATTTTACCTTCCAATAAAATTCTTATTATTTTGCCTGGTATATCCGAGGTCTGAGTGATGCCTTCCTGGTAGGCTTAATATACCGTCGGCACTTCTCCTCAACAATGTGGGTGGCTGGTGGCGGGTCGGGGCGCGGGGGGGCCTTGTGTTGCAGGTGGGGAAAAACGGGACTACCAACATCGCGGCGGTGTGACGCCGGAGCGACTTACAACGAACGATGGCGCCATCTATCGGTCCGATGCGACGTCTACGACGTACTCTCTCTATAAAGACCTCGGATATACCAGGCAAAATAATAAGAATTTTATTGGAAGGTAAAATTTTTATATTTAAATTAGCACCATGAATAAAAAAAACATGCAAATAATTGGTCACTTACATTACTCTGTTACATGGAATTACCCCAAGGACAAACCGCGCGGCGGAAAACGTGTTAGAAGAATTATTACTGGTTTTATACTGTGCCTCTGCTGACGCAATGAGCCAACTTATCATCCTTCTTGCGTTATGCCGATATTCGCCACGTCTTATGAAAGCGTGGAGTCCGCTTTGACAACTAATCCTAAGATTTGGCGTAGACACTAGTTTCACGAAAAGCGACAGTTGCATCATTTGATCTTCCGAGCAGGCGGGAACTTAACAATAAAATTTAACGAACGGCGGTTACGGTTTGGTGCAACCGATTAGTCCGGTTTTCTCACTATGTTTCCTTCACTGAAAAGCGACTGGCTAATATCAGTGACATTTCGCACATAAGTTTTCTCTGCTGATTGAACTCTCTCCAACTATCCCTTGTCACATCTTGCTGTTTTTCTGCAGTTTAAAAAGTATTACTTGGAAGGAGTTCTCTTTTCCAAGATTCAATAAGATTGTGTATGTGTAATATAGCCCCCGCAGCAAAAAGTATAAGCTTGCATTCTTACGTAAACCTGATATCGTAATATCATTTTGTTCTTATTCGTATGTGCGATTCGCTCACGCTACTTAAAAAACGTAGGTGCAGAAAAGTACTAGAGAAAGTTTCTATGATTTACTATGGGCTATCTAATATTGATTCAATTATGACAGGAAACTGCCACCTCCTGACGCGGATGACGCAGCGCGAGTGGACCTAAACAGTGACGAATACAAGGAGCTGATAACCGAGTCTCCCTTCTTATACCTGACGTGCGACTTGCCTCCCACGCCGCTCTTCACCGACGAGTTTAGAGAGAACATCATCCCGCAGGTCAGTGTTGCTACCTGATTATCATAGACAGATATAGTACTACCAGCGTCTGGCTCATGCTATACCTGACGTAGTGAGTCGAACTATACAGCGACGAATACAAGGAGCTGATAACCGAGTCTCCCTTCTTATACCTGACGTGCGACTTGCCTCCCACGCCGCTCTTCACCGACGAGTTTAGAGAGAACATCATCCCGCAGGTCAGTGTTGCTACCTGATTATCATATACAGAGATAAGTACTACCAGCGTCAGGCTCATGCTATACCTGACGTAGTGAGTCGAACTATACAGCGACGAATACAAGGAGCTGATAACCGAGTCTCCCTTCTTATACCTGACGTGCGACTTGCCTCCCACGCCGCTCTTCACCGACGCGTTTAGAGAATATCATCCCGCAGGTCAGTGTTGCTATCTGATTACCATAGACAGAGATCGTACCACCAGCGTCTCGCTCATGCTATACCTGACGTAGTGAGTCGAACTATACAGCGACGAATACAAGGAGCTGATAACCGAGTCTCCCTTCTTATACCTGACGTGCGACTTGCCTCCCACGCCGCTCTTCACCGACGAGTTTAGAGAGAACATCACCCCGCAGGTCAGTGTTGCTATCTGATTACCATAGACAGAGATCGTACCACCAGCGTCTCGCTCATGCTATACCTGACGTAGTGAGTCGAACTATACAGCGACGAATACAAGGAGCTGATAACCGAGTCTCCCTTCTTACACCTGACGTGCGACTTGCCTCCCACGCCGCTCTTCACCGACGCGTTTAGAGAGAATATCATCCCGCAGGTCAGTGTTGGAAACTGTTTAAAGATTCTAACCTTGTTGTATGTTTATTATGACACTGCACACGACAAATGTGACATCCAAAGACGTAAAGAGGATATTTTGTTAAAACTGTATACAATCATATTTCAAACCAGTTACTCTACGGGCTAGTGCATTTTTAACCCCCGACGCAAAAACGACGGGGTGTTATAAGTTTGACGTGTCTGTCTGTGGCATCGTAGCTCCCGAACGGATGAACCGATTTGGATTTCGTTTTTTTTGTCCGAAAGCTGAGTAAGTCGGGAGTGTTCTTAGCCATGTTTCATGAAAATCGGTCTACTATGTCGCGGTCGGGGTTTTTTTCAAAATTTTAATTTTGTGGTTATGATAGTAATATTCTTCTTATATAAACCCCATAATATTACCCTCATACACAAGACAGATGGTCATGTGACGATTAATTGAATTTTATGAAATAAATAACATTTCAATGTTTTTTTTTACTAAACGCAGGTGAACCTCTACCAGCTACTATCCAAATTCAACGGGCAAACCTCCAAAGAATACAAGACGTACAAGGAGAACTTTCTCAAGCGGTTCGAGATCACGCAGCTGCCGCCGTACCTCATACTGTATATCAAGCGGTTCACAAAGAACACATTCTTTGTGGAAAAGAACCCCACCGTCGTCAACTTTCCTGTCAAGTGAGTATACGTGAATCTTTCTCACTGACTCTCATCGGAAGATCAGCGCTGGAAGTTACCAGCAACACGCTGAGGTGAAGCCATTTCGTGGCACTTCATTCCTTTCTGCCTTGTTATTATGTGTATTTTATAATACCTATGTTCACGAATAAACGTTTATTCTATTCTACATCTTTTACCCTCCGCGCACACGGATGCAACAGTTGCACGGCGACATTTTTTGTCTCTGTCGTGCGTCTAAGGAGTGACGACAGAGACAAAAAATGTCGCCGTGCAACTGTTGCATCCGTGTGCGCGGGCCCTTATACTCCGTTTGTTTTAAGATTAGAATTATCTGTCAAACTGGTAAACGAAGCAGTGGTCGTAAACCATCCTTCTTCGATTTCGGCCGATACCACTGATTTCTCGGAACTTATGTACATAGTGTATGTAGATAACAGCAGCGGCTGGTCCATACAAACCGATTCCCACAGGCTT
This sequence comes from Leguminivora glycinivorella, assembly GCF_023078275.1. NCBI lineage: Eukaryota > Metazoa > Arthropoda > Insecta > Lepidoptera > Tortricidae > Leguminivora > Leguminivora glycinivorella. The sequence continues at coordinate 8,440,708 of NC_062998.1, read as the reverse complement.
GTCTAAAATTGATTACTAATAAAGTACCTGATGTTAAGGTAGGTTTCTTTTTGCTCAGTGTTGCCTAGCAGAAATTTTCACCAGCCGCCACTGGTAGATAAATAAATAAATGTTATAGGACATTCTTTACACAGATTGACTGAGCCCCACGGTAAGCTCAAGAAGGCTTGTGTTGTGGGTACTCAGACAACGATATATATATAATATACAAATACTTGTATACATAGAAAACATCCATGACTCAGGAACAAATATCTGTGCTCATCACACAAATGCCCTTACCGGGATTCGAACCCGGGACCGCGGTGCAGCAGGCAGGGTCACTACCGACTTCGCCAAACCGGTCGTCGATAGTGACACAACACAATTGCAAACAATTTATTAAAATTCTTATTCTAAACGCTTTTCATCTTAGAATATAAATTAACCGAAGTTATGTTTCTTATCTGTTCACAACGCTGAGTAATGTATGTTTTAATGAAACATGATAATGAATACGAGATATTTATTAACTCGTATTCACTGTTCGATCCGCAGAATGGGGCCGATAAAAAACCTTATATGTATCTCGTTCATGACAGGTCTCTCTAATGCTAAAAAAACCGGTCAAGTGCGAGTCGGACTCGCTCACCGAGGGTTCCGTACAAACTTTCAATAGTTGAATCATCAAAATGTTATTCATAGAACTCTACAGATTTGACTAAATCCCTCAAGACTCAATTTCCCACATAACAAGTAATATTTTAATATACAATTTTATTGTTAGACAACGTCCAAATAAAATCAAGACTATTCGACTTCAATAGTTTACGACTTACGACATGTCGCAAGGACGCTCCTGAACCGACCTCATTATATCAGGAAAAACGCGATGTAGGAAATGAGCGTTCAACGTACAGCGACATCTATCGGCAAATTGAGTAAACTAATGCGCGCGAGCTAGTATGGAAGATGATTTTTATAGAATAATTGTTTATTGCGTGAACCGATTTTAACCATTTTGCCTCTATTTGAAAGCAGGTAATTTCATTGTTATTTTGTTAAAAAATACAGGTACAATAAACACCTGCAAGGGTGTTGAAATTGAAAATGTAAATCTAAAAGGTTTTTTATAAATTAAAAAAAAAGTTTTCAAGATACGTGTACGATTTTATTTTTCCTGTAATATTCATTGTAATAGCCATGTTTGGTGAAAATTTCATAAATTTATGTTGGTAAACTTCGGAGATAAGGGGGGGGACGGTATTTTTTTTACATTTTCCTTCAAAAAACATTTTTTTTCCACAACCAAAAAATTATAAAAAATAGTTTTGATATGCACAGTTTGAGCTCTTTCTAACGATACCCCACTTGATCTAGTTACTTGAAATTTTCAGTTTGACCCCCTTTCATTTTGGCCATTTTCTATCATTTATATTAATTAATTAAAAAAAAATCTTTCAACTTGTAGAGGTTCACAATGTTTATAACTATTCCAAATTTCATATCGATAGCATAAGTAGTTCTCGAGATATTTAACAATGTGACAGACGGACAGACAGACGGACAGAGTCGCACCATAAGGGTTCCTGTTGTACCTTTTTGGTACGGAACCTTAAAAACGAAGTATAGATTCAATAGACACACATGAAAATAATGTAAGGCAGTGGTGGGCAAAGGGGCCCACGAAGAAATTGTATCCGGCCCACCACCTCGCCGGTTCTTTAAAATAGTTTTTCTACTCCCGTTATTCGTTACAAGGTCGTGCATAGAACTTTAAAACCCTAAGTTTCGAGGGAACATTGTAATTTGTAATACACATTGCACCTCACCTTGTATCAAATATTAGCGCTGCGTTAAATTACTTGAAAATCTTGAAATCAGCACCCTCGAGTATCTTGTATTGTGTATACAATCTGTATTTTCCACAGGAACGTAGACTTCGGTGACATCCTCACGCCTGAGATCAAGGCGAAACACAACGGTCGGACGACGTACGAGCTCGTGGGCAACATCGTTCACGACGGCGCGCCCGAGAAGGGCACCTACCGGGCTCACGTACTCCATAAACCAACGCAGCAGTGGTACGTCACTATATTCTTAGTTGATTCAATCAGTTAGCTATGAGAACTGGTCAGTACCAAGCGAGGCACAATGGGAGGACGAATAAGAGCTAGTCGGCAACATAGTTCACGACGAGAAGGGCACCTACCGAGCTCACGTACTCCACAAACCAACGCAACAGTGGTACATCAGTCTAAAGATCGTTATCAGCGTGCTGTATTCGTGGCAAAGTATGGTTGGCAAAAAAACAAATACACAAGTATTTAAAACATTATATATACTTAACAAATTATGAAATATATACATATTTGGGTGAATCAACTTTTTCTTGCCTGTTATTGCCATGGTTACGGTCCCCTGAGTCACGCAGGTTTTATGCAAAATTATGCTATTTAAACTATGCAAAACATGCATTTTCTGGTGTTAACAAGCCCTTTCCTTAATTTGCCACCTACAAACATGGACCACATGCATACTTGCATAATTTCAGTAGCATAATTATTCATAAAACCAGCGTGACTCAGGGGACCGTAACCATGGCAATAACAGGCAAGAAAAAGTTGATTCACCCATTTATAATTAAAATTTGTTCAACAGATTTGACTGTCACGTTCACGTCGATTAGAAAAAATCATTTTAAATAACTAAATGACCTTTCTACATTGACAGAAGTTACAGGAAGGTTGTTATAAAATCTGGGTATTGTGTAAATACACTGTGAATGAAGATACTGGGATTATTCGTGAACTTTATTACACTCCTCCGTGCTCGTCTTACTTAGTGCACTACTTTTGACTTCAACTACTTGAATAACAATTCTAGATAGTCGTATCTAGAGTGCATTTGAATATTTCGATTAAAATAATTTAAATAATAATTATACACTTCGCGTAATGTATTCTTATGACATAATTATTATCATTTGACGTATATTGTTTTAAAAATATATAGTTGTTCGGAAAAGGCTTTATACCGTAGACGTGTAATCCTAAGAAGGTAAGTATTTATTTTGTAGTTAAGAACAAAGTGAGTATTTAAATGTACGTATTTGTTTTTTTTGCCAACCGTACCATTTGCCACGAAAAGTGCACCCTGATAACGATCTTTACATCACTATCAGAAGTCCGTTACGTATTTTTGTAGCAATATACATACTAAAACAACCAAAAGTTGAACTCATTTTAAGTGTCGAGAAACTGCAAAATATCCACAATGGATACTCAAAAACGTACTATTAGCACCCATGTTTTAACATGCGTCCCCTTGACATCCGCAGTTTGTTTTTAACCCCCGACGCAAAAACGACAGGGTGTTATAAGTTTGACGTGTCTGTCTGTGGCATCGTAGCTCCCGAACGGTTGAACCGATTTCGATTTAGTTTTTTTTGTTTGAAAGCTGAGTTAGTCGGGAGTGTTTTATGAAAATCGGTCCACTATGTCGCGGTCGGGGGTTTTTTCAAAATTTTTAGCACTGTAGCCGCAGAAATTTAGTAAATATAGACCGTCAACCAAATCTTGTCACTAGAAAAAGGCGGCAAATTTGAAAAATCGCGGGCTAGCAACACTAGTTTTGAAAATCGGTGGAAATTCGCGTGTCATTTGTATCTTATCTGTGGAAATCTCCAACCTACCAAAAAGAGAAATAACTAGCACATATCCGTCCCTTTTTAATACATTATCTAATTCGTAAGGAAGGAGCGAGACCCTTTAAAAAAAATATCTGTGGCTGTTCGACGTACATTGCTGGTTTTTGTTCGTTTCATAGGGATACCATACTTTAGTTTGATATACATTGCTACTGCCAAAATTTGGTTGACAGGCTATAGGTACCGCTATTTGAGAACGCCTGCTGCAAAACATTCTTTGTTTTAGGTACGAAATGCAAGACCTTCACGTGACCAGCATCCTACCGCAGATGATTACGCTCACCGAAGCCTACATACAGATCTACGAACTCAACCAAGACCCCAAACCTTAGCCTAAGAATAAAAACCTCCAATAAAATATAATCTTTATTTATTGCATATACAAAGTCTGCATCCAGAACCATTTAACAAACTGCGGGCCTTATGACCCTTTCGCTTACACAATATTGTGAGTACCTAATGAATTCCATTTAAATAATATGATAGACATGCCACAAAATATATTACAGTTTTCGCTATATTAGACAGTTTGGGAAATGTGTATAACAATAATGAATAGCTTGGCTTTGGCAGAGCTACGCAACACAGGGTTATGAGACTTTAGATCACACGTTTCATTCAGGATATAAAGATTTGTTTCACATTAGATTCCAGCGTTATTTGATCAATATTAAAATCTTACAGGATCATTCACTTTCAGTTTGATATCGACATTGATGAAAAAAGTAGTTTTTACATCATTCAACAGGATATTAATATCCCGAGCATGCATGCAATTTATTTTATTTGCCAAATTTGAAAGCTACGGCCAATTAAGAAATCAATTAACCACATAATCACTTGAACCATAATTCGAACTACAACATAGATTATCGTAAATATATTTTGTTTAATAATTCATTCATTATCTAATTATGAAATATAATCAAGCCTTTGCAACTGATAACACTATTTTGTTATAAAGTCAATGGTGCTGCAAACTCAAGACTAATGGCGTTATTCATAAACACTTTATAATCTTGAATTACCTAATATTCGCTTGTTTTATCTGTCATGTTGACTTATGTACTTATGACAAAGGGACAGTACACTTTTAACTTCAGTAACATTTCTTATGAATAAGGCTACTTTCTCATTCATACGGTACAATATGATTTTAAGTTTGCATACCCTTGTGTTGCGTAGCCAAGGTGTGATACTAGCCAGCAGTCACTTTAGCCTGAATATAAATAGATTTATAAGTTACCATATTAACACATTCGGCGCCAGCACGAGCCTAGATAACATGCAAAATCTCGTATATATTATAAAAAACGTACAGAACCAGATCATCGGACACTGTCACTGAATGTGTTTAAAAATCTACTTTTTATCCATAAATTTCTATAACCTAAGGCTCTTCCTGACTTACAGTAAAGCTAGGAACATACAATACAATACAAATACTCTTTATTGCACACCTCAATACACGAAACAATATAGCAAGTATAAACAACAACTTAAGAGGTAAAACAAGAGACGGTATTATCGCTAAAGAGCGATCTCTTCCAGACAACCTAGAACATATTACGCGGACGTCCGCCGTCGCGACCGCGGACGCGGATCTAGACAATGAATATACACTTAACGGTGCAAACTTACGGTCGTCGGTCATGGACGTGGCCTTAAGCGCACGGACGTCCGATCGAAATCTGGCTCGCTGGATGTTTTGGTCAGCCGAAGCCACGTCCCGAAGACCGTGCACACTGATCGGTCGCGGTCGCGCGACCGCGGACGTCCGCGTAGTATATTCCTAGCTTAATAGATCGGTACGAAAATAGTATTGCCACCTTGCAGGCTGATAGGCTTCATTCTTAATCCGTAACGCCAATCGGTATACAATACCGCGTTTAAATTTGTCGTTGTTCTACTGACGGAAATGTTTGCCAAACTAGTGCTGTACTGATAAGACAGGAAAGAGCCTTAAGGCCTCTTGTCCACGACACGGTTTATCGCCGTGAAAATCTACGGTTAATTCGCCGCGTGTAGGCACGGTCGCGTCAGTGTTGTATGGATCACTATGAAAGCTTGTAGACGCGCACGGTCGCGCCGCGGCCGTGTGCGCCGTGACTGCCCCTCGGCTCGCCGCGTACGCACGGCGTGATTTTCATCAGTGTTGTATAGCAGTCTACGGGAGTGTGTTGACGGCACCGGACGTATGCACGGATTCGTGCCTGTTTACATACGCTGATTCCCGATTTTGTTATAAAATGAGCATAAATCAAGAATTATTAATTACATTGATTCAAGAAAGGCCAATAATATGGGATAAGACCATAGATGATTATAAAACTAAGCGGCTTAAATATGCCTTTTTTCTAAAATCGGATATATCCAAAACCGTCTTTCCTTTTTTTTCCGTTTCCTATTATGTAATTAAGCAACGATAATCTTTTTTTTTTCGTAAGAAAATTCATTAAAGTAGCACGTCCCGGCCCCGGCACAACCCGGGATATAAACGCTACTAGCCCGTACTTGGCCAATGTCTCTCCGGTGGTTTTGCCGTGTCATGTACAAGCTCGCACGTTTTTTCAACCGTACGACTAACACGCCGTACGGTTGAATAACCGTGTCGTGGACAAGAGGCCTAACTGTTAGGTACTGTAGTCAATAATTTTCGCTTAGCACCTTTGCATTCAAACTTCAATGCAAAGCCCTTTTTCTCTGCAACTGACGGCGTTTTCACGATATCCCATCCGATATCAGATGAAGCAAGGATAGCAAAGATTGCTTTAGTACATTTGATATCAGATCGGATAATGTGAAAACACTTCGACATTTCTTTATTATAAGATTTAAGCTTTACGGATAGCATCCATTTATACTCAAAGCTATCTAGTACCACCCTACCAAATCCCTAAAGCTGAGGCTAGTCTAATGACCCTCGCCCTTCTTGCCGGCGACGCGCTTGAACTCTCCCATGTTGGTGGTGGCTACCGGCGTGCCGTAGAAGGCCAGGTGGTCGATCTGCGTGACGTCACCGCCGGACTGGTTGTCTTTGATGAACAACTGGATGTTCTGGACACTCTGGAACTTGACGAACTTGAGGGGGATCGGGTTGCCTTCCACATCGTTTGGAGCGAGCCTGGAATGGGAGTGGAGGGTTAGCTTCGATTGGCACAGACAATCAAATTGACATTTTTTTTTCTATTGGCTAAGAGGTAACTGTTGACAAATATAAAAAAAATCTCATAAATGCAGCCAGTAAAAAAATAAGTTACGAAATTCATGGTCACACAAAAATTAAAAAGTTTAAAAACATTGCAATCCCTATTTCGATTTTTTCTAATTTTACCCTTAAACAAAGCAGCCAATGTAATATCCGTATTCTAGCACTCTCGATTGTTTTAGGATCATCATGTGATGCACATTATAACACAGTGTTTAGCCAATATTTGACGAGTTAGAAATGAAATTAAACACAGTTCGAAATTTTGACTACAGGTTTGTTTACATTGTTCGCAATTTCTATTGACGGCGACTTTAAAATATATATATTTGCAGAGATCAGTCTGTCAAACCACTGAAACAGATAATCAGTACGTTACAGCAGCGGCTGCTCCATACAAGCCGATTCCCACCGGCTTGTCCAAAATTGATAACTAGTAAAGTACCTAACGTTAAGGTAGGTTTCTTTTTGCTCAGTGTTGCCTAGCAGAAATTTTCACCAGCCGCCACTGGTACGTTACAACCTAGTATCTATGCTTAGTAGGTAATATTTAACTTTGCCTAGCTGGGCGGCTCACTCCGCGCTTTCGTACATGCGACAACCGCGCCGGGGAGGCCCATACAGTTTGACGACCTTCACGCTACGCGTTAGAACTGAATGGCAGCTGCTCGCGTGGGGCCAATTGACACTAAGACTCTTGTACTATAATATATTCTGTGGTAATAGCTAAATACTGCCTAGTTCCAGTGTAGGTTCTACTACTAACTAAATTGAGTAAATAAAGACGCAAAGTACTCACTCCAAGTCCTGCACCGAGTTGTTCCCGGAGGCCTGGTCGAAGTCCAGCGTGCGCGGCTGGTTGATGAACAGCTTCACGAACTTGGGACCCTTATCGGCGGGGCCCTTGATCTTCAGCGAGTGCAGCTTCACCAGCTGAAAGATTTTTTTTAAATTACAAATGGGCTTTCTCATGGCCACAGACTAGCCAAAGGCAAAGACGTCGCCTACGATGAAGTGAATTCGCCCAGAAGATGCCTGTTCACCCTTGATTTGAAGGTTGCCGAAAGAATATTATTTTGTTAGTTTTTTTGACCACTATGACGCGTTATGGCGTCCACTGAGGCACGTCTAAAGACCAATATCAACTTTTGTGGATTCCAAAAAGGTTCATGAAACAGCGCTGGGAACAATTAGGGTCAGTAACACCAAACTGTCTGTCACTACCGTGCTTCGTGACATTGCTGTTACTATTAACTGTGGTTGATGCAATAGGCTCTCATTCTTTAGCCCACTATGATGCATTATAGACAGGCTGATTGTATTATTTTGTCAATGATCTCCTTATGACAACAGAATAGTGTTGGCTATCTTTACAAAGTAATGCCCTTAAATTTCCACAGATGTATTAAAGGTAGACATTGGAAACAGTTTTTCAAGCAAGCAGAAATGTTTGTTTTAGAATAACTAATCTGTCAATAATCAATATGAATAAAATATGACACAATGTCACCAGCAATTCCGCGACAATGCTAGACTTCGCTCGACGCGTCTGCCAATATCGTGCGATATGTGTTGGCCATGTGAGTCATAAGTTATGTTGGATCATCTCATTGCCAGCGAGAGCACAAATAAAATAATATTGCAGGCAATCTTTACCTGGTTGAACGCAATGTTGATGATGAGCTGCTCATCGCAGTCGCTGGCGAGGTAGCCGCCGCCGCTGGTCAGCGCGTGCGCCAGCGGGTGCTCATCAGCCTCGTTGAGGCACTCGCACTCACTCTTGGTGATGAACGTTCCGAGGTCCATCTGCAATAGATAGATGTTATAGTATGCGACAGAGAGGAGTAGTAGAATGCAGCGGATCCCATACCAGGGTGTCCACTACTAAACCCAAAAAAAATTCCCTGACTTTTCCCTGACTTTCCATGACCATTTAAGAAAATTTCCCTGACCGAATTTTCATTCTTTGGTGACATTTTACCACTTTTGCTTAGGGTTGCAAAAAACGGTCTTTTTTTTCTGTCTTGACAAAAAAAACCTGAAAAAAGCAGTTTTTTTAGGGTTCCGTACCTCAAAAAGGAAAAACGGAACCACGGAATCACTCGTGCGTCTGTCTGTCAGTCTGTCACAGCCAATTTTTTTCTAGGATATGTTTGGTTTGTAAGTACGAAATATTAAAACTTGCAAGGCAGTTCATACTTTTGTACCTACGGTTTTTTTACCTTTATGTTACCTACTAAACTTTAATTTCTTTTATAAAACTAACAGTAACGAAATCTGTAGCTGGTAGTTATGGCCATTTACTTTAAGCTATACCAGAGCGAGTTTGAGTTTCGGCGCCTTTGGATACAGCACGACAGAAAAAAATATCGCGAGCGCAGCGAGCGCGAAATTTTTCCCTTTTATACGTCCATGTACATAACATAGCAAACAAAATGGAGTACCTAGTCTATCAGAGCAGTCAGGAAAGCAGGCTTGAAATGAAAACGAGATTCCGAGCGTAGTCAGCGCGAAGTATTGACTAAGTAACTAAAATATATGATCTAAGTAGAAATAGCAAACGCGAGCGAAGCAAGCGTGAAATTTTTTCTCTGTTGTCAGCGTCGGGATGCCCATTTAGGTGTTTATGCCTTTATTAGGTTTCCAAGTGCTTTGAAGTTCTCTCATCGTAACGCTCCTATGCTCTTTTGACTCAATTTATCAATAAAATTGCACCTCTATATGACGTTTTGCGCCATTGGCTTTATGAGGAACTCCGCTTTGGATTGTCGGACAGATACTTAGAATTTGGACAGCGCCGTAACTTTGTCTTTGTCATTTTCACGTCGCCCTAGCAAAAGCACCTACCTTATTAATGTTGTTGGTGACATTGTGGTGCAACTTTCCAGTTAATCTAAATCACAATAACTGAATTTATTCCCGACCCGTCTTCGCCATTTCGGAATATGTGGGTGGGGCACGCAATGTAAAGAAAAAACCTGGATTTTTCCGCATCTACGATTTTGGGCCGGCTATTCCGGCTAAATTAAGGTCAGCTAGAGCATGAAGATATCCCTTATTAGCAATCACTGGGATGGAGGCCAGGTACTATACTTGTCATAAAAAGTCTAAGAGACAGTTCTAAGTTGCCTTAAAATTACTACCGGGAATCCATCTTTGCTGTCATGGATGTGGCCAACCCAAGAAATCATATTATTATTTCAATACTTTCGATTTTTTTTCTTGGTGCCAAATTTTTCCCTGACCTCCAAATCATTTCCCTGACTTTCCCTGACTTTCCATGACCACTATGAGCTTCCCTGACTTTTCCCTGACTTTCCCTGACTTTCCAGAAAGTGGACACCCTGCATACATTTCAGATAACAGACTATACAATAATAGGTACATTCTGGGGCACAACTTCCTGTGATTTAACATAGAGGAATAAGTATGGGAAGAGTTATAACTCCATACATCAGTAAATGCAAGTTATTTGTACAGGCATAGTTAAGTGACATCTAGCGACAATCACGCGTCACCTTCTTGTATACAACTTTAAAATTGTTGAGGTTAAGAACATTTTTGTTGCAAATTTGCCTTCTCTAACCCTTTGATTGGTAGAAAGTTGCCACCAATTACAGTTGAAAATCAAATGACTAGAAACGGAAGTCAAATGGTTAAAGGGTTAAAGTACACAGTAACTTACATGGCCGGCAACTGCATTATCGTCATCACCAGCATCATCAGATCCATAGTAGTGTCTCACTTTGCTCTCCAAAGTTGCCGGGTCAGCCCCCTGTAGCCGGTCAATCTTTGTCTGAAACATACCCACAACTTCATGAAAAAGTGTACCAATTTTTTTTTTTTTTTTTTGCTTTGGCTTTTACCCCTGCCAATTTGCACAGGGTTTAAGTGTACCAATTTGAGGATGAGCTGAGAAGATTTGTGACATTTGGTGGAATACCTACAAAGGGTTGTAGCGATAGCTGTAACTAAGTAGTTCTTTTTTGCTAGTCTGGTGTTAACAAACAAATAGTTCACTGCATAAAATTCGCAAGGCAGCTGCAAAATTTTACATTGTAAATCTGTAATTGTAATTATAGAATTAACCTTATACCAGTTAAAGTCCATCACTTCTTTAGGTCACTCTTGTGTGTTAAATAATTTCCTTCAGGCACAAGTGTCACAAAGTTGAACTAATTAGTTTCAAATAAGAACGAAATCCAATTACCTACTTCAGATAAATTCACAAACTTTAGGACTCAATTAACATATCATACAAATATTAACTAGTGACGGAAAAACGATTTAAATTAGTAAATTACTTTAAGGTTCGACTTACTCTATTTCTGTAAAAAACAAAAGTGGGCATAGCGCTGATGCCTTGCGCCGCTGCCGTCTCTGCACAGCGGTCTACGTCCACCTTTAGGAATACCGCCCTAGGGAACTTGGCTGGCAGCTGCTCAAAGAAAGGCGCGATCCTCTGGCACGGCGGACACCTACAAACATTACAACTTGTCACTAACACCATTCTTACCACGATGACTCCGTAGTTTTGAAACTTCTAGGTTACTACAACTCACCAAGTCGCCGTAAAGTCCACGACGACCAGTTTCGTGCCGGCGTTGGCCATTTCGTGTTGGAAATGGCCCTCATTCTCAATTACTGTGGCTAGACCCATAATTTGTATAAATATAACGAGAAGAAAGCGCCTGACTTCGAACGACAACAATCAGGGAATGATACTTCAAAATGGTTGACAGACGCCACATTTGTGTTGCCAGTGAATTTATGTCGTGTCATTTTACCAGTGCTGCCAGGTGTCATAATCTATAGACATAGACAATAGGCTAGTTTCCTATAGTTAAAATAAAATATTTTATGCAGTGCACGAAATAAAGCACCACATAATTAGAAGAAAAATATGGACAGTAGTTATGTTTCAAGATAATTTCTATTTAATAAGTCAAAGAGAAAGATATAAAGTAAATGAATTGACTGTGACGTCACTCCTCAGTATTTCATAGTAATTCCATATTAGCAAAGCGTTTTGACAGTTCTTAAAAAGAAGCTGATTTGACTAGTAGGAAACTAGCCTATTTTACAAATCGATAATAATCGTTGTTCAAAAAAGTAACCAAAGAGCATTGAATCACTACGTTTAACTAAATAATTTTTAAGAAAATAAAACCGCCTTCCTTTGGGCTTCTGGTGATAAATACTTTCAAATGTTGGATTATGTTATCAATTCGTCTGTATATTTTTTAATGTTTGTTATTCGATATCTCCGTCATTTCTGAACCAATTTTGAAATTTGGATGATTCTGAAGTACTTACAGATATGAATGATTATCAGAACGGAACTCTAACCAGGGGCGGCTCACTCTCCATCAGCAGATCCACTGCATCAAATTTCACTGTTCTGGACGTAAGTGCATGCTGTTCTTATAAAAATACCAAAGTCACTATAAGTGTGCCGTTCAGATTTGAGGAGTTCCATTCTGACCATCATCAGGAGTTCCACTGAACAAAATGTCACTGTTTCGTACGTAAATGCATGCTGTTCCTTTAAAAACACAAAAATCACCATATGTATGCCTTTCAGATTTGAAGAGTTCCCTCGATTTCTCCAGGATCCCATCATCAGAACTGGGTTCTGAGAAAAATGGGACCAATCTATATGCATATACATTCAATCAAAAAAAAAATTTCAAAATCGGTCCAGTAACGACGGAGATATCAAGGAACAAACATTAAAAAAATAAAAATAAAAATTTTAAGAAAAAAAAAACCGCCTTCCTTTGGGGTTCTGGTGATAGGTAAATATTTTCAAATGTTGGATTATGTTATCAAAATGTCTGTATATTTTTTAATGTTTGTTATTCGATATCTCCGTCATTTCTGAACCAATTTTGAAATTTGGATGATTCTGAAGTACTTACAGATGAGAAAGATTATCAGAACGGAACTCTAACCAGAGGCGGCTCACTCTTCAATCTCTTTATCAGCAGTTCCACTGCACCAAATGTCACTGTTCTGGACGTAAGATGCATGCTGTTCTTATAAAAATACCAAAGTCCCTGTAAGTGTGCCGTTCAGATTTGAGGAGTTCCGTTCTGACCGTCATGAGCAGTTCCACTGCACCAAATGTCACTGTTCTGGACGTAAGTGCATGCTGTTCTTATAAAAATACCAAAGTCACTATAAGTGTGCCGTTCAGATTTGAGGAGTTCCATTCTGACCATTATCAGGAGTTCCACTGCACCAAATGTCACTGTTCCGTACGTAAATTTATGCTGTTCCTTTAAAAACACAAAAATCACCATATGTATGCCTTTAAGATTTGAGGAGTTCCCTCGATTTCTCCAGGATCCCATCATCAGAACTGGGTTCTGAGAAAAATGGGACCAATCTGTATACATATACATTCTATCAAAAAAAAATTCAAAATCATTCCAGTAACGACGGAGATATCGAGGAACAAACATTAAAAAAAAATACAGACGAATTGAGAACCCCTTCCCTTGAGATTTGGAAGGCGGTTAATAATACAGACGAATTGAGAACCCCTTCCCTTGAGATTTGGAAGGCGGTTAAAAAGGCGCGAAATTCTTGGTTTTGCGAGTATTATAGGACTTTTTCTACGTGGTTTAACAAAATATGAGAAAATGTCCAAAAGTGGTAATAGTTCAAATAATTATACCGGTGAAGGCTCGTTTTCAAAAAAAAATGCCAAAATAAACAATAGCAATTTATAGTCACTAAGGCATAACAGCAATTTAAGTAAACTTTGCAAATTAATTAAATACAAAAATTACTTCGATGTGATGTAGATTTTCAAAGAAATTGTCACTTAATTTTAAGTAATTTCTGAAACAAATTGAATTCGTCTTAGCCTCGTTTACTATTTTTCAAAACCTTATAATAAAAATGTAGTCTGAGAAGATTGTAGTACAGGATATACCAATTATAAATTTACCTGTTTTAGTATTCAAAATTGTCCAAATTTTACAAATAAGATCGACTAATTCAGTTACGTTAGTTTTTCTAAACGTGCATTAGAGAAAAATTCATAATTAATTTGGTGAGTTCGTTTTCAAAAATCCAGTCTTATAAAATTCAAGATAATAAGATGCTCTAACTGAAACTTGAATTAAATAAATCTATTGGATAACGGAAAGTGTAGTATTTCGATCGCCGACTAAAACTATCAATGTTACATTCTTTTGACGTTTTTTTTTAAAGAATCCTTAATTTTCTGTGGAATAATAAAGTTCGCTCCTAAATTTTTCATATTTGCCGTCTTTTTATTTTTAGTGTAATGGTTTGGCTTCACAGTCTAAGTGCGTTTTCACATTATCCGATCCGATATCGGATGTCGGAAGGATTTCAAAGGCAAAAATCAAAGATGGCGGCTTCAATGTATGGGATATCGGTCCTACATCCGATATCGGATCGGATAATGTGAAAACGCACTAAGGGTGCGCGCCCACGGGTGACAAAGTTGCTCGGCGACTTACGTATTTGTATGAAAAGTTGCGTCGCTTCGTGAGCGCACTTTCATACTAGCCCATGGTCGCGACAAAAAGGTCGCTCGTGGGCGCACCCTCTAAGATATCAGTTAAAAGTATACATATAGCTCCATACATACTTCAATGAAGAAAGCAATGTGTTGAGCCCGCTCCAGAGTCCAGACTAACGACGCGCGAATCACGGCGCAGAAAGTTCCACAGTCGCGTTCGCGGCGTCGCGCCGTGATTTGCGCATAGTCTGAAGCGGACTTTTATTTCTACTCACTACTCATATATCAGTATTTTAAGTATATGAGTTACCGACGGATAACTATGTTTGTAGTCGCAGTTAAATATTGCAATATTCTTACGCCCGGAATTACAACGTACATGCAATGTTTTTCATCACAATACCGAAAAATGTATATTATTTGGAATATAAATAGTTATTTGTTTTACAAGGGGGCAAAGTTGTTATTTAACCGCACGTGCCAATATTGATACCCGAGCAAGCGAAAGATTCCAATATTGAACCGCGAGCGTAGCTAGTGGTTCAAAAAGTGGAATTTTGAGCGTCGCGAGGGTTTCAAGGCACGAAGGTTAAACAAACTTTGCCACCAAGTGAAACACGATTTTTTTCATCACACCAACACGAACAAAATACTGTCTATAAAACATCAAATTAAATCAAAACCATCAATTTATTCAATACTTATTATTCAAAATCATCATCAGGTAAATTCTACCAGCCAGCTTAAGACATCAAGTTAAAATTTGTATGAAATTACTTTGCACTCTTGTGGATAAAATGAAATTTTGCTATCTGTTTTCGAATAGCAAAGTAAGCCTTTAACAGTTGGTGTGGTGAAAAGTTAATTATCGCCCTAAAAATTTCATCCTCCCTCGGAAAAAGGTTATTTTCTGTATAATTCCCACTATAGCGTGCAGTGTCAATGGCACACAGGTGGTACTTATTAGCGAGTGTCACGTTTCACGAACGACATGAACATGAAATAGTTATTTTATTTGTTATACATGGTGGCAATGTTTATTTTAATGCCGAGTGTAAAAACCGAGCAAGCTAAAGGAATCTATAGTTGAACCACGAGCGAAGCGAGTGGTTCGAGAATAGAATATTGTGCGTAGCCGAATGCACAAACGCTCACGATAATATCTCTTTCTATCTCTATAGCTCTTATATAAAATAAAGGCACATTTCGATATTTGCTTGACGTGCGTGAATTTAGAATAGAATGTTAGGTAGTCAATTGTTTTAAAATCACTAATATTTACTCAAGCAAGCGGATGATTCTTGAAGGATTCGTTGCGAGAGTTTCGAGTCGGTTTCAAGCCTCTAAGGTTAATCAATTTTTAAGGTACCTACAGGGGGCCGATTTTTGAAACTCTGCCAATAATAAATATCTCGCTGTGATTTAAATTCTACTAACAGAATCGAAAACGAGTGGTCATTACCAATTACTAGCCGTCCTTTTTAAAAAATAGCATTACGTCGTTTTCCACAGACTTTCGAACGGTGAATTCGTGCGTTCGTAATTAAAAAATCGATCCCCTGAAGGTGCTTTTCTTACGCACTAGTGCGAGAAGTGGTTTATTATATGTCAGGTCGAAACTTCGGAGGGCCATCTGTACTGAAAAATGTCGTACGATACACGTGCGAAAAGGAAATTCGTAACTCGTGTCGATTTAAGGGAGTGCCCTTCGATCGTGTTTTAATTTATCGCCACTCGTTTCGAACTTCCTTTTTTTCGCACTTGTATCGTAATGTGGTCTGTGATCGTAATGTACTATTTCATCACTAAACCAATACCAGAGAGATATTAACTGATCATTCTGAAACAAAACAAAAGCCAATAAAAAACATACAGCGTGTGTATTCCATACGGGCGAATATCTTAATAACGATTAGTATCGGACCCAAGGAGCTTAACTATATGCTTTCTTTTTGAATAGACGAGATTTTTTTTTCATACATAATAATTGAGCACGCAATGTATTACGTCCACATCAATTAGCGTACCTACCTAATTGTCATTACGACATGACGTTTATGTCATGTGAAATTAAGTTTGACGGCGTACATTGCCGCTTGGTCAGATTAAAAAAAAATATTACTCTTAATTAATAACACTTTTTAACAAAATAATTATGCTATACGATTCGTTTGATCTGATACTATAACTGGATACATTATTCGCTCGTATGGAATCCACACGCGGTATAAGGAGCTCAATTATTATTATTGGTAGCAGATATTTTACTCGGTAAAGTGAAACAAACTCGTAATTATAGGCGATTTAACAACATTTCTGTGGGTAGATAAACATTCACGCGTACATATTTAAAACTGGCCGCCAACGTACTTCTTTATTACTAGCTATTGCCCGCGGCTTCGCTCGCGTTAGAAAGAGACAAAAAGTAGTCTATGTCACTCTCCATCTTTTCAACTATCTCCACTTAAAAAATCACGTCAATTCGTAGCTCCGTTTTGCGGACGGACAAACAAACAGACACACACACTTTCACATTTATAATATTAGTATGGATAAAAGAAGCGGTTATATTTATGTTACTAAACACACCCTATTAGATATTTTGTTATATTGTATCGCATTATATAGATAATTAATTAAATAGATTACGAAATTGTATAGACCCGTGCAACAAGAGTGGACACTACAATGGCTGGTGTCATATCTTTGTAGGTATCTGCTGTCTTAGAGCTAGACTAATACCGATGACAGTATCAAAGAGACTAATATAAACATTAAGTCACCCTGCCAAAACTCGTGATGTCAGATAATGTTACAAACAATAGCACAAACTCTTTCAAATAATTTTCCGTACACAATAACAGAATGCTTAAATCATCAAGAGACATACGATCTTTAGTGAGTTTTCACATTATCCGATCCGATATCGGGTGTAGGACCGATATCCTATTAAAATAAATAAATAACACCTTACACAAATCAACCTAGTCCCAAACTAAGCATGGCTTGTGCTATGGGTGCTACGCGACGATATACATACTTATATAGATAAATACATTACTTATATACATAGAAAACATCCATGACTCAGGAACCAAATCATTCATCCAAATCAATCACGTTCATCACACAAATAAATGAAAACATCCATGACTCAGGAACCAAATCATTCATCCAAATCAATCACGTTCATCACACAAATAAATGCCCTTACCCCGGTATTCGAACCCAGGACCGCGGCTTAGCAGGCAGGGTAACTACTGACTACACCAGCCCGGTCGTCCACACCCGCAGGTCCGTATTATACACGATGCCATCTTAGATTTTTACCATTGAAATTCTTCCTACATCCGATATCGGATCAGATAATGTGAAAACGCACTTAGTCTTTATAACATGTAGATACGCAAATCGCCAAATAAAGGCATTTTGCTTTATTCCCGTTTATTAAAATGGATTGGATGTGGTTTTAGGTGGGCTGGAGCGGCTTATCGGGGGGTTTGCCGTTCCGTCACCCCGCAGGAGGTCTCTGAGGCCCCAGTGCAAGCGTTACATACGCTATAGGTCTACAGTGGAGTCGTTTTGACTTCAAAATCAGATAAATCAATAAGCCTTCGTGGGAACTACCGTATCTAACGAATCTCTTAAAGTATGACCGTTGCATTTGTCTGAGCTTGAAGTTGAGCGACGCAAATTATCTCGGAATGCAGAAGGTAACTGGCCTTTAGTCCTAAACCCTACAATTATATTAGGTATTACCAAGGATTATTTATATAGGATTTACAGTCTCCATCCATACTAAGAATCGTACCTCATTTTTTTAGCGCCACCTACCATAACTACACTGATGACCTACAATTTTTTTTTTTCGAAATGTGTATTGACGAGATTATGATATTATAGTAAAGAAGTACCTATGTCATTTGTTCTTATAATAAATAAAAACACACAAAAATATTTCGGGAAAATATGACTTTGGCCACTTCCAGGGCTGAACAGCGCCATCTAGTTTTAAGCCTAAAAGGCCCATACATTCAGGGCTGCGCTTTTTTGTATGGGCTTTGTCAGTCCAGTAATATATGGTCCTTGGTATTACCTACAGACTTTGAGAAGTAGATAAAAACTTATTCTACCCAGGCCCCGTAGCCGAATGGCATTTCTCCGACGCCAAACGAAAGCGATACGCCGCTGGCTCTGTCGCGCCAATACGCAAGCGCGATAGAGATAGATATCTACTAGCGCTTCGTTTCGTGAGCGTTTCGTGAGCGATTGTGCCATTCGGCTAGCCAGCCAGTACCTAATAGTACTCATTAAAATCCTAAGTAAGTTCATCTGCTAAAGTTTCTAAAAGCGTCAAACCTATGAAACTCGGCATAGGTGGGACTTATTTTGTGGTCACTGAAAAATGATGATCGCTGGTTGAAATCTTAGCTTAGCTTCATGGTATTGTATATGTAGGTGTTATAATATACTTACTCCGACTCCTGGATTTCCGCTGATACCTTTCCGCTGACAGAGCAGCCCCAACTGAATTCTATTTTTATTTGTCACCCCGGTCATCTTTTGTTCTCGAGCAATGGCTATAAAACTCGCGATTGTTCTGAGACGGTCAACAGTTTTCAATCGCAGTCGCTCAAAGCATCATCAAATAAGTGCATGATGGTGTTTATCAACAAATATTTAATTTTCGTTTTCCCATTGGTCGTTGGACTAAATCGAAGTGCTAATCCTGTGAGCTCCAATGCTTTTCCTACGAGAGCTGATCTGCCTTTGTACTTGAGGGCCCTGGAGAGGATAGTACAAAGTGCGGGAACGCCTCAGAACAAGATCGATGGGAACTTCGGACTTGGACTGTTCCTTGTGAATGGTAATATTAGCAGTTTCATGTTTACCTAGAATTTCAGGTGTTGAAAATTTATAGTTCGCCGTTAGATCAGACAATTTGATAATGGATTCTATTTTTAGCGCGATAGAAGTTACACCCTCTTTTCGCCTAGGCCCACTTGGACCAATACCTATTTCTATTAGAGCCAAATTGAATTACTTAATATAATATTTCTCACAATTTTCAGTCTCACATTTAGTTATTAATATTTGTTCTATGTTTAGCAAGTACCTCTTTAGATACAAAATTTCAAGTCGTCTGATAGGTTTATTTGCTGCTAAGCGTACTTTACTATACTGCATGTGAACATTTTCATCTCTATTCGTCAATATCATAAAGAGTAATTTAGGATTTGCAGTAAACTTCGGGTAAATATCTAAAATACTAGTCCTTTATGAGCAGACAACGCAAAATTATAGCAATTTCGTTGCAGCATTGTCGCGTAAGTCACGTATCGCGTTAGGCTTGGGATTAATATGAACCTTAATTGATCATCTACTCAGAAAAGGTTTGTATAAATAAACTTCTTTATTGCGTCGAAATTACCAGAAACTTTAGGGTAAACTCGCCTCATTCGGTGACACGCCTAATTTGGTGATACAAGCTTTGAAGCACTATTCCGGAAGACGATTTTTGGTTGTTTCACCGAATAAGGTGTGTCACTGAATAAGGCGAGTTTACCCTACAATGTCTGATTGTAGTGCTTATGTATGAGCATAATACCTATGTACATATAGTTTTATAGAGTTGTTTTTATGTCAAATAGTACAGAATACAATTATTATAGGTAATTTAATGTTGTCGGTCGTTTTATAAAGTTATCTTTTTCAGTTAATTTGAAAAATGTGATGCTAAGAAAGAACTCAAGCATGCCGATAGCTCTGAAGGTGCAAATACAAAGAATTTTGAACAAAAACAAGGTCCTACTCAGCTACTTTAAGTATATGAGGACCAACAAGTACGACAACTATGAATGTAAGTACAAATTATAGTAAGCGCCTAATAGATGTATTTCTCGCGATTATAATTTGCTGTTGTATTTTTGGCAGGCGCTAATGAATTTTAATATCCTCTAGACGTGATTTAGAACTATGAAAATGCATTTCATAGCATGGATATAAAATTATTATTTATTTAATAAGGTGTAGCTTATACAAACTTTACACAATATTAATGTTAAATTAATAAAAATCAAATATGCAGAGCTTTTTTACCTAGCTGGCCGTCCTTGCTTGGAAATTGAAATATGCTAGTCAATAGTTCATAATCATTACGTATGAATGATTTCTGAGTTCTGAAACGGTAAATGTCATTACATTTCTGATGTACAATGTATTAGCACTAGCTGAACGGATTCTAGTTTTGCCGGCAACACGAAGCTAATACACAAGCCTTCAACCTATTAACAACCATCCAGCTTTCATCATTAGCTTACTAAAAGCTAAATCCTGAATACCAGCGATGTGGTTTGCCACATCACACGCTGAGCCAGCGCCTTTTGTACCACGATATACCTACACATGTTTCTTTTTAATTTTGTTTCTTTTTTCACACATGTATTAATTAAATATAAGTAGTTGTAGGATGTTTATTATGCATGCTGCATGATAGTCATAAATTCTAGTCATAGTTATAGGAATACCTGTATGAAACTAGTTTTCTATAAGAATTTGCATGCCCTCTAGCTGGCTGAATACACTGCACTTTACATTTGTTTGATACCATCTACTTGACTGTATTCTTGCAAATAAACGATTTGATATTTGATATTTGATATTTTTTCCTGTTTATTGTAAGCTTTTAAGTATACGTTGTGTTGTGCATACAAATAAAGTTATTTATCAACCTATCTGTCTATCCTGCTTACATGGCTTAAATAGCTAGCCTCGTGTATAGTTTGTGACATCCACGACGACGCGCAGATTTATCGAATCCTTTAATAACATAGAAATACGAATCAAGGTGCGCGCCTTCCTGAATAGCACGACCTACCCCGGTCACAAGCGCCCTCTGTGCCACCGTTCAAATTAACGTCTTTTTCAGTTACTTATTTATTCATAGATGAGGACAGTTGGGCGGAGAGGCTACAGAAATTCAACACGATATCCGATGTTCATCTGCAAGGATTTTCTGAGGAATACCTGATGGAGGAGTACTCCAACTGGACCTGGTACGAAAAGCGGATACTCGACTTTGATAACAGCATTCCGACTCCGGAACAGTCAGGTATGTCCTCTTAGCAGGTTTTCTAGTACCTGGCACTCTTTCTAGTCGATGAATTCTAGAAAACCGGTTCAAAGCGGGGTGGGGCGCATGGGGAGAGGGAAACTACCGGGACGAGTACGTCACACAGTAGCCACATCACGTGACGCGCTCTTCGCCGGGCGATATCTTTGGGCTCAGTGGGTCCCCTTTTCTCTGCGGCTGACTGTACCTGACCATCTAGCATAGCTGTTTTCAAACTGTGGGGCGCCCCCTCCAGGGGGGCGAAGCAACATTCTAAAGGGGGCGCGGGACCGTGTGGTACAAGTACACACATTACCTAACTAATAATAGTAAGGGGGAGGGGGCCTTGGCATTGCTAGATTCTTCTCTTGCACTGCCTATTTGAGTGAGAACACAAACATTTTTACAAACTTTTGTGGAAACCTTGAGGCTTCATGAAGAATATTCTTTCGATTTCTTGTGGCATCTAAATATCGCTTCCAGATGCCTGCATGAGCTTCCTGCGGTGGAACCCTGCGAAGTCTGGTATCCACCCTTACAAGTGTTCTACTCCAAATGAGTGCCTCGCCTTTGTGGAGAATGGCTCAGACTTCGGATATTCCCTAGTCCACAGGTATTAGCTGATCTGATTTATTATTTGCTATAAAAGCAGTTGATTTGTCATTTAGTTTCAATAAATCGTCAACAAAGTGTTATAAAAAAGGGAAGCGGCGCGATAGGCAACTTGACTGTACTTAAAATAAAATATTTTATACCATGCACGAAAAAGCATCAGATAATTATAAGAAAAACAGGGACAAAAGTTATTTTTAACTGCAATTTATATTTTATAAATCAGATAGAAATATATAAAGTAAATCAGTTGACCATGACGTCACTCAATTCGATTTCATATTAATTCCATGTTAGCAAGTCGTTTCAAAATCGTTTTGACAGTTCTTAAAAAGAAGCTGATTTGACTAGGAGGCAAGTAGCCTATTGTTACTTGACATGCGAGAATTTATACGGATAGTTTCGCATGATCTCCGAGTTCATCTTACCTGAACTTGTTGACAGGGTGTTGTTCCTCCTGGTGGCCCGGTACAGCAGGGGCTGCTACGCTTCTCGCCTCAGCTGGACGCGGCGTTTATCGACAAAATGTGCAACAGCATCTTCGAAGAGGCCTCTTACATTGTCATGAACAAGTTCAAGTCACCAGACCTTTTGATGGAACAGAGTAAGTTAACTCAGGTATACTAGGGGACAAAATGTCTGGCGCGACCACACGTGTTGTCGAGTGAAGTGGCACATCCTTGGACGCCCTGTTACACCGAAAAGTATTAAAATTATTTGTGTTAGATCCGGAACGGGAATAGTAAATAAATCTTTCCTCTGTGATGATGATGAAACCTTTAATATGCCATATTATTATAGTCGTTTAAATAAAAGTATATTCTATAGGAATTATATTTTACTTACCTACGTTAAGAAAATTACGGATACCTACCACCTACCCTCAGTTATAGGTTCTAAGTATGTATAAACTTAAATCCAGAGTAGCAAAATAGATTGGAAAGATTTTCCCGGCAACCTTCAAATCTAGAGTGAACACTTGAACAGGCATCTTCTGGGCGAGCTCACTTGTAGGCCGCGTCTTTGCCTTTGGCTTGTCTGTGGCCAAGAATAAGCCCATTTATATTAATAATAAAAAAAAACTGTTTTCTCCTCTTTCTTTGCCTGCCAGTAACACAACGGGTGACATACGGATATAATTTCAGTGTCGACATGCTCCCTGGCTGGCCACGCGGAGTTCTTCCAGCGCACATGGCTCAACCGTCTCCTCAAACAACAGACTCCCTTCGGTTGCTTCTCTACGTACTTTCAACACAGTGTACAACCGAGTGAAGGCCGGGCCTACGGCCGTGGTCTGCAATAGCCACGTCAGCGGTGTGGCTGCTGCGGCTCTGAGCGGTGTTGCTAGATACATTATTGAGACTCTCTTTTAAAATACATTTATCAACATTTCTTCAAGGAGAGAATTTTATTCTTGAACAGTTTGGACAGCCATCTGAATAGAATGAGAAAGACACAACACTTCTTATAGATAGATATTTATATCAGATAAACAAGTTACCTAGTTGCAAAGCCAAAGAAGTAAAAGAAGAATAAATTAGTTGCAAAGTCTGTAAGATGATGATGCGAGGAAGGATGCTATTCTGAGCGATGTTTGATGTTTTAACGAAAATTTTTCTTTATGCATTTCTTCGATATAGGAAGTTGAACAGTAATTTTTGGCTCTTTTAGACCAGAGGCTCTAGCAAAAATCGAAAACTTTTGCAGAAAAATCTTTCTGTCTCTAGGGCTTTTTTATTGAAATTTGATTGAGAGACAGCGCTAACATTTCGTTTGTTGCAAACGGTGTTCATCTTGGCTACTCCAAGTGACAGCCAGAATGGGACAATTTCTTTTCTGGGCATAAACTAATCTTAGGACTCTGTCCTTCTGTCTATCACAAATCCAATTACCACGAGAGATACTAAACTTATTTACTTAAGCATCCGATTTGAAATATAATAGTTATGAATAAGACTAACCACTAGGGATCAAAATTTTACATTTATATTTTTTTAACTGCTATGGAAAATGATCAACATGAGATGGGGACAAAATTTCAAAGAGTAGTTACTAAGTCAAGTGGGGTATCATGTGAAAGAGCTTAAAATGTATTAAGAAATTTGTTTTTCATAGTAGATAAAAATGGTTATCGTAGAAAATTGTATTAAAATTAGTTTACCAACGCAAATCTAGATAATTTTACATTATAGGAACATCTATATTTTACGGGAAAAATATAATCACATCACTATTATGAAAAGTTTTTTTTACTTATTAATAAAAAAACATCTCAACAACCTTTATGTAAGTTGTTACACTAGCATAAAAGCTAACATAAGTACATTGACTTCCAGTAGAATAGTTAAACCATTTACCGATAGATGGCGCGCATATACTTGACTGGTGGTTTTAAATATTCACCTTTGTTACTTGTGTTCGTTGTTAATTAACATTAACTTTATTGAATGATATTTATATTTAGCACGCATTGAAGTTGTTTCGTAATTATAATTCGGTATTGGACAGTATTGTCGGAAACGGAAGCTGTCATAAAGATATTTTGTGTTTGACATGTCGCATTTAAGTTACCAGTTGTATCACTGCCATTTGATTTGAGAATAATAAAACATAGGATACCTCAAGCTATTCAAAACATTTCCCTAAATAATCTTAGTATCCATTTTACAACCTTGTCAAATTAAGATGAATATGGGCAACCAGTTGAAGTAATTCCTGTAGTTTTTGTTTAACTTGGCACAAGTTTATTGTACCTTATGGTGTCCAGAACAGTCTTTGAGGGTACAGTCACCGGCATAAATAAGTGATGATTTCTGTACCTTGTCGGTTTTAATCATATGACATTTCAAACAAGATGTTAATGTGGCAAGGTACAGAATGATCACTTATTTATGCCGGTAACTGTTGAAAAGGGGTGTAAAGAGGGGTTAAAAGTTAGCTAAGTTATAGCAATTTTTGGTATAGCTCGAAGTAAAAGTAGAATATGATATGACCAAAATCGTAAACTTAAAAGTAACAAAATGACGATATACCTAATTAGTTTTAAAGATAAATACATACTTATATTTAAAAAAAAACATCCATGACTCAGGAACAAATATTTATAGAATAGAATAGAAAATATTTATTTGGCATACAGATACATAATAAAAACAAGTACAATAATACTTAATAACTAGTACACCAAATAGGATGCCACTCAGCGAATACCGTGTCTTATAGACGCGGCACTGGTTTTCAGGGCACCACAGGGTAACACAAATAAATGCCCTTACCGGGATTCGAACCCAGGACCGCCGCTTAGCACTAACCGGTCACTAGTGTTACTAGGTGCTAGGCCAGACTGGTGTTCTGTATGATAGTATATGATATCAGATTTATGATAGTAAGTACACCAGACTTACCAGACCTGCCGAATGATAATCGCCAGGCCAGTTCCTAAAATCGCATTCGGAGATATTTAGGGTTCCGTAGCCAACTAGGAACCCTTATAGTTTCGCCATGTCTGTCTGTCCGTCCGTCCGTCCGTCCGTCCGTCCGTCCGTCCGTCCGTCCGTCCGCGGATAATCTCAGTAACCGTAAGCACTAGAAAGCTGAAATTTGGTACCAATATGTATATCAATCACGCCAACAAAGTGCAAAAATACAAAATGGAAAAAAATGTTTTATTAGGGTACCCCCCCTACATGTAAAGTGGGGGCTGATTTTTTTTTTTCATTTCAACCCCAACGTGTGATATATTGTTGGATAGGTATTTAAAAATGAATAAGGGTTTACTAAGATCGTTTTTTGATAATATTAATATCTTCGGAAATAATCGCTCCTAAAGGAAAAAAAAGTGCGTCCCCCCCCTCTAACTTTTGAACCATATGTTTAAAAAATATGAAAAAAATCACAAAAGTAGAACTTTATAAAGACTTTCTAGGATAATTGTTTTGAACTTGATAGGTTCAGTAGTTTTTGAGAAAAATACGAAAAACTACGGAACGGCACTGAAACTTGAGTAGTTAATGTACCCTGCCTACCCCTTCATGGGATACAGGCGTGATTGTATGTATGTATGTATGTAATTTAAAAAACGAATTAAATAGAAATACGTTGCATCGAGTAGGTACGGCTCGATGCAACGTTGGTGCAGCAGCACAGCCAGCCTAGCCGAAATGGCAATCGGTTCCAACTATACTCTGTCAAAGAAGTCTGTCAGTAAATAAGAACAAAGAAAACTATATGCATCCTTTTCTTGTGGTGACTTGAGAAAGGATGGAGTTTGGGCTATTCTTCTCAGAAACACGGCGTTTTCCGATAAAAATATAAATCATCGAAAATCGAATTTCATATAGATTTCTGGGGCCCGTTTTTCGAACAAAAGGTACAAGCCTTGTATTACAAGAAATTGTGTTTCCAAAATGACAATTTCATTCTTTGACAGTTCGCGAAAACACCGTAATACAAGGCTGATGTCGTAGTGTTGTGTGTAGGCAAAGTGACAACCCTAGCGCAAAAGTGAATAGTTTGGGCTCATTGTTCCCAGAATCACGAGCTGATTCGATCTCGACGATAAAAATATGTCCCAAATTATCCATACAAAATTCGAGTTTCCAACACCTACGTCACGCACGTAGTTAAGTTCATACTAAAATCGTGACGTCAAAGGAAAAAAAATAGGACATATTTTTTAATCGTCATGATCGAATCAGCTAGTGATTCTGAAAAGAATGAGCCCAGATAGAGATGGGCCGAATATTCGGTAAATATTCGGTATTCGGCCGAATAATTCGGTTGCATTGCCGAATATTTACCGAATAAACAAAGTAAATAACTAATGACGATCTCACGTACATATTCCGTTGGATAATAAGCTCCTTTTTTAGTAGCTTTCTAAGGAACTAATAAAAAGAGATAATTAATTACCCATGCGTCAAAATGTAAATACAATTGTTTTGTAAAAAAGTTAAAAAACCGTAGTTTGAGAGTTGAGAAGAGTTCAGAGTTATCTTAACTAACTTTTATTTATCCACTAAAGCATAATTAATAAGATAAGAACATAGTTGTAGTAACATAAGTAACCATTATCTCAATCATTTAATAGTTTTAACTTAACATCCGCTTTATAAATATGGCGTAACCGAATATTCGGCCGAATGTTCGGTTCGGTAAGAGCTGAACCGAATGTTCGGCCGAATATTCGTATTCGGCAAAGTCCATATTCGGCCCATCTCTAAGCCCAGACACGTCCAGATCTGGTGAAATTCGATATTCGAGATTTATTTTGAAAAAAAGCCGATTACTATATGCCGACGCTAATATATTTCGATTTTCGCGGTTGTCCTTCTGGTTTCCCACGTTTTCCTTTATAGTAATAACCCGGTTAATTAGATAGCCGAGGTCCTCATTGAAAGTCGACCGGCCTCAAGTCAATGCCGCCCGGACGGTGTTACATCAGTTTCCGGTTTTCACGGAAGTGCGTACATGTCACCGATCATTGGAACGATTATTGAGAGACGTGCCCACATATGTGTCTAAAGCTCGGCATACACGATATCGTCGATATCATAGCCCCACAACTATGGCCGAATAGTTGCCGTATATTCGTGACGATGATGTCTCCAGAAACAAAATAGGTT
Source organism: Leguminivora glycinivorella (assembly GCF_023078275.1). Taxonomy (NCBI): domain Eukaryota; kingdom Metazoa; phylum Arthropoda; class Insecta; order Lepidoptera; family Tortricidae; genus Leguminivora; species Leguminivora glycinivorella. The sequence goes on along the minus strand of NC_062998.1, from coordinate 8,412,964 downwards.
ACCAATGCATACTCGTACTTCAGGTGGATTCCAGCCTTGAGCCACAGTATAATAAAGAGTACTATCGTATAGTATGGCCCACAGAACTTAATTTAGATAGAAGAAACAAATTCATATATTTGTATAGGGGCCGAGCGTGTCGAATTTTGTACTGAAGTTGATTCATGCCTGTAAATTGATCTCAGGCTCTTGATTGTTCATAATTTTTGTGTTGTTGCAATTGAATATCACGTAACGAGGCATTTTTTATGTTTTGGTAGACTTCAACTTACAAAAATTGACGCCCGAAAGCTGCAAGCTGCGAGTAAAGACGGACAACTCAGTGGATTTCACTGAGTTCATTTGACACGCTAAGTAGATACGTTTGCTTCATCTATGGTATATATGACATCTGTGGTATGGCCACTTTCGCTCCCCGCTGAAAGTGCCGCCCACCATCTCTCGGTTACCTCATAGTTACCGCCTATCAAAAACGCGAACAGTCAACCTGTCAGATCTCACTCATACAAGCATGGTACGCGTTCACCCACACGAGGCTTAGAATGTGTGCTAGGAACGCGCTTCTTTCATATATTTGATCGCCAGTGACCGAGGTGTGCTTGAGCTCTGAAGCTCTTGAAGTTTTGATGACTTAATTTTCAGTATAACATGACATTTCACTTCACTTAAACGACCGGTTTTGTCTAGTGGATACTGCTTGCTAAGCCGACTGTCCCGGAACCCGTAATGGGCATAGATACTTCTATATTTGAGCGATGAAACATATTATATTTGTGTGTTTTCTATTTTATATTTGTCTGAGTATTGACAGCACAAGCCTTCTTGAGTTTACCGTGGGACTCAGTAAATCTGTGTAAGAATGTGTAAGAATATTCATTTATTTGGGGTTTTCTGACTACGTTGGAGTCAAAAAATATTATAGGGCATTCTTACACAAATTGACTGAGTCTCGCGTTAAGTTCAAGAAGGCTTCTATTGCAGGTACTCATCAGACAACGATATAAATATAATATACAAATACGTATATGTTTAGAAAACATCCATGATTCAGGAACAAATATCTGTGCTCATCACACAAATAAATGCCCTTACCGAGATTCGCACCCGGGACCGCGGCGTAGCAGGCAGAGTCACTACGTGCTACCTAGGCCAGAACGGTCGTCAACCAACCAGACTAGGTGACGAATACCTCTTTTAGAAACGTACAGTAAAGGGTTAAATGATATCGTATTCCATCGAAATGTCTGCAGAGTTATGATGGTACGTGTTTTAATTGAGTTTCCATGAAGTTACGAACGGCTGTCACGCGAACTAGATCGAAATCTATTTTATAGTAACAATAAAAATATTTAACAGTACTTTAATTAATCCTTCAGTCAATGGTCCTGACTCCAAATTAAACCCGGTAATGAGGAGGCACACTGACATTTTATTCGCCTGTGCAAGTGATTATTCATGTCACTGTCATTCATATGTGTGAGAGAGAAAAAAATATCATCTTCTCGCTCTCACGTATGAAATTCTTTATGTACCTATGCAATGGACTAATGAGGTGGCTCCATCTGTCATTACCTTTGAGTTGAGTGTGCCTCCTCATTGGTGTGTCTACAACACGCAACTTCTGTACCATCGGTGTTTAGAATGTCCATTTATTTATTAACCTTATGTTGTTACAAATGATTTTCCCTATTAGCTACCACTTGTTTGGTGCTGCCCTTATTTGTCTGCTGCTGTTTCTTTTTCCATATTAAATTATAAGGTGTAAAATTAGTTCTAACGGCCGCCGCTAGCATTAACGTTTTACATGCTCATAAGATGACGTGTGATCTGATTTGTGACAAACATCGCCGCTGCTACTCATGTTTCCGATAGTCAGAATACTGCATGCAATACTTGCATCGTTGCAATGACGTGACGATAGTAATTTGGTCATTAGTGATTGGGATCACGTGACACTTAGTATGTGAGAACAGACAGGAGTTCAATAACACCTCTCGATAAAATTAGTTCGAGTGTTACGTATTACAAATTACAATTAAACGTATTCCGGCTTTGTTTACTGTAGGCTTTAACTCATTTACATATATGTACCAGTTTAAATATTATTAGTACCTAGTTATCTACATTTGAACCTACCTACTGTCTAACTTTAATTAAATTCGCAACTTCGCATTTTAAACACCGTCTTGAATTGAAACCTTTTCTGAATTATATTCGAAATTCGAATATTCCAAAACAAATGGGACTTAGGCACTGGTCCCACCGCGAGCTAGTAAGCTATGAGCTATCGGCTATAAAAACGAACAAAAGATAAGCACCCCCGTGCAAATAAAAGAGACACGGTGATTTTAATAGCTCGCCGCTGGGTGAGTAACTATAAACATCGCGGTGTCTCTTTTATTTGCACAGGAGTGATTATCTTTTGTTCGTTTTTGTAGCCGATAGCTCATAGCTTACTAGCTCGCGGTGGGACCAGTGCCTTAAATTTTTAAGGCACTGGTCCCACCGCGGTCCCATATTTATGAAATAACATAAATCATTGCACAGTTCAAACATTTTTCTTATTACCTTACGTCATGTCAGTATAGGTCACCTATCAGACAAATAAAAAGTACGTAGGTTGTGTCAAAAGGACCAAAATATAATCATATGAGAGAACGAAAAGGATTCTAAAATTGAACCTGAATTGAGTAAGGTACAGCGGGGCAAATTTCGACTGGGGGGCAAATATAACTGGTCCTTTTTTCCAACCCCAACGTGTGATATATTGTTGGATAGGTATTTAAAAATGAATAAGGGTTTACTAAGATCGTTTTTTGATAATATTAATATTTTCGGAAATAATCGCTCCTAAAGGAAAAAAAGTGCGTCCCCCCCCCCTCTAACTTTTGAACCATATGTTTAAAAAATATGAAAAAAATCACAAAAGTAGAACTTTAAAAAGACTTTCTAGGAAAATTGTTTTGAACTTGATAGGTTCAGTAGTTTTTGAGAAAAATACGGAAAACTACGGAACCCTACACTGAGCGTGGCCCGACACGCTCTTGGCCGGTTTTTTCTATGTTTTAAATGTTTGCATTAAGTATTAAATAGAGTGTCCACCATATATGGCACGCGTGTTCAGTGGATACATGTAGAATTCAACATCATAGTGTAATAATGGAATAAATGGATCAGTTACAATTGACCCCCAGTCAAGATTTTCCCCGCTGTACCTTAGTGAAACTCGTCACGGATTCAAGTCTGACAAATGATGTGGTTTCCCACGTGCCATGGGATTCTTTGAAAAGGAATTTACTTACAGTGGTGCAAGTGCGTTTTCACATTATCCGATCCGATATCGGATGTAGATCCGATATCCCATACATTTAAGCCACCACCTTTGATTATTGCTTTTGAAATCCTTCCGACATCCGATATCGGATCGGATAGTGTGTAAACGCACTAAGGGTCGGCATAGCACATATTTATTCTCTGGAGTTTCAGGCGTCCATCATACGTGGATAAGACAACTGTCACTCTCACACTGACATACTTGCCAAAGCGTGACGGATGCTTTATCCACCATTGGCAGCAGATGCAGTATGCTTGTCTGTTGAGAGAGTATGTCGCCGCGAGACAGATCACACTGACTTTTTATTAGGCGAGACGACAAAAAAAACATAGTCCGTCAGTTAGATTATCAAAGAATTTTAGACACGTATTTTGTACTCATAAACGAAAAATGACGACGGTACAGTGCGTTGAAGTTTCGCGTGACGTCACGCCTAGGTACAATTTTTAGTTAGAAGTGACGTCACAAGCCCCCACTCCGGAACTTTGATGTTTAGTTTAGTTTATGACATGACATGCGACAAATATGTGTTCAGTATTTTTGGACGATCTAACTGACGGACTAAACAGGATGCCATTTTTTTTTATGTAGTCGTCATCCCTATTGTATTAATGGCATAAGGACGGATAGTCCTAGACCTACTGTCATAAAAATCCACAGTCGACTATACGAGACCTTTGTCCCAATTTGCTTGTAGAAATTAAAATTCGGTGCGAGTTCCCCCGGGAGCCGACACGGCCGGCACCGTTACGTCGCGGCACCTCCTTGCATTCTAATACTCAATTATCAATGGCCTGTGATTTTAAAAAGCATGGTGCATTGTAGGCTGGTTATCGATGGCAGCCTTTGGCAATACATAGATCTGTTTTTGATGGCATCATTTTTGACACCAGAAGTTAGCTGGCCTGGCTCCAAGGGATCCATAGAAAGTAAAGCCTGCCAGCGAAGCCGAATGGCAATCGTCGACGCCAGACGCCGACAGAAATGCAGTCGTAGGCCTAGCACATGATTGCCGCGAGAGTATGTCGCCGCGAGATAGATGACACGTCTTCTTCTAACTGTATCAATGACATAAGGATGGGTAGTCTATCTCGCGGCGACATACTCTCGCGGCAATCATGTGCTAACCCTACTGGCCCTATCGCGCCAATACGCAAGAGCGAGATAGCTACGAAACAGTTTAAGCATATCTTCATTTGGCTACGTACCGCCGGCGTATCATGCTTCCAAATATCACTTGTCCACGTGGATAAGACAATTGCGACATACTTGCCAAAGCGTGACGGATGCTTTATCCACGTGGAAAAGTGATAAAATTGGAATCCATACTATTATATGACTATAAATGTTGGGAATTTCATCCATACTGTTAATGTTATAAATGGGAAAGTGTGTGTGTCTGTTTGTTTGTCCGTCCTTCACGGCAAAACTGAGCGACGAATTGTGATATTTTAAGTGGAGATAGTTGAAGTGATGGAGAGTGACATAGACTATTTTTTGTCATTCTAACGTAAGCGAAGCCGCGGGTAAAAGTTAGTAAACCACAGAACTAAATCAAGATAGAAGGAAAATGCTCGGCGATTAACAGCGAAACCGAGCGTGTAACGTTTTGTGTCGAGCCTATGACGTCACGAGTGTACTTTAGTGATGGGAACGTTGTCGCCGCGTAACCCATTCGATCGATTGTGGAGATTGCGTGCGGGATGCCCGCCGAAGTTAAAAATATCGGATGTTCATCTTCGTTGTGAAATGAAGTAAGTATATACCTGTATTCGTGTGATGACAAACAATTCACTAGTAGGTATATAATTTGCCTAAGGCCAGGAACAAAGATTTTAGTAGGTAGGTATTAATACTAGTTAATATTTCGTAATATTTTTAAGAAAATCGACCATGTACTCACAGCATTATCCTCATGTTATTTGTTACAACTTTTAGTAATATATAAATATAATTAACCATTAACACATTTTTAGAGTTATTTTTATTCATAATAAATATAGAGCGTATTATGTTTGTATTTGTTTTTCTGCCGACCACAAATTCAACGTTAATACCGTAACTGTAACCTATTTTAAAGTTAAATTTACTTTTCACTCGTACTTTATATGTATAGTTTCATAACAATATAAAAACATAATTATAATTTCTACTGCTTCGCAAAATCGATTTAAATCGAATAAGGAAATCGCAGCATACATGACGATATAGTTCCGTGGTGCACCACTATTCTTAAGTTCGACGTGAGTTCGACGGACAAAATAACAAATCTACCTTCACTTTGTCTCGACAGTTTGAATAGCCTATTTTTATATCGCTTGTTTTAAACGCACGCCAAGTCGGACTCGTCAAATTAAAGCCGCAATGGAAAACTAGTTTGACGGCCGTACGTCAGCTAATGTTTTGATGATAAAAATAGGAAAATCGTGTTTTTTATTTAATAAAAAATATTTTAGGACAAATGGTACTTACCGATGATAGGAAACACTTTGTTTAACACCCTTGCTTTTATTGGTGGTGTTTGAACAGTTAATTATCGAATACCGACCCATTTTGTATTTTTCACTGTATGTCACTCGCGGGCAGCGGTCGGGAGCAGACTGACTTGCGCGGCGAACAATGTTGCTCGCTATTTAACTTTTTCGCACGCGAAGTAGATACACTTTTTCCTTCTATCTTGATTTAGTTCTGTGTAGTAAACAAATAATAAACAAGATAGACATCTTAATAGCAGCAAGGTCACTAAAGGTAAACACATAGTTATTTACCTAAATAGTTTTCCCTATATAACGACCGCCGTATGTGATACTAGAATAACTTGCTCCCATTCGTAACTAGTTCACCGAAGTGAGTATGTATGGAGTCAATGTTATTGCTAAGGCTATGAGCATATCAATTAGATGGTCGGTACACACTTGTAAAGTAAGTATTCTGATATTTTAATAATACTTACTTATAGGCCTGCTCCAAATCTACGGATTAGTTGTCAAAGCGGACCTCAGGCTACTATGAGCCGTGGCAAATGCCGGGATAACGCAAGGAGGATGATGATGATGATGAATAGGCCTTTGCGTCTATGACAGATGATTTAAGCAGCATCCTTAGTCTGTTAAATTCTCATATTATCCGATCCGACATCGGATGTCTGAAGGATTTCAATGGAAAAAATCCAAAATGGCGCCTGTAATGTACGGGACATCGGTCCGACATCAGATATCGGATCGGATAATGTGAAAACGCACTAACGACGCGCGTTCGTGGCTGTATAGCCCAATTTGAGAGAGGATCCCTCGTCCACACATACGGCAGGTGTATGTAGTGATATTTTGATATAGCAAGTTCTATTAATACATACACCAGCTTTTGCCCGCGGCCTCGCTCGCGTTAGATTCGAAATTCTCCATACAAACTTCCACCCTCCATTTTAGGGAACTGGGGGGGGGGGGGGGGGGGTCAGAAAGAGACAAATTAATGACCTATATTAATCTCCATCCCTTCAACCATCTTCACTTAAAAAATGACGTCAATTCGTCGCTCCGTTTTGCCGTGAAAGACAGACAAACAAACAGACACAGACACTTTATATAGTACTAGCTTTTACTCGCGGCTTCGCTCGCGTTATATTCGAAAATTGCGGAATGCTCTATACAAACTTCCACCCCCATTTTAGCGAAGTGGGGGGTTAGAAAGAGACAAACAGTAGCCTATGTCACTCTCCATCCCTTCAACTATCTCCACTTAAAAAATCACGTCAATTCGTCCTTCCGTTTTGCCATGAAAGACGGACAAAACAAACAAACACACACAGACACTTTCCCATTTATAATATTAAGTACATACTTACAGGTGATACTTAATTTTATTAGAGGTCAGCCGTGAGTTAAGTAATTTAATAAATATTTATTGAAAACTAGTTGTGCATAAATCCTAACGAAGCAAGGCAAATGTCATTACCAAACCTGCACAAGTGCGCAAGGCCGAGCGCCCGAGGAATGCTGGTACACCAAAAGTCCGGTTTGAGCATAGAGGAACAAGTAAGGGAAGAGTTGACATCTAGCGACAATCACGCGTCAACTAGCGTAAATTATCAGTACTGCTACTTGTCAATAGATGTCGCGATGAACGAAGAGTCTAATGCTCACCAATTTTTAGCTAATATTACAGTAGTATAAATCAGGTTTTCAATTCCTTCTGCTTGTAATATAAGTTGTAAACTGCTCTAATATTAATTTTTTGGCAGACGATACACTATTGACACCTAGTATCGAGTGGTACTGATAATTCACGCTATATGACGAGTGATTGACGCGTGATTGCCGCTAGATGTCACTATAAGTATGCCTATACAAATAACTCGCGCTTAGTATGGAGTTACAACTCTTCCTTTGCTTATTCCTCTATGACTCGAACTTGGAACTATAATGAGATTAATGAGTGATGAAAAATATTGCAATGACAAGTCATACAAGTTCGAGAGACGTATTAATTTTTGGGGAGTACATTACGAGCCCATTAGGCCCAGGCAGAGATGGCGGGACGACGGATGTGTATCTCAGCGACTGGCCGGAGTTCGCTCATAACCGGGACGAGTGGAAATCGAAGGGGGAGGTGTTTGCCCAGCAGTGGGTCACGGTATAGGCTTATGATATACATTACGATATTTACGATTCAAGAGCGGAAAAGACGAATTCCTTCTGCCCTATCGTACGACGTTTTTCAGTAAACAGCGGGACAAATCTCGACTGGGGGGTTATGTAACTGTTCCATTTTTTCCATGTTGTACAATGTTTGCATTATTAAATAGAGTGTCCACCGGTTATGTAGGTATGGTAGGCGTGTTCAGTGGATACATGTGGAACTCAACATCATAGTGTAATAATGGAAAAAAATGGATTAGTTACAATTGCCGGAGTCGAGCGTTGCGTCGGGCCAACTGTATGGGCAAAGCCTGACGCGTCGACATCTGGTGACGCGGCGTCTTTTTGAAGTTTGGCCTCACAAGAAATGTACAACTTTGCGAACTAGTGCGTAGTAGTTTCGCTTTTATTTTCACGAGAGTGATTATCTTTTGTTCGTTTTTATAGCCGATAGCTCATAGCTTACTAGCTCGAGTGCCTTACTGTAGTTTAAATTGGTTTGGTTTTAATTTTATTTGTGCAATTTTGTTGAAAATCTGCGTATATGTTTTATATTATGTCTAAAGAAAATTTGAACTGCCCTTTTTGCGGAGCTATCGAAGGCTTATCCATTCTTTCTGTTGGGCTTGAAATTCACAAGTTAATTGGCGGATACAATTAAGTTTTAACATACCTTCGACCTTACAGATCCACCGTTCACATGTGGGTCAAACCAATCATCCCCAAAATGAACTGGGTGGTATTGAGTCGTGATGTATTCTGGTTCTGGACAGGCCGCGCGGCCTTTGCTGTTTTTGTACAATTTAAGAGCATGATGGACGATCGTCTCTTCGTCCAAACCATTGTCCCGATCCTTCCTGGGCATTGACATTGTGCATAATATGCAATGAATAATGATATTATCATTGTAAAACAACGTCAGATGTATTAATCACAGCTCTCAGCTAATTTTGTTTTTTGTTTATTGTAAAAATAGACTAACAACGTTAACTCTTACCTGTGAGTTGCTGAGACTAGAAACGTTGACGTTAGCTGTGTAGGTGAAAAAGGCCTTATTCTTTAACTAACTAATCGTAATTTGGCCAATGACCATTTAATTAATCTATAATCTTATAGTTTATTGTTTTACTAGAGTTCATTCCGGCACTTTTGTTAGCTTTTCTTATACAGTAGCGATATACTCCCATTTTTATCCGCTACACTAGTTTTGACATGAATTTGACAAAAACTTTGATGATTATCCAGAAATAGATTACTGACGTATAGCCGAGAACACTTACCCCATAATTACAAAAATTGTGCCAAATTATTTACGCAAAAGAAAATGAGGATAGCGTTTGTATAAAAAGGAGATAACGCGCGGTCCTTCCACCGTTGTCTTAAGATAACTTTCGATTGTAGATAACATTATTTCTGTAATTAAGATGCAACGGCAGAAGGACGATTTTGGATGACGATTATTTATTTACACTTTTTTTAAATGAAAACAGGTTGGAAAAATAATTATGAGTATGTTAAAG